>NC_083637.1:21273506-21873506 GCF_963576545.1 Limanda limanda | reverse complement strand
TTGGCAGACTTTGAATACATAATTATTCTAGTGATGTTTTCACGTTTGTGATCATCTAAATGTTACAATAGTTGTTTGCTTTACCCTAGAATGTGTCTTTTATATTTAAATACTATTAAACATCTTCCTGCAGGGGGACCCCGGGTGTACACGTGAGCTATTCCTACATTGTGTTGCTTTAAGTCCCAGTCACCTAAAGACTAATGAATAGCATGGCGGTGAGTATAATGATGATTCCAATCTTCTAAACAAAGGTGGTCTGGACTGTGGACCTGCTGCGGTGTCACCAATCAGTTTGACATTAAACTGATCCATCACAGTGTATCACAATCTATGTAAAATGTACACAGATCCTTTAGTACCCCGATAGTTATATTTATATAGCCATCATAATTTAAAGTTATTTTATTAACCTTATAGTTGAATTTGATGCGCTATAAACTCTTTGTACCATTTTTAAAGTCTAGATTGAGAAGGTGATACTATTCCCTGTGATTTCCATTTGTATAAAAGTGTTTGTAAGTCTAAATTAGTTTTGAATACACAATTTAATTCAAAATGACTGATTCTCAAAGGTGTTTTCATGCACAACTTGCATGATTGCAGGTAAATTAGAGTTCCTTTAGAGTACCTTTATAAGTACATTACACAGGGAATGCATTGAGTTAATGGAAATGTATCATACATTTTCTGAATCAAACTTGTATGTATTTTTGCTTCACTCCACTTTTTTGTCTTGGATATTAAACAGGTTGCTAAAAGTTCAACAGTGGAACTCGGCTAAAAACATTTTTCCTCACAAAGTGCACTGCTCATTTATCTATCTTCAGACATGATAAATGATGCATTAATCTCAATACAATCTGCCCTAATGTTATTTAGATAACATAATTTAGTTACTTCACCCTCACTGTACATTTTCCAGCAGGGTTTCTCCCCCTTATCTCATCCGGGAGCCGTTCAGAATGGATAACGTACTTTGACTGGATGGACTGCAGATAGTGATGGTGTTATCGTGCACAGAGGTTAATACACTCAAATTAAAGGTGGATGATCAAGACAGACGCGGCCCACTGCCTCTGCAGGCTTGATAAAGTCAAATGTCAAACGTAACAAATGTGCTCTCTAGAGGAAAAGAAAATATCAAGTGAAATACTAGAGATTAAAGTTACAAGAGGAACAGTTATGATGAAGAGAAAAACGTCACAATCTTGGACTCTCACCGTCCTTTGTCAAACATTTACTTTTCTACATTGGCAACATATATAAAAAATACACTTCTTAATGAGTTGAGCTCATCTTGAGTCAAATGTTTGCCGTGTGATGTCTTTTACTCCGCTTCTCCAGAGAAAGGGTCTTTGGCCTCAGTTCCCCTCCGCAGCCACTCCGGCTCAGACGTCTTCTGTCCAACAGCAGCTTTGACAGAAGGAGTTTGTTTTGAAGAAACTGTTGAACTAAGACTCCCCAGCCTGCTCTGACACACACACCAAGATAAATAGATGTCTGATGGGTTTTGTTCAGATAACAGAATTGTCTCCCTGGGACCCTGCAGGGTCGACACATACACACACACTCACACACACACAAGTGCAACCAGTGAATGCACATGCTCAACATAATGTCAAGGATTGATGACACAAAACTTATGTGGAGAATGAAAAACACCCAGAGCTCTGTGACTCACAGAATTTATTTACGGCCATTTTCAAGGCAAACCATGTGAAAAAAGCAAAGCGCTGGCAGTAGAAAGATGCACTGCAGAGCTGCACAGCGTGAATTTAAAACTGAGAAACTAAAAATTGTGCAATGAACAGATACTGTAAATATAAATAGTTTATATTTAACAGATATGCCTCCCGTTAATGTGAATATTGTAACAGAAATTGCAAAAAGACCCTCCTCCTATGTTAGTTTTTTGGATGATATGTCGAGGGTGGTAGATCTGGGCTTACATTTTGGAATTAAAAAGTGATTTTGGGGTTGAAATAGTTGGCTATCACTGCTCTAATGTTAATAAAACAAAAGCAAAAGGCTCAATGAGGCCAGCATATCTGCAGTCTGAGCCCAGAATACATGGAGCAGCTCAATCCCTATAACAACAGCTGTGCCACGATAGACAATGCAGTCATTAGGGTTATTGAAAAATAAATTTGGTTTGATTTATTTTATTAGTAGATTAAGTCAAACTTTTCTGTCCCCAAAAAATTATAATCGGACAAAAGACACAACCAATGAATACGAAACTAATAAATACTTTAAAATAGAAGCGCTTACCTTTGTATTTACTGCACATAAACATTTTGTATGTATATGTCAATATATCAAATAAAACCAACAAGTACGATCATCAGTCTGCTCTCCAGCATTGACCTCAGTCTATTCAACTGACAGGTTATTTATATTATAATGTTGCTTTAGAGGCTGAATGTTGCAGACCCCCCCCCCCCCCCCCCCCCCTCTCTCTCTGCAGAAAGACAGTTGGTGGTTTATGGGAACTATTAACTATTTTGCTCATCTTAAACTTCAGATCAAAGCGAGGGACATTTTGTGACGAGGATAATCAGATGACCTCTGCTCTTCATTCGCTCTGACGTCACAGTGAGTTCAAGTATTGGATCACTGTTGAGTTTTTTTGGAGAACTGCAACTTTTATAACCTGTTTCAATCAGTTAATCTCCTGTTGTAGGCAACAAAACTTAGTAAAGTCTGAACTTTCACCAAATGCTTCAGGCTTTAGGAGACATGAGAAATGTTGGGGGTGAAATCTATTTAACTTTTGGACACATTATGGTTCTTTTCGCCCCAGTTTTTTCCCTTTCCTCTAGTGTCTTATGGATTTTTAGACAACACTGCTCCTGAAGCTCTTGAAAAACCTTGTCAGTTGTTCCGGACGATACTTCTGCGTCACCCTAATGTAATTTCCATCAGAACCAGGTAAAGCAGGTTCGGAGACATTACCTACATGTGCTGGAAGCAGTTCACCAATCACAACAGAGAGAGCCAGGTGGCCAATGAGAGCAGACTGGGCTTTACAGGGAGGGATTCCTTAAAGAAACAGCAGCTAAAACCAAATGTTTCAGACAGAGGCTAAAAAGAGGAGCTGCAGCAATAGAGAGCATGAGGTGTTTTCTGAACAGTAGAGCATGGAAACCTTTTTCATGTAATAACCCAAGTCAAAAAAAGTGTAACCTGAATACAAGCATAATATGTCTCATTACATTTTTTTGACTGACAAGGGTACTTTAAAGCTAGCCAAATAGTAAGCACCATTCATAAGCATAACTTGCAGGCGTCCTCCTTTTGGGACTTTGCAAAGTTCCTCAGGAGTTCCCCATGCTCCCATGTCCTATTGACCATTTTCCTCCTCTTACTTTTTATATCTTCACTTGCCAATTATCTCAGAGAAGATTTTCACAGCTAATTTTCGGCTCTTCTTGCCTGAACTCCCGGCAACTGTGCTTTACAAGTGTTTTTTTGACCCTTCCTTCCTCTTCATGCCTCATGTGTAGACATTGAAATTCCCTCCTTTTACAGACATCCAGCATCTCCCAACAAGCACTTGTAGATAACTGTCGCTGCCTTAAGACAGACACAGAAACCTTCAGCAACTGTGCTGCAGTTCCCACACACAACCTCCAAGGCCCATTTGCCAAACTGTATTTTACTACTGGCAAGCAGAGCATCAGGCCTGGATATCCTCAGTGGTGCAGCAGCTTCTTGGTGTCGGGCCAATGGTGCACAGAGCTCAGCTGAAACTGAGGAGCGAGGTGCGGGGGATGGCGGACCATCCTGCTCCGACATGTTGACTTACAACGGTTTGATTTGGTGACAGCTCTGTGATTTAAGTGACCACTGTGAAATTGCAGGTGGTAGTTTCAGGAGATAGGCTGTGTATCAGTGTGGTATTATTGTTTAGATCCTCAGGAAAGAAAACCTCCAAAGAAAATCAAGATGTCAGCTACACAAAGTACAGTACTTATTGCAGTAAAGTCTTCCAACAAAGATTAATTTATAAAGAAACAGTGTGAAATTCAACAAAATATGCTTGATTGTTTCACAAATATTCTCTATATATGTAGTACAGAGTGTGTAACCTAGCTTAAATCCAAGGCTATGAGGAAGCAGCAAATCTTTCAATAATTATAGAAACAAGATAGTTTTGACATGAAGGTATTCCTCAGCAGCTGGACACTGTGACTGATCAAACTGCTCCTGTTATCGAGCTTGACAAAGGGTTGTGCCGACAGGAGATGGATCGTCGAAGTGATCAACGATTGCTGAAGGCTGAGCCAATATTGAGACGATATTTAGCCGGGCAGACACACACTATCAGCCCTACAGGTCTCCATGTACCGCGCCATGTAACGCTCACTCCCCGCAAACCTGCCCTCACTTTACACATTAACGATAAACACCATCACTAATTAGAAGTAATTAGGACTTGTAAAGTACTTGAGGTTTACTTAGTGTTTGTTTGATTCAATTCACGAGAAACGCATTTTAACACGTTGAAAATACGTTTTGCGAGCAAACATTTTGCGAGAACACAACTTGAGTCTTTTTTACGAGGTTCATTATCACAACCTCCTTCACCGTCGTTTGTTGTTGTCAGAAACTCTCGTCTCTTCAAATTTTTTCGTATGTAAAGGGAGGGTAAATTAGCCTTAGTGTGTTTTTGTTCAGGTTTCTTAGTAAAACAACTCATCAGAAACTGAAATTCTTTCTCGTTATTTTACTCTCAGTAATTTATTTATAATCTCATTTATGAAACGGATTCATAAACCCCAAGGATTCGTACAGATTTGCTGCTCAAGTTGAAATATTAAAGATAGGCGCCTATGAAGTTCATTCACATTTGACTGTGGTGACCTAATGTCCAGCAGCAACCAGAAACAAAATATAAATTTTTTTTTTTTTTTTTTAAGCAAACATTTTACTGAGTGAACGAGTGAAACAACAGGTCTAGTCTCCTACTCATACGGACACAAGTTAAGCCAAGCCTGAGGATGTAAAGGCCACCACATCATAAGCCAAGCTCTGACTGCAGCAGGAGGTGCATGGAAGTAGAGATTTTCAATACCCCTCAAATAATACTGCTAGATATTAAGAGAATACCTATAGGCTACACTGTCCATGGCAAGAGTTTGTTTTCATAAAGGAGAAACCAAAAATGTTGAGTAAATCTCTGCTGTAAATCTTTGACTACAGCTTAAACAGACATTATTAATGTTTTCTAGTACACGTGACACACACACACACACACACATACACACACACACACACACACACACACACACACACACACACACACACACACGCACACACAGGCCCAGAAGCTTCCTTTTTTTTTTCCTGATGTTGTTAACTGGTGCTGAATTGTGTTTGTTAGTAGCAACTTTTGAATACACGGACCTTGATCTGGCTCAGAGCACATTTCCTGTGAAGTACAGTTTGGATTTTCGGAGTCAGACAGAAGGAGGTAGCAGGTTATCATGTTTAATGAGTCATGCACCATGTACGAGCCTCGTTCTGATTCGACTCAGTAAAGTCTCACAGCCGCACACTGAGGGCCACACGATCCTGCGTTCGAGTCCAATGGGACAGGAGAGTGTTGAGAGCAGGAATCGTTAAATCACACTTGATGTCTCCGGTCTCAGAAACTGTAAATCCATCCTCCTCACGATCAAATGTTTCACCTTCATGCTGCCAAGAGAAGCAGATCATTCTAAAACCCATTTTTTCCTCAGATTCAACCTGTAAGACTTTTCACAGAGGTAGAATAAGTGCGATCAGTTTCAGTGTCAACCGTTCGATGTTTGAATTTGTCCTACTGTTTTCTTGTCAGTCACACACAGTCCAACAACCGATCAGATCAGATCATGAGAGAAAAAACCAAACCAACATACGGCACACAGGTTTTGTGTCTTAAAATTCATCTCCACGAGTTTAACTGACAAGTGCAATAAATCAAGGCGGGACCTTCCCGCTGAACCACATCAGAACAAATGGACCTCGCCAGAACGCTAATTCCCCACCAGCCTCTGTGTAAACACCAAGAGGGGGAGGCAGAGGAGCAGAGTGTACCAGAGGGTGAGGAAGGGTGAGGCCGGGCGATGAGGGATGGTCAGGAATTCACTGACCAGTCAGAAAGAGATGGGGAGGGCTTTGCGGGAGATTATAGGAGAGATGATTGATCACTGCATTTTTATGAGAAAAAGAAAATATGAAATATAAAGGATTCTATTGAAAGGCCCAAGGCAGAAAAAGAAAGCCTTGGTGGAACCTCTCTCTGAAAGCATTCGCATGGTCAACCAAGAGCTTGTAACACCATTACAAGAAGCCAACATTTAATTTAATGATGGCGATCACTGATTGTGTTGGAGCGATTCCAATGTTTTCAGTAGAAGTTAACACGAAGAGGAGAGAGGAAAGGGACAGCGTGTGAGGAAATGATTGAAGGAAATAGTGACTTATGGTGAGTGTGTCTAATAACTGTGAGTCATAGAGCAACAATCTCACCTCTTCGTCACTCTAAAAGCCTCAGAGGATAGAAAAACCTTACAACGCATAAAACCTGGATATAAAAACACAGAATCTTATCCTGATAAGGGAACATAGGTTGTGTATGGGAGAGACTCAATGTTGTGAGGCAGCATATGAACAGTGTGTTACACTGATGCATGAGGTGCTGGCTGTGGATGAGCTGTGAGAATGAAGGCATACATTAACGCTGACGTTAAATATTTTATACACTGTGTTTCCTGAAGCTGACACATCACAGAAGCTTTATGTTATATAAACAGCATAAATATCTCCCTTCTCTATTCTGGATTTCTGTCCGTCCCATAAATGCAAGCAGCTGGCAGATGTGCCAGATGTGTAATGATTGTGAAAGGTAGTGCGTTAACTTTTTTTGTTTCTATTTCCTGCATTCAAACTGTTTTTATGTATTTGTAGCACTTGTTATATAAAAGTACTATGAAAATACAATGTATAATTCTTAAAACATGATGAAGTACAAAGACTTACTAAAACAAAATGGAAGTTTAGCAATATTAGGTGTCACAGTTTTAAGGAGTATTTTCATTTAAAAAAAAAAACTGGATTCATTGTGACCAATACAATTATCTGAGGATTTTATTGTATTTATTATTTTATAGATTTCATTTAAGAACTCTAAGGATCTACTGCTTCTTTTTAATTGTTTTTGTTTCTTTCCCTTTTGCTGTCATTTTATATGTTTTTTATCTTGTCTATTCTACTCTACACTATATGTCTGGTTTACTGAAATCAACTCTAATAGATGCAGCAGGTCAAACTGCACTCATAAGATTTATAGACCTAAATGTTCAAATAGGAAAATCTAGTTGGGTGTAACTGCTTTGCCCGCCTTTAACAGAATAGGAGGTTCCTGTAAACTATTTTAATTGAAGATCAATTCAACAATGTTTGCAAAGTAAAACCACATGACTGTCATCAGTTTAAAACTAAAGAGGAGTTTCCCAGCACCAGTGTTCACTTCATGTTTGGTCAAAGTCAAAACCAAATACCAGGAAAGGAAAAGAAAAAGTAAAAATAAAATAAATAAATGTTTCTCCCACCGCAGAAACGGGTGAATTCCGCAGGTTTAAACTTTGCTTTCTGGGTGAAACTCAGTTGGGAATATGCCCAGTCTTCTAGCTGCCACTGACAGAGTTGGTTTATGCAGACTGCACTGCTCAAATAAACCATACCATCCTAATGCCACCCACATGCCCCTCAAATCAAAACAGCTTCAGTCTGCTGAGAACCAGGATGGATGAGAAAATTACACAGACGACATTCAGTAGGGTTAATAAATAGATGTTTCAGTCTGTGTGTCATTGCTTATTTCCCATTCAGTCAATCTCTCTCTTTGGTTTGGACAAATACAACATCCTTCACCTAGTTACACTGGGACTGTTGACTGAGGTCCAGTCTTACAGGCGAGTGCTGACACCTAGTGGAGGATTTGTTAGATTTGTTAGAGTATGTTGCAGTTATTAAAGTAATAGATACTTAGACCTGGTGTTTTCTGTTTTGTAAGGCTGTAAGAAATGTTGGTTTAAAGTAATGTGTGAAGGGTGGAGACAGCTCAAGACTGTGGTTGCCCACTTGGTTCTATAACTCACAGATCTTAACAGTATTTCTTCAAATTAAAGTAAATTTCAGACTATCTATTCCAAACAAACACATCATAAATAAAAACCACTCTAGAGAGAGATAAGCTTTTGAAGACGACATGCCTTTGAATTAGTTTTATGCTTTATTGATAATCTTTATAATATTATGCTTTTATGTTTAAGATGTGCTTGACATTGGTTGGCACCTGCAATAAACCGAAGAGAAGAAGAAGAAGTGCTCCCTTGTTCCCCTCCTAATTGAGTGTGGTTACTTTGTATTTGTCTGAGCCTGCTTGTTCCTTGTTTGTAACCTTGTAATTATTCAATATATGCCGACCAGTACAGACCAGTACTGAACACAAATTTGTTACCTCCTTGTTATGCGCAATAAGTCCTTTGTACCATATATGCACCAAATATGTACAGCGATTCACTCAAGACTGACTTTGATCCAATCAGCAGAAAATGATGTCTGGAAGTGTTTGTAGCAGGTGATAAAAATGGAAGAAAAAGACTCCATTTAAATGCTATAGTTGCAATACATCTCCCTGTAGTAGCTTATCTTTGCCTTGTGGCCTGGACCAACTATAGATACCAGATTTTTATTTTAAACAAGATCCATGAATTAGTCCCTGGGAAACTGGAGAAAGCGCCCCAAAAAAACAGCATAAAAAATTCTCTCTCACAATGTAAGAAAAAACGTGTTCTTTCTTGGCCCATGTCCCACATTTCACCAAGTTTCATGGAAATCTGTCATTGTTGCTGTCCTGCTGCCACATAAACTAATCAACGGACAAGGGCAAAAACATAACCTTCTTGAAAAGGTAAATAAATATTCTTCTTTGTACAAAAATAACATATATTCGTCATGACTGGCAGATTTTTATAGAAGTGCTCTTTTGCACTCTCCTCCTCTTATCTGCAGCCTATAGCCCACATAGGGAACCATCCTATATACTAACTCCTCCCAAACACTTCTAGTGGGACACAAAGGTCGCTCAGAATTCAATTCCCTCTAAGTTCACTCTATAGAGCCGCTCGTCTCGTCCAACAAAAAAACAAAACTCTTAATTAGAATCTCAACTAATTGCATAATATCTCCCATGGTGCTGTGGGGTGAAGCGAGACATCGGTGGGGGGGAGGCAGAATGATTTCTTTGTTGCTGTTTTACTGGCTTTGGTTGTGGAGGCTCTGAAAATATCATCTTGTGGAGGTGGTCCTGGTTTTCTGATTAGTGGGATTTGGTTCGGTGTGGCCCTGTCCTGAAAAAACCCAGAGGGCTCAAAGCAACGACAGGTTTCACAACAGAGCAGACACAACCAGAAGGGATTCATTGATTATAAATTCTGATGATCAAAAATTAGGACTTCCTATGTCTGAGGGTGAACAAACGCTGCAACACTTTCTTCTACATTATTCTAGTATTGGGGTGTTTCTTATGATATTGCAGTTTAACATCTTCATACGTTGGTTCTATTGAGTGGTTCATTTGCAGTGATAGGTTTCCAGAGGATATGCTTTGCTTTAAAGAGCCACAATTGTTAGGGCACTGGCTGGGATCAGGTTTTAGCTGTACATTGTTATTTTGCAGCTCTTTGACATGGGTAAACTTATTGTTTGGAAAAAGGGCAAATGGCTCGAATAAAATCTCATGTGATAACTGAAGGTAGCAAACCTTTACATACTTTCTTTTGTATTCCTGTTTGACAGGTTCACCTAAAAACTACCTATGAATTCCTCTTTGTTTCCCTGGTGGTCTCAGCTGAAAGCCTGCAAACTCTGTGGTTTTGGGTCACCACTCAGCGCTTATTACCAGCGGTATGAAAGGCACAACCACCCCCCCACCCCCTCAAAAAAGCTGCACAGAATAATGAGCAGTAAACAAGGGGACTGGCGAGGAGGGGGACGGGCAGAGGAGGGGGGTGCTGTGCCACTCTGGGGGAGTAGAACAGGGGGTGTCAAAAGAGGGGGTGTCTCCGCAGCAACTGAGTCAAGCTGCTCGAGTCACATGGGCCCGAGTTTCTATTGAGTGCAGTGAGAAGAGGCTGGAAGCTCTCGGGCCTTCAGTGCATGTTTTTCTGGGGGGGGGGGGCGGATGCCAATGGCAGCAACATGAGCGCAGCCCAACAGGACCGAGCTCTGACGGAGGCCAGCCTTGTGAACGGGACCACCGCTCTGGGTCTGCAGGACGAGGGGATGGACTCAGCCGTGTTTGGTGGGTTGTGTTTATTCAAGTTTCTCTCACTTCACTTTTGCAGAAAGTGTAAACACGAGAGATTATCAGAGTGTCTTTCTGTTTTCTACCAGGGAGCAGGTCTTTGCTCACTGGTTTTCAACATTGTTTGAGTGTCATTATACAGTTTCTCTGAACTTACTGTGTTTGAGTTGTTTCTAAGTGAAACATTTGTGTTGTTTCTCTTTTGCCTTTTAGAATTCAAAGTGTTTAATATTGTCATCATCGGTCTGGCCTTGTGTATCCTCACCATCACCGGGCTGTACTGCATCACCGCCTGCTACAACCGCACCAGGTGAACATCACACTCCATGGTTTGATTGTGTTAAGAAAAGGTCACCATCACTTTTGAGCTGTTGTCTCACTCTGAATAGAATCCATGGAGGTTTCTATGTTGGTTCATCCCCTGGTTTAATATTTTATGGGTTAGCTCAATCATATCCTGTAAACGAATGTATATGTTATCAGAGAAATATATAAATATAAATATAATGACTCTATAATGACTCTATGAATTAAGAAGAGCCGTTTTCAGACATGATCTCTGATTGTCAGTTTGTCTTTCACACATGAGACAAGTAGCAAGAGAGTCACAACATCAGACTAATTTCAGGTGAGCTTTGGTACCGCGGGCAGAGGCAGGATTCAACCTATATATGTATATCTATATTTATATATACAGTCTATGGACGTAACATAATATTTCCAGTGTGGAGGTCACATATTTTTGTTTACAGCATATCCACATCGGAGTTGAGCTTTAACACCAAAAGCTCTCTTGACATATTCGTAGGTGTGATCCAGGTGCGAGGCTCTGCTTTCATTTGAATCGCGTGTTAGAGACATCATCAACATGCCCACTAGCGGTGAATCCTGCAGAGAATCTCCTGCCCAGTCCTCACATCGGCTCATTCGGATATTATCTGGAGTTCTTAGCCTCCGGAGAAGTTCCAGAGACTCTCACTTGGATATTAGGGTTCCCACACACAGCTCCGGATAATGTCGAGAGATTATCAGTGCATGTCTGAAAGCAGCTGTAGAGTACAAGCTGATGTGAAATTCTATTCAATTCCTCATACCAATTAGTGCCATATCCTTCACCAGGCAGTCAAAGCGAGCCCACGTGTATGAGAGCGCAGTGACCCGAGGGGTGCCGGCCGACCCCGTGGCGGTTAAAGCAGTGAAGAGGTCGACCAGCTTTCTCAACCCTCTGACCTTCTTCAGGAAGCCGGAGGCAGCGAAGGACAACTCCAGGATCTATTACATCTACAGTAACCCGCTGCCTGTGGGCCTGAAGGAGGAGGAAGAGGAGGACACTAAAGTCCAACAGAGATTTCAGGAGAAATGTGCAATGTCGCTGCCGCTGTTGATCCAAGAGTACGCCAGCGATCCGGACAGTGGCGTCATCCTGGACCCGCCGATGTTTTACATGCAACTTTAGAGGAGGGTGGGGTTAGGAGGCGGGAGGTTGGTTAGAAGCACTTGTCTCCAGGCTGAGATTTGCAGACCCTGCAGCTGTGGCCGTCGGATGTTAAGTCCCCATTTGTAGGGCCATTAAAGGGGCACTCCACAGATTTTACATGTTAAGTTTATATGTCATAGGGGGAATTAATAAGTATGTGAAAATGGTTGTATGATGTCTTCTGGGGCTTTTCTGGAGGTTTGTTAAGTCTAAGATATGAAGTCACATCCATGTCCTGAGGATTAGCTCTCATACCATAACATACCCTAACTTTATGAAAGTTCAGAAGTGAATCGTCAGAGTACACTATTAATGTTAACTATTAACACAAAATCCTTCCACCAAGTTTCAATGAAATCGGTTCAGTAGTTTTTGTGTAATTGTGCTGACAAACAGAAATGAGCATCTTCACCATGTGTACTGTACATAGACAACTTGACATGCTTGTGTTGTGTCTGTACAAATATACAAAACCTGAAGATACCGTGACCTCGATCAGCACAGACACTGTTACTCCTGAGTAGTTTGTATAAAGTGAATGGTTTACCAGCTCAGCCAATATAGAGTATTTCAACATTTTGTGATAATAGAAGTGGATGCTTAACTTAATTAAATAGATGCTAACATCAAGTAAAGGTTTAATGCTGTTGATTACAAAGAGGCCGTATAATTTTGTATATGACATATTAGGGTTTGAATGCATGTTAGGATACTGTGTGTATATATATATATCTAGGCTCTTTATATTTGAAAATGTTATTTCTATTTTTTGTTTCGTCTACAAAGCCCCTTGTAACCTCACTGGACTCTCATGCTCCTTTCAAAACAGGTTTTCTGACAGAGTAGTAAAGACATGCTGCGGATTCTTTAGTTCCACTGATCTTTAATAAAACTGCCGATACAATGTGCTTTACAAAAAGAAGCCGAGTGTGAGACAAAGAGAAATATGAGAAATACAAACAATTATCACCGCAGAACAATCCATCACACTCCTTCGTAACGTGATCGGATCCGTCCTCAGGCGATTGGCTGGGTCTCTCTGACCAGCCACTCCAGCGCCCCCCTCCTGCCCTGCCTCTCCAGCTCTGCTCCAACCACCTCCAGGCAAGTCCTGTGGTACTT
Source organism: Limanda limanda (assembly GCF_963576545.1). NCBI lineage: Eukaryota > Metazoa > Chordata > Actinopteri > Pleuronectiformes > Pleuronectidae > Limanda > Limanda limanda. The sequence goes on along the minus strand of NC_083637.1, from coordinate 21,860,547 downwards.
GTTCACCCAGTCGCGCTGCAGCACAGGGAAGTGAACATCAGACCATGAAGAGACTGTGTTTGAGTCTGTGCACCGTGTACTAGAAATAGCTGGATATATTATCAGACATTCAAATCCATAGTTAATGGTTTTAATGTAGGTAATATAGAGCTTAACTGCTCCTATTGCTCCTACACAATATTATGTAGGCTACATTCAATGTGTTGTTGTATTTGAAGTGTTTTACCAATAAAATGTATTTTTGCTGAGTATTCTTTACCTCCTTCTGAGTGAGCAGATCTGTGTTCATCATCTTGACTTGGATAGGGACCAGAGTGAGGGGCTGAAACGTCAGACTCCCTCGGTTTCTGAAGTTGTACTGCACACAAACGAGAACAAACGTTTTTTATTCGATTTTCATTATCAGCACATTGTGACTTAGATACAACAGATCAAACGCAGGAAAGAAGATCTTCATGAAGCATCATGGCTTTAAAATAGTGGTTATAAGCACATGTGGATCACGAGAGAAATATATAAATCTAAGTCATCCTTTTTGACTACTGAGGAATAATCAAATGCTTAAGTATCAGAGTCGGATCAGAAGTCTTTGTCTTCTCTATATTTTGTAAGTCCCCTCTGATTTGGTTCACAGTTTAATAACTTACTTTGGGCCTTGCCGGAACAACTAGGACCACGTTCTCGATACGAATGCCAAAAGCTCCATCTTCATAGTACCCAGGCTCTGGAAAAAAAGAAAGACAAGAAATGTGATGAAGATGTAAATTTGAAAGAAATTAAATGTTTTTGTGTTAAGGTGTTTATTGCTTACACTAGGACTACAGTGTTTCAAACATTAAAGACAGCTGAAATATTAGAGGGACAGCATTTTTGGGGTTTCAACAGAAGCTGCCTTAATGTCCCTGATGTTCTAGGAAAATACACACATAATAAGAAAATGAATGTGTCCTGTTCTTCACTCTCTCACTCCAGCCACTGACACCACTCAGACTTTTGTGAGGTATTATTAAATGACAGCCTGCTCTCATGTCCCATGTAACGCTACATAAGCATGTGGCGGCTAATCAGTCAGACGTAATGTGACATTGGCATCAATGAAATGAAGAACAAACAAATCCGTCAAATGAAATATTAGGCTTAATATTTAGCTACACTCTTTTGCTTACAAATTGTGAAAGAAATAAATATTAGGTAATGGTCATACCATCGCTGACGATCATGCCGGCTTCCAGAGGTTCATCAGCGAAGGTCTTGTAGCTGATGCCGCAGGGCCCCTCGTGGACGTTGAGGAAGCAGCCGACGCCGTGGCCGGTCCCGTGGAGGTAGTCCAACCCCGACTCCCACAGCGCTGCACGGGCAAACGAATCCAGCAGGTGGCCTAAGAAGATCCCAGAGGTTTAGTGCTTGAGATCACATGGTAATACACTATAATGCAGATAAACAATATACTAATGTATATTTAAAAAAAGGAATCCCTTCAAATCTTCCGCATTTATATGGCACAAGATAATTGAACCATCATTTTGCCTAAATATGAAATAAAGGTAATCTGTCTATGTGGTTGTGCTGTTTTGTTCTGGCACTCTGCTTCCTGCCCTCAGTCCAGTTCATGCTGGAACAGTGACAATAAATGCATGAATGTATAAGACCTCTTTTATTTCTCCTGATCAATTGGAAGAGCCGTGATTCACCTCCATCAGATCTAATGTGTCAGAAAAAAACGTTGGAGATTTGACTGAACCTCTGTGACTCTATCTGTGTCTTGACCCCGTGTTTCCAATGTTCTGAACTGATTGCCTCATGTGACTGCTTGAATTAAAAGGTCGCCTGCAGGTTCAATTATATTAGCTCGAGATTTAAAAACAGCCCACTGTCCTCTCCTCTCTGAAGAGTGTTTGTGGAGGAAATTGTCCTCCAACAGCAAGAATAGTTACAAACTTGTGAAAAGGAGGCTTGTATTACTCTTGAACAACAACCTGACAGTTTGTTTTGTCTGAAACTGATAATAAAACAATACTTAAAATATTTAACACAAGACACAAAGATCAAGGAATACTGTATAGCTGTAACACAAACATGTTCTGATATAATAACAAAAAGCTGACACCTTTAGTTCCATTTGGGAAAATAGCGGCACTGACAGCTATGTGTCCCTTCAGAACATAGGTAAAGCATTCCTACACGGGGAAAGAGAGAAAGAAGGCACAAAATAAAAAAATCATGGGTGTGATAAATTTTACACGGCACTGATTCTTTGATTACTTTTGATATAATGTGGACATTTTGGTCTATGTGAAATAAGATATAATTTGCAATCACAGAAATTTACCTTCTCATAAGCAGATGGTGTCCCAAAGTGCATGGTGCGTGTGACGTCTGTGGTTCCATCACTGCCAAAGACACAATGTGGATATAAATTCATGGGTATAATTCACAAAAAACAGAAATACTACTAAGCGATCTTGGTATTAACCGTGATGCAGCTGATAATATGTCTTATAGTAGACAGGGCTGGTTAGTCTAAATGCATTTGTTGTATATTATAAATATATTATTTACACATATTGAGCTCCAGAATCAATCAGGTAAACTTCATTCAGGCTGAGAGTTCTGTTGGTTTCAGGCAGTGGTCTAAATGAAAAGGTAAAAAGTCAAGGATAAAAGATTAGTTGGATATTTTTCAAAAGAACAACAATAAAGACAAATATAGATGCAAAAAAAAAATATATATATATATATATATATATATATATATATATAATAATATATATATATATATATATATATATATATATATATATATATATATATATATATGTTTTGCCCACTGACCTGTAATGTATGATTGCTCCATTTGGACCAACGCTGGAGATTGTGGGGAAACTGAGGCCGACAAAATGTTTCTGTTGACTGAGAAAGACAAACACATGTAAACAAAAAGAATATGTAAAATTTGTTTACATTACTTTTACTCTAAAGGCAGCCCCGTGAAAAAGTAAAATATTGAAACTGAACAAAACTTTGGTCAAAACTGTTTCCATTGCATGCCCAGCAGAGGGAGCTAGCACTCCAGAAAAGTCACAATCAGAGGGAATGCAGCCAGAGTCAAGACAATGGATCTGTTATCTTATGAAGATTTTGAAACCCGATGAGCTTGAAACCCAAATAAAAAAAAACAACATGGCTTATAAAAACATTTGTGTAAGCAAAACCTACCTGCGTAATTCCTCAGCCTTATCAGCAGCAGAGATTTCAGTCACCGTGCCTTTAGGGATCTGTAAAACAATAATAGCAGCAGTCAGTCACGCAATCGCAGATGTCGTAACACTCTATGGGTCAAGTAACAGCAATAGTTTCCACATTGACACAGTATGCCTAGACAATAAGAATACAAAACAACAATTACTGGTCTATTTAATATGGTGAATCAAAATTCCGATTCATTGATTATTAATTAAACATTGCCTCTTAAAAACGGTTGTTATATCAATACAAGCATCTATAAACAGAGGTTTCCTCAGATTTTCCTTTTCAGACAGAATTAAGAATCTAAAACGAACAATACCTCCTTTTCCAACCAAGCAAAGAGTTCACAAAGAGCAACTGCATCCTTGATCTGTTGGGTGGAAAAATGCAGAGGGTGTAATTTGTTTTCATTCAACGTCATAAACCAAATAAAAGATTAACAGATATGCACTAAAGATTTGAGGTTTATAGGTTCTTACGTGGGCCATTTTCATGCCTTTAACCTCAGTGGGATTCTTCACAGCCTTGGAGAGGCAGAGCGGCGTGTAGGGGATCGGAGTCCTGTGCTCCTGAGAAAGATCAAGAGGAAATGTTAACAAATGCAAGTAGTTACAAGAAATACTCTCTGGTTAAATGATGCATATCGTAAATGATTAAAAAAGTGCCTGCATTCATATTATTTGAAAGTGAAAGTATACATCTCTGTCATCCCACACACAAAACTGGAGTACAGGCTGTTAACAGATATCTGAAAGAGTAACGGGAAACAACCGCAAAACAAATCATTTTGTAGCTTTGCGGCTACTGATGAGATCTCACATGCAGCAGTTCTTTATTTATTTCTTGAAGCTAAATTTAAGAATCACGAAAACACAATCAAGTCATGCTCAAGCCATTATATTCTCTGCTGTGTAAACGCTCTTCTAAATGCTGCTGCTTCGTGAGTCCGCTCTCTCACCTTGGGGATGACCTGTGTGAGAGCACAACTGGCCTTGTCGCAGATCCACACTTTTTCCTTGGGGCCGAGTGCTGCGCAGATGGCCTGGAGCTCGGTGTTGACCGACTCGTACGGGAACATCTGGATGCTCAGCTCAGGTTTGCTGGGAGTGTCCAGCTGCAGGTGGTCTCTCACAGCGGGACATGAGAGGCGGCTGAGGTCCACGAAAAGCCTGCAGAGAAAACGGCGTCGGTCAGAGAGGAGGTAAACATTTTTTTTTAAAAACTTGTAGCACCAGTTTTAATGGTTTTAATAAATTACTAGAATTATGTTTGTATCAATAGATTTTCTAAACAATTTAAACATGTAAAGACTGTAAAGGTAAATGTTACTTTACTTATGTGTTCATCATTATGTACAATAAAAAACATTATGTATAGTTACAAATTAAGAGGGGACTATGCCCTTAAAAGTTCAGAAATAACACAACTTTATTTTCTTATTTCTTATATTATATATATAATTTAGACTAAAAGGTTATTATCAAAATAAAATGAATTGAAAAAATACAGAACAGTAGTATAGACAAACAATCATCACACTCTACAGATCTTTAGGGGTTAAAACATGTTCAGACATTGAATCCAATGTTCCCAAAAACAACATAGAAACCGGTCACTTATTGAAATATTGATAGCTTTTTTTGAGAAGTACTGAAATTTTTGCTACCAACTGAAGCCTTTCACATCAGTTGGTAGCATGAATGTAATTAATAGAACACTGATCGGTCGTGTTGTGTTATGTTCTATTACCTCAGCGTGTTCATTCCCACGATGGAATATGCAAAGAAAACTGGGTTGTACTCGATGTCAGCACCGCGGAGGTTAAAAAGCCCTGAGAAAAAGAAACATCAGAATATAATATTTTAACTAGAAGACAAATACTGGTGCAGAAATAACTGAATTAACATAATTAAGAAAAGTGTTCATTCCCATAACAGCAATGAAAATATTAATTAGCCACTTGACTTTCCTACTTTGCCTAAAAATTTACTTTTTTTATGACTCATCTCAAACCTGCATTCACATCGTTTGGTGTTAAATATCAACGTTATTATTAGACTGTCACTCCTCCTCAGTAGATGCCTCAGCAAATCCCCTTCATTTTAACGCCCATTGAAACTCTCGGCTCTAAACGCTACTTGATGACAATCAAAATCAGCATCACTCTAATTAACACAAGCTCTCAGACCAAACAATCAGACACAGGAGCTCATTAGACAGAGTGAACGAGGTGCTCAAACCGACCTGTAGAGGGACACCCGTGCATCCCATGGTCCTTGGATCGTGATCGTGTATCAAAACGGACTTATGTAACAGACGTGACCGAGGGTACAGCTGCCACTAGTTTACACCAATAACCAAAAACTGCTAAAACCTAACACAATAAATTCTGCACAAGAGTGTTTGATTGACTGACAACAGATTTTAAGTCTTTGTTCAGTTTGGATAAAGGTTTGTCACCAGTGGAGTATTCTGATATTTGGAACCTGTGGGTTTAAGAGGTATCACTAAAATATGTTAAATTAAAAAAATGGTCTGTCTTCTAAAGATATAAAAGGCTGAATTGCTGAAAACATACTTGTGCATATTATATATATTATATATCATATCATATTTCCAGATGGACAGTAACAAAGTAAATTTACTCAATTACTGTAGTAGTGGATAAAAATGGTTAAAATGGTACTTTTATTTGTATTGATTCTCACTTGACATAATAGGTTAAATCCTACCATTTTTGCAAAGTTGTGGAGACCTTTTATATCCATTGTACGTACAATACTAAAGTTCCTGGTAAATATGTTACACTTAAATATTCCTCACGTTGCACTACTACAAATTCTACACGGTGTTGCTGTGAGTGAAGTGGCTAAAACACATCATTACTGTCTTAATAATTGACAGCAGTAATTAATCTAATATGAAATACTGAAAAATGAACCGTACATGCAATCTCGTCCAAAGCCGTGGCAACAAACCAGCTGATTTTCCTCTCTGCCATCTTGGCTCGCAAAGTGGTGACCTTTTCTTGCCAGGACCAACCTACAAATAGAAGCATAAACATGAAAAAGAAGATAAGACCAGAAGGATTAAACAGTTAAAGGCAGTAAATCTGCAAATTGCACAAGAATAAAAAAAATGGTGCCAATGTTTATAACGGGATCTCCATAAATATTTCCTGTTTTAATATCTCTATCTCTGAAACAAACCCTAATTAGCTACAATAACAAGGACTTGTTTGTAATAGTGGTGATAAAGCAGAGGGGCACAGACCAGTGTAGTCTAATCCCAGGGTGCGGAGCTGAGTGCTGGGTCTTTGTGGACGTTCGCTCCAAACTGCATCGATCAGGTTGTCCTGCACCGCCACCAGAGAGTGGCCTGCACTGGTCAGCGCCTTGGACATATTCTTCCACTGGTCTAAAACATATCAGAGGAACGAGTTCAGATGCATAAACTATGGTTTAAAACACAAACATTTTGTGGACAACAATAGAAACGATGTGAATCACAGCATGAGAGCACCCGCTGGGAAGCACGTGAATTTTCTATGGTTTGCAATAAAGTCAAACGAGGTAGAAATGAACAGGAACTGGGTTGTATGCAATAGATACTTTTGAAAATAGATACTTTCATAACGAATATTTTAAAATGCACTGAACACCCGGTTCCTGAAGTATACCAGGAAGAACGTACTTCTAAAATTACAGCAATGAACAACAACAGCCTGAGAGTGAGGAAGTTCTCCATCTCTCCTTTTAAAACTTCACCTGTGTCATCGTGAAGCGGAACTCTTCCCTTAGTGATTTATTACAAAATAAGTTATTTGGCCAACATTATAAGCTAAGTCATGCACTGCTCTAATTATTCTATGTGTCGTTTCTTCCTTATTCTGCTGATTCACTGTCTTCAGGTAAACATGTGACCACAACCTACCAGCGGCTATGATCCAAGGATCTACTCCCACTTTGGAATTCTCCGGCAGGACGCTGATCAGCCAGTCCTCCGGAGAGGGCGTCTCTTTCAGTCCTATATGCCATTAAAAAACAATCTTGTTAAATGAATCACACACCGAGGACAAAAATATATAGTAAGCCTGAATCATTCCACGGCAGCTAAAACAATAAAACATTTATTTCACCCAGAACTCTTATCATCACTACTCTGAAACCAGTGTGATGCAAAGAGTGCTAAGGATGTGTGTTATGTTCGAAGACCAACTTCAATATAACATTTGTAGCTGGGGAACCTATGAAAATATGAGCAAGTTACTCAAAAATAGCCACAACTTCTAAAATGAGAACAACAAGAATCAGTTTGTATTCATAGTAAAGACAACAGGACTGAGGCAGTTATCATTTTCATCATGTGCAATAGAGACAACAAGTGGGACATTACCCATCTTCATGATGGTCCAGTTGTTGTCCATCTGCTGGCTGGCCTGGAGGAAATATCGCCCATCAGTCCACATCGCAGCATACTGCTCTGTGACGATGGCCGTACCTGCACATCAGAGCACAGAATTTCCAATTACAAAATGCGTTGGATCTTATTTGTACAATGGATGCATGTGAAAGAATTCAATAAATTTGCATCTTGAGATGGTGGATAACACTGGTCTTTTACTGTCTCTTACATGTCCGATGTGTCAGTTGTATTTGTGCAAGAGATGTTCCAGTTTTTCCTTCCTGACACCGATTCAGATATCTGGACTTTGCGTATCAGCTAATACAAAGTACAATCCCAATACCCATGCATTAAAAAAAAAAAACGTATATTATGTATTATAACAGCCTTTGATTACTGATGTAGTGACACCCCTCTAAACTGAAGACTCACAAACAGTACGTGTCACGGTTTTACTTCAGCATGAAATATTGGCAAATTGGTGACATTTAAGCTAGCTCTGGCTAATGCTACACTACCGGAAATCACTTCTGTTGTTTTGGAGCTGCGAAGAACAAGAAAAGAAAATTGCAGTTTTATCTGGGTGACACTAATATACTTCAAAGCCGTGGTATCCGATCGGTACATAGATTTTCGTACTTTCTGATGCCCACCACATTTCTGGCATTATCGGAGGCATTTCCACTGTTTGTATCAGAAAATGTTGGACAGTAAGAGACGGGGTCAAAAGTTGTCTGATTGGTGCCAAGAAGCACGTACTTCTAAAATTACAGCAATGAACCACAACAGCCTGAGAGTGAGGAAGTTCTCCATCTCTCCTTTTAAAACTTTACCTGTGTCATCGTGAAGCGGAAGTCTTCCCACAGTGATTTATTACAAAAGTAGTTATTTGGCCAACATTATAAGCTAAGTCATGTACTGCTGCAACTAAACTGAACATTAGATGAGACGTGGGTGGCCTCCCCTGAATCGGTGAACATGAAAGAATCTGCATACTTGCTCATCAAATTGTCTACGCTAGATATTTGATCATGGCTCTTTGCACAACTCTCCAAGTTGAATACAACATTTTATTATACTTTTATTTCCACTCACACCCTTGCAACATTTACCTGCAGAGCCATTAAATCCACAGATGAATTCACGTCTGCAGTCACACGGTGCGATGTATTCACTCTGAGAGACACAGGGACAGAGAGACAGGATCAGCTTCATTAACAATCAGCGTGGAGTGGCCATCAACCAGCCAGCTATTTTAAATGCCACCTTCTCTGCTCTTCTCACACAACATCGTGTGCATGGAAGAGGGAAAAGGGAGGAGCAGTGGGCAAAGGGCTACAATTAATTGCGAAGGTCAGACGAGACGATCAGGAGTGAATTGACACACATGCATGAACTAAGACCGAGAGGAGGAGTAACAGAGTTGATACGTGGCTGTCGCTGTTTGGATTTTAAGGTTCAGTGTGTAAGATTTAGTTGAAAGGGATCGATTGGCAGACATTAATATAAATAATCCGAGTAATGTTTTCACTAGTGTGTGATCATCTAAATTGTAATAATTGTTGTTTTCTTTACTCTAGAATGGTCCCTTTATATTTAAATACTTTACATTTACACCTGGGTCCTCTCTACGGAGGCCGCTATGTTTTTTACAGTCGTCCAAACTAGACAAACTTAACACAATTAGATTTGTTATGACAACTGAAGGCTACCACAGGTTCTCTTTCATGTTTGGAAGGTGATGGGTATTCAGCTGCAGCATGCAACTTCACCACTAAATTAAATTCTACACCCTGAACCTTTAAAAATGTATTGTATGTTGTGTGTGGTCTCACTTACCTGGTGGGCATCTCCAGAGGGAACGATGTAGGCCTGGATAGGCTCAGAGAAGTATTTGCAATTCTTCAAAGTGTGGCGAAGCTGCCTGAGCAGCTCTCCAGTGATCTTCGGAGACATCGCTGTATCTGTACGGACAATGACGAGGGACATGGTTCAAAATGACAGTACACTTCAAATAGGCTGATGTCACTTGATACCAAACATTGTCTGAAGGAGGTAAAGTGCCCTTAATACAAAACAAAACGTATGATATGGAGTACCTCATTGGCTACAGTCAGTGTTGCCGATAGGTATTTTATGATAAAATAATCTTTTGTCCTTCCCAAGGCCGCAAATGCAATTACAGACAAATCAACCATTAAAGCAAAAAGCACAGAGACATTCCCACATTAATAATCCACAGATTACCTGACTTCTGGGAAGCCATGGTGACTTCAGGTGCCTGCAGCTGGACAGTGACTGACAGTGACTATTAACGTGGAGCTCACAGTCCACACCTGGATCTTTAACCTGTCGTAACATGCTGATAAAGCAACCACCCCAGGAGCCAGGGTTAAATATTAAAAGAAGAGTGTAATAGGTTTCAGTGGGATAGCATAGAGATATGACGTATTACCACAGCAATAACCCCAGTTAACAACGCTGAAAGGGACGCAGAACAATGAAAACACCGACAGTCTACAGCGGTGTAACTCTGACCAATCACATCGCAGAGAGCCTCATCGATGAGCTCTCCCATTGGCTAAACGCTCCACATGAGAAGGTTGTTTACAAGTTGGCTTCAGATGAATGTTAGATGTTCTCAATCTGACCAGCCAGCTAGCTTACTAGCTGCAGCAGCATTAACCAGCTGCTTCTACTGCGTGTTAGACAGAGTAAAGGTTGTTCAAGTGGACGGACATTTTCTTTATTCACACATCATTGTTGTCAACGGGCCGAGCGTGAATAACTGCTTCACTGGGTGGTGGGTGTGGTGGCTCGGCGCTGGGATGTGAGGGAAGTTACTCGCTGGTTTGAACCGGAGACTGGTGTGAACCGTGTCTGAGCTCCAGGGGACGCCCCTCGCCCGGTTCAGTGACCGAACAACACGCCACAGGAGCGGGCGTGAGACGGGCAGCCGCTTCCCCCTCGACTGGAAACCGTCAACATCCCCCCCACCCCACTCCCCCAAGCTCGCTCCGCATCGCCGGGAGACGTCAGCTCCACAAGCCGCTGAACCCCCCCAGTCCGCCCAAGACCCCTGTAGCCCGTGTAACGATGGATACACACCCGCTGGTTCCGCCGGGTCAAAGCTGCAGCTCTCGGGGGGCAAAGAGGAGGCAACACGAGGGGCTTCTCCACCAGCTCGGACCTTGTGTTAAATTACAAAACAGGAGGCTGCCATGTCACTGCCGACGTCACAGCCCACGTGACCGCAGCTTCGGCCAGTAGACAGACGCGAGGCGCTCGAGACACGCCCCCTTTTCTGAGCAGCCACACGGAACCATTCATGGACTTTATAGAAATCAAATGATCACATAGAAAACAGATATCAATGAATTACCCTTCACTACAGGGACTTTATATGAATCATTAAACATATATAAAATATACATAACTGATTTAATCAACTAACTTCACGGACTTTATATCAAGAAAATAATCATTCATACGTAAAATAAATATCACCATTTAAATCATTCACTACATTGTCTTAATATATATCAAATAAGTATATATAAAAGCTTCAAAACTGATTTAATCATTAACTACATGGACTATATATAAAGAAAATAATCATATGTAAAAGATATATCACCAATTACATCATTCACTACATTGTCTTAATATGTATCAAATAATTATAAATAAAAGCTTCAAAATGATTTAATCATTAACTACATGGACTTTATATAAAGAAAATAATAATTTTTAAAAAATATGTCAGTGATTAAATCATTCACTACATGGATCACACATTACTTAATATAATGGAAATAATGAAAGATAATTAACTGATTTAATCAAATCAAATAATCATATTTAAATGAGATATTGCTGATTCAAGTGTTCACATTTGAAGTGAATTTGACTGATTTGATGTATCACTGTATACAAAGAAAAATATTCAAAAGAAACCATAATTCAGATTTTATGTTTCAGTGAATGCAAAGTATAGAATTATACACATAACCTTTAATATTCCAGGTATAAAACAGAAGCACATCAGAATAGCGGTGGGAAAATGTATAAAAGGTAAAAAAATATATGTATACCTATAAATAACACTTAATTTATGAGTGTTACATTTATTTTTATTCTACATTTCTTTATTTAACAGTTTTATTTATTGTTGTAATATAATTTCTGACTAATCCGACAATTTTGGTTGCTTCTGTAGTTAACTCACTCTGTGTATTTTTGTATATTTCTTTCAGCATTTATGAACTACTACAAGGTTTTATATATGTATTGAATGCATTTCATTAATAAAATAAACAATCAACTAGCTTTAGAGATTTATTATATATATATATATATAAATATATATATATACATAGTAACGGTTTAAAATAGCCTGTAAATAAATAGATTTTATTCTTAATGATCTTTGACACATTAAACGTCAAATGACACTTCACTGCATCCTCACACTCACACAGGGATTTGAAGCAAAAAAAACACAGTGATTGTTGGCACAAGGCATACAAACATTATTGTATTTTTATTGTAGAACCCTCGATATATTTACACAAAAGTTGGATTTATTGATAGTGAATACATAAAGAAAAACATGTGTAAACTTGTAAATGTAACACGTTAACTCCCCTGAAGTCCAAATGAATAAAACATGTCTATAAAAACCCACTGGACAGTTATGAACACCACATTGCCTAAAATGTTTATTATTAAATTAAATGTTAAATGGCAAGATCTTTATTGGATGACAGATGTTGTAAAAAGAGACACAATTATTGATTATTTGCTGATTGATCAGATGATGATTACCACACTTGGTGAGCTATGTGTCATATACATATTCACAGATTTACAATAAGAAGATCCCCATATCCCAGCTAATGATGCACCACGTGGCTCAATGTCCGAACTATAAAGAAGCTGTCGATGGCAGCAGGCAGGCGGCAGCAAACATCAAGCCCAGAAGAAAACCTGCTGGCACCAGTGGCACAACAGCATTTCCTGAGGGCATGGAAATAGAGGTGTCCCCTGTTAAACATTAAAAGAGGCCATGAGTCAATGACTTTTATCTTTAATCCTTAGCACACACACCTATTCTGTACTTTATCGATTCAAAAACACTTGAGGCATGACTAAAGTCTTTGTTTAGAAATATTTTAACCATGGAACAGGTGAAAGACTTTTGTATTTGGAGTCTTAACTTGTGTTATCCAACAGTATTTTATAGATGTTAATGAACTTCAATTCTGCTCTCTTTTACAAATGCTCTATCACTATCAAATATAAATATTAGGTCAACAAAGCTGGTTGTTTTCATAGATACAGGTAGAAATGTGCAAGAGGGTAAACCTTCTGTTCAAAATGTACATCAACCATTTCACATTCTCAGTATGGAGCTTAGGCGTGGTAGAAGCTATAATAGCAATATGGAGCTTACTTACTTGTACATGACTCTGACTCTCTGTACTTGCCCATCTTCTCACTGGTTTTGACAGACTTCAGCAGTTCTTTGCCGACGTCCCCTTTAAGACACAGACAGTGTTCAATCAGACCAAGGCAATCCAAAACACGCCTATAGATGTCCTATACTTCATAATAACAGTTGCTGACTCCAAAGGCAGTTGTGGATTTGCCTTTTTATCATTAACTCAAATGATGATATACCAGAAATCCTGCAGCTCATATCAGAAATAACAAATGCAGTAAAATCAAGTAGTGTTTTCATTTCCAATGGTTGTCAAATACTCTGCAGGTACGTTTTCTTCATACATATCATTATCTGTAATTTCTGTAAAAAGGCCCAGCCCTTGAGATAATAATTGTTTTAGCTGTTCAGTTTCTGAACGTGCACAAAGCTCCATTTTCAATCCCCCCCACCTTGTCACTGAAGTCTCTTGTGTTTGTCTTTCTGTTGCATTACTGTCAGACACACAACAACTGTCTCACAGTAATGGAGGCCTTCTCAGGAATCACCACAATAGTAAAGTCTCTACCTTGTGGGAGACCTCTGAGGGCATAAATGCCTGTTCTGTGTTCGACTGTGTGAAACCTGGGTACAGATACTTCTCTGTTCCCACTCTGGGACGGAGCAAGGGACAGAAAATGAGACACACAGACACTCAACTCTAGCATCAGATTACTGAGCAATTTTTTGGGATTTCTAAAGATTTTTCAATGCCCATAATTGGTCATTGTGCCGATGAATACCCAGATAGCTCTATAATCAGGAGGCCTGATTCTTCTGAAGCGTTTAAAGATGTAAATGTTGTACATAGATTCCAAAAGATTCAGATTATATCACCAAAACCTCTGTGTATTCATGGGTACAGGATTTATTGGTGCTGCCTATAATGCAGGTACAATCCAACAAGATGCACCTTCCATTTTTTCCCCTCCTTTTTCCATTGCACATTTACTTTTTTTCTTAATCGTCAAAAATATATAATAGGGTATATATAGTGTTTATAGTATATTATATATTATATAAGTATATAATGTAATTTCAATGCTAATATCAAAGGAGATATATTTTTCTATGAATTGTCACTGTCATGTCCTTGCAATCTAATTATTTTATGTGCTGCAAGAGCCATGTTTTGTGGAGGGATAATACAATAGTTCCCTTTGTTGCATGTTAGACCCACAGTGGTATTGATATTGTCGTACCAGAGACACTGAAGCTGAGCTGCTGGCACCTTCCATCTGCTGCAGAGAGGAGAGATCCGGGCAGGATGGTGACTCTTGCCATTTCCAACTGCAGGACATTTGCCACTCTCTTACGGAAGTCATATCTAAGAGAAAATAAATAGAGTTTTAACTTTGTATTCACACAATATAGACATATGTGCATAATAAATTTCCAGTACAATTATAAGTATTGCATGTTTATTTACTATTACCAAATGATAACTTCCCTCTTGCTGTGTTAACGTCAGAAATTTCCCCATTGTGGGACAGATAAAGGATTATCTAATCTTATCTTATCTTATCCTTTTATTATGGCTGCGGATGGAGAGCTATCGAAGAAAGAGTGATTATCAATAAGATAGAGGCCTTTTCTGTCAAGAAACATAATTCAATTTAAATTGAATTGTAGGCTTATTGGGTGTTTCACTTGTGTGGCTACAAGTTGTGCTATTTTCTTCAATGGTTCAGATATTTTATGAATGCTGAGGGAAAGATTTCTTAATACATTAGATCGAAAACAAGGGTGGGACAATGCTTTTTAATTCTTTTGTTTTATGCACTGTATATTTTTACAGTTACAGACGTAGGATTTCCCTAAGTGAATATTATTTTAATTAGTATCTTGATTACAATTTTACGACTTCCTTACTTAGACGTAGTATTTGTTCTGACACTACACTTTGTTCCAGCAGTGACAGTCATAGTTTGATGTTATTTAAAAGTTTATAAAACTGTAAACTTGAAAACGGTGAGAAAAACCCTTCACTCGTAACGGAAAATGGGCTACACCTCAAAAATGCTGTCCAGAGAGATAATATCAATGATTTGGGGTCACTGAAGTATAGGTATAGAATGTATGAAGTCAAAAAAGTATTTAAAGAAAAACAGATGGCAGATGTAATCATGAATATTAATCTTATATTAAAGCAATCAAGCCTGAGTTCAGACAATATAAAGCAAGTTCTGCTCAGACAAATGTGTAAAATGTACAAATTGAGTTGAGATCAAATTCTGATGAAAGTGAGTTGATCGTTATTACACTCACCTGCTGAAGACAGTCACTTTGGGAAAGATCTGGTCAGCTGCAGGGGATTCTGGGAGGATGTCCGTGCATGCGATGGTGCTGTTTCCACTCTTCAGCACCAGAGATCTGTAGACCACTAAAAACAAAAAAAACTTGTCTAAAGCAGGAGCTTCTACTGCTGCTAAATACACACATTTGTCATCATGTCAATAGAAACAGTTCTGTTAGTGTGGTACCTGTGTTGTCTCCATGGAGCTGGATGATACTGTCTATGAAGAGCTGACTCTCGGTCAGCCGGACTGGTCCGTGCCTTGCGGATATCTCCCCCACCACACAGCTCAGAGGGTTTGCTAATGAACACCTTTTGTCCTGAAGGGCACAAAAGAGAAATGATTGCCGCTGGTTATGCATATTTCCTGATCATCAATAGGTTTCTGTGAGAAATGCATCTCTCTCCCTGAACTGCTTGAAATGTTGTCCTATTGTATGTTATAAACTTGAATACATATGCCAACTAAGTACTTGTAAATCCTTTAATTTACAAGTACTTAGTTGGCAAATAAAAATATCAGTTTAACCTCTGATTGCATTAATTATCATTAATGGTATTTGTTCAGAAATTGTAGAAATTCTTACTTTGGAATAAGGTCTAATGTCTGAACCACATAATAATTTACAAAGCTCATTTGTAGAAGTGCAATTCATTTTATAAATAACACCATGAGAGTCTCATGCACTGCAAGAAACAACATTTCTGTTAAGGAACATCTGTCATGTTCCGGTAACTCAGATATCCGGGTAATGAAAGCACCTAATATTATAAACTGTAAATTGCTTTAATGGTGAATTACGTAATAAGGCCTTCACATAGAGTTAGTCATGTTCAAAGAGCTACTATTTATGTTTAGCACTTTTCTGTAGATTTTCTTGTTTAAGAAATATATTGGTACACAAACACTAAATAGTTATGTAAATATTCCCCCAGATGTACAGAATAAGAAGAATCAATCAGAGATTAAGATTTATTGAGCAGCTTCGGTAGGAAAATGTCTGTATCAGTCACCTCTAGAATCCGGGAGAAAAGAGGAGCAGATCTCGAAGAAGAGAGTGTGTGGACTCACCATTGATGTCATGTTGAAGGGATTGTACATGTCCCCCACATTACTGCACTGGCTGCCGGAACGGTGACTTGTGATAAACAAGGATGCCACAGTCGTCTGCAGGAAGGGTTAAGGTGTTAGTGTGTGCTACTTAGCAATGGACCTCAAACACCCATTGGAATCCGCTCTAATTCCTGTTCTCGTCCAAAACAAACAAATAAAATTCCTGGTAACATCAATCAACCTGCAACATATTATTTGTCCACCCTCATGCACAATCTCTTGTCCTCAGATTTCAGGGCACTAGTTACACACTTTGTCCTAAAGTATGCAAACTCAACACCTTTCTTTTGTGACTCCCCGGCATTAAAGATGTGGATTTTTTTGTGTTGTTTCCCTTCTTCTGAGACAGCATAGTGTCTACATAGCAGCAATTCTGGGTGCCAAATGAATGCCACCTGATCTCTCTACCTGATCACTTTCCATGTTATTCCTTTCCAAGCTTTTCTTTGCTAATGTAGTTTTACAGTGATTTTTGACCTTTTACATTAGTCTGTATGTCTATATAACTCTGTACCCACATCTCGTCTTGATGATTGAAGGGTCACATCCAGAGTGATATCACTGCTGCTCCCATCAGGAAACATCTGCTGACGCTGAAAGTGACAAAAAAACTAAATTAGCAGGCAGATAGAAGGATTAGAATGAAAGTTGATCGCAATATCGTCATAGCAAAGAACTCCGAAATGAGTCACCTGTTTTTGCGGAAATATGTGTTTTCATACTTCCAACATTATTACACTTCCTCTGTGACTTTCTGCTTAATCTGATTGAGCAAAATTAGGATTATATATTTTTTCCCCAAATAAAATGGCTCTTTTTTTAGATATCATGAGCTCTTATCCATAGATGTAGTGCAGAGCTCAGTATGGGGCCTCTGGAGGGCAGCTGACGGAGACAGCTGTTCCCCGGTGAGCCTCCTAGTTCAGGCAGCCTGGAGGGTTCACTAGCCGTAGCAGACATACGCTTTGCCAAACGAATGATCTCTCGCATGCTAGCCGTAGCTCTCTGATGCAACTGCCATGGCCATAAATATTCACTGCCTGTCCAGTACAAAGAAAATACTCTGTCATGTTTTTGTGGCAGCTTGACCCCCAGTTAGTTAGTAGGAAAGAAAACCTTGTTGAGTTGATGAATACACATCCTTTCCAATTTCATTGCATAATGTCGGGAGTGAATTGTCAGCATTTACAGACAAATAAAAAAGCTTCAGACGGCAATTTCAGTTATAAAATGGACATTTTAAAAACCTCAGGGCTGGAGGTACAATACATCACAAAGCCAATCTGCATCAGATCCGAAATAAAACCATATTCAGACTGGAAACAACTGTACCATGGAGAGCTTGTACCGCTTCATCAATTGAGTCAAACCAGAAATCAGTGAAGCACAACTGAATCAACTGGGACTGTGGAAACCTTGGGACTTTTGAAAGACATTCCATCCATGCAGAAAACTACCTAACCGACAAAGGCACAGGAAAAGTGGCAGATGACAGACAGAGGGCACACAGCTAATGGTGTACGAAAGCCGAGTCAGAGGACGAAGAAAAGGTCGAGGTCAAGTGTGGAAAATGGGACATTTGGCACAAAATTGCCCTGAGAACTGGCTGCCTGACCAGTGAAGGAGCTGAGGAAAGGGAAAGCCTCATCTAGTTTTGACGCAGGAACGGACATGAGAGATCACCCATAGATCAGGCATGTGAGACCCCTGACACACACACACACACACACACACAAAGCTATGACCCAGGGTTTCATAAGGTCGTGAGCATCTTGAATATGCTTATCAGCAGTGTTGCCACATTTACTTTGAAAAATTAACTTAGTTACTTTACAGATTACTTGATTTTAAAAGTAACTAAGTTAGATTACAAGTTACTTTATTAGTTACATTCAGCAGCTGCCGACAACACCCCTGCCGCCTCAACATAAAAATGACAACCGGTTTTGCCAACACTCACTTTATTAGAAGTGAATTTTTAACAGTAATGTACACAACAACAATGTATCTCCTGACATTTTAAGTTGAACTTAAAAACTGTTTCCTGAAAAAATACATGTTTTTATAAAAATAAAATAAAGAGAGTCTTTCTTGACTTCACTTAACATAAATACTTGTTTTTATAAAAAATTTAATAAAGACAGTCTTTCTTGACTTCACTTAACACAAATACTTGTTTTTCTAAAATAAAATAAAGACAGTCTTTCTTGACCTGACATATTTAACTGTTAACACTGTAATGGCAAAACTTACTATTTATGATCTACATTGTTTATAAATGTAACTGTTAAATTCGTTTTAACATGTTTTATGAACATTGTACCTGTTCACAGCATTAGAGAAGCAAGGAGTGGTTTTACAAAACAAAACAAGTGTGTAACACCACATGTAGACTGAAATCATGTCTACATTTGTAACTTTGGCCTAATCTTATGTTGTAATCGCATGTTATGAGTGAAACAGTGGAGTGGGGCGAGTGGTTCGCACCAGTTGTCAATCAGCTGCTAGGCGCCAGCCGAGGCGCACCGCCGGAGTAGTCCCCCGCACGAACGGAGGGTTCCCCCAGCGGGCGCCGTAGCTGAGGTGATCCGCGAGAAGGGCCCGACACGCGTCCAGAGTCGCCGCCGCCGACCGCCGTACCCGGTCCCCTCCGACGGCCCGCCTTCCGCACCGGCGACGGACACCACCCCGCGGTCCTAAGAAAGAGGAAAAAAGCCCCCGCAACCAAGCGACGTCGTGAGTCGCAGTGGACGAGGAACCCCCCCCAAAAAAAACCCGACACACCGAGCCTCCGGCGGCGTGGAGAGGAGGGGGCGACTGCTCCCCCAGCCGCAGCACGTGCCCAGCATCCATCCCCATCCCACCCAACATCGGCCAATGATATCGGTGTTACTTAGTAACGCGCTGCCGGCATCACTGCTTATCAGTGAAGAAATCAGAACACACTGTTCTTAAATCTATAAATAACATTCTCATAAAGGAAGCTAAGACACACAGCACAGACATACATCTCACGATGCAGACTTTGACTTTAAAAACAGGTTTGACAGTCTGCACAGGGCTGATAGTCAGTGTGCTGCCTTAGACATTCTGCCAGTTTCACTGCTCAAATCCAAGAGCAAAAAGATGAAATGCACGTTTTTGTGGCTTGTCGACAACTGCGGGGAAGAAGTTGCATGATTTGGAGACGGGTAATTTGTGAGACACCTTTGGAGGAAGAACTGTAGAGAACGCGGATGGAACAGATCATTCCAGATCCTGTGAAACCATGGAAACCACATTGAAGGTTGTTAAGACAACTACATGGATTTATGCCAACACTGTAAATGAGTTGTTGAACCAATAGACAACATCTTACTGGAAGTGTACCAGTGATTGAACACCCTATACACATAGTGAGACAATGAATTTCCACATGCTCTGACTCTGTGCATAGGGGAGGGTGAGAGCCAGCCGTAAGCATTCAGGTCATCCCAGCTCAAGAAACCATCAAGAAGTTTGTCTGGGGTAGAGTGACCTCATTATTTTTAGAGTGGCGGAGGATCTGAGGAGTTATATTGGCACCCATTAATGCAACTGGAAAACTGCCGCTGTTTCACTGAGGAATGCACATTGACAAGATAAAATTAGAGAAACGGACGCCTGTCTTAAAAGCAGATTTCTCAGCTGTCATCACATCACCCAGGGCGTAAGGAATGTGATGCTCGCCAACCATGGAGAAGTCTACCACACTATCCAAACCGACGGCATTATTGACATTGCACATGATTGGGGGTTCTCCCACATAAAAAAGAGAAGAATAACAACTCTCAAACTCCGAAAGGGATAGGTTTAGTAGAACGAGTTGGGTGAAAAGAAGCCTACCAGAGAAAAATACAGGTCAAGGAGGAGTGCTCTCTACCAACTTAGCATTAGATAATATGTGACCCAACCAGCAGGTAGGAAAGCCTTTACTTGAATTCATCTTCAGATGCTGAATTAAACTAATAAAAGACTTGCATTGACATTGCGCTTCATTAAACGGAATTGGTACAGAATTTGAGGCTATACACCAATATACGCACATTCATGGAATTTGAACACTTCCCACCGGTTCAAAAAGCCTCTGAAGAGACATGGGAAAACTACCCTTGGATGCAGAGACAGAAATGCCACTGTTCTCTATTTAATGCTACCATGTGGCCACACTGCTTTTCTCCCTTCTTAAAGATATGTGTTCATATTTCCCAAAGTAGCCAGTTCAGCAGTCTGACCAGGGGCAGCTTCTGGCATAGGCGACATAGGCGGTTGCCTGGAGTTAAAATTTCCAAGATTTTTGCCCCCACATGATGAAATTTCCCAATCTTTAATAATGTACTTATTCCACACATTTGTCAGTTTTGTCTAAACAGACAGACACACAAAAGCACACAATCTCTTGTGGGGGATGGCGGCCATAGGCTTGCGTACGTCAGTCACCTGTGAAGACCATCATCATTTACCCCTGAACCGGCGCGCAGAAATGCGCTTCCTGTGTGAACAGCCAGGCGTATGCTCTCACAAGAATTGGTGCTTCAACCTCCTGTTGGTTCATGTACTAAAGTAAATGTCAAGACTCTACGGTATGAAGATACACATCCTTCGGTCTGTCGATAACAATCAAAGACCCGTTGAAAAAAATTTGTGGATTCAGAAGGTGAAGCGCTTGAATGCTTTTACATTGATATGGGTTCGGGAAGTGATGTAAATCAATTGTGTCATAGAGAGATAAAGCTTGTGGTTCACATCAGAATAAACAGAGCAAAGGATCTTTCACCTGATTTGTTATGTTTATCTGATGAATTTATGTCAAAAACAAATGATTGCAACACTTTCTGAGTGCCTTTTCAAAATAAAAGCACTCCAGCGTTTCTTTTGATGGAATCCATTCCCTTGTTTAAAATTTATTTTTTATTGTGAAATATCTGCAAGAGCGGGAGATGCACGGCTTCATACTGTGTAGTACTGGTATTTATTTGAGTACAAGGGACTTCTTTCATGCAGGGCAATAATCATATTCGTGTCCATATTCAAATCAAAGCCTATATACGCTCCTGATCAAAATCTTAAGACCAGTTAAAAAATTGCATGAATTTGCATTTTGCACTGTTGGATCTTAGGAAGGTTCTAAGTAGAGCTTCAAAATGCAAAAAGAATAAATGGGAACAAGAGACCAAAAGTTGTGAGCAGGCAATTTATTGAAAACAACAATTTAACTCAAATAGGCTGTTCATCAGCTGATCAAAAGTCCACAGCCTTTAAAAGCCAAAATCTGTGCAAAAATTTGGATTCCATGTCATTTCCTGTCAAGTAATCACACTGTGAAGATCTCTTGATGGCAAAGGCAAAAAAGCTCACCGTCTTTGAACGTGGTAGGATTGTTGAACTGCATAAACAAGGCCTCTCACAACGTGCCATCGCTGCTGAGGTTGGACGCAGTAAGACAGTCATTTTGCATTTCTTAAAAGATCCTCAGGGTTATGGAACAAAAAAATCAAGTGGTAGACCCAAAAAAATCTCACCGGCGCTGAGCCGGAGGATCCGAATGGCTGTCCGTCAAGACACGGGACGATCCTCGTCCCAAATTAAGGCCATTACTGGTGCTGACTGCAGCCCAATAACCATCAGACGGCATCTGCGAAGGAAGGGCTTCAAAAACAAGAAACGTCTTCAAAGGCCACGTCTCCTTCAACGCCACAAAATTGCCTATTTAAACTTTGCAAGGGAGCACCAAACATGGGACATTCAAAGGTGGTAGAAAGTTTTATTCTCTGACGAGAAAAAATGTAACCTTGATGGTCCTGATGGCTTCCAACGTTACTGGCATGACAAGGAGATGCCACCTGAGATGTTTTCTACGCGGCACAGTGGAGGGGGCGCCATCATGATCTGGGTGCTTTTTCCTTCAATGGAACAATGGAGCTCCAGGTTGTGCAGGGGTGTCAAACAGCAGCTGGCTGTGTGGAGATGTTGCAGCGGGCATCCCTCATGACTGAGGGCCCTCGTCTGTGTGGTAAAGACTGGGTTCTTCAGCAGGACAACGCTCCAATTCACAATGCCCATCTGACCAAGACTTTTTTCCAGGAGAATAACATCACTCTTTTGGACCATCCTGCGTGTTCCCCTGATCTTAATCCAATTGAGAACATTTGGGGATGGATGGCAAGGGAAGTTTACAAAAATGGACTTCAGGTCCAGACAGTGGATGCCCTTCGTGAAGCCATTTTCACCACTTGGCCCAACATTCGCACTAGCCTTTTGGAAACACTTGCATCAAGCATGCCAAAACGAATTTTTGAAGTGATCAACAATAATGGTGGAGCTACTCATTACTGAGTCAGTTTTTGACACTTTAATTTCTGTTTTAGGAGGGTTTTTTTTTTTTTGAGCTGTGGTCTTAAACTTGATCAGCTGATGAACAGCCTACTTCAGTTAAATTGTTGTTTTCAATAAATTGCCTGCCCACAACTTTTGGGCTCTTGTTCCCATTTCTTCTTTTTGCATTTTGAAACTCTACTTAGAACCTTCCTAAGATTCAACAGTGCAAAATGCAAATTCATGCAATTTTTTAACTGGTCTTAAGATTTTGATCAGGAGTGTATAAACACATTGTGCTGCAGTAGCAGCTCTTCTGCAGAACATATTCTGCATTGTAAATATAAATTGATGTTAATTTGAATATTGTGCATTTAATAGAAAAAGTTGCACAATTGCCCTTCTTTGTGTATATTTATTTCTTGTACATTCAGCCTTTAACAGAAATTGCAAAAATAATAAGTATGACTGTTGGAATAATTGTACATAAATGATCATAAACTGATTTTAACCCTGCGTTGGAGTAGTTATGCATTATTGTCTGGAACATGCTAAAATAAGCTTCTGGGCTGTGTGGCGACATTCTTACGCCAGAGTTAGCCTGACTCACTACTGCTGTGCTTCGCCTGAAAACTGTTTTTGAGGAACTGTCTGATATGGTTGTGAAACCATAGACGTTGTTTTTGCTATGTGCAGAAGGTGGTATTGCCAAATAAGGTAAAACCCCGAAGACAAAGGAGTTATCGAGAAATTAGAAAAGCCCACGCATGATGTTTTGTAATACTGAGCTATGTGAATAAAAACCCTGCATTAAGGAAGTACCGTTGAAGTTGGCTGAGACCTTTCTCAGAGGTACGGGCTTCCCTTGCAAGTGAAAACTAAGTACTTGTTTATGTGTGGTGTTTGATTCAGTGAGTTCTTACAGAATTTGTTATATGCCTGGGTGAAAGTATCTCGACAATGACCCTCTTAAGTGGGTTTTTTGGAAGATATCAACAAAATCATGACTGTTTGCTGTCCTGGCTCCTAAATGGTGGAATGAGCGCCCCAATGACATCAGGACAGCAGAAAGTCCATACATCTTCCGCCACAAGCTACAAACAACGCTTGTCTGACTATACCTTGAATAAAAGTTTAAACTAACAGTTTAGTAGCACTTAAATGGCACTTACTTATAACATTTTGTAGTTTGGCTTTCTTGAAGAAATCATACTTTCTTGATTTTTGTTGTTCCGGGTTTGTACCCTTATGGTTGAATCCACTTATTGTAAGTCGCTTTGGATAAAAGCGTCAGCTAAATGAAATGTAATATAATGGTAGATCTCAAGCTTAAGTTTGGAATTAAAAAGAGATCTTGGCAGTGTTCGAATTATCTTTTTGTCTCTAAGGGGGTCTCTATCTCATAAAAAAGTTGCCCCCCCCCTTCTTGCGTCACGTAGCCGGCAAGGCTGTGATTGGTCTGCTAACTACATCATTTCCGGAGTCGCATTTCCGGTTCATGCCCGATAATACCGGCAGAAACCACGGAAGATTTAGAAGAACGAATATGGACCAAATAGAAGAGCACTTGGCAGAAGAGATCCGAAACTATGACCACTAGTATAACCCGCTGACCGGCGGATTTGTCCGCCAGAAAAAGGCTCTGAGGAGCCGCTGTGGCGATGTGCCACACACGAAGAAGAGCCGGCTTTGACAAAAAGCATTACTCCGCCTATTGTTCTGGCGGGGAATTGCATGGCAACACGCGCAACGCTTGGAAAACCATGAATGAGAACGAGTCCTGTGTTACAACTGCATGAAAAGCCGCAGAAGCATGCGCCGGCCTTTACTGTGTGTTCTCCTGCGCCCAACAAGGGCTATTCACGACCACCACGTTTGTACCGCGTGCAACGTTGATGTTGCTGTCAATCCGTCGCTTAGCAACCCCTCGTAGCTGGCCGGCACTCGTCCTTGGCCAACTGCTCGTCCCACGAAGCTGGATGGAGATGCTCACGGTCCCTGTTGCTAGCCGCGCTAGTCAGTGGCGTGGCTCCCTCGTAGGCTGTCTCAAAGGAACCACGAGCGTCCGGGTTACTCCGGCGCTATTTGAGCAGCACGTTCTCTTGCACAAATCGCCGGTGGACTTTTTTTCTGTGGCATAACTCCCCGTGATGTTTCTTGTAGTTGTAGATTTAGATGTATTTATCTAAAAAACACGTTAATCTAAAGACACACAGCTTCTTCTTCTGACTTTATGACCTGTCAAATTGATCGTATCAACTATGCGGGGGTTTGCGACAGCCTAGTGGTGTGGTGGTGAAGTGCAGTCATGCTGCGTTCATGAGCGTCAGGTAAGCTAAGGTCTGGCTATGTCCCGTGGTATGGTATCCTATTTTAATTTAACATATTTATATTTAATGGTAAGAGTAAGAGACCACACAGGGATGGATAATGGGCGTTATTTAACATTAAATTACAATGTAACATATGGCAGCCATCTCAGTTATGAGAGACCCCCTCAGATTTTTGACTTTGTTGCTTTCATGGGAGCTAGTCCTCACTCTCTGGGAGCTCGGCTCCCTCTGGCTCCCACGTAATTCGAACACTGGATCTTGGGCTCGAAAAGGCTAGTGACCACTGATCTACGATATGAAGATTTGCATCTTTCGGTCTGTCGATAACAATCAAAGCTCTGCTGGACAAAATTAGTGGATTCAGAAGGTGAAATGCTGGAATGCTTTTACTTTGAAACGGGTTTGGGAATTGATGTAAATCAATTCTGTCATAGAGAGATAAACATTGTGGTTCACAGCAGAATAAACAGAGCAAAGGATCTTTCACCTGATTTTTTTATGTTTATCTGATGAATTTATGTTACAAACAAATGGTTGCCTCACTTTCTGAGTGCCTTTTCAAAATAAAAGCACTCCAGCGTTTCTGTTGATGGAATCCATTCCATTGTTTAAAAAGTGTTTTTTATTGGGAAATATTTGCATAAGCGGAAGATGCACGGCTTCATACTGTGTAGTACTGATATTTATTTGAGTACAAGGGATTTCTTTCATACAGGGCAATAATCATATTCGTGGCCATATTCAAATCAAAGCCTATATATAAACACATTGTGCTGCAGTATCAGCTCTTCTGCAGAACATATTTTGTATTGCAAATATAAATTGATGTTAATCTGAATATTGTGCATTTAATAGAAAAAGTTGCACAATTGCCCTTCTTTGTGTATATTTATTTATTGTACATTCAGCCTTCAACAGAAATTGCCAAAATAATAAGTATGACTGTTGGAATAATTGTACATAAGTTATCATAAACTGAATTTAACCCTGCGTTGGAGTAGTTATGCATTATTGTCTGGAACATGCTAAAATAAGCTTCTGTGTGGCGACATTCTTACGCCAGAGTTAGCCTGACTAAAGGCTCCTTTATACTTCTCCGTTTAAGAAAAAACGGACAGATAAGACCGCCCTATCCGTCGTGGAACGCCCTCTCCGAGCGCCTCGGAGAGCTTTTCGTGCACCTCTGATTTTTCTAACTGTCCGTGTATATTTCGGAGACCCCACGGACAGCCCTTGCCTGTGATTGGTCCGCTAACGACATAATTTCCCTACGACGTCATTTCCGGATTTCACATTTCCGGACCTCAAACCTTCTGCTTCACAATAAACACAACTACAATTCTACGATTAATGTGACGTGTGTGTTAAGCCAGCGGAGTTGTCTGTCTGACAGTGGCTCGTTAGAGTACTGACGGCATGTGTACACTGTCACATACGGTTATAACGAGCTTTCAAAACGGCGCTAGCGGGCTAGCAACCATGCTAACTGCGGTGGTAACAGTGCAAAAACCCGCCGTCACGACTTTAATTCCACTGCTATCACGACACTGTTTCTACAATACCGCCAGGTTGAAGCAAACACTGGGTAGTAGTTAGTGTCGGGAGTCCCTACTGACTGTGTGTGGAAGCTGGGGTAGAAGCTAGCTGGGAGGGGAGCTAGCTAGCTCCGTCTAGCTTCAAGCTACACGGAGCTTCAAGCTGTGGAATTAGCAACACAGTTCGGAAACAAGTCCTGGGAACCGCTGCGCTAAGAAACGATTACATCAGGCTTGACCTGCTGGGTGTCACTATATTTTATTTAGTTGCCATCGTAGCCTACACTGTGTGCAAGTGGGGAGTAAGTAAATAAACAGTGGACTTCTTCTGTTTACTCGTGAGGTAGGCTTCTCCCAGCTTATCTTCCGTTGCGCCACCTACTGTTCTGACGGTGAATTGTTTTCAACACAGAGAAGTAAAAATGAAAAAGTGTCCGTCCGATCTGTCCGTTCCTCCGTCCGTAACGGATTACGGAGTAGCATAATGGAGCCTTAACTACTGCTGTGCTTCGCCTGAAAGCTGTTTTTGAGGAACTGTCTGATATGGTTGTGAAACCATAGACGTTGTTTTTGCTATGTGCAGAAGGTGGTATTGCCAAATAAGGTAAAACCCCGAAGACAAAGGAGTTATCGAGAAATTAGAAAAGCCCACGCATGATGTTTTGTAATACTGAGCTATGTGAATAAAAACCCTGCATTAAGGAAGTACCGTTGAAGTTGGCTGAGACCTTTCTCAGAGGTACGGGCTTCCCTTGCAAGTGAAAACTAAGTACTTGTTTATGTGTGGTGTTTGATTCAGTGAGTTCTTACAGCATTTGTTATATGTCTGGGTGAAATTCCCTCGACAATGACCCTCTTAAGTGGGTTTTTTGGAAGATATCAACAAAATCATGACTGTTTGCTGTCCTGGCTCCTAAATGGTGGAATGAGCGCCCCAATGACATCAGGACAGCAGAAAGTCCATACATCTTCCGCCACAAGCTACAAACAACGCTTGTCCGACTATACCTTGAATAAAAGTTTAAACTAACAGTTTAGTAGCACTTAAATGGCACTTACTTATAACATTTTGTAGTTTGGCTTTCTTGAAGAGATCATACTTTCTTGATTTTTGTTGTTCTGGGTTTGTACCCTCATGGTTGAATCCACTTATTGTAAGTCGCTTTGGATAAAAGCATCAGCTAAATGAAATGTAATATAATGGTAGATCTCAAGCTTAAGTTTGGAATTAAAAAGAGATCTTGGGCTCGAAAAGGCTAGTGACCACTGATCTACGATATGAAGATTTGCATCTTTCGGTCTGTCGATAACAATCAAAGCTCTGCTGGAACAAATTAGTGGATATAGAAGGTGAAATGCTGGAATGCTTTTACTTTGAAACGGGTTCGGGAATTGATATAAATCAATTCTGTCATAGAGAGATACACATTGTGCAGAATAAACAGAGCAAAGGATCTTTCACCTGATTTTTTATGTTTATCTGATGAATTTATGTTACAAACAAATGGTTGCCTCACTTTCTAAGTGCCTTTTCAAAATAAAAGCACTCCAGCGTTTCTGTTGATGGAATCCATTCCATTGTTTAAAAAGTGTTTTTTATTGGGAAATATTTGCATAAGCGGAAGATGCACGGCTTCATACTGTGTAGTACTGATATTTATTTGAGTACAAGGGACTTCTTTTCTTACAGGGCAATAATCATATTCGTGGCCATATTCAAATCAAAGCCTATATATAAACACATTGTGCTGCAGTATCAGCTCTTCTGCAGAACATATTTTGTATTGCAAAATGCGTAAATATGAATTGATATTAATTTGAACATTGAATAGAAAAGTTGCACAATTGCCCTTCTTTGTGTATATTTATATCCTGTACATTCAACCTTTAATGAAATATAATGTAATAGTAGATCTTTGCTTAAGATTGGAATTAAAAAGTGATCTTGGGCTCGAAAATGCTGGGGACCAGTGGTTTAAAGAATATGTTCTCAAATTTAATTCCCAATTTGAAAATGAAAAAAATCGGATGATGTAAAATTATGTAGTATATAGTGCAAGTATATGTATACTTGTTTTGTAAATGTACCCAAAATACTTCTTACCAGTCGGACTGTCCCTGTTACTGCACCGTTAAATACAGCCTTGGCAGTAGTCCATTGTCCTTCTGTGTCTCTCTCAGCTGAGATGTCAGCACACCTCATTCTGCAGAGGTAGAATAGATTCATGCACACATGCTCAGGGAAAGACAAAAAAACATAAACAAGGTAAGCAAAACACATTCAAATCCTGCAGGGTTAACCATGAGGATTTTTTTTTTCATTCTTAATGACTAGGGAGATTATCTAACATGAGGGGGATGTGATTCATTGTCTGTGAAAACTTATACCTGTAATTGCCCTCAGCAAACTGGCCAAGCCTGCTACTATGCCAGTGGGTCCCTCAGGATGGTGAATGTTGGCTAGAATGATGCCGTTTGTTGTATGTTGTTTTCATCTTATTTAAGGCACATTGAATGAACAATATCCAAATTTATGTTCTAGGGAAGGTCTAGTAAGTTTTTACAACATGTAAGTGGCATTTCTTACCATTTAATCTTATAATATAACTTGTGGTCATCCTGTATGTCTTACTGTATGTTACCCATCTATTTTACCACCTTCTTCTCATTTTGACTGTCTTTGTTTCTCTCTTTCCAG
The DNA here is from genome assembly GCF_963576545.1 of Limanda limanda. Classification (NCBI taxonomy): domain Eukaryota; kingdom Metazoa; phylum Chordata; class Actinopteri; order Pleuronectiformes; family Pleuronectidae; genus Limanda; species Limanda limanda. The sequence goes on along the minus strand of NC_083637.1, from coordinate 21,831,106 downwards.
CACAAAAAAGTTCTCACCTTGATCCATTGGCATAGTGGACCACCAGTGACCTTCCAACGATGCTGTAGGGTCCACTTAGTTGCACATCAGGGTCCTCATATAGAGCCTCAGATCGGCTGAGACCATTCAGCATCCCAATTTTCCCACTGATGTCCCCAAATTCATATTGGTCAATAGTTCCAGTTCCTGGTGTGGGAGAGCTTGATACATTCCAATCTAATGGGTTGAAGTGGCCCATGATGTTTGCATTGGAGCAGGGCTGTGCACTGCCAGGTTTGATGGGAAGTATGTGAACATGGTAGCCCCCAGCTAAGGAGTTCAGGTTCATCAGGGATACATTGATAGTCGTGGGGCCCTGTGGGACAGCTTGAGAGAACTGAACCTGGCCGCTGGACATCCCCGGGCCAAACCAGTTATCCAAGCTAGCTTTTTGGACCCGCACCATTGTAACGTTAGTGCATGCAATCCTTGGCCCTCCTCTCTCTGCTTGATGGATGACTACAGAACGACCAATAATACCTGATCTAGACAACCAGGAGGTGACATCAGTGAAGAAGTTTTTTGCTTCCACTTCACCGACTCTGGTGCCGAGGTTGATGGGGCTGTGTTTGTTCGAAAAGTCTGCCACCTCACAGGAGAAGGGATTGGATGGGGAGCAGTGGAATCTATAACTGCTGTCTCCTGTGTTGATGTTAAAGGGGTTCCAGTGTCCTTCTGTTGTGCTGCAACGCCTTTCGTCATCATCCCTCTCTGAGCTAATTGGGTAAGTGTGAACATGCCAATTATGGTTCCTGGTTGGTGTCAGTGTTGGATTTCCGTACGACACATCCACAAAGATGGATACGTCAGACAGAGGGTTGTTCTTCAGTTGGGTGAACAAGATCTCACCAATCACAGGGCCCTGAAATCTGGCTCTGGCAATTGTCACAGCGCCAGGATAGCTGATGCTGGCGCAAACATACCTGGCACCATCTGTTTGGTGAATAACAACAGAGCGACCTACAATACTGTTCTGTCCAAACAGAGGGAGGTTGAAGTCCGTGAACACCACATTTGTCTCATTTTTACCTGCAAGGGACATGTGCTTGGCGCTTAGGTCACCAATCTCATACTTATCATGTGTTGACCCAGGAACTTTTGGGTATGTTGGGTCACTAGTCTTGACTTTAAATGGGTTCCAGTGGCCACCCACATTATCATTTGAACACAGCCTCGGTGAGGGGACAGGAAAAAGGTGGACATGGTAAGGGCCAACTCTGCTCTGTAAGTTAGTCAGGTTCACCCTCAGCTCTGTCGCATCAAAACAGGAAGCCTGGCGGAAGCTGAAGTATCCTTTGATTCCTCTCATATTTACAACAGCAGTCACCTGTTTCTCTGGCACATCATAAATAGGAGCACAGTTGTAACTTGATCCCATTCGGAGGAGAAGAAAGCCAGGTCTGTTTTTGAGGCTGGTCTCGTTCAGACGGGACTTCTCTGATTGCAAAGGCGTCCCGACCTTTACCACACCCAAATTGATCAAAGTCGAGGTTTCTAAGCTTCCTAGTAGAACATCGCAGGTTACAGCGGTGCTTGTAGATCCAAAGAGAGTTATGGTGGTTTGTGAGGCATTGACCTGTCCGATTGTAACAAGGTCTGCAAGAAGCCTTGGGTTGGTCTCTCCTTTGTTGAGGCGGATGTACACATTACCAGCAATAGGTCCAAAGAACCTTGCCTGACGAGTCAAAAACGTTTGCCCTCGACTTACAACTGTGCATACTTTAGTGCCGTTACATGTCTGCAAAGTCAAGGAGTGGTCATCCAGATTTGGACTTTGTTCAAAGAGTTGTGACACATTAATGGTGGAGCTTGAGGCAGGATCAGCTGTGAAGGTAAAAATGCTGGAGCCGATATTTGCTTCAGAGCAAGGCTGAGCAAAATGTCCGTACATGACAGGGAACTCACTGAGGGAAAAGTTAATTGCACCACAGGATCCAGCTCCAGACACAGTGACAGTGGCTGTCTGGGAGGTGGAGTTAAACTGAACCAGCCCTGTGACTCCTCGCATGTTCAGAGGGGCCCGAAACTGAACACAGGAGATGGAATCTGAAAAGGACAAGGAGAAGGTGATGATAATCATATGTTCTTGCACTGCTTAATGCACATTCCACCTCAACAAACACAGCTGATACTGGATGATTTAGATAATATTCCTATAATATGTTATAGTTAAATAACATGAGTTAAAAAGACAGTCACAAGTCCCCTGTAGACGTGTGCAAATATAATTCAAATTACAAAATTACAAATATAATTTGTGTCCAACAGAGATTTTATACCAAAACTAATAAATGGACTATGGTTAAAAATATGTTCATAGATCTACTCTTTCTCCCTCAGGTAGATCATTTTCATGTCAAAAGTTCAATATGGGACAAAACTCATTAACCAAAAAAGTCCATTCTTAGTGTGTTTGTACTGGATGATTCAAGTTTCCAGATACAGATACTGTATGAATTGAATTTTGGACCCTCCTTCAGTACATACATTTTAACATCAAAATATAAGCAAAACTAATTTTTGAGTCAAGCATACTTCAGAGGTTGGACATTTACATGGACTCCCAGTCTCCACTTTAACTCTTTGTTACAGTGCATAAATGTCACACTGCATCAACAGTGGATGTAAATCATATCAATCAGCGTGATCATAAATTCTTTGGAAGTGTTTTTCCTCTCTGAGAACTGCACGCTCCAACGCCCCTACACACGCACACAGACATACAAATGCTTGCGTACACACAGACTCTCAAAAACACACACACGCACACATTATATGTTTAATGAAGTATTTTTCATTCCCTATTAACTAGTGCTCCATAATTGAAATTACAACTATGTTTTTAATGAGAAATAAAACATTTATAAAAGTCAGATGAGATAGTTTAGGGTGTGACTTGTCATACAGACATTGATTTAGTCCTTCTTTGAAAAACAGAAAAAACTGCACTGCCCTGTAATTAAAATCTGACAGATTCTGAAAGCATGATTGGCATGGCAGGGCTGTCAATGCAGTTCTGGGCATAGGTGTGGTTTCTCCTCTGATTTCCGTCCTGCCAGAAATAGCTTTCCTTTCTGATCATCATTTATCTTGCCAATCTGTTCAATTGCGAACCCGCTAAACTTCTTAACATCACGCTGTGCCAGCCAAGCCCTGCGGCTTGCCTCTCTTTTTGATCACTCCGTTTCAACCTTTTTAGTGTACCTTCTGTGGTTTTCTGAGTCATGCGTGTGTATACTCTGGCCACTATGGACCCAGCAGGCTCAGACAACCACCTGGACATCCAGACACTCTGCCTAGCCCTCAGAAGCCAGGGAGGTATATGCTTGGTCAGCACGAGTAATCCTTCAGAGTGGTAAACAAAGTCACTTCCCTGCTTCATAAACCAACTATGATGTGGAATGTAGTGAACTTCTTCTGCAATGCTGCCTAGTTTATGAATAGGCCTATCAGTCGTTTAACATCTGCATCAGATAGACCTAAGAATGCATAAATAATTGGCTTGGAACCTTTTGTACTTTAGCAGTTGGGATGGAATAATAGAGGTTGTATTTTTAAAGAGGCCGAACTAGGTGGTTAAAGAAGGGTTTGGGGAAAGATCAGAAACCAAGTCACTAGACAAGTTATTTTCTCTTTCGATTAAACTGAACAGTCGGCTCCGACAGACCCTCACCAGTCCGACCCTTTCCTCAGCTTCTCCATCTCCATCTCCAGCTGCTGCTCCAATGGAGCTCATGCAGCTGAACAGAGCCACAGACTCAAGGAGGGCCTGTGTTTCCCCTGCGGTGGTTCTGGTCATGTACGGTTAAACTGCACACTTCCTTTACACTCCCAGCTTCACCAGTCTCAGTTGGGCTTGTGTTTCAGATATCCGTACACTTATTCAGTTTCCAGGCTGAATAATTGCAAATGTTCAGTCTCTGGTGCTAATGAAAACTTTTTAGATCTCAAGCTAGTCAGGCAGTCTGCCATTAAGACCCCTCGGCTTTCCACCCCCACAAAGGCAAGCTTAAATGGCAATTGTCTCACAACCATCACCCACCGAACCGAGCCACTCCATGTTTTATAAGTTCAGTATCATCACCAAAAAAAAACAAATCCAACATCATGCTGTCCTGAATCTTCCTTGGCGTCAGACCCACAACCCAGTTGAAAATTGACAGGCCGGTAAGGCAGGACTTCCTTACTTCACTCAGCAAATCCTTGTTCTCCCTCCATTCAGAACACGGCAGCACCAGAACCTTACAGTGCTACTACGAGAAAGTATTTGCCAGTTTTGGCTCAATATTTTTTGTACGTTGTCTTCGCCTTTTTTCTGTCTGCTGACCTCCAGTGTTTCCACCTGCCTGTATGCCCTGCCTTAATAAACCTGTTGTCTATCAACCTCCTGTTATATAATTTTTTTTCCTGCCAATTTTTCGATCATCAAACATGCTGTACCTGTTTTAAATTCTTCCATTTAAATGTATTGTTATTACACATTACGACGTTTTCTTAGTTGTGCGTTTGGGTCCCGTCCCTGTACAGACCCAAATAGATAATTGTCATTCTTGTACACAACCTTAACCCATCTTGGTTCCCAACAAGCTATAGATGCTAAAATTGACTTACATTTAATCCAGGGAATTACAGATGCAGAATAAATGGTGTACAACCAAATTGGTTTGTTATTGGCCATAACCAGCCGGTGCTAATTCATTCTCTCAGATAGTTTTAAGCCTTTTCACAACAGAGGGAGATTCTCAGAGGGAGATGTAAACCATTAAGGTTTCAACATTAACACTGATCTGCTAGTGGAACCTCTCTCAAATCTGTCTCAGAACAAGTTAAACATTGCAAAAAAACCTATCCAAACCTGTCAGTCATTGTCCATGTGCTAGTTTTCCCTTCGGACAGAGATCAAGAGAGAGCAGCTGGTGGCCCTAACAAACACAACACTGAACAGAGCAATAGTTGTGGAATTGAGCTGCTGGAAGAAGAAAACCTACACACTCTCTGTCCTCTGTGGCACATGGTTAAATATGTGTACATGCATAAATAATGACACATGAATCGTCCTTGCTGTCAACGTGGCACCATCGGCAAAGTAAAAAGTTTGCAAAATACTCACATAGTAAAGAAAACAGCAGGGCAGCTGTCAGAAGGCACATGTTGCAGATGTGTGTGTGTGGGGGGGGGAAATCAAAGCTTCACCGCAGGTATGTAAATCCGGACTGATGGCGAAGGTGAGGGAAAAAACCCAGCTGAGATGCAGGAGGACTGTTTTCTTTCAGTGAAGAAGTTCAATGACGGCAACAGGACGGTGTGTGTGTGAGAAGTGGCTTCTGTGTCCTCCAGCAACATGTCATGTGGGACTGGTTTTCAAATGTGTGCAGCCTCCCCTGTGCCTCTGTTTGTCAGCTGCACTCTGTCTGTGTCTGCCTGTGATTGGTTAACAGGGCCAGTCTGACTCATGTGCCAGAGCAGGAGGGAGGCAGGAGGAATATTTGGGTGCCCCAGATGAGTGGCGGTGGTCTGCCTGCCTCCGGTGTGGTTTTAGCGTTTATGTATTCTGCTGGGCCCAGTCACAGCAGTATGCAGAGGAAGCATTTAGTGGTTATGATCAGAGAATACATGCAACATATTCAATAGAAATTTACAAGAGTTTTAATTCATATTTTTGGGCGATCAAGATAAAAGTAAACTCCCTTAGTTGTTTGCATTTCTTTAGGCTTTATGCTCAGTAAGATCATATTTGAATTCTCTAATCTAATTAATACAATAAAGACGGAAGTAAAATGAACTCCCTGCAGCTCAATATTGCTTTAATGTTTTTACTGATTCTTCATTGGCCTATACCCCAACCCTCCACCAAGTTTCATGACACTCAGTCCAGCAGTTACCTCCGTAAAGGTGGTTATGTTTTCATAGCTGTTTGTCTGCTTGTTTGTCCCCTGATTTTATGATACTTGGTGAAAGGATTTAATTTGACCCATTAAATTTAGAAGTGGAACAGGGATAATTTTTCACCTTTCCTTAACGTTGTGAGATATAGGATTTAGTTTGACATTTTCTCTAATTTCCCAGGGATTTGTTCAAGATCTTGATGCAACTTGTTGCCGCTTGATTGAATTTAAAGGGGCTGTGCTCTGAGGCATGCGCTCTGCTGAATGCCGTCCTAGTTTAAGCATAGTCCTGCTAACAGAAAAACAACCTAACAGACAAACAGCAAAGAAAAAATAACCTTCTTGGTGAAGGTCATAGAAAAACAGCAGCCAATCATTGTGTGTACATATGGGTGTCCTTGGTGCTATCAAATAGAAATAAGGTGACCAGAATGAACTTTGTAGCCTCACAGTTTCATGTTTCAGCTGCATGTTGTGGCTCTTCGAAAATCATTGTGCCTCCGAGATCCATTTACTTTCTCCCTTTTCGACCCTGTTTAAACCTCTTTCTATTCATAGAGTATCCCTCAACTGCCCTTGTGACAGAGTTGAGGAAAATGAAGGAGTAAAAATAGTAACTTATCCAAGAATAGCAGCCCAATGGCCCATCACTGTGAGCTATTTGTTGCAGGCCAAGCAGCTATTTACACATATTGGAGGACCAGCGAAGTGGGTCGGGTGCTTCACTTGGCTCCTTTAGAGCTGATTGCAGCAGGAGCTGGAATCATGACGTGACCGTGTGTCTCTGTCCGTGCAAGTGCACACACGTTCACCATTTGCATACATACACATACAGACAATAGGTGGTGACTGCTAAAGACTGGGACCAGTAGAAACAGAGCAGAGACATTACATAGTCGGGTGTTTTCTCAATGAGGGGGACTCCTCATTACACAGGGTGTTTCCAGGAGAGCTTGAGTGTCTTACAATTCAAAGATTTTATAAAATAACTTGGAAAATACAAATACATACTGGAAGAACCAACGGAAAACCTTTCAAAATCTGATGTATCGCCTTGATTGAAACCAATCACTGTATTGCCATGTATCTTGAATAAAGGGTTAACAGGTTAGCATTCCCAGTCCTTGCATTGCAAGGGTCTTTGGGCCAGGTACTGAATGTGAAATGCACTAGGGTTAGGTCTCTTGGCAGGAGGTCAAAGTTCAAGTTCACTTACCACAGAGCAGGCGCTGCAGCTGATCACGTTTGTCACATATTCTGTTAACAGGTCAACATTCCCAGACCTTGCATTACAATGGTCTTTGGGCCAGGTACTGAACCTGAAATGGACTACGTTGTGGACACTCCTCGGGTCATCTCGGACAGGTCTGCCTTCTGTCACCAGAGTCAAAACTAAACAAGAAGACCCGTCTAATTTCTATGCACCACATTTGTTTAAATAAACTCCCGTAGAACAACAGGTCCACCGGAAATGGTAGTTCATTAAAATAAACTGTTAAGATGTTTCTGTTTGCCATCGCCTCTTATTAGATAAAGAAGCAACTAATTCCATTCTGAGTTAAAACAATGACTGGTCACTTAGGAAGATTTTAGCATGGAGTCATTTGAATCACCCCTGCAGTCTGCCTTATCAGCTACAGAGGGAGCTCCTGCTCTATGATTTCCAGACCTTTCCACCACTGGGGTGGTGGATCTCTATATCACCTCATTATTGTGTTATTGACTTACTTCCTGTGGCCCCTCCGCCCACATGTTATCCATACAACCTGATGCATCCTGAGAAATAAGCTGGCAACATGTATGATCCTTCGTCTTGTTGCTGGGATCCTCTTTGTATGCAGGAATAACAAAACAAGTCATTTCAGATGTCTTAGCAAGCCAAACTTATTGAAGGCCTCAGGAACAAGCCAGATGCTCTCATATTAAATTTTTCTCCTCCCAGCATCTCATTCATATGCAGCAGACTCTGCTGATCAGGTCTCCTGGAAGCTTTAGAGTCTGCTCTTCACTTTAAGGTTCTGGCAGTTTGTTGTCAAGGTAGCTGCTTCTGCCACTGGGGTGGGGGCAGTGCTTTTCCTATGATCAGGCCCAGACCTACAATTTCATCCCTGTACTTTATTTTCTTGCAAACATTCCACAGCTGGACAAAATGCATGTTGCACTTGTAGTTGCCTTTGTTTTCACTCTTTTGCCCTGTTCATTCCAGACGAGCCCCGTACAGTACTACGTCCTATTATTCAGTATTAATAATGAATGCCTTTTATACAGGCTGTATTTTCGAGTACAGTAAAGTACTCGGGGAAGACTTTCACAGTAAAGTACAGTAAAGTACTCGAAAATACACTAAAGAACACTAAAGCCCAGGCCCCAAATGCGTATCTGTAAAACCTGATGCACACATCTTAAAACAGTTCCAATTTAGACTGAAGAACAAGGAAATTGCCAGAATAAAATTATTCTATGAAAAAAACACGTGTTCCACAACACATTAAAGGGCCGTTGCACCTTTAAGGAGGGATGGTGTGGATATGATGCATATTACACAAGCACATTTAAGGACACCAGATGGAGGCAGAGCAGCACATATGCACAGATCATATTTGACATTTACATTACATTACATTTCATTTAGCTGATGCTTTTATCCAAAGCGACTTACAATAATATTTGACATTTCTATACATACTACACTTACACTGAGCCTGAATCAAATATGTCTGTGCACAAATCTACAGTAGCGTGCTACACTTGCTATGAATATAAACCAGCTATAGATTATACTAAGCAGTGACCTGTACTATTTCTCTTATTGATATTCGTCTCTTTTTGATATTATTGCATGCATTGTTCTGTGAATAATATAAAGTTCACCATCCAGGCACGATTCATGTAAATAACTTGATTCTACATGTAGGCTGCTGGTAGATTGTTAGATGTCTCAGCTGTACTGTGAAAAATACTATGAGCTATGAGAGATGAACCCGTTAGATCATGTGTGTTCCTTCTCTCAGAATTAGGACAATCATAAATAAAACACATGACGTGCAACCAGCCTGAGTCACGTGTGCTCAGCTTGAAGCAGCGAGGGATTTGCAAAATTGTGAGCCACCGGTTTCAGTGAGCGGGATCGCATTTCCTGCCACATTATGAGCCAAGTAGATCTACACAGCATGTGCGCTGCTGAGCCAGCCTGCAGGGGGCGAGTGAGCACCGTCAGCAGCGTGTGTGCATCAGCGAAAGTGTCCGGACACACCGGAACCACTGAGTTGTTCAGGGGGACAGACAAGGTCGGGGGACACCTGTGTGTCTGCAGGTCATTCAGCGCCTCACTCGGATCATCCTGCCTCCAGGTATCTGTCTTCGTCTTCATATGTCACAGCCTGTAGTTGTTGTTGTTGTTGTTGTTGTTGTTGTTTCACAGACACGTGTCGTCGGTGTGTTGCTCTGAGTTTGCTGCGCAGCATGGTCTGCAGTGTTGTGGCCATGTGACCAGAAGCTCCGCCACACATCCAAACTGATGGGATCTTACTAAGATGCTCAGATTCTTAGGATATGAAGCTCACTTGCACATTGCATGAGTTAGTAACGACATGTAAACAACAAACACTGTTGCTCTCATATTTAATCATATTGGGTCATTTACAACTTAATACTACGACTGTAGATATAGGCTACAGCAGCATATTTACTTTCATTCATTTAGTTTTAATAATATATATATATATATATATACCAGGATTATAATGACTTGGATTGCCCTTAAAAGCTTGTGCTCTGTGCCCTGCCTTGCCTTTTTCAGTTTATCTCCTCTAGTGTGCAATATAAGGTTTATGTAAAAGCTCTGCAAATGTCTAACATCTGCAGTAATAAGCAGCTCCTCTCAGCCACATAAATCACTGGTCCTGAAGTTCCTGAAACACCTCTTCAGTAGTCCGAGTGCTACTTCTGATTCGTGATGTCATTTGACATCAGAATGCTCAACATTTGCACGAATTATGTCGCCCTCCCGACAAAATTCTAGTACAGTGGAAACGGCTTATATTGATCGTATTTGTCCAGGGCCGAAATGTATCACTGTAAGCTTCTGTATGATAGTCCTGGAACTTGAGGGAAAGGTAACAGCGCACACACAGCTGGAGGAGATGCTGGGGCAGACGGTTGGGCTCAATTTGGTTGGCAGTGTGAATGATAGAGACAGAGTTACTGACAGAGCTGTTGAAACTGAGAAATAACTTCAACGATCCAAACATGTGTGAAAGGACCCCGAATGAACACTGTAAGCGGACTTAGTGGAGCTGTTCCCTGGGTGTTAACATATACGCTGTGGATATTTGTATTTATTTAGAACATGTACATCAGAATCCTGTGGCCATCCAAGTTGAATGTGTACTCCATGACTATATTGCATTTGTAATAGGCTTATAGTTTTGACCTTTTAATGGCTCACAGAATAACATTTAGATAGGGCTGAGCAGATGCTAATCAGTCTGTCTCTCCGAGCAGTTCTCTCTCTCTTCTCTTTTCTCTCCCCTAACGAATGCCTTCATAATAACAACCCAATAGCCCAGTCAATATTAAGATGGGTGCCAAGACACAGGAAGTACATAGTCCTTTATGGTCAGGGAATAGATTGACGGTCTCATAACGGAGCTGCAGTGACCCGTTGAGTGCTTCTGTCTGCATGGACTGTTAATGAGGCGTGTCCATAGTTGGACGTGATTGCCTGGGAAGGTTCTCAACAACTTAGTATTTGAGGAACTTTTTTTTTTGTAATGATAGAGGAGCTTCTTCTGTTGCAAGTGTGTCAAAGGCAGGTTACAACGTGTAGCTCCTTAATTACTGGTCTTGATACAAAAAGTCAAGTAAGATGTTTCTTACTCTAACTTTTTATTGCATAGCACACAAACACATATTGAAATGGACGTGTGTGTGTGTGTGTGTGTGTGTGTGTGTGTGTGTGTGTGTGTGTGTGTGTGTGTGTGTGTGTGTGTGTGTGTGTGTGTGTGTGTGTGTGTGTGTGTGTGTGTGTGTGTGTGTGTGTGTGTGTGTGTGTGTGTGTGTGTGTGTGTGTGTGTGTGTGTGTGTGTGTGTGAGCCTGAAGCCATTCAACACACAGCCCAGGGAAGTTGAACCTGTCCAGAGGACAGAGATGACTTCATCATTACCTCACCCTGCTCTGCTAGAGGACTTATCAAAAACATGTGGCTCCACTCTCCCTGCACACGGCAGATTGATTGAGCCTTGGATTCCAATGTTTTCCCTTTGTTAGAGGAGGACGTGTGTGTTTGCGCGCAACCAGGCTTGATTTTATTATGCTGGATTTTCTCGTCTCTCCCCGGGCTTTGGCCTCATCTGTCATTTATTTGGTTTGCTTCAGCATGGAGCTCTGGGGTCTGGTCAGACAGGACCGAGGGCCTGTTGAGTTGAACGGGATTGTACCCATCAGCTTGTGTGTGCATGTCTGTTATACCCAACGACACCAGATGGAAAACACAACAGGATAAACATTTTATTTACCGTGTTATTAAGCAACTATATGATCCAGTTGGACACTGACTCTCCTATTGAGAGTTGAGAATGATCAGAAGACTCATTCCACTCGCATGCCTGAAGCCGCTGCCAGAATTTAGATTGTATTACCCTTGTAAAAAGTCAGGCCAGTCAAACTAGCTGGCTGCTTTCTGTAGCTTCACATTTACAGACACGAGTGGGACATCAATCCTCTCATTTAACTCGGGACGAGAACCCAAGTAAGGATGTCTCTCAAAATGTCAACTTAAAAGTTTTGCCTTGAGGAAATTAGAAAGACAAACGATTCAAGTTGGATGTTTTTCCAGGTAGTGAAACCGAAGCAAATGAAATGAAATCCTGCTGCTGTTTTCTGATACGCCCATTGAGCCGAAATAAAGGAAAAAAAAGCTTTCTTACTGTAGACTTGAGGTTTTAGTATCTGATGGCAAAGTTAAGGCAATTTGCTAGGAGCTAAGGCATGGTCACACATTGTGGCAAAATGAATCACTGTGCTGTATAAATATTTAGGTTTGGTCGCTTGTTGATGTAGACTCTCAAAGGGCTAGCTGGCTTTTTGCCAAAATGCTACCCAGACGGGATCATGCTAGTGTTAGTCAGTCCCAATCATGAGAGGTTTATAAAAGATGGGCAACATGAAGGCTCCCTAAAAGTGAAGCTAAAATGTCTTGATCCCCCCCTGGTGGCTGACGCTACGAAACTGACTGGTTGGTATCAGGGATATTTGGCCTTGAAGTGGAGATGTGTTGTCCGTCTTGTTTACAGTCTATGCTCCAATTGTTCTACAAGCTTCAGTAAAAAAATTTGTACTGAGCTTTTTACTTCTTCTGGTAGTGTAGGGATCTTTTAGGGATTGTAAATCATTTAAATAACTTAAAGCTCTCTGTTAAGTTTCTTAACTGCCTTGTAGCTGTCGGGTAACACGCTTGTTAGCAGGGGTGGTAATGGAGCAATGTCTTTTTAGGGTTTATGCATCATCAACTCCAGTCCCTAATATAAAAGTTTTATACTCCAACAGAGGAGTTCAATTTGAAATACACTGCAGGGTTTCCCCCAGAAAACTTGCTAAGCCTGGTGGTAGGGCTGCTAGAAGGCACCCGCGCGGGGGGGGGGGGGGTGTTGAGTCGGATTTTGAGCTGGACACCATTGTTTCTTATACTCTAAACATGTTGCACTTTGTTTAATATGCACACCTAACTTTTTTATTTTGATAAGGGGTTAAATAGATACTTTGATATCTTTTTGAGTTGCACTGCTGACTTAACTTATAAGCCCTCTTTTTTATTTATTTTTATCACGTTGGAGTTGCTAGTTTAAACCTACAGTTTTGCACTTTAATATTTGAGCCTTTGTTTACATTTTGTTTTGTGCTGCATTATATGGTGACATACAGTTTGTTGTTATCAAAATAAAATTTACTGAATTGAAATGGTCAATTTGATTTTTTTGGAGGAAAATTAATCGTTTAGATTAATCGACTAATCGATAAAATAGTCGTCAGATTAATCGATAGAAAAATAGTCGTTAGTGGCAGCCCTACTTAATATTAAAAAAAATTCAAGTTTGCTGTGAACATAGCAGTCAGGCCTCTTATTTCAGAAACAATGAACCGTAACATTTTGGTTACCAATAAAAGATAAGCGTACTACTTCTTTGCTTTCAGCCAGCTACTCAAACAGACAAGCAACAAAATAACAAACAAACAAAATACACAGGCAAGTGTCGGCCTACTTTGAAATAAATTAAACACAGAACTTTGTAGGGCTATTTGAGTCCTCATATTTGTGGAAAATGTATGAAATAAGAAGTACCCTATTTTTAAATAAATAAAACCAAATAGCTGCAGCCTAATCGTGTAAGGGACTAGGTTTATGTTTATGTTCGGTTTTGACTTATGTTCCGTAAAACACTGTGTTGAAGGAGCGTTCTGATGTCTGAGGGTCAGTGAAGGCGACGTATGTTCAGTAAAACACTGTGTTGAAGGAGCGTTCTGATGTCCGAGGGTCAGTGAAGGCGTCTGGGTGGGACTTGTGACTGTTTGGACCAATAGGATGGTTGCTTGGGGATCGGGGCTCAATGAGGAAGTGAAGTGTTGTTGATGTGCGCGAGTGACGGATTTTTTTTTTTTTTTTTAATTAAAAAAACATGTGACGCTTAGCCTGGCGGGGGGGGGGAGTAAGGCCTGGCGGCCCGCCAGGCCTATACAGCACTGGGGGAAACCCTGCACTGCACAATTATATGGCGAATTAGCTACAGCAGCTTCCTGGATTTTTTAATGACCGTTCTGTTAAAGGTCAACACTGTCATAACAGCTTGATCAGGACAACGGTGCAGATTACAATTGACCAAGTTTGAACTCAACACCAAGCACCGAATTACGATTTTAACTTTTACATGGTTCCTCCTATTTATGTTGATGTGCTTTTTTTGTTTGGCTCTATCCAGTTGGGTTTACCTCCACATTCTGACAACGTGCCATTGAGCCGTGCGGCTGATCTCCAACTTCAGCGTTTCATTCTTGATGCTCTGACTGATGGAGTCAGATGAAACTGAAGTGTCTATTGTGCATGCACAGTCATGCTGCTGTTGGATGCGATACATGTGTGGGCTGAGTGTTTAGATTCCACAGTTGTTTGGTTGTCAGAGCCAGACGTCCCAGCGAGGTGGGGTTAGAATAACTTTATAATACACTTGTGGGTGGATGTATTACTGAAGGCATCCGGCCCCACACGGAGCACAGCTGACTGTCCATACACCATTAACTTTGCATGTGTGTTGATATGTGCATGTGTGTCTGTGTGAGCTCATAACATGTTTGTGTTTACACAGGCCTTTCTATGTTTGTGCATGAGGGGGCAGTCCCTGGCGGAGCATCAGCAGTGGGTCTTCCCCTTGCAGCGAGAAGGCGTTTGCATAGATATTAAGAGTGGTGTAGCCATGGCAACAGGGTCAGCCTCTGACCATGGGAGGAGGAGAGGTGCCAAGTTTTGGGCCAAATGAGCTTTTGAAGCAGACAGCGTCTCTTTTGATCCCCGTGGTCGTCACCTTATTAAAGTGTCGCTCTGAGAGTTAAACGTTAGAGATCAGGAAAGTTCAGAGCAGACATGGGAACGTGGACTCCACCAGACAATCAGACCTTTAATCTTGTGGAGCGTTCGTGAATGATGAGACAGAATCGGTTCGAGATTATGAACTCGATATGGAAATTCTGTCATGTGAGACGACAAATGATCTTGTCTTTTAGCATTAGATAGTTATGATCCAAAATGCAGCAGATACATGAAGCTTTAAATCCCTGTTCAGTCATCACAGTTAATTGTGGATCTAACTGTGGACCGACCGATGAAATGCTGCCATTGTGACCGGAGAACGGCACTGATTTGGAACGCTATTCTGCCTGGGCGGAGTGCCAGTGATGAGAGCGAGTGTGCAGCCACTGTTTGTGAATGGAGGAGGAGGGAGAGGGGGGCTTCCCGACACTCTGCCCCGAGGGTCTGCATTAATATGGAGATTATATTTGAAATCTTCCAGGTCACCTCATCTGTTCAATTAACAGACTGTCATTTTGAATATTCCCTGTCAAAGTGCAAATACCATCGGGGTTTGTATTCATTAGACTGTGTGTGAATAATTTTCCTCGGAACAGTGTGTTCATATATGGTTCAATTATAGCTGTGTGTGTGTGTGTGTATGTACACGTGTGTATGTGTGAGGGGTTCATGTGAGCAGAGTCCTATGGATTCCTTTATTATAAGTGTTGATCCTCTTGCTGTTTGGGGATCTGCAAAGGACTCACTGCCTATTTCTGAACGTGATGGAACATTTAATTGTGTGTGTGTGTGTGTGTGTGTGTGTGTGTGTGTGTGTGTGTGTGTGTGTGTGTGTGTGTGTGTGTGTGTGTGTGTGTGTGTGTGTGTTGTGTGTGTGTGTGTGTGTGTGTGTGCTGAATACGTTCTCTCCTTTCCTCACTATTGCTCTGCTGTTTTATTACCCTGCTATAAAAGTCCTACTTATAAACATAACTCTTCCGTACATGCACACACAAACACATTAAACCTCACGGTTGGGCTCTGAATCCTGCTGTGACATTCAGCTCTGACGCTGAGCTTTGTTCTCTCCGAGTGACTTTCACTGAGGACACCCTTTGTTTTGTAATTGTTTAGAAAGATATACATCACTCTGTAACCGACCTTCTGTGAAATCATCATGCTGGTTTGCGTTGTGCATTTTCTAAAGGGAGACGCACACTGGAGTTTGACTTCACCACCTATGGACACAACACGATGGTGGCCGTACTGGGCTAGTGAAAAGCATTCTGGGTAATGACAATTAAATTGTGGTAGAACCAACGTTTTGCACCGATTACTTTCTTGGTAGGTCAACCACCAGCGGGGTTATTTTGGCATTTCTCTCCGTTTGCAACAGTTTTATCATCTGTATGTGAATGCAGATGTTTGATTGTTTGTATATCAGAAACCTACTGAGGTGTTTGAGGTCACTGAATGTGTAGTGAAAGTGTAGAGAAAAAAGGTCTGAATAATAAGACACAAATGTATGAAGATTTGACCTCAGTTATATTAATTTTCACATTATTTCACATCAGTGGATGCATTTCCTTTATTAACTCACCTTTCATATGGTGGCAGCAGTCATTTAACCGTGAGTAATTGTAGATTAGATTCTTACTGTCTATAATTCAATAGAAACGGTTTATTTTCCTGCTCTATGCCAGAGTGTTGTGGTTGTACTGGAGAGGATACAACATTGTCATCAAAATATCAAGTCTACTTATATTTAGGTCTCTAACTAATGATCGTTTTCAATTATTAGTTTTGTAAAACACAAGAAAATTAAATTATAAGTGTAGAATACCGACCACAAGCAGAAGCAAGATGATTGTGATTAAATGTCTCATTTTGTTTGAGAAAGAGTTCAAAACCCAAATATCTTTAATTTCCTACGATGTAACATCAAGACAAATTGTTAATTGTCTCATCCTTGCAATTCTACTTGCACACACATTCAATTTGACTTACACACACGATAAAGTGTAAGTTACAGTTGAATCCAGTAAATGTAAATGTGTGTGTGTTTGTGTATATGTGCATTTATGAGCTATTGTTGACCTTGTGTCCCCAGGAAACGCACTTTATTGCCTCACTGACCAAACACTTATATTTACCACATCATCTGCCGCTGTTTTAACAGGCACACCCATGCCTCGGTTCCTGTTTGTGGACACACACACACACACACACACACACAAATAAAAAAAACACGCCGTGGCATTGTCACATCACACACCCACTAACAAATCACAGTTGGCCGCCCTGAGGCTCGCTGACTGTGTCCTGGTGTTGATGTGGGAATGTACTGTGCTGTGCTCCTCTGTTGTCTCGTCTCTAACTGGGTCAACTTGTGAAGTAAACATCAACTCTCCTCCTCGATTCGGCTCAGATAAAACGCTGAGTCAGCAATTCTGAGCGTGGTTGTGTTTTGGTGGTTATTTGTTGTTCTGAGTTATGGTTTCTTATTGATTGACCAAGCTTTAATATATGGTGTGGAAAGATATGACAGCATGTGATATAATGCTGAATGTCTTTTTTATAAATCAGTACAGCTGTTTACAACGGCGACAATTGGAGTAGATTGGACTGTGGGGTTTTTGTTCTTGTGCTTCCCAGAGAACACTTTTTAGTAAGTCGTGTGTAATGCGTCTATAACGTGTGTGTGTGTGTGTTTTTAGCATGGTGACTGGTCATGGTAACAGGATGTATTTAAAGCCCCAGTACATGGGTAAATGGTGGGGGAGAGGGAGCTATGTGTGTGGGGACATTAGAGCCACTGGGCCAACATCGAGCTAATCCACAGTTTGTTTACATCTTCGTCCTGCTGGATCCAAAATAGTCTTGTTGTCCTTTTATGCTGTTATTGAGTTACAAGTATGACCTCTCATCTATGCATCCAGATATACTACCCCCCACACGATGCATACAAGAAGGCACCAGAGTAAACCTGTATGATAAGAGGAATATCTATTACTGTCACACGGCAAAACACCCCTGCCTTTAAAGAAAAGCTTCTCCCTAAAATATTTGAGTCGTGTGAAAAATCCAAACTTATTCTACCAATCAGCTCATTTAATTCATCATAGCTTCAATTCCAAGGTCTGATGTGAGGATGGTTCATTTATCCTGAATCCAAATAAGTTATTCATTAAATTATTCTGGTAGAAAAGGTAGATGTGAGTGTGAATATCAGGCTGATTTAACAGACGTAAGTTCATTCACTTGAACTGAATTTTAGTCACAGTGGGGTTTTCCATTTCCTACGCATTTCAGAGAGGGACATTTTATAACTTATGTTCCTGCACTGAACTCTTGACATTAGCTGCTTCTATACTTCATTAAATGGAAATTCAATCGTTTTTTCCTTCAAGCCAATAAATAGATTCTCATGACAAATACAATCTCCACCTTATCAGTTCCCCCCTCTTGAATGGACGCCTACATGCAGACACTCACCGAGTTTCCACTGAGGATGTATCTGGTCGGAGCCAGGGAGAGATACCATGTCAGATGTGTGTGTAGTGTCGTGCCACACGTCTCGGACTCATGTCGCAGGATGGGAAGTATGGGACGACCGTATTTCCTTTAAGTCAGCAGAGGAAATCACTGGATCGGACCCCATCTGTTGTTCTGTCCCTCCAGGACGGTCACTGATTCACTCTGAGTGGGAAGTTAGACAAACACAGCATGTAGCACAAGGTCATGTGATATGGCAGCCGAGCATGTTTCTGTGGCCTTTATTGGCCAATGACACAATGTGGTGCTTCAAAAACAATTGTTTACGACTCAGACAAGTGATGTCAGTCATCTTGTTGGTAAAGGGCGTGCTATGGCGTGTCCTAAAGATTATGTCATGGGTTTGGGACATAACAACAAGAGCAGAACATTACACACTCACTTTGGTCTTGCTTGACAGTTCAATTGTGGACGTCTTGAAACTCATCAGCTTGCCCATACCTATTTGAGGTATCACTTTATAATCTCTTCACATGCAGCTATTTTGTGATACATCTCTTTTTCATTGATTTTGAACATCTTGTTACTATTTTCATTGGCAGAGCAAAAGTGTAGCTCTCGATTAAAGGGACTCTTACCTTTGTTGCATTTTTACACTTTTTTTGGATAAGGTTAAATTGGTATTAATAAGGTAATGACACTCTAAAATGAAAGACAGACCCACCAGGAGTAAAAACAAACAATTATTTCACTCTCATAATATTTAGTGAAAACTTCAACCAATAAAATTCTTCGGATCGAAGGACCTTATTGGCCGACAGACCTGTCTGTTTGTGGCATGGACATGCAGGTTTTCCGTCTGCTTCTTGTGGCGCATTCGGGCCCGCGTCATCAATGTATATAACTTACCGGTGCTTCTGAATCCGAATCCATTGCTTTGGTAAACAAAAACTCACGTGCGTGCGCGGAGGCAGTAGGTTGGAAGTCTGCTTGTAAATAAAGTTTCTTCAAAAAAACACCGCGGATGGGAACGAGGGGGTGGGTGGGCATTGGAGGAAGGCGGGATGATTTGAATGTGCTGTAATTCTCAAATGCAACAAAGGTAAGAGTCCCTTTAATAGACTTACATTATAGTATATAAACATGTAGAGTTTCTATGATGGTGTTGAGATTCATCTGGTTTCTGGTTCACTTATTTACAAATTCTCTGGCATCTCTGTTTACTTCAGAACAATGGTGATCGTTGCTAAGCGGAATGTGTTGGATGCTGATAGCTGTTAATAGCAATTACTTTTTCTGAAGGAAATACGACTAAGAAAAAAAATACCTTGTCCGCGTTTGTTCCTTCGGCTCAATTAAAAAATGGTGGTGAATCTGTCAGAAATGGAAGACTACCAATCAGACCAATCACACCTCTTGCGGTCTGGTCACCTCGACGCCTTGTTACATTTTTGGGGAGGTGCACGTCAGAGTACAACTCAGGTCTCTGCGTAGGGAGGCAGAAGCATGAATTGGACTTTTCCCATGAGAAGACTGACCCAATGATCATGTTTTCTGTATATGAAGCTCATCTGAGATCTGAAATGGATTATCATCAATCACTTTCTAACTAACTATCCCATAAATCGAGTAAGGCCATATTTTTTGACAAGGTTAATGCTATGTTATTGCTTGGCAAAGGTTAGAGTCCGTGCTGCAGTTACAACAGTGGTTGTGATTGTTAGGTTTTTAAATGGTTTGGTTAAACTTTTAGGGATGATGTCGGGTTTGCGAAAAAAGATTCTGACCCAATGCTTTGGAAGAAATGACAAGCTAAGCGTATCTGTGTGCAGATATGCCTGGTTATTCTAGCCACAGATTTACGTGATAGTTACTTATTATTTCTTATAAAGAGTCATGAGAATTGTTAACTGTGATTTTTCAGCAAGCAATTCTCCTCATTCAAACTTTATGATTCCCGAGATTGAACTTAAACTGTACTCTCAGAGAGAAACTTTGCCATGAGCACCAAATGCTGGTCAGACCTGCCAGTTTGTGGGTTGGAAAACAATGGTTCACATTTAAAGAAACATTAGTCTCACATTAGCCTTTTTCAGTTGTTTGGATTGACCAAAATCCATTCAAACAGTTTAAGTATTATCTTACTTTCTCTTTTTCTCTGACATATCTTTATTTAGGGACTCTGACTCTGTCACAGCTCCAGAGACGCTGCTGTACGGCTCAGCCTGACCGATAACCTCCCCAAAGAGGAGTGTGCCTGTTGGGCTTAATAGTGTATCACATTTTTTAAGTTGTTATTAGAAATGAAAACAAAAGTAAGTTTTTAATGGGGCTGTGTCTAGGCTAGTTATGTCACGTACTCTGCCTGAACTAATCCTTCAGCGGCCCTGTTAATTCAGCTGTCTGGTTGATATGTCAAGAAAGGCTTTCTAGAGAGCGGCCTGCTGCCAGAAATGAACACAGATCCACCTGAGGGAAAGTGAGTCATCTCAATAGAACAATTAATATCTTTCTTGACTGTTGAATGCTTGTCTTGTCTTGTGATATGAATGTCTGTAAATAGGGGATCAAATGAAGCTGTAAACTCTTACAAAAGGGGTTGGCCTTTCTGTTTGGAGTTTACTTGCTCTCCCTTAGTCCTGCAGGTTAGGTTGATTGGTAACTCTGAAGTTGAATGTAAGCATAGAGGGATATTTGTTTTCTTTTGCGTATTTTCGTGTGTTAGAAGCGTCATCAACCCCCCTCAAACATTGGATTCATGTTTGAGAACACCCAACAGTTACACTGGAAATATATCTGGATACATGTTGTAGTGCTGTAAATGGTTTTGTGTGGTTTTAATGGGTGGGATTCCCCTTGTTAAATGAGATTGTTTGTAATATGAGGTGTACACTGCTAATTTTGTTTTTGTGTAATGGATAAGGGCCGTCACTTTCCCCAAAAATCTAGTTTGAACGAATTTGACCTGGCACGCAGTTCATTCTAATAAACTCAAATGCCACAACTCAACTCAGGAAGAGATATTTATGATTGAAAACAAATGAATCAAATTATTGAATCTGATTAAATTAGAGAATATTTTGCATCAAGTCTTCTCCAGATCAGTTTTCTGTTAACAAAATTTAATTAATCAAACTGAATCAAAAGCGTAATATTTAAACATTAAACATTAAACATTAAATATTAAACATTAAATACAGGGTTCTGTCACTTCTGTGTGTGCGATGCTACTGGTTCCATGTGTGATTATTTGGATAAATAGGTTAATTTTCACACCTGACCAACATTTTACAAAATGTCATCTGCAGATGTTTCCAGCTCAATGAGCACAGTCGGCCATCTGCTCTGACGCTGATGTAAAACAGATTCTAACACATGCCAGCGTGTTCTTCAGGCTCGACTAATTTATTTTGCGTCTCTGCTTACAGTTTGACCTCTCATGTTAACTTGGCCTTCCTATCTCTGCCTTCCCCCGGGTCTCGGCCATCTCAAATAACCAACTTCTACTAATTCAGTTCCAAAGGCACAAATCAGCTCAGCAGCACTGAAAGGACCAGCTATTATCCACCTAATAACGCTGGGTTAAGTGAATCTCCAAACACCCAGCCATCGGAGGATGAAAGGACTGGACACGGCAGCTCTCACGTTGTCTCACTTAACCTGTTTGACAGAATCACAGTAATGAAATGTCGGGATAGTTTAGTAGCTGTGTCCAAATAAGCATAGTCAACTCTTATTTTGTCTTTGGGCTTATGTATTATAAGGTTACATATCAAGCCAAAAGTCAAAGACCTTGAAGTGCTGCCCCTGGTTAGGCTAACGTGATGAGGCTAAAGGGGGACGTGTTATTTGACTGGAGAAGTCACATCCACTGAGTCAATTCACCGAGGCCACCGCAGCGGTCAGCAAAACAAGGTTGTTATGTAACTGTGCTGGTTTTCCTTGTCTCTCTGCATCTCGCCCAAAGTAAAAGTTATCACTGTGTCAAGTCCAGTGTTCAACTTAGTTGATGACTTCAGGTGCAGTTCATTTTGGTGGGTCCCATTGCTCTGGTAATGACACTGCCCTTGACCTTTGTGCGAGTTAAAACATGCTGTGATCCACGGTACAAGGAGACTTGTAGGACAGGGGGAAATAGAGACTGAACCATCAAACCATTTGATAATTGGACAGTCCAATACCCCCTGATCCTCAGCCACAAGCTCAACGTTTTTAATTGAAAAGCATCTGAAATCAAGGCTCCATTCATACTTGATCAAGCACAGTTTTGATGCTGTAATGGTTACAGGAAACCAGAACCTTTTCTCATATAGGTTTAATTTCCTTTCTTCATTCAAAAGTATAGTCTTCCATTAAAAGGGCATGATTTCTTCATTCCACGATCTGACTGCAGCAGCAGCAGAGCATTGGCTATTTGATAGAGAGGGCCAGGATTTGAGGGAAAGCATTAACTAAATCTGTAGGTGAAGTAAAGACATAATGCTCTCAAAATGAAAGACAGTTCTCTCGGTAGGAAATGGGCAACACTCCTGAGATAGAAACCTAAAGCTGAGATTTGAGTAGAATGTTGTCACTAAGATTAATCGCTGGATTTCTCTTCCAGGCCTTCACAGATGAGCTGAGTGATCTGCAGGGTTCTTACTGCTTTTTATATGGCTAGACAGGTCTGAGCTGTGGAAGAATGCAGACTTTCTGTCAGCAAGCCTCTCACTATTCTCATTGTCATCGCACACCAGAGAACTGAAGGGCATTTCATTTTTCTTTCTCCACTAAGAAAACATTCCTGGCAGATTCAGCAGGTAGTTTTAATTTCCTTTTTATTCAGTCAACCCGGACAGAAACGTGTTTCCACAACGTCTGTATCTGGGGTTTTTCACAATTCAGGTGTTCTACAACCTCTCGCACAATTCCCAGAGGTAGAACACTTCTAATTGTACCTGCTGTTACGTAACGTATCAGCTTTTTACCTTTCTACTTATTACAAACCAATGTGTCCGGTGGTTTCAGACTAGGTTGACATCTCCTACAAACCCTCACATTCATGGTTGGGAAGGTTGTTCTCTAATAATTGTTTTAGAGGTAAATTTGGAATATTTTGACGTGCTATTCTGGGCCAATCTCAAAATTCCCGGTAGCCAATAACAGTGGAATGCAGGCGTAGCACCCTCAGCAATAACACACATCACATGCTATCAATAGCCCTCATGGTCTCCTACAGTGAGCTGGGCTCCCTGGTGTTGACACAGTTGGTGTTTGTGCGGATGACATAGATGGCTGTCAAGGGCAGATCGCCTGCTGCTCTGTGTAGCCACTAGTACAGTACGGAGGCACAGCTCAATCTCAAACTGCAGACCGCTGTGACCAGGAACACACATGTAGAGGCCGCAAGAGAATTACCCAGTGTGAATACACCAAACGTACTAGGTAGTAATTGAACCACATCCAGAGACGGCAGAGGCTCCTGTGTTATGGGGACCGTAGGGACATCATAATGAAAACATATGCACCACTTGAGGTTTCCTCCCTGAAAATGGTTCATAGCAAATGTAGAGGGGCATTTAACATGTCCTTTTGTAAGGAAGCTGGTAAGTTCCAAGGTCTACTGTATCTCAAAATAGGGAAGCTGGTTTGTAATTTGGGCTGTGTACACAAGAAAAGATTTAAAAGTAACAGAAGCCTCTCCTAACCCTTATCATGAAACAGACCCCAAAAGTCAGCTTATAACGATCCACAATTATGGTTACATATTATTGTATGACCTCAAACGACTCGTAATTACGATGGGAGTAAAGGCGGAATTCAGGTGACGTAGTAAATCATGTGACCTATTATCCATTTGCAGAAGAATGAGACGAATGGAGCGCTGTTCATTTCCCATTTTGTTTCCTTTGTCAATGACCATTCCACAACCCTACGTTCCTCTGACGTTAAGGAAGTACTTGAAAATAAGTCGTGCTCTTTACCAAATAGTTTTTGGTCCTATAACTAATTAAGTGACCATTCTATGATATTTAGCACACGTAGGCCTGTCGCGATATGCAATAAATCAATTAATTGCGCGATAAATTAAAATGAGCGATAATTTTTTTTAAATATTTTTTGCCGGCTGCAATAAATTCAGGGATTAAAGTTTTCCGTCGCTATGACGGATTTCCGTCAACTCCGCTCGCATAAGGCTAAAAATGAGATCGATGCAGATCCCATCCGGCAGTCGGCCGCGGCTGCCGGTGGACAGACTCTTGTCTCCGCGCTGCCCGCGCCCCGCGTGCGTCAGGGCTCCCGTGCAGGTGTGGGAGGATCTCCTCGCGAGCCCTCTCCCAAGCGCTGGCTGGCCCCCGCCGGGCGCATTTCCTCCGTGGTGCGCTGCGACGGCTCCGGGTCGGCTTGGAAAGGCTCGGGGCAGGATGAACGGAGACCACGGCAAAAAAGGTTTCACAAAAGCGTTCGGGGGGACGAAGGCGGGCGGAAGCCTGCCTGCGACAGCCCCAGCCGCGGAGACACGGTGGTCTCCGCGGAGACACGGGGTCTCAATTGGCTCAGGCACCAGTCACGAGTCAGAGTCACGAGTCCGAGTGTGTCTGTTTTGTATTTATTTTTATTTATTTAAGTATAGTGTAAACTTTTGTTAACAGTTCATATATTATTCATAGTTTTAAGTTAAAAAGTTTTTGTATTTATTTATATTTATAATCTACTTTAAACAGTTCATATATTTGGCAATAAAAAAGTCTTTCTTAAATGTCTTTCAGATGTCCAGTTCCAGTGTTCTTTAAAAATAAAAGTTTATTGATCTTCGAAAGGGTGTACTTGCATTATTATGCCATTATCATTATATAAGTTGAAAATGGTGTCAAAACGGCAATATTATCGCTTATCGCAATAATTTCTGGGGCAATTAATCGCACAGAAAAATGTGTTATCGTGACAGGCCTAAGCACACGTTTATTATTACCATGATTAAAGAAAAACACATTGTCACAATTGTCTCTGGTTGCTTTAAGTGGCAGTATTATTTACCATTGTGCGGAAGGTATGGGACGCCTGCCTCAGTTATATCCAAACAATCTATTTGGTTGTTTACTTGCTGAAAAAGAAAGATTGCAGGTGTTTGCTAAAGTTGAGTCTCATCTTTTTGATTATATTTTTCAGTATGTGAGATATGTTGAATTACAGAGCATACAGCATCTTCAAGGATAATGAATAGGCTTCATCCTTCAGGATGTAAAGTGGACTTTATTCTTGAAGCTTTGATTTCAGGTTTTGACTTCACTCACTTTGCCTAACTTTTGCTTTCGACTGTGGTATTACGAACTTCAAATAACACACAATTGGTTAAAAATTTTTATTTGAACCAACTTCATGTGTGCTTCTAATTGTGACCGATTTCTTCACCCCAGACACTTAACATGGCTGAGAGCTTTCCTGGTGAGCTGCTGCAGGCCTCAGCAGACTTGGATGCAGAAA
Source organism: Limanda limanda (assembly GCF_963576545.1). NCBI lineage: Eukaryota > Metazoa > Chordata > Actinopteri > Pleuronectiformes > Pleuronectidae > Limanda > Limanda limanda. The sequence continues at coordinate 21,805,665 of NC_083637.1, read as the reverse complement.
GTAACAACATGTTTGTGTCTGTTTTTGTCCTAGTTGTCGAGACATCATTAACTCAAACAGTCCCTCGGGAGGTTAGACTTTTGCATCAACACGCACCATTTCAGCTCTTGCTCAAGCTTTTTAAACACCTGCTCATTGCATCAGTAGCATATTTCTGTCTAGAGTATTATTTATGCCGTTACACTCATAGTAGATGGGAAAGAAAATGAAAAAAATCTGCAATGTAGTGTTGACTGAAGTGGAAAGTTTTGGGCTGCCAAGCGATAGCCTCCACCTCCACTCTCCTTATGGGTTTTTTCAAGGACTCAAAATGTACATGGTCAGTGCTACGCTTACAACCAGCCTCTGGCCAGACTTCCTACTGTATTATATATAATGTATTTTATACGCTATAAGACAAGAGTGACAGCACTCAATCTATCTGTCCATCTGTGTGTCCGTCTGAAGGTATGAGACCACTTTCCTATTCCTTTTAATGGAGAAAAAAACAACAAGAAGTCACCTTTCCTCTACCCAGAAAATTAGGACTATCACTTTCTACACCTTCCAAGTCTTTGTAGTCACACATTACTGTTTTCTAAATGTCAATTGTTCCAGCGCTGGTTCATGTGAAGAGCTTTTTGCTGAACAGGCCACAGCTGCCAGACGTTATTTCCACTTTTTGAGAAATGGATCTCCTCTTCTTTCTTGCACATTATTTTGAAAACCTATACAAACTAAACAGAGATAATCTAATTTCCTGCAGCAGTTTCTGCTCTATGTAACAGTCATGCATTCGTGAGTTTGCCAACTCTCGAGGTGTGGTTCGGATTTCTGCTTTCTATTCCCCTCTTTAATACATCACTGCTTGACTGTCTGTTCTTGTTGTGTTTTATATTTTGTGTCTCGACCGTGTCAGTATGTTAACCTTTAGCTGTCAAGGAGTTTTTTACTTTTTAAATATCAAAGTAAATTGCAAATTAAGTTAATTTTCATAAAAAAAAACAAATTCTTGTTTTGCGCATGTTGTCAGTGTTCTTCAGTGTTTGGGATATATATGTTATGTTGAAAGACCAAAATTTTGATTTCTATGGTCAACAGATTTCCATGGTCAACAGACATATTGTGTGACAAATTGGACAAATATTTAATTTCCAAGATACATTTAATTCGTTGGATTGCTGTTTGCAGTGTCTGCCTTGCTTATACATTTTAAGAAGTCACAGTTCTGCTTCTGTTTAGAGTCATAATCCAAAACTCATTTAAAGATACCTGGTGGAACCTGTTTCTTCTTCATCTTTCATGATGACCATCATAACCAAAAAGCACAAAAAACATCTTGAAGAGAGTGAACGTCTCCAGAAGGCAGGGTACAGCAGCATTTTGAGCTTTTCTATTCTCCTGCATTTTAGAGTTAGATATTAGTTCTCATCCGTCTGTAGGATGCATACTCAGATGTCAAGTAAAGTATCTTTGCAGTATTTTGCTTTGGATCTTTAGAAACATGTGAAATGTGTTGTAAGGGGCAAGAATGCACGTTGAGGAGGGTCTTCTCTGTCGATCCATCCTCTCTTTTCCATCTCTTTACTTTGTATCTGCCTCCTCTCACAGGTCTTATCTTACCCTCCCACTCTCCCTCGCTCCCTGTCAGATACTTTCAGTGCATCTCTCTCATCCGCTTAGTCCCAGTTTGGCAAATCTCCCAGGTCCAGAGCTCATGAGGTCATGGAGGGGAAACATCGCAGCTGTGGTCGCTGACGTGTCTCATAATGTGTCAAATACCTCTCAGAGTCCTGCTGCAGTCTGAGCTGGGCGACAGTCGATCTCATATCTGGGTTCTTCATCACTGCATGGGACCGTTTGAACATTAACCAGGTTTGGCTGCTTTATTACTGCAGCTTTGGCTGGTTGCTATTGTGCTTTCTATCTAGATCAGTATGTTGAACAATGGTACTGCTGCAGCCTTATTAGGAATTTCTGACTTAATTAGTCTTCAAAGGGATAGTTCACTGAAAAATGTAAATGCACTCATTATTTACTCAGCACTATGAAGATGGAGGGGTGGTTGAAGTCTTTGAGTCCACAAGACACTTGAGGAGTATCAGGTTGTAAACAGTGTTGCAGCCAAGGTGACCCCTTCTTCAGACATAATGAAAAAAAACATAACTTGCCTCCATACTGTTCGTTTGGTGTGATCCAAGTGTCTGCAAGCTCCGACATTCATATTTGGCTCGGAACGGCATCATTTACACCATGTTTTAAACCTAAATGTCCTCTGATATCCTCCTCGGAGGCGCCTTCACGTTCTCATGGACACGCCAGAAAACCGAACACACACCCAAGGGCATGCTTGGAGTTTGCACCGCTACTTCCGCTAGCATCGCACCTTCGGAAGTGGACTTTTTATAGTGGTGAGAAGATAATGAGGGAATTTAAATTTTTTGGTGAACTATCCCTTTAATATCACAACGGACTAGCCATATAAATAGCTGCGTCTTTTCATCTGACATCGAGGACCAAAAACCCATAATTATTTGCTCCATTAAGCATTTGCCCTCATATAATCTTATGCACTCAACTTCTGCCCTGATAAACAATTTGAACTTTTTGTTTTTTTGATATTTGTATTCGTAATTGTTTATGTATGTAGTAAACCAAACAATTTCTTAAAGGGTGCGTTTAGATTTTTTTACACTCAGTGTAAGCTTGTTTGAAAAACGGTCAGGGATCTGCCACAGGATTCACACTCGAGCTGTCAGCTTTGTTTGGATGCGTTTGCCATTTAGAGTGCAAACGGCGGCAAAGACATCTGGATAAGCTCCTAATGCTCCATTTATAAATTACACCATAATAGAAAGTGGATTAACAGCTGCTGATGTGAATCCCTTAATGAGTTTCATGGTGCATTCTGTTATTTAGTTTGTGCTGGTAGTAGGAGTTCAGCAGTTATACACACAATTGAAATGAATTAGTCATATTAGGCCTTTTGATGTGTGTGGACTTTTAATAGTTATATTCAAACACAAGCTGTTTTCGGACATTAACACTAAAATGTGGTACTGGACATTTGGGAAACAGGTTGACATCGGCTGTGTCTTCTGTATAGTAGCTCGGTTTCATCTTGAGATATTCGTATTCTTTCAGTTTCAAATATGTCATGTGTTAGAAACATAATCAATAAGTCCTCTCTGTTGCTGTGATTTTCCAGACATTTTCCAGCTGTATTCTCACATGAGCTCCACTGCATGAAAAGAAGCGTTTGTGTCAATCTGTGTCGCAGAGAAGTGTTGGCACATCCTTCGGTTAACGACTTTCACACGTATCTGCAGGCAGCAAAGGAAACGCTCAGGGTTCCTGCAGTTGTCAAGCCTGTGAGCTGTTGAGATTTGACCCCCCCTGCTCCAACTCCTAGAGGACGCTTTCACATGCAAATGACAATGCTCTGAGCTTCACAAATGCAAATCAGTTTCCCTGAGAGCAGATAACACCAATGTGTAAGAGGCACCAACAAACTATCTGGCTGAGTAAACCAGGCTTAAAATAAATATTAAACCTGAAATTTTAAATTGTTCTTAAGTAAGTAAGTGTGCTATAATGAATTATATTGTATACCACGAACAAAGGTCAATGCAGTCAAAAGAAATGAAACAATGCACTTTATTTCAAATTTTTATTGTCATCCAAAACAATCCTAAATCTCAACAACTGTATAGAGTGGCATGATTACAGTCACTTTTTCAATTGTGCTGGTTAAATGCACAGAGGAAGTGTAAACCACACCTCTACCAGCAAATAAATGATGCTGGGTATGATCATCTGTGTCCTGTAAGCTCCAAACTTCTACTGGCTTTCCATAAAAATATCTGTCCTCCCAAAATACTGGCATCAAATTCACATGTCAATGGCAAACTAAGCTGTTCCATGAATTATAAATGGTACCTTTTCACCACTACTTTCAAAATTGCTATGAAACATTCATTGATTTAATGATTTATTTTTTCAGTGTAATATTTAATCCCCCATGGACTGCACAGTGACAAAACACAGCAGCCGGCTGTTTGGATACAACATACATCTCCACTCAGTTTGATTATTATTTTAAATATAAAGGAGACACAATATAGAGCTTAAATTCCTTCATAATTTGAACTTCAATTGTCTAATTGTTGTTATTAAACTTTCTCAGTATTCCATTAAAACAGTCAACACTTTTATCCAAAGCGACTTACAATAAGTGCATTCAACTATAAGGTTACGAACACAGAACAGCATGAGTGAATCATGTGTGTAAATTTACTAAACACCACAAAAAATAAACCTGGCCTCAGTCAAATACTTATCCCACGAAGTAACCGCTGCTCACGTCACCCGCTCGCGTCATCAGCTGATGGACTCGTCCAATCAGAGCCTCGTAAACGCCGTGCAGCAGCGTCGAGTGTCCCGCAGACAGGAAGCGGGTCGTGTTTAGCTTGTCCCGTACGAGTGACTCTGTTCTCGGGGTAAATAACTTGCTGAAGTTGACACGACGCTGTTCCCTGGAGGAGAAGATGAGTGCGTGGGAAGCAGAGCCGCGGGCCCGGTGTGGACGAGTCGAGGCGGAGAAGACGGATGCACAGTCCCTGAGTTACGGTGAGCTAGAGACGCCATGCTAACCACTAAGCTAACTGGTACATCTGAAAGCATGTCCGCCACTCTTTGGGATAGCGAGAAAGTTGCTAAAATACGAATACAGCATCGAGTGCTGGAGCAGATCTAGTGCATGTGTAAATATGTATGAATTACTTAGATGTAACAGTTTGTTCTCGTTAAGTTTTTTCATCAACGTGACTTTTTTCTGTATGTTTTCACAGCCTCAGCCCCCCCCCCCACACACACAAACAAAGAGGCGTTAGGCTGAGACGCTGAAAGTCCGGATTTAAAGTGCAGAAAATTAAGCCATTGAATGTAAGTAACTGTTTATGAATTGTTTTGGTGTTTTTTTGCTGTGGATCTTCCAACGGTGATGCAGCGCGGCTATTTCCGTTTATTAATAATAAAGTCATGTTACATGTGGTGTTTTCCAGCTGCCTGTCCATGACGTACAAAGACACACTATGAGCCAGTATGATCCGACCAGACCTTACATCAGCATTGAGGAGTTGTCGGAGAAGAAAGAGGGTAAGGTTATATTCATTAAATAATTTTCCAGTTACATGTAAAGGTGTATGTTGTCATTGAACTGTGCTAATTTTACTGAATGTGTTTACAGCTGATTGAAGCGGGACAGATGACATGGATCCATCCTTCCACAGCCAGGAGCACACTGACCTGTGTCCCACACTTCATATAAGACTGGAAGCTACACTGGATCTCACAGCTACACACCACAGACGTCCACACACTGGAGAAGATTCAGACAGTCCCACAAAGAAGTTATGACCCAGAGGCTGCAGAGAAACATTTCAAGCCTCACCTGAGATTTTGTACAATATTTTTGCTGTATGTAAATAAAGCTTTCACTCCATATATACCTTGTTCACATTTGTTCCCTGTACAATATGTTCACCTATAACATCAAGCATCACATGAATGTTTAGTTTTAATTAACTGCAGTGCTTTTGGTAAAGGCTTACTTATAAATAATAATAAATATTAATATATACATTTTTATTATAAATATTGTGTGGGAGGGGCTTACCCCACGTGCGGAATGCTGTGACCCCACGTGTGCACTGCAATGACCCATAAGGTGACCAATAGCAACACTTCTACCAGCCAATCACGAGTGACATTAGTTTCAAGGGTCTGTGGTTTCCTCCAATGGTGAGTAGAGAGAGGTTCTAGCCAGCGGCTGGACTCCGATTCATATGCTAATTAGATCACACGTCGCGATCGGTCCGCGCAGCGGCGCGAGCCCCCCCGCGGCTCTCTCCTTTGTTCTCCAAATCCCCCTTAAGGTCCGCAAACGCCGATAGACCCACCTTGTCTTCACTGGCGAACGCCGAGGTAACATCATGGAAACAGTTGGTTACAGCAGGGGATTAGGCCTGTCCGTAGAGGTTCACTGTGACAATAATACTGCTTTTCGTCTAGTGCTCACTTTGACATTTTCTGGATACTTTACTTGGGGCCTGGCAGGAAAAGAAAAGGGAAAAAAAATTGTCCAGACCAATTGATTCAGACATTTGCATTCTCACATTCCCAATAATACTGGAGACACTGAACCAAACACTAAACTTGAGCCACAAAACCAAAAAACTGCAATGTTCTATAGAGCTGAGGGCAACAGGTGATCATTCTGTAGGTTTGTCTATAGAAGTGACTCCTTCACATCATACAGTCATTTAATATATTGCTAATACAACAATATAGTTTAAAGAAATCTCAAAACATAACAAGTCACTTTACTTTCTCTTTCTGTCCAGCAAGCTAACTATTCCTGTAAAGCAGTCTCATGTGATTTAAGTCGGTGAGAGTTGTTGAAGGTGAAAAAGTGAAAAGCTTGGCGTCTCATGAAGTGTGTCCATGTAACCAGATAACAAAGACAGAAGCCGAGGGAGGAAAGTAGAGTAGGTGTTCCTGAGGGTTTCGATGGTGTCTGCACGAGGAGATCTGAAAGAAAAGTTGAGAAGTAGCCAGAAATACAAAAGAGGAGAACAGAGGTATAAAGCACATTTGACTGCAAAACCATTTACTGGAGTCAGAAAGCTAAGGTCAAAACTTTCCATTGGTCATTTTCCTTTTTTTCTTGCTTTTTCTCTGTATTCTCCGCTCACTGTTACTTTCCATTACTGTTCTTTGTCTATTCTCCTCCTGCTTTCCTCTGCCCATCTTTTTCATCTCTTTTACATTTCCTTTGCCCAGCAAGGCTGTAAGGAGCCTGGTCCTGATGTCATGCACATTGTTGAAATGTCATTATATTAAGTTTTTATAGAATTTACTTAATTTTTTATTAAAATGTTTAAAAAGACCTATACTAGACCAATGTTACATATTTAGTTGAATTGTACAATAACATCATCCCCAATTCTTTCAACAATGCTCAAACTCCACCATTTTATTGAAGGTAACAAACACACAACTAGTAATTGGTCGACTTTTATTTGCATCTTTTCCGCTTTAGCCGCTGCTGTGCACGTCTCTACTAGAACCTCTGGAACAAGTGACAGCTCTCGAAGGAAAAACCCAGTGACACCAGTTAGCCAGGCTGGTTCGGCTGTTTTTTCCTTCCACTCTATTTTTTTATTGGTCACTCTTATTGGAATAATATTATTTATTTCCGTTTGCTATGCAACCTATATAAAACTTAAATACATGACATCAACATAATTTTCTTCCATCGGGTAGATTTTCAATGGCAATGGTGGTGAAGACAAAAAGTCCCATGATCTCAAGCTGCTTCATGATGTCATCAATCTAGATTTTATTTTATTTTTTCGAGAGAGCCCCAGTGGAAGAAGAATAAAAGTTAATAAAAGGAGTGACACATTTTTGGGGATTTTCCAAATTCTGCTTGTTATTCTGGCAGTTTATAATTAAATGCAATGTGTCCATCTCAGTCTGGCAGGAAATACAAGCAGACTACAAAAGATATTTTCTCTTGTTCAGCTTTTCATATTGTTGTACACAACAATAAAATAATATTTTAATGATTTTAAAATGTTGACATGATCAATCCATTCTCTTTTTTTATCACCACCCTCTGAGAACCTGAATCATTTATCTTATTTTCATTTTGTGATGGTTCAGCAGCTGGTCTGGAGACTCAGACCTGCCACCAGTCTCCTCCCTGGTAAAACGCAGCTTTTCAAACCCCCAGGCGGCCGTCAGCTTCTCTGTGTTCGATACTTGGTGCAGTTAATCGACTCTGTGATTCGTAGACACTGCACTGACTCGGCACTGACTCGCTGTCTGCCGTCTCTGCTCCTTTCATTCGGATGACATCACAGCTGCTCTTATCTCACTGCTAATCCAGACCACACTTCGGCTGCCCACAGATCAGCCTCTGTATAAACACACATGTCACTTCAAAATGACACTCATTGTCTATTTAACTATTTTTCCAGTTAGTTTACATTGTGGTGGCAATTTTCACACTACAGCCCGGGGTTTGCATCCAGATTAAAATCTGTGGTTGGACTGATGTAACAAAAGGACTGTGGTTAAAGGGGAAAGTCGTGCTCTATGCATTGTGCTTGAAGTCACTGTGATTTCTTCTGTGTTGAACAAGGCCACACTCTTACCCAACCTTCACCATGTACCGTTAGTGCCTAATTATCACCATGAAAAACTTTTATACTACAACATTTGATGTTTTGGGAGGAAAACAAATAAATTTTCTTCTTTATCAAAGTATTTTGAACTTTAACAACATATCATCTTTATTAGAATAGAAAACAAAATGCAGATACAATTTCATGATGTGTATTTGTAGACAAGCGTAGTTTTTATGAGACAGGGTAGCACACAATAGTGGAGTTTTTGACTTTCACCAGAAACGGGGATGGCGGAAATTACCTTGGTCTTTGGTATGAAATCGACCAGTGTGAAGATAATATTTCAATTCAATTCAATTCAATTGCACCAAATCCCAACAGACAAAATCTCTAACATAGAGTGGAGAATAGTAAATGATTACTGTCCTCTTCAGTCAGAATTTTTTTTTATCTTACTGTAAATGTATAAGAACTGAAATAAAAATAAAAGTCCACAAATGCACAGATACAGACAATAACGACCTAACATGATTGAAGAGCTAATATATACCACCATTAAAAATACATTTTCATTGGTTGTTGTTTTTAGCACATGATATTTTGATGGAGAGACGTAACAAAATCAATACCTTTGTTTCTGTAAACCCTATTTAATTCCAGACAGAGAGTAGCCTGAGCATAACTGGTACTTAATGACCCTCTATCACAGTTTGATGACTTTCAGTCTGCAGGCACTCGCAGTCCATTTGAATTGTTCATCCTTCTTTATGGGAAGCCCCAGAGCAGTTGGCTTTCTTCTATTTTTTTTTGACATTTTTAATCGTTTGTGTAGATATGTTTCTTTTGGATACATTTGGAAGGGAGTGTCCTCCGAAACTTGAAAGACGGCTGCGTACCGTGTTTATACAGTAACGGACATTCATCTCTGAGTCTGACAGGTATTTGTCTTTGTCAAACACAAGTCAACATGATGACGTGCAAACTGGCGCCAGCTTAGAGACGACCCTTCAGGACAAAAGAGGATTTGAATAAGAAAACCTTTCACTACAGAGACGAGCAGCTGGTGGAGGATACAGTTATAGAAACATAAAAAGTCCTGCAGGCGTCCACCCACAGAGATGGATCGTATAAAGGGTGGGAACAAGAAAAGGCCTGCGGTTCTCCGACTTCCAGGGAGAGTTGTTGTTGTAAATCATAGACACTCCCGTGCACATCCACCGTGGAGTACTGTGTAATGACGTCCAGCCGAACCCTGCAGCACGACTTGGGTTGAGTTAATTACAAGTTTGTTCCTGTTAATCCTGTCGGTTGTGTCAAATCTATTGATGTAAGTGTTCACATCTTGACTGAACAAAACTAGTGTAGCTGATTTAATTGAGATATTTGGTTGACGGTATAAAAAAACAAATCAGTGTGGTTAGACAGAGATGATGATGGAAAGGTTCCAGCTCTCTCTCTCTCTCTGCAGACCTGGAAATACACACACACACGTGCGCACACACATTAATCAAAGAGGGTCTTTCCAACATCTGTCATCTACTTATTTGCAGTTATAAAACAGTTTTTATTATAATCAGTGTGGGTGTGTCCCTGATTAATAACAGCCGTCTCATCTGTGACTCATCAACAGCTGGAGGTGGGGTTTTGTTTATATACGTGTGTGTGTGTGTGTGTCTAAGACTGATTGCAGATGTTGTGTGTTTGTTTTGTGTTTTACGGCCGTATCTGATGAGAGTTGTTGCACTTTTGTTGTGTCAGGATGGAAGCGAGCGCTCTGGTCTAGTCGGTGAGATCGTATATCTTTAGCGTTATGGCTGTATGTGTGTGTGCCAGGCTTTTGCGGTGGAGTTCGTGCTCGACTCTGGTTCTGAGCCACATGATGTGTCTTTTAATGGTTTGGTGCATCCCAGCCCACTGCAGAGTGGGTGCTGTCTGTGGCCACAGGTTGACCACGGACACAAGACACACATGTACAGTATGTGAAGAGACTGCACTCATGCAGATGATCTCTTCTCTTTCTTTACTTTTACATATTTAGTCAAATGCACATGACATATAGACACCAAAGACTCAACTCACTCAACAGCTCACACACTTTTCACTTTCAACTCTGGTGGCCTGTGGGGCTTTGTAGTGCTGAGAGGCCACAAAGGACAGCTTTGTGTTCTGGGAGGCTGGGAAAGTTGGACTGAAACACACACACACGCATGCCCTGTTGCTCTCTCTCACTCACGTGCACGGACACGCACACTTTGGCACTGTCAAAGCCAGTGCACAGTTCTGCCCGGCTCAATAGGCTGATTCATTTGAGCCTCCTCATGACAGCAGAAGAGAAAATGCAGTTGCAGTTGCGGGAGGACGAGGAGATGAGGAGGAGCGTTACAGCTCAGTGCTCTGCAACTCAAGTCTGACGTGACCTAACACTTGTCGGGTCAGTCTTAAAGGAAAACACCCACCCCGAAAAAATTTAGGTTTTTTTTCATTTTCTGTTTTCATGATTTTAGATGAATATCATTCAAGGCCTCTGTGAGCTGAAATGGTAGCACTAACATCATGAGTGTCATCTGTGGATATACTACAAGTGGCATCTTGCCTGAATCAGGAGAAAAAAGCTGGTTCTCTTTACTCATATATAAGTTAGAGCCCAATTGATAAGGGTGATACTAAAGCTTGATATTTTCCAATTTAACCATAAACTTAATAATAAATAACTACTAATAAAAAAACACGAATCCAACTAAATACTTTAATAAACCGAGGCCTTTAATTTTTGATGTAAATTGTAAACATAACCCAACAGACCTTTCTTGCATTTCTGTAAAATAAGTTTTCCTATTGGCAAACAAACACCAAAACTGATATATCTGTGGAAAACTCATTCCAGAGTAAATTGTCTAGCTCTACTTTTTTTAATCATCTTTTGTTTTCATTCTATAAATGATGATAAATGATTCACACACCTGGAACTCTAGGAATCCCGAACCCGAGCCAATGATTTATCTCCATTGTGGCTCAGTTCTGCTCAGAGGGTCTCCATTTATAATTTCATTAGTGTCATCATAGTCGCCATAAAAGTCCACAATACAAACATCATAACTCTTTGACTCTCTGCTTCGTCCAAAAACTGAACATTTAGAGGGGCCTGACAGCCTGCAATACACTTATACAATTATTCAAAATGGAGCCACACAGTGATATCAAAATATTTTTACTCTTTAGTCATTCTGTCCCGATGCATAAAAACACTCCAGAAATGTCCATACCCTTTTGTTTCCAATAGCACATCCCACATTAAATTGATTTTCTCTGTGGGAGAGATTTTCAGTTATTTTTTTAGCAGATTGTTTTTCTGTAATGTCACCGTCACTGGGTCTGGCAGCCGGCAGTGGAAATGTGCGCTGGAGTACAGCGGGTGTTGTAAGTAACGATGCTTGGCAGCGACCTGTGTTTGTCTGGGTCTCTCGCTCCGCGTCTCCACTGGAGTCGGGGGGGCTCCGAGCCCGGGTCTTCTGTGGAAGAGGTGCTCTCACGGCCCCCCCACCCCACCCTCTCGGATATGTGTAAGATTTACTACATGTTTTAACTGCTCCCTCCGGAACACACGGGGAGATTAGGGTTGGATGTTCGTATTTTCGATGAACTGTCGAAAGCAGATGACTTTTTGTTCCCGCTAAACCCCGATTCAATTATGGCAGAAGCTGCCGTCTTGTTTTTCTGTGCGGATGGTTTACACGTGTTCAGCTGATCTCAAGTCACTTTGAAACAACATGCCCTTGTCACCGTTCTCGCAGTTTAGATTATTCAATTTAAGGTAACCCTGGAAACACGCTCTCAGTGCCAGTGTGCATCTTGACCGTAATGAGCACCTCCTGACCTCGCTCCAGACACGGACTCATTAGCTGAAACACTATGTTTATCTCTTGTCACATGGTGTTACAGTCAACAAGGGGAATTAAAGACCACCCCCACACGTAGGCTCTGAGTCGCGACACCCCCTTGACTCTGGGGTGTCGCCCCAGGACACGAGTCGACTGAAATCGGGGAACAAACAATGGAAAAACAAGGCCATTTGTCAGGTTCACTTATCACATTTACTCACGCTTCTCCAGAGTTGTGAAGTGAGTTTTCCGACATTAAAGTCTTAAAAAAACATGGACCCTGTCAACAAAATCTGATGTAATTCTATGTTTATAACATTCAATCCACACCTGGACAGTTTTTAAAATACTTGGATTGCAATGAAGAGCAAAGAAAAAGGATCCGGTTTGACATAACCATATAAATCATTTAAAATGTGTGCATGATAATCATGAAACTCTAGTGGCTTAATAACTGTGTTGGGACTATGAGAGATACACCTATAGTATAACATTCATATTAAACACTACTCTTTAGAGCTGATTGTAAATTAGGTTCATTAGTTTGTGATGATTTCAGCAACTCGGCAACTTGCGTGAACATTTGGCCCGAATTTCCAAGCTGCTGCTCCGACTGTGAATTTAGTTGTCTGGATTCTGGAACAAATGTTTGGGAGCATTCCAACACGTACAAACACACAGACTATTCTAGCTGCCACAAACCCTTCCACTATTATGTTTTATCAACAATATGACAACACATTGTTCAGATTTCCAAACAAACCCACTGTGATACAGGCCTTAACTTCTCTCTACACCACATAGCCACTTCTCTATCGATGCTGGCCCCAGACCAACAGGTCACTACAGGCTTCTGCAGGTGAATCCCAGCTCTTCCTCTGGGGTCTTCAGGAGATTTGAGCTCGCGTCAGCAGCTACGTCTCCTGCTCTTTGCGGGGGGTGGAATGGGCTTATTTACTCTGATGCAGAGGGTTGGAGCCACAGCAGAGAAGTTTTGTTTTTGTACCAACTCAATCTGTTTTTAGGCACAGTTCTTTTTCATTATAATATATGCAGGCAAATTAAAAGAGAGCTATTGTATTGTCGTTTTATTGTTGATGCTCCAGTTGTGTGGGTATTGTTGTGTACTTGGTTGTTTTTGATTAAGGAAAGCTGCATTTTTGTCCCATGGATCAGTGAGAAGAGCATTTTTTGTGGCTTGAGAGGAGACACTTGACAATTAAAATGGACGCAGTGTCAGCACGAACTTGGTCCAAATAGTCAGGATCAAAAAACACTCTGCAGAGTAAATACTTAATAAAACGCTGCTCTTGCATCTCTGAACTTAGTGTTGACAAGGAAAATTGTGTGTCTGCTTGGGCATCGTCAGCTGTTTTGTAGAATTAGTGTTAAGATGCCAACTTTCTTTTGCCTCTAACTCTCTTTGAGATCTCTCATTGTAAATGTCTGTATAACATGTCACACTGTACAGCTTCATATTTTCATGTCCCATTGGATGTTTGACCCTCTCTGACGCAGCACGGTAACTCATTTCTCTGGACTGTGAAGTGTGAGAGGAGAGAAGAGAATGTCTGTTGTTGTTTTGTGGTTAATATCCACACCACTACATTTAGTTTTAAAATGCATCACTGTTGACACCCCCTGTCCACACGACTCCAGACTTTTTGAGAACCTATAATGAAGATGTTTTATTTTGAACTCTGAGGAAACAAAACCCCCTTTTCCACTTATCAAAAAACTCCCACTAAACTCCCACTAACAGCCGGCGTTTGTCTGCAATGGGAATGGATACATTCAACGTGCGCTCTCCGGTCTAATGACTTTGCTGTAAACACAGGTTTTTATCGCCTCCGGCTCAGATCAGCAGTGATGGAAACACGACACCCGTGTGAATTTACTACTTTCTTCTTCTCTATTTTGATTGTCTTGACGCCTCACCTTTCCCGCTGCAAAATTATGCCAGGCATATTGAGATATCATATAAGCTGCATATAAATAACCATGAACATTAATGTACCTATTGTTTTTACCATTTGGGAACAACATGAAACAGGAATAATATTTATTCATGAATTTATTGTTTTTCTTTTTTCATATCATTGTAAGATGCAACACTTGAGGCGAGAAAGATCCTCAGTTGCAGGTACTTCATGTTCAATGTCACCAACGCACCAGGGGGGGAAATGGGGACCTCCTCAAGTGAAAATGAAAAAGGAGTTAAACACCTTTTTGCGGGTTTACCAGCATTTAAAGAAAATCCTGTGTATACCTTCTAATGTCGGTGTAAAATATGTAAAAGTAATAATTCCATCTCATATTGGGTCCAAGAAAATACACTCCTGATCTTATTTTTCAACGTGGTTGTTTTTTGTTTGTATTTTTTGTAACCAACTGCAAAGTAGATAGTCTCCTCCCTGTTTACACGAGTAAACACATGCGTAGTGCATGTGAATGGTCACATGATGTACGTTTTCAGGTGTGTTTGTGCTTTGAGCTGATGAAGTCAGACAAATGGACAAGCTGCTGATATTCAGCCTCAGCTTGTGTCAGTGTCCATCAAATCATACATGCAAACGCGTTGCTGTGCAGTTGCTGAGTCTGCGGTTTTGAGATGACCAACATTATGTCTGGATCTATTAGTGGAAGGAGACTGACACACAAAGCACGTGATGATTTGTTGATTCATGTGTACACACACTAACAAGCTGCAGATTCACATCTCTACACTGACTTTAAGACTCACTCTGCTCCACACATACCATATAATTACCCACCAGGGTGAGTGCTTTTTAACATGCACTATACATACAGCATTTACCATTCACAAAGTGCCCTCCGCCATCTTTCTCTCCTTAAAGGTGGCATTGTAGAAAGGTACAACTAGCAGTCTCACTCATAAATAATCTAGACATGCATCCCTTTTTAACCCGTGGTGAGTGCCGGGCCCCTGCACATTTCACTCAGATATGTGCTAATGTTAGACCAGGCCTCCAGCTCCAGCTCTGCCGCAGGAGGCCAGAGGCCGAGGTTTATTCTGGGACAGGTATGAACTGTCGCCGGGAGCTGGAGGGATGAGGTCCTGGATCCTATGTGTGTAATGAATGCATGTGTGCCGTGTTTGGATCTGAAGTGGGATCATGACGGTGAGCTCCATGCAGGAGGACTACACAGGTTTGTGGTTTGTTTGCAAGCATGGGCCATTACATCTTGTTTGTAGGGCTGCCATAATTGATTATTTTGATTTACTAATGAAGCCAACGATTGTTTGCCCGTGTGTTCTTGTAGTACGTATTCTGTAGCTCTAAAATTGCAAAAAAGCTCTCACCTCCTTTCTTTCTTTGTTTTGGGTTAACCTCCATGTTCAATGGTCACAGGTTTGGGGTTTTACTGGAAGCACGGGCCGTTTGCTGACAGATACAAATGACTCCACACAACGCTGAGGCTGCTTTTTATTTCAGTGCATTTAGAACATGCAACAACTTCACAGTTTTCCATGTGAGAGACTCATGTTCCTCTGACCTGAGGAGGGAATGTTCCTCTCATCATATATACCCAAATGCAATATTCAAGATTCAAGAACTTCATTGACATTGTGGAAACACAACAAAATTAGTGTTTGGAGTTTGCCTTTCAATTTTTTTCACATATTTTTCAAATTGGGCCCGTTAATAAAGATTTACCAAGGAGATATGAATAATAAGCAACTATATAATATTATATTAGTTTAAGTATAAAATATAAACAAGTCGAGGTAATAAGGGTGCATAAAATATCAATAAAGTGATATACATGCATTTGAGTGGGATCAGCAGAGAATCCCATTCACTTTAGCTGTTTCAAGGCATAAGCTCGGGAGATGTCCGCAGAATTGGGTCCGGACTTCCTCTGGAGTTTGCCTTTCACACATGAACAATGGAGCAGGAGATGAATAATTGATTCTGAATTGGTTTGGGCTCAGCTGGCTCACTTGCTTTTGGGCACCACCATGTATTTTTGCTTCCTCTAATTGTTGTCAGCCTTGTTTCTCTGCCGGTCAGCAATAAATCCAAGCTCTAATCCTACACAATTAAAATTTCATTTTAGATTTTTTTTTTGTTGTTGCCCTCACTAACCATAAATTGCAGACACAAGTTATGTCAGGCGATGCCCCTTTTTAATTCCTCTAAACATTGCTCTGAGAAAACTGAGGCCTCTTGCAAAATGTTTCAATCTTCTTACAAGCTGCTTAAAACCCGCCACTGCAATAATGCCCACAAAACACTTCAATGGGACGGCATGGCTTTCAATAAAGCTGCTTTCGGACATGCACTGAATGTGTAAACGCAAATGTCCGAATAAGGCTCTCCGCAGGAATGACAATAAAATTAAAATACAAAATATGTCCAGGTGAAAAAGCCTGTGCCACACACTCCGAAGATGTCTGTGTGTTAAGAAAATCATGTGATCTCCGCAGCGGAGTTAATACGTCACTTCCTGCCTCTGCCTGCTGCACTCGGCTGCTCCACTTTTAGCCTGAATAATGGAGATGATTTGATGCTGAAAGCGTCTGTGCAGAGAATCTCCTACTGCGTTGTGCATGTGTGAAAGGACAACTCTGGTTAAACTCCATATCCAAATCCCTCCGGATTTTACCTGCAGTTCATGTCTGAAACGGCTTAAATCATGAAGGGAAGGAGGCGGGCTGAAATGGCTCCTCGGTTGAACTTTGCATGGACAGCCTGGTTAGTGACTCAGCCATTCACATGCTAATTTAATGTCATTCCCCTGGCCTCTTTTTATTTCAACCCAGTTAACAAATTGACGTTATCACGACAATGTGACAGCACTGAAATGTTCTCACTTAAAAAAAACCCTATAGTCCCTGATATGTTCACCAATTAGTTATACTTAACCTTTTACCATTTTATGACTTTTAAACAAAGACATGTGAATTTTTTTTTTTTTTTTTCGCGGATTTTGCCCCGATCTGGAGGTTTTGTTAATTTACTGATGAATCAAAAGTCAGCACCTTGATATTTTGTGCTTATTCCCTCATTTTAAACTCTCATCACCTTCTTTCTTTCTTTGTTTTGGATAAATCTCCCTCCACAGTCTTGAGTGGATGGAAATGTCTCGTATGAGGAGACTGTCAAGCTGGGAAAGTGCTGGAAGTCTTTTGGAAGTGAAGTGTGTGTGTGTGTGTGGGGGGGGGGGGGGGGTGAAAGGGAGGGACCCTGGAGCCGACGACCCTCTTGTCAGACCCAGTTAAATCAAGTGGTGGTATGTTTTTTATGCCTTGCCAGAGATCTTGTGAAATTTAGCAACAACAAATTTAAGTGTAGGCGATTTGGGATTAGAATTAAAAGTTTGGTCTCAAACGAAAGGGTGGAAGGGTTTAGGGAGAGATTGGGTGGAGGAAGAGAAAGTAAAAGAGAGTAACGGAGGGAGTAAATCCAGAAAGCTTCAATCGAGGAGACTTCTTCCTCTACCCCGGTTCATCACTTTGCTGTGAAGGACGAGCCAATCAATAAGCTGTTTGTCAAGCTTTTTTGTTAACATAATATCACTGAAGCTCCCGGGGGGGGGGGGGCAAAAGACCCTGTCATCTCACCCCTGTGTGTGTGAATTTAAATTAGGTTCACCCCTCCCCCTTCCCCCCTTCAACCCCTCCACCGCCACAATCAGCAGCCAGTGAGTTCACAGTTCTCTCTCTCTCTCTCTCTCTCTCTCTCTCTCTCTCTCTCTCTCTCTCTCTCTCTCTCTTGCTCATTCCCTCTCTCTCTGCGCAGGCTGGTCGTCCCCTGCTGCAGAGAAGTTGTGCTCTCTATCAGTGTTGCTTCGCCCCTCGTTCTGCACAGATGAAGCCCAGTGGCTCCTCCTGATCTAGCGAGTGAAAGAGAGAGGAGCAAAGAGGAGGAGCGTGGAGGAAGGAGGGCAGCAACAGTTTCACACTGCTCCAGCGAGAGAGGCGTGTTAGAGCGAGGGCGAGGGACAGAGGGGCAGAGGAACTCGCTGCAGTGCAGGTGGATCTCAGTGGTGGAGAGGACGACTCGGAGGCGGCAGCTTGACCCGGATCGTCGGTTCAGCAGGTTTGTGCTGCAGCTTATTTATTAAGGATAGCTGATTGTTGATTAGTGTGTGCGTGTGTGTGTGTGTGTGTGTGTGTGTGTGTGTGTGTGTGTGTGTGTGTGTGTGTGTGTGTGTGTGTGTGTGTGTGTGTGACTGATATAATGGATGCAGTGTTCTCCACAATCCAGACTGTTATCTCACTACTTTCATTGCCTCTGTGCAGCTGCCACATTTTCTCGGAGCTGACAGCACTAAGTAAAAAGTACACAAATCTGTGTGGATCTCATGCATGCTTTCAAAGCTGAGGCATAGATTGTGTTATTTATTTTTTTGGGGCGGTTTTTATTTGCAGCATGTGCAAAATGTTCAGGCCAAATGAGAAAGTTTTACCCTGCCAATAGGGAACGGAAGACTTTCTTCTGCCGGTTGCTTCGTGCTAAATGAAATACCAGAGGCCCTTTTCCCTCCTTTCAGATCAAGGGTTCTTTTACCACGGAGAAGAATAGAGCTGGGAGCCGTGAATGGGCCCGGGACGGCTCTCTGTGTGCAGAGGAGAGGTGCCGCCCTCTCAAGTGTCAGCATGCTCAGTGGGGAGGGGGTGGGGTATTGCGGCGGGGGGGTGCTGGGTTTATTTCATGCGTCTGGGCCACATTGATGTGTGACGTGCTACCTGTGTTTAATTCTCCAACTGTTTAAAAATGAGCATTGAGAGTTAAGTGTTTTAGTTTCTTCCCCCGTCCGGTGACTCCTGTTCCACTATTTACGCCCCCCCCCGAGGGAAAGGAGGATACGTCGGGTACTTTAGTCGATCTGGCTTTTCACAGGTGTCTGTTTACTCACGACGGACCACAGATAAGGAGACGATTCTATTTCTGACCGTTGTTTTCTGGGTGTTCCTATCGAAGGCCTCCTTCCATGACATGCTGATAGGAAACTGCGGTTGGGTTACTTGTTGGATTCTGCTGCTCACAGTTCATTTAGTTTTTCTGTTGCTTGAGGGGTTTTGCATGATCAAGGATTTGCGTTCCATGTCTCAAAGGTTTTCTTTACTTCTTTAACCTCGATTCAAGAAGTTTTCACCATTCCGGCCAAATCAGCTGCGAACTCAACACAATCTTTGCGCCAATCAGCTGTTGCCTGAAGACCGATAAGGCTCTGTGGACAACGGGTGACTCAGTCCTCCGGCTTACACTGTGTACAGTCAGACGAGTCCAACCAGGTTGGATGTTTGACCACAGAAAACACAAACAGCTATACTCTTTGTAGGTGTTTCAGCTCTACGGTGACATGTTGGCTTATCTCTTGCATCATCTATTTCTATATGAATGCACATAACCTGCATTCTGGTCAGGCCTGGTCAAAGGTGATTGGTCTCAAGCCTCCCTCTCTGTCATCTGACTTTATTTACTGATGAGATCAGCTACACAACCTTCTAGCCCCAGGCGAGTAGATCCTGACTTGCTGTCATGTTTGTTTGCTCTGTGCTGACGGATTCACTGCGGTGACACCTGCGTCCATGAGGCTGTCCCCTGAAGACAGTGACCCCCCCCTTAAATCTGTCCTCCTTTGTTGTGGCAGTACTTTTCTTTTGTCTTTACCAAGATACACTTTCCTCTCCAGTTTGTTTTCTCACTACAGCTGTATGTTGGAGGATATTGGATCTTGTCACCATCAAACTTCGCATTGCTCACTTATTCTGATGTGTTAATGAAATGCACCATCTGTACCTTCATTATGTGATACTCTTGCTTTGCAGATGTGAAACCGAAGAGCATTCTGTTTTGTAACTCTGTCAGAAGTGGAGTACGCTGCTTCCATGGCGCTGGTTGACATGGTGATGGCCTTGGTCCTCTAACAAATCCTGAAATGGCTCATGGCAAATATTTGTCCAGAGATCTTTAACAGAGAGATATTTTTCAGAGAAGCAATAAAACAGGGGACTTTTGCAGAGAGCCTTGTTTGGTCTTCATCTTTTTGGCCATTCTCTGAGGTTTTCTCATTGTTTCAGGAATGACTCAGATCGCCGGCTCCTTGGAGAAAATCGCTGCTTCAGGCCGAATGATTTGCAGCCCTGCTGGCCTTGATTTCCTCTCCCAAGGAGATGTTTGTATCTCTCTGAATTCAACACCGCATGCCTGCTCTCGGGGTCAAGGTCTGAGATGCATCGTTGTGGCGAATGAAGATAGATTTCTCAGCGTTACATGTGACGTATCGCTCTTCGAACTTGCACGTGTAATTCGATAACATTTTAGAAGTAGCCAAAGGAAGGTAGTTTTCCCCACATGCAGAGTCTGAGGAGGTGAACACAGAGCGCTTCCATGGTGAAGTATGGTCCCTCTCTCTCAATCAACCCCAGTGACCTAAGCACCTCTCCAACTCTTCTCCTTATGTTTCCACTTTAGGAGGGATGATGGACTGTGCAGCAACTTTCAAACAGAGATCCTGCTCTACTGCAGTTTAGAAAAACCTCTCATTTGGCCAGCTCTTGTTTATACTTAAGCAGACAAAACAGGTGTGTGTGTGTGTGTGTGTGTGTGTGTGTGTGTGTGTGTGTGTGTGTGTGTGTGTGTGTGTGTGTGTGTGTGTGTGTGTGTGTGTGTGTGTGTGTGTGTGTGTGTTATAAAAAGACAGGAAGGGGTGTGTCTTATCATCCAAGAAGTGGGTGTTGCTCCTCATGCTAACTTGTGTTGTAAATCACTGTTTTAAGTAATGGTACTCTGGGTTTGTGACTCTGTGTGTGTGTGTGTGTGTGAAATAACTTGGCTAGCCTGCCTGCGATTATGTCATTCAACATGGTTTCCAGCTGTCGGAGTCAGCTGCATTTAATTTTGCTTTCAAGAGAGTCATCCCCAAGTTGTGTGTGTGTGTGTGTGTGTTTTTAAATTTGTCCTAAATCGTTTGCATAAAAATGCACACTCAATAAACTCTGTAGTCATACGCTGGCCCACAGAGTGAAGAAATTATAGCCGTCAGTTACTGGCTGATAAAAGCTCGGACTCTTTTTTTTCCCTTCCTCTTTCATGATTGGGATTTGGGTCTGACGGAGCGCTGTGGTCCAACTCTTAAGTTAAACCAAATGTATTCGGGCCGGGTCCCACTGAGTGGCTTAAATGTGAGTTTTGACAAAAGGACGGCACACATTACAGATTTAACGCAGGTGCACACGTGGGGCTCCAAACTCTCCACGATCGGGTTTCTTTGCAAACTTTGAACTTGCAGTGTTGAAGTGGATGACGTGTTGCAGTCGTGATAATTTTGTTTATTAAGCAATGAGTTCTTAAGAAGTCTGATATTTCCATGTACAGGGCAATATCCTCGGTTTTCTTTCAACGTTCTTGTTGACATAGACTGATTGACTGATTGTTTTCTTCTCCTACATGGGACAGGTCGGTTACTTCTCCTCTTAAAAGAGACTGATGCTGGAAGGATGCATTGATGTTTGATTTACTGAGGACTAGGCCTGTCGCGATATGCAATAAATCAATTAATTGCGCGATAAATTAAAATGAGCGATAATTTTTTGCCGGCTGCAATAAATTCAGGGATTAAATTTTTCCGTCGCTATGACGGATGTCCGTCAACTCCGCTCGCATAAGGCTAAAAATGAGATCGATGCAGATCCCATCCGGCAGTCGGCCGCGGCTGCCGGTGGACAGACTCTTGTCTCCGCGCTGCCCGCGCCCCGCGTGCATCAGGGCTCCCGTGCAGGTGTGGGAGGATCTCCTCGCGAGCCCTCTCCCTACGCTGGCTGGCCCCCGCCGGGCGCATTTCCTCCGTGGTGCGCCGCGACGGCTCCGGGGCAGGCTTGGAAAGGCTCGGGGCGGGATGAACGGAGACCACGGCGAGAAAGGTTTCACAAAAGCGTTCGGGGGGACGAAGGCGGGCGGAAGCCTGCTTGCGACAGCCCCAGCCGCGGAGACACGGGGGTCTCCGAGCGGTCTGACACAGGGGTCTCCGCGGAGACACGGGGTCTCAATTGGCTCAGGCACCGGAGTCACGAGTCAGAGTGTGTCTGTTTTGTATTTATTTTTATTTATTTAAGTATAGTGTAAACTTTTGTTAACAGTTCATATATTATTCATAGTTTTAAGTTAAAAAGTTTTTGTATTTATTTATATTTATAATCTACTTTAAACAGTTCATATATTTGGCAATAAAAAAGTCTTTCTTAAATGTCTTCCAGATGTCCAGTTACAGTGTTCTTTAAAAATAAAAGTTTATTGATCTTCGAAAGGGTGTACTTGCATTATTATGCCATTATCATTATATAAGTTGAAAATGGTGTCAAAACGGCAATATTATCGCTTATCGCAATAATTTCTGGGGCAATTAATCGCACAGAAAAATGTGTTATCGTGACAGGCCTACTGAGGACCTCTCATGCATCTGCAGTCAGTTTTGGATTGATATCTGAGAGGGTGTTGAGACAGCATCTGTGCTAGAAAGAGAAACTTTCCTAACTCTATCCATTGCATACTCCTCTGGTTGATAATATTGGTTAACTGGCTGAATACCAATTGAAATGTCTGGTGGTTCTGCTCGTGACCCACAGTAGTCAGACCCTTCTAATCCCGGGCACCCAGTTGCTTTCAACCACAGTGGGTTGAGGCTTCTAGGTTGAAACCAGGATTGCCTTCAACTTCTCTCCACACTTGTATAGATGGTTCTGGCCAGGTCAGAGTTCATGGGAAAGCTCTGCTGAACTTGTCTTGACCAAGTGACTGGATCTGCTTATATGTTTCTCATGACTCGTTACTAAATTGGATCTCACAGTTATTTTTCGAAAGAGAAGACTCAAACTACACCTGTTGGACTTGTGCTAATAGTCGGTAAGTAATATGTTTCCGTTTCTGGTCGGCTACCAGGACCAAATAGCAATTCTTTAAATGTTCTTTTAAACTTGTATCTGAATAATAGTTATATTTATATAGTTAATACTGACAGTATAATAACTTCCTGCCTCTGTCTGCTGCACCCGGCTGCTCCACCTCTCACCTGAATAATGTGGAGGATTTGATGAAAACACGTCCGTGCAGAAAACCTCCCGCTGTGTTGTACATGTGTGAAAGGCAGACTGTGGGTAAACTCCATTGCCAATTTTTCGAATTTTACCCAGAGGTCAAGTCTGGAAACGGCCTATGAGTTAAAGTTTCCACCAAATGAAATAGTTAGCAATATTTACAGAAACCACCATGACTCAGGCGGTGCACCAGGAAATTTCTCCCCAGCAGTTATGAACAACCTTTACTTTCCATTATGCTGAAGTTCCTTTTGGGCTCACGTCATTTTTCATCTGTACATATCACTGTACATAAATCTTAAAAGTTGTATTTCACCTTTGACCTTTAAAGAAAAAAATTGAATCTCCAGATAAAGCTTGTAATGGGAATTTCAACGAAGAATGTGATTCCACATTAATTTGGATGCAGCTTCCCTCCTTGTCTTGTCATTCAGAATAACAGACGGTTGCTGAGTCACAGACATAATCTTGTGTCTCACACTAGATCAGCTGGATTTAGGGGGAAAGGTTTTGTTTGTAAGAAAACTGGAAAAAGACGTTTGTTAGCATTAGTTATTAATGTTGACGAAATCTGCTCAAATAAGTATCTACTCTGCAAGGGATTCAAATTGAAGACATTTTAGTTTTTCTTGTAGAAGTGCTTGGTGAGCTAAGGTGTTTTATGAGCGTTTTATTGCAATGGTAAAGGCCCTATTGACTTTCACAGTTGCTATAAAATGCCATATTAAGCGCTAATTTCTCAATAATAAAAACGTGTACTTTGAGCTTTGCGAAGAAAGTGAGAATTTCAGAGAAAAATAGGAATTTTTCGAAGAGTTATCAGTGTCTTCCAGATGACAAATTTGTCTGCAGGGATTGGAAACTGATCTGCTGTGTGGCAGGTTCAGGGATTGCAAAAGGGAGGATGGGGATAATGCTTTAATTTCTCTGACCTTGTCAGTTCCTGCATAACTGAGAATCATGCAAACCAGCTAGAAGCACACAGGTGCAAGCTTACAGTTCATCCATGGGAAATGCTGCAAAACCCCTGCACAGAACCTTGTTATTCAAAGTTCAAAAACTATGATTTCATCATTTGGTGGTAAAGATTGACTGTCCTGGCAAATATTGAATCTGTTGGTAGAGAGGCTGAGAACACAACCATCCAATTTCCCCCTGAATCTCTTTCTCTTTTTTATCTATCATTCCTTTCTTCCTTCCCTCCCCCTTCCTTAACTTAAACCTGGAAGTAATTTATGAAGCCAGGATGGGGTTTCTCCCGTCCAGCGGTAGATATGTGAGTAGACCTCAGTGAGTAGGGACTTCAGTTTGACATCCCACACCTCCCATCAAGGGGATTGCATCAGAGTGGAGCTGGAACCAGCTGTGGTTTGATGTTTGGCTTTAACCAAACAGTTACTAAAGAAGAGGCTGTGCCACAGTCTTTTTAACAGAGTTTCCCGTAGGTCATTAAAAAGAAAATGTGCAGTTTAAGTCAGTGGTGTTGGCGTTAAGACCCACTAGATGTTACAAGAAATATGGGGGGCGGGTTTGGTAAACACACTGTTCACTGCAAACCTAAATGTTCAGCTTTATTGTGTTGTATTTTAATAACTTCAGCCAGTCAAGGAAAGCCAGAAGGTGACTCTCAGGATGTTTAATAAGATGAATACCTTCATGGCTTTATTGTATATTTGGTCTTTTGTCTTTTTGAGACATTTTCAAATAGTTTGTACTCCTTCTAGGTATATTTCAAATGGTTGAACCTGCTGTTTCTAGTCTGGGCATAGCTAAAAGAAATAAATCACCGATTCACCATTGAGGGAATCGAATCCAACATTTCATTCAAAGTTCTCTCCAAGTTTCAGTCTAAGGCTTTGTCCTCTTTTAGTTTCCGTTGGTTCCCGCTCACTGTGAATCCTGTTATTCTTTAACTCGTATCTCAGCTGTAAAATAAGCTTCCTCTTCTTCCTGTCTGGATTGGAGCCAGGAGATGATCAGTTTGTTCTCTCGTTGTACTCACTTATCTCAGGCTCTGTTATCAGGTTTGCTGGAAACACTGCGGGTGGTGGCGGGAGGGAGTTGTAAAGACAGCATGGACCTGAGCACTACAAGTATAAGAACGGAAGGTGGGGGCGGTCTGTGGTTCCACAGTCCAAAATGATCTAACCCTTGTGGGCTTGAAGTTGGAGAACACATCCCAGATGCCTTATGCATGACAGAGGACAGGGTCCAAAGGGGGAGCGAAAACAGAATTTGTGTGAGTGTGTGAGTTTCAATAGTTTTGGCAAGACGGAATGATGTATCGATTTCATGGGCTGAGGGTCACAACCCTGTAGATGGAGGTGCGGATTGACAGGGGTGGGGAAAAGACCAGTGAATGAAGGGAGAAATGAGTGATTGATTTGGGAGTGTGTGTGTGTAAGCGGTAGTAGATGTTATTAATCTCTTTTGCTTTCCCCTTACATTGTCATATCCTCTGCAGCTGGTCCCGCATAACACAGGAGATCAGAAATCTAAACAGTGCTCCTGCCAGCGGGTTCCCCAACTCTGACACGTGTAATATAGCAAATGTCTAATGTTGTAATGGGGCGCTAATGAAGGTGATGGGAAGGTCAAGCTGTATAAAACTGCACAGATGTAACGCAGCCTCATGTTAAAAAGATTGGTGTGTTGAGTAATGATCCCATTCATTTCAAAAGTTAGAAACTGTGGTGTTAACTTGCTACTGAAGGCATTGGTTCGTCTTTTGTTCCTTGCAATGCTCAAGTAAAAAAATAAAATAGAAATAGAATAAAATAGAATATCAAAAAATTTTAAATAGAAAATAAAATGTATATATCTAAAGCAAATATATATACAGTTCAAGCTCAAGAAAAATAGAGCAACAATAGTTAAATTGTGTGACAATAGATCAATTGTGTGTATAGTGCAAATATGCAAAGGTGCTGGTTTGGAGGAGTTATATTTATATATATATATATATATATATATATAGAGAGAGAGAGTACAGGAGTATAGTAGTATAGGAGTATAGTAGTTATATCTTACTTTTGATTTGGCACATTGCTGCCATCATAGCAAGTATTCTTATATTACATTCTATTTTTTTATTAAACAGTAAGATGTGTGTTTCAGTTGAAACTTTAATTCTGCCTTTTTACATCATAAATTTGTCTATATAGCTTCTTGTATGAGAAAGCTCCAGCCCATTTGAATCCTGCTCAACACTTCAAAGGATGTTACTTGGCCCGGTCTCCCAACGCTCGTCATCCGTGCTGCGTAACTGACTTGTTTGGAGGCCGCTGCTTCCCTCACACTGCCTGGGGTTTGGCAGGTAAAGAACCCCGAGTTATGGAAGTCATTAAAATTCCTTGAGAACATGTGGACACTTGTTTATTTTTCCACCCAGCCTGGGAGGGTGGAGAGCTGCCAGGACGCTGCACTGTCCTCTCAGCAAGTATAGAGCGTGGACTGGACAGTGTGTGAGCGCGGAGGAAGGAGATGAAAGACAGATGAGGGGAGAGGGTTGGAACGAGTGAGGCGGAGGACAGACGGATTGAGGGACCGGGGGGATGGAGGGAGAGCGGAAGTGGCTGAAAGACGGAAACGGAGGATGCGGGGATCAATGGAGAGTATAAGTGAGAGGAGGGAGAGAGACTAGACAACATCAACTGCATGCCACACAAAGAGTTGCAAAATGAACGTTGAGGTTTCAGTGAGCCGTACAAGAGGAGGATTAGAGACGGATGGGTTCACACACAGGCTGGAGGCGAGAGAGGAATGGAGAGAGGGAGGGATGCAGAGAGGGACAGAGTTGTAGATAGATGAGGAAAGCTTCAGTTTGTCAAACTCAAAAACACACTTTATGCAAACTTTAAGACCTCTCGTCAAATAAAGTGGTTATTGCTTTAAAGAGCCTTACAATCACAGAGATTGCAACCATTTGAAATACAATTTCAACTGTAAATTTTGTTACATGATGAGTTTTTAACTTTTCTCTTTCTGTTCAGAATATTTTGCTCGTTGCTGTTGCAGTAAACTAAGATATACAATTATTTTTTAAGACACAATGACGCTACTAACTGGACAATCAGACTGTTGAAGCCATCCAGCATTGTTGGCCGTTCATGAGAGACCTCCGATGGCATCATGGCAAGTTAGTTCCTCCATGTGCAATTCAGCTGCACATCGCCCACCAACTACTCATAATTCCTCCTTGCCTTCATTTTAAATGTGGAAAGATCCCTTCATGCTTCCTTTTGAACACCAGACCTTTGGAAGTCTTGCTGAGATGGTGGGCGTTTTTATTTGATTGGTTAAACAGAAGGTATGAGTTTAATGGAATATTGGTGTGGGATGTTAACCCAGGGAGAGCACTTTTTTATGTATGAGTGTGTGTGTCGCTGACAAAAACCGAAGCGCCTGGTCTGTGAGGGTTTGCCAAGAAAACGTCTGTAGCCAGAGGAAGGGGCCTCACAGTGTTCCATCAGATACCTCTGTCACCGCCTCAAGTTCAAAGACTTTAAGTCTCCATTTCCTTGTATCTAGTGACCCCATCTACCATCTGACTTTAAAGTTGCTTGATTATCTACAGTCAGGCCAACTGCTGTGTTGTGCTTCCCACTCTGTCCCCAATTTTCGGTCATATTCATCTCTAATAACCAGAGATTGTGGATGAGGAGATTGTAAGGACTACTCCGGGGGAGGGGAAGGAGGGATGAAGATGGTGCTGTCAGCTTTGGAGGATGGAGAGCCTGAGGGAGTAAAAAGGGAGTTGTGGAATTTCATGCTGCATAGTTGTGGTATCGCCTTGCGCAGATGAAAAATGTATCAAAGTGATCTTTCTTGGTACTGATACTCCCCTCATCGTAAACCAGGAGACAGGGATTGCAGCAACAGGCCTTCAGTGAGGTCATCCTCCATCTCCTTCTCTCTTATTCCCCCTTTTTTCTTTCTTTTTCTGTGCATTTTGTGGGCGTTTGATCATTTCTCATTGAAAGTGACACTGCAACGTGGACTCTTGGGGGGGATCCCTGGCATTTACCTGCTTCACCAACAAATCAGTGGCTAATTGAGAACTAACATGAGACCTTACATTTGCCTCCTAGGTCAATGTACCCTCCCCAAAGGTTGTGGCCTTTGACATAGATTCAAGTGTCCAATTCCAGTTTAAGTTATTACAATACATGTCTGCAAAGCTGACACAACATCAGACATGACATCAGTGCCTCGGGTCAGCTGCATTCCTTAATACCAATGACGTGAAGTTGGGATGTTTAAAATAACAGCAGGGTATTATAAATTAAAACTATTACTTGGAAACACATGTCCAACAGTTTACTGAGGTTGGCATCTGGTTGCATGAGGATATTTAAAAATATGAACACATTTCCACTCCAAAGTTCATCTTGAGTTTGTAAAGACAAACTGGAAATATCATCCAATTGTGCTGAAGTTGGCAAATACAACATAATCATCAATCCGTCAAAGAGTTTTTCAATGTGTAGTCCAGGAGATGAGGCATTCCATTCAAGGTTTTTCCTTTTTCTTTTTTTATGAAGAGGTCAAGGAAAAAGATTATACACATTTGTATCAAGAGTTCCAGCTTGAACTGTAAAGGCATCAGTGTGTGAAATGTCTCATCCAATGGGTGAATTGTCAGAAACCGTGAATCCAACAATCATTCCCCAGGTTCAGACTCCATAGATCTGCAAAACAGTTATTGAATATATATAGAGGAGGTGAACCATGATGGTGCAGTTTTTAACTACCTTAGTTTCAAATGTGCCCAGTCAGAGGAAGTATGGGTATGTTATCTTTACACAGTTCTTAAAGTCACAGTACCACACAGTGGTTTTAAAATCGTACATTGAAGAATCTAGGCCTTTAACCATAGGAAGTAATTGCTTCAATGTCAACGATTATCTTAATTAACACTAAAACCCCAGCTTCTATGGTATTCATTGTAAATCCACTGCACAAGCTTAAGTCGAAGTTTGACCCAGGTGGACTTTTGTCTCTATAAAATGTGTTTGTCTCTTGATTCATCTCAGTTTTAGATATGAGAGATTCTCAGACAACTGAGCTGAGCCAATTTGAGTTGACAATGACGCACAGTGACAAGCTGTACAAGTTCCTAGCAACCATTAGCCTGGAGGAGTATTTCTTGAATTAACATCTGAGTAATCTTTATCCCAGCGGGAAAAAGATCAGACTTCTAAGCCTGAAAGTTGAAAAGATAATCCCTAGTGCTTTATGATCCTCCATCAGTTGTGTAATCCTTTCTTGGCCTGCGTTGCTCTTATTCTACCTTTTTAAAGGCCTCCCTTTCTACAGTGGCTTTGAGATATCTGTCACTAGATGTTTTGTGGGACCCGACGGGTGTGATGGATAACTGGAGAATCGAAATATCCGCCTGTCAACCTGCCAAGTAGATTAAAGAGCTAGAAGGGGTTTGAGACAAGTCAGGTGAACATCATGAGTGACCACTGATGTGTTCAGAGCTTGAACATGTCTTGTGGCCTTAAAATAAAAATAAACTGTCAGTATTTTTCTTCTGTAAATGAGATTGGTGAAGCTCTTGAATGCTACACGAAAGCTCCATTGACATTTGATACGTGGTATCAAATTATGACTGTCGAGAGATGAAGAGATGATGCAACAAAGATCCATCACCAGACTCAAACCCAGCTTGTTATGCAGTTCAAGGTTAGGGCCTTAAAACATTGATAGCTTGGATTTGAGTTAACTTTTTTTTTACACCCTGGCAGTTTAGAGGTGAGCAGATATTTCCCAAAGCTACATCTATATAAAATCTTCCAAAAACAATTGTCTTAGACTATCACTGCATATACAACTGAAGAGGAATTTGGAGTTTCAGCTAGGAACTTGTTTGAGGAACAGAAGTTTTTAGCACATTTGATTCAGCACTCAGCTGTTGCAGTTGTCACTTGGTACAGCCTTGCCTCAAAGTTGTCCTTCCTGATTGCATCACTAGGTCTCATTGGTGACTGTGAGTCATACGACACACTGCTGCTCAGGAACAATACGTTGCCACAATAATACGCTGCTTCTCTTTGGATATCCTTTAAGCTCTTCCTGATCAGGAAGGATGGTAGTTAGTGTGTGAGTGTGAATGTGAAGGTTGTGTGAGGAAACAGCTGGACATGCTCGCACATGTACATGTTCACACAAATCACTCATCAACATCTGGACAGCTGGTAATGAAGACGAATTTATTTACAGAATTAGAAAGAAAGACGTATGATTGTGCCCCTGAAAGCATGAGTCTGCTTTGGACAACATGTGATAGCGGGAACATTGCATTTTTCCCCATACACCCGACAGCCACAGACACTGAGTTGCTCTGAGAAAATTGTGATTTCACAGTATTTGACACGGTATCACTTAAGACCCTGATGTGCTATTTAAATAGTTACAGCTACATTAGATGTCTTGTTGAATAAAGTATTGGTGGAATGTCTTCCAAAAAACATGTTATCACCATTCACAATCTTAACTGCAATCTTTCTTCTTGTAGAATTTAAAACGCGATAAGACACCAACCGATCAGACATCTTGAATTATCCACGGCTTTTAATGGCACCATATCCTTTTTACAATAGAATGCAACCTCTTCAGTTACCTGTTTCCACTGTTAGGAGCTTTTATATTTCGGGACCTCATGTGAGACAGATGAGTCGGATTCTACAAACCTGAGTGAAATACTCTGAAGTTATCTTGACTAGATTTGTACCTTCAGAAGTGCCATCATCATTCAGTTGGTTTGTACAATTGGATTAGTTATCAGACTGAACCAAGTGTGAATGTCAGAAAATGTTCACCTCTTAAAAAAAGCAGAATTCCTGTTCAAAGGATCACCGATTGATCACAATATTTTCTCTTTTTGTGCAAATCTGAAATTTTTCTATTGAGCTACTCTGGTTATAAGACAAGAGAACATAAACAATGGTGACATGCGAGGGGAATGTAGAGTTTGGTGAGATGGAAGTAGACAGTAGATGTTCTGTAAGAGAGTAGAGAGGCCGGAGGAGAGGAGGAAAGGGCATCTACTGTATGAGGCCAAGGATCTTGAGTCCTTTCCTCCTTCATGGTGGTCTAATTATCTAGAGATCGTATAGACAATTGAAGCCTTCTATCATGATTGTGTTGCAGGAGAGATGGTGATAATTGGCCTTGTTCGGGTTCATCTGGAGCTCTGCTGTTTCTATGTCCATGAAAGAAAAAACTAATAGAGCACGAGTCTGAAATGTCTTTGATGTTAGCAAAGTATTTCTCAAAGTTGATGAAACAACCAAAGTATATTCAGCCAATGGTCAGAGCAATCAGGACATGGGCAATTGCACATTAATGCAGGCACGACACACGAACACGCACACACTCACGCACGCACGCACGCACGGACACACACACACACACACACACACACACACACACACACACACACACACACACACACACACACACACACACACACACACACACACACTTAACTTTGGCACACTAGATTTAAGACAAAAGTTCTGACCTCTGGCGATATGCCACTGTCCCACTGCTGGACCCCACATCCTGACAGGAAGCTTGTCCTTCCTTCACACACATTTGTACAGTCAGAAAATAACAGTGATAAGGAGACAGCGATTAAAACAGATGAATAGAACTCATTAGATCGACCACAAATGGGTGAAATGGTGCCTAAATTGCACCAGGACCACGTGTTGAGGTCCCGGTTTCCCAAAGTGCCTCTGCACAATAATCACTTTTAGGACTGTGCCCATGCTGGTAATAATAATATTGATGCATTATTTTTATTAATTGTGGGTTATGTATGTATAATGATTTAAAACACATTTGAACCCTGATTTCAACATTGATGAAAATGGTAATGCTTAAGGCACTTAGGTCAGTACTAATTGTTACTTGCTGGCCTCATGCAGAATGTGTGTGTTCCATGAGGACTCTAGGAAGCCGCCTTACAAAGCTAGAAGTCAGTTTAACAAGATTTACACAATCTACAAGGTTTTTCTTCTGAGTACTTAATACATGCTTCAAATCCTGCTTTAGCTGTCGTGGAGTTCCATTGTTCCATGCTCTAAGTGCAGTTAAAGTTAGGTCATTAAACTTTGTTGGCTGTAGTAACAACTACAATACAGCAAGTGCAACACATTTGACCCATTCAGAAAAGGTCAGTGGTATAGTTTCACTTAAATTCAGCCATGTTTGTTGAACTCTCTCTGACAGCGATGGTCAGTGAGTGAATAGTTGACAAGGAAAGAGAGAACCCCAGGGGCCCATGCAGCAAGATGGCAGACCTTCTGGATGTCAACATCATCGGTTGCTGCCACTTTCCTTTCCATGATGAATGCTTTGTATGGATTTGTGTCACAACCCTCAAGGCTAAGCTCGGCAGTCCCGGAAACACACACATACACACACACACACATACACACACTTTGGCGGCTCTCTTTTCACTCTGTCCTGACAGCCTGCAATTGAATGGTCAGATGTGATACCAGGGGTCAAAGCACAGTTCAGTGACAGTTACTCTCTGGGAAGAGCTCTGCTTGTTTCCTTTCCTGTTGTGGTAGAGTCATGCTGAGATTTCCTTTCAAATAAAGCAAGAACTCATCAAAGCACCCCTGGATGAGTTCCAGTCTTTGGCGACCACCCATTTGATCCACAGCTGGCTCTAGTCCAGAAAGTCTTGCCCTATGAGCAGCTTTTGGAACTTGAAAACAACTCAGTATTTTGCTTTTGTATGATTTTTATCCCCTAATATCCTAAATGTTTAAGCTTCTTAAAAACAGTTTTTTCTTTGTTAACTAATCAGCTAAATCATCGTTTTGATAAGTCAATAATCAGTTTCACAGCTGTTTTTGGATTTGAATAGCAACTTTCTTTTGGCTTCTTGTCATCAAGAAGGGGAAGAATCAATCTTATCACTGTTGTGCTACTTTAAAAACACATCAGTTGTCCAAATCACATTGTTGTACTGTCTGACATGTCACAGAACTATATATGGAGAATATGACCAACCCCATCATCCTAGTACCATGTATACCATGGACTGCCGATTGTGGATTAAGCTACAGCTGAAAAGTAGTCCCCAACAGATGCACCTTTTATGCCTGTTTAAGTAAAGTTTGCTCAAAACTATGGTGCAAAGATTATATAAAATCAGTACATTATTCATGACCCATCAAAGAGACACATTTCCAGTAGTCTGGGGATGAGAGGGATATACAGACGTCAGAACGTATTATGAGACAGACTCAAAGATCGTTGGTTTTGCTCTTTTTGTATGATTTGTGGATAATAAGTACAGCAAGGAATCCCCAGCTTCAATCCTTTAACTACGCAGCAGTGAAAGTGCATTTAGTGGATTTTCGGTGGCTCTTAAGATGCTAGTTGGCCCCTTTAGTGCTATCACAAAATAGGCAGTTCATCAATGTAAACAACAGCTGTTGGCAGGAACTTTACTAAATGGGAAGAATACAATGTTTAGTAGTAGTAACATAATTCCTTAAATGCCTATTTGTTAGAAGTAGCAATTTTCTAAACGGAATAGACTTGCAAAACAAAACGGAAAATGCCAATCGTCCAAGCGGTCAGACCTTTGTTCAACCAACAAAACATCTAAATGCCAGGGTCCTTTTCATGTGCGGATGTGGGCGTCTTCAGCCTCGATTGAACTTGGAAGTTGCTAAGCCTCAATAATCGACCCTGACTTTGATACAAGCTGCACGTCTATTGTCGGTTTGTTCCTTTTGGTTTCTGGAGCTCTAAGGTGATTTAAAAGGCCTTTTGGGCGGGGGCGCTGGTTGGTGTGTGGTCGTTCTGTGTTCAGGCTCTAAACTGAGTGGTGAGAGAGGCCCATGAGATGCTCGGGGGATGAGGTTATTTCACAATTCCTCTGCCCTCTTGTGAAATCAAGTCTTTCCAAGCGACTGAACAAGACAATCTAAGCCGTGGAGATTTAATCTTTAAGAAAGATAGAATATGCATGCATGGTTAAGCTAAAGGTTCATGATCTTTATGTGGTTGAAACACTTGGGTATGGTAAAGTTTTTTTCTTTGCGTCTGATCTTTTATTTAATGTCTCAGCTATGATTAAGACACAGAGCATGCATAAAATGAATCATGTGGTGCTGCAGAATCCTCCTAATGTGCTTTTCTGTTCTTTTATTTCTGTTTTGGTCTCGGTGTCTTGGTTTCGCTGTTTTTTTTCTCTCTCCCGGGGTGGGGTCACCACATGCTCGGACTGTTTGTTTGGAGTTGCCATAGGAACTAGTGAGTGTGTGACTGTTAATGTGCTCATGCTCTACTGTGTGTGTTGCGCTTGTGTGATAGGACCACAGTTCTGCTTCACGCATAATGACCTCATCCACACACAGACCCCGACATATCGAATCAGTCTGCTTCCTCAGGATTGTGTAATGGATAGTCCCCAAACACACGCCAGCCCTCTAGCCGACGCCCCTTCACCAGTCACTAGTAGTACAACGCCATATGACAACAAGAACAATGTGTGACTGCTTCATAATTTGATTTCTTATAGTGTATAAATGTAGAATTAGATTTATTTCAATGGAATTATGTCTCATGTCTCGAAAAATGGAAAGAAAGTTAGTGAACTGCCAGCGAGCCCTTGAACTTGACAGCTCTTCACATAGCGCTTGTGCTGTATTTCAGCGTTTTATGTTGTTACAAAGCTGTTGCTACTCCCACCTCATCACCCGGGGTCAAACACTTGACGTTTCTCAGCTGCTAATCCAGTAAAGTGTTAAAAAACATGGAGCACAGCTCAGCTATTGTGTGTATTTATTGCAGCCGAGATTCAAGTCGGCGCTAAGAGATCCTTTCTGTAAGATAAAGAATGTCGCTCTGTCTTAGCGGGGGAATTTCTGCTTCATTTCACAGAGATTTCTCGAAAATGTACTCTCCCCCAAAGCATAAACGGACACAGTTATTAAAATCCCAATTATTGATTTGCCTTGTGACTGTGGCTTTCAATGAAAAGGCAATAGTTACTGCAAAAAGGCCACATCCAGAGACATTGCCTCAGTGCATGCTTGAGGTGATAGATCATTGCTGCTGCTGCAGTCGTCTTGTTTGTTGTCAGTTGCATAACTGTTCAAAGCCCAGAAAAGTAAATCAGTTACATATGGATTCACATGACCACTGGTCCTTTTATATGCAGCTTTATAAGTTTGACTCAAAATCCAACAAAGTCTTAATATTTAAGTAAATCTGTATGAGTAAAAACTGAAAAAACAACCGACTTGGTTATTTCTTTAGCCAGTCCCTCCTGAAAGGTTTTTGCATCAAGTCAGGGATCTCAACCAACGTGTATCAACTCCAGCCGAGTAGCGCAGAAATCCCCTTGTGCTGGATGGGTAGTTTGTTCCCACTAGGGTTGCAAAGGGGTGGAAAGTTTCCGGTAAATTTCCGGAAACTTTCCGGAAACTTTCCACGGGAATATTAAGCACGGGAATTTTGAAAAAAAAAAAAAACTATGCAAATTAAACGCTGAGCAATAAAAACATCATTCAAAACTCTATTTTAAAGATGTATGGAATGCAGCACAAGCTGCATGTTGAATTTCAACCCTCCACTGTTCGTTCTTCCATCACATGCACAGATAATTCCCAGCATCCTTCACACTACAGCAGGGCTATTGAGGCCTGCTGTAGTGTGCAGGACTAGTCAGGTAAGTTTCAATGATATTACTGGGGAAAATATGTTAGCATGCTGATTGAGGATTGTTCATCTGTTCATCTAGCCTATTTCCATTCATTTATCCATCAATTGTAAACATTTTTACAGACTATTCCAATTGTTTGGCTAACTATTTATATCTCTGGCATTGCATTAGTATTTATTACAAACTTTTTTCTCATCTTATTCTACAGAACAATGCCACGTCCACTATCTCATGTGTGGAGACATTTCACCCCATCCAATGTAGAAGGAAAGGCTGTGTACATTTGCAAATACTGTGCAAAGACCTATGTTAAGAATGACACAACGATGCCGAAGCATATAGTCAAGTGCCCAAAGTTTCCTCAGGACTCAAATCAGCCTATGACAAAACAAAATGTTTATATTTATGTCTGTATATGACAAGGTAAATACAGTTAGTATAAATTACCCACAACATTTCCAGTTTATTCCCATTAATTCCCATTGATTCCCGTTAATTCCCGTATATTCCCGTTAATTCCTGTATATTCCCGTTAATTCCCGTTAATTCCCATGGAAAGTTTCCAACTTTCAAAATTCCCGGAATTTTGCAACCCATGTCAATTCAGGCAAAGTGTGTGTTCACACTGGTGCAGACAGACGCTCAGATTGCTATGGAGGGATTGTCAAAGAAACCATTTGCCTGTGAAATTTGCCTCTGAGCTTTATGGTGTAACACCCTTGCTTTAAAAGGCAGTATATGGTTGTTTGTCATGTGGCAAAGTGTCTTTTATCATTCTTCATAATTCTTCATATTGATTTATTCCTCAAAATGCATAATTAAACTCTTAATTCCCATATGACATATCAGCTGTCACTGGAATAGGAACAAAGTATTTTCCCCTGAGACGACCATTAAAAAAATAGCTTGTCCATTTTGTGTAAATCCAGGACAGCAGTGTATTATTGTGCTCTACTGCAGAGTCTGTATGAGCTACTGCTATAAATATAAAAAGTTGTATATAAGTTGTTGAAGTTAATCTGTACAAACTTTATTACAACCAAAGGGAAAATTTCAGTTTTGGTTCATGAAAGCTGAATATTGATTTCTTTAACATATTTGAACATAAAAATAAATCACATCTCTCTTCCAAAGCTATCACCCCACCTTAGACTGTGACTGTTTGGATCGACTGTCAACGCTTCCAACATGCTCGGACAACACGTAGTTTGTAGTAGCTCCCATCAAGCATAATCCGAACCTAATGTAAGTTTGCAAGGGAGAAGACGTGCAAGTCCAAAGCTGAGCAGCGTGAAAAATGTTATTTACAGAGTTAACGTGGTGAATCCTCTGATGTGAATCCAGTTCATCGGAGGCCAGTAGGGCTGAACCTGGAGCTGAGGCCTGGTTTACAGAGACCTGCAGTGATTTGAAGGGATTCTGTTAACAGGAACCATCGGGGCTTAGTAACGGCAGCAAGAATCAACATGTTTTTCTCCGTCTCCCTCAATCAGGCATTGATCTCAATAAGAGCTTTGACAAGTAATTCAGCCCAACGCTAATTCAGCACAGGTCTGTAGAACGACCTTATGTTGTGAGGCCATGGAGCCGCTTAGGGCGCTCTGCTGTTTAACTGCTGCCCGAATCAAAAGCCCAGTGTCTGGACGAGAGGACATACGGTAGCAGTTTGCAGCTGCAACACTTGGAAATGGATTGTTTTTGTTTGCATGGTTGAGGCAACAGGAGCCTGTTAAGCTCTGTCTGTGGCTCTGTCATTGCCTGCTATAATTACAGTGTGATTAGCAGCCAACTTTGTGTGTGTGTGTGTGTGTGTGTGTGTGTGTGTGTGTGTGTGTGTGTGTGTGTGTGTGTGTGTGTGTGTGTGTGTGTGTGTGTGTGTGTGTGTGTGTGTGTGTGTGTGTGTGTGTGTGTGTGTCACAGTGGTAGCCATTATTCCTGTGTTTCACATGGGTTTATTGTGTGATCCTTCAGAAAGACTTAACTGAGCAGCCCCAATTAACCTAAATGTTAAATAATAATTTACTTGTCCTGGTGACATTACTGCAAACGGTCAGTGACAGTTTTGGGATAGTTTGTTTAAGGAAGCTAAGCTAACCAGCTGGAAACTATATATTTGTTTATATTTGGCATATGGACATATGAATGTTCTCATGTGACCCGTGTAATATGTTTATTGCCCAAAACGCAAAACTGCTTCTTAATAGAGGGCATCAGACAACAGTGTATAACAGTTATAACGTAGCCCTACAGTAAATGATGGTGTAGGCAGCAATTCATTATCCTTTATGGCTTTGCAGTTAATTATCATCTTGCTGTTATGTTCATATTCTGCGCTAGTTTTAAGCATATTTGTTTAAAGGAAATCAACGCTAGCATCAATGGCACCTCTCTCATCCTGAGATATTTGCATACTTCGAGCTTTGCATGAGTCACATGGGCTAACTCTGAGATTTTCTGAACATCTTAGGACTCTCTTTACAACATATCCGCAGCAACCTGCTTGGACATTTGAGTTCTCGTATAGAGCCCCTCCAGTAAATGTCAGGACTTCAGTGCCTGTCTGAAAGAAGCATCAGACACATGCGAGCACACATATTCCCCTGGTTTGAAGGTGACTGGGTTCTTTCATGCTCCATGAACAGTAACTTTCAGTGCAACAGATAAAAGTGGACAATCTCTCCCCTTCACGGCTTTGATTCACTGGAATTGGCCTAGATGTGAAGCTACAAAGCACTTTTTGGTTTCGTGAAGGTTTGTGTGCATGGCAGTACTTTGGCTTTCATGTCCTTGTTTCAGTGAGTAGTCATGCACTGTGTGGAATTTGTGGTGGACTTGGTTCTCGTTCGACCAAACGCCAAATGTGCCACACTCATTTACAGTTTTGGCTCCAATGTATCTGGTCATTCTAGGCTGAACGGTCACAGGAAATGTCTTTTGACATGTTGATGTGTTAAATTTGGTCCCAATGGCTAGCAAGTCAACCAAGGACTAAAGGAAGTGTAGGAGAGCTACCTCTGGAACTATCTCTTTTTTGTGTTCTCCTTTCCTTTTTTCCTATTAATATTACATTTCTATTAAGTTAAACTCAAACTATCAAAGTATCAACAGGAAATCTGACTGAAAATAAATATATAAAAACCCGTTTTTACACCCACAGTTGGTGATGCTATTGTGAACTTTTGTCCTCTTGTCCTCTTGTGTTGATTCAAGGTGTGTGTTGTTTTCTATTGTGAAGAGGGAGTGGAAAAGGTGCATGCAAGTGTGTATGCGGTTATCTGATATGCTGTGGGAGTGATGGCAGTTATAAAGGGTCCAGGGCCTCCACATACAATCTACAGCACAGATAAATGCATTGTTAAGCACCTGAATGAACTTGTATTTACACGCTTTGCCAACACCATAAATCAAATTGATGAACTTCATTCTTTCACTGTACAGTTTTGACAGAATCCAAATAATTAGAAAAGTTAGAAAAGACGAGCATCATAACGTCACTTTAAACAATTTAAGATGAAATCATTATTATTTGCTGTTTTGTCAAAGCTTTAATTATGAGCACTTGGAGATGAGGGAAAAGTTCCTGTTTATGTTCTAAATTTCCTGCAGGGAAACGCTGTGTCTCCTAAGCAATTTGTCACAGAAGTGGTTGTCAGCCGTTGTTCAACTTGACCTGGAATAGCACACTTGACCCAGGTAACTAGTGGGCGGTGACTTCCCATTGTCCTCGCCATGCCTCGTTTCATCTGCTCCATCAGGAGGAAATGAAGTATTAACAACAACTCAGTGAAAACACACGAAAGCCGCACACACATCAAGGACGCCGATACTTGCTGGATTTTTTTTGTTATCTCTCTACCTGAGGCTTGAGTCAGACTTCCCCTGGTCACACTCGAGTACCTCCCTTTTAATGGTGTGTGTGTGTGTGTGTGTGTTTGCTAAGTAAGACAGCTGCTCAGACAGTGACAGCATTCTTCCCGGTGAGCGTTCCAGGAAGTGAATCTGAACGCGTCTCAATGCGTTAAACATTAGCTGCTCTCAAACACGGATTAGTGGATACTTAGGATCACTTCCATACAAGCGTAAAACTAGACAGGCTGTTAAGAGACAGCTCTACACTCAGTGGGTGTGTGCACGTCTGTGTGTGTTTGCAGCTGTACACCAGGTGATGGGATATTTTTTTCAGCCCCTGCAGGGTTAAAAAAATGATGATGGCCTGATCTTCCCGCTTCGCAACACCCACTACAATGGCCGTCATAAAGGCTGATAGCTAGAACTCAACATGAACCTGTGAACCTTATTGTTTGCTTTTCCTCTATTTCTCTGTTACTCATTAACATGACTTTTTTTTTTTAACCTCATAAAGAAATATATTGAATCCAAGAACAAGGCGCTGTCTCCCAATGTATGGGTCGTAACGCACAGTGGAATCCGTCTACCAAGATGTGTCATTTGAAAAACTAGAGTTTGATCGATGGAGGATTTTCTATTTACATCGACAGCTCGTCCCACTCTTACTATTGCATCATTATCTACTTTGATTGGCTGCACGTACTTCTGCTCAGTCACCCGCATAGCTAGCTGGTTAGCAACATCAACAGTTCTCGATTAGTCCTGGGCTAGGTTGGCCCAAGGTGGAGCCACCTGTTGGACCCTTCATTGCTCAAGAATGGATGGACATATTTGTTTTTGCACCTGAAGGACCCTTTGAAATTGTACAGCCTTCTCACACCAAAGTATTGCAATCTGACTTAGAGTGCAGTCTCTGAAGGATGTGGCCATCTAATTTGGACAGATCTTGGATCACCCATACAGACCAATACATGATCACTGTAGCATGTGTCAAAAACAGTTTATTTGAAGCATAAGAATATGCTGCTAGTCGCGGTTACACACAAGCTGTCAGACAGCCTGTGTGGGCTGTATGAATAAAAAATAGGAGCATATTTGTTCTTTTAAAGTGGTGAGAGATATGACGTGGTCTTTCAATGAAGACATGCTGTTAAAGTCAGCGCCACTTCTTGTATGTTGGCATCGTCAGTCTTTACTGGATTTATTGTTATAGGTTAAATAAGCATCACCTAATGATAGAAATTATTCATATCCTTTAGATGAAAAGTTATCAGATTAGTTTCCAGGTCCTGGTATCCTGCATGTTTGCTCACTGTCGTTGAAGACTGGGACCCTTCATGGACTGGGGCCATGACTGTCTGATACCATTGATGAAAACCAGTTGAAGTTGCTCTTGACGCCTGGTTATCCTAAATGTCTCCCGCAGGTTCAACTCTCAATGTCGAGGATGTTATGTATAAATTGACCAGCTGTTTCGCAGGGTTACTTTTGAGGCCAGGGTGTGACTTTATACCATCCTCCAAGGATCAACTTGAACTCTGCGTCATGCGGCAAAATGGTGTTTGAAGTAAGACTAGTCAAAACAACTTAGTGGGAAAAAAAATAGTTCTTAGATGTCGAAGGTTCGGCCTCACAGCCATTAACCGAGCACGTTTTATTTTCTTAAGAATTACCACATCTGTCCATTTCCCACTGTGGGGTCCCCACCTTTGTCGGCCAGTTTTTCTCTCGAATTTCTGTACTTGGGGAGAGAAGCTCAGAATTCCCATTATTGAGCTCAAGTGTTTGAACATTCCTGAACAGTTAGCATCAGTGAACGTGCCCCCTCGCTCTTCTCCTGTTACCGCTCGCCGCTTGGTGGGAAACGCTGACAGAACGCTGATAGCAGGGCTTTGGCGGTAAATGGATACAAGCGTACGTTCATCCCAGCTGACACTCGGGTCTTCCTCTCTTTTGGGTTTCTTATATTGTCCTGGCTTATCATCAGGGTCAAGGAGGGGCTGACTTCCACAGAAATATGGGATTACTTAAGAGCACTGTGGTGTGCAAAGGACTTATCAATCATCAGACTCAATAACAGTTGCATGGAGAGGAGACAGTAGAGTATCAAGCACGCGCTTGTCTGTCTGGGTTTAGTCTATCTTTGTCTCTTATATGTCACATAAGACAACTTAAAGCAATAACAGTCATTTGGGTTTCCACAGGCTCATGATTACCTGTTGTTAAGAGACAAGCCTGCTGGAATCAACCAGTGAGACGCAGCAGCCTGGACACTGTCCTGAGACCAGATGTCTCAGTTTGATGAGTTCCCTATGCTTAGACAGCTTGTAACCGCTTTCAAACAAACAATTTAAATATTATTGAAATTAAATTATAGCAGAGTGTAAAATCCAAATCACAGGATATGCACTTTTTTGATAAATTACACATTCAACCTGTGGCTGTAGTTTGTGCATTCAGTACTATGCAGGTTTGTTTGAGTGTGTCCAGGAGTTTGACATAAAGTGCTGAGTTATGAACCAACATCAATCTACAACTAAGTCTGGAACATATTAAACGGGCACATTGAAGGAGCACAACAACTTCTTACATTAGCTGTCTTTGTCGGATGTGATTTCCCCAGAAATTTCTAAAACTATATATGTTCACATTTTGACATTTATTTTAACAGATATATTTTTTATGTTAACAGAAACTGCTTACAGTTTTCCAACATGATAAATATATTAAATTACATCAGTACAGTGCAAGAGTGTTGAATAGTTTAAACATGTAAAATATTGCAGCATTTAGAAATATGTGTTCCCTGTTACTGTT
Organism: Limanda limanda; assembly: GCF_963576545.1. Classification (NCBI taxonomy): domain Eukaryota; kingdom Metazoa; phylum Chordata; class Actinopteri; order Pleuronectiformes; family Pleuronectidae; genus Limanda; species Limanda limanda. The sequence goes on along the minus strand of NC_083637.1, from coordinate 21,763,173 downwards.
CAAGTAACAATAACATGACCTGGGTCAATGTTTATTACCACACATTAGGTATAAACAATTAAAGAAATACTGATAAAAACTTTGCAAGTTGCATTCCATTGTATTGTATAAAGCGTAGTGATGCACACAGTTGTCCTTGTCCTACAGTCTAATTGTCAGATTTGATCGAAATCCATTGATACTGCAACAGTGTATCTGCATCTGGATAAACTAATGAGTAAGATCAGCTCTGTCAGCATTATGGTGACTCTGAAAATCTGCAGACTCCATCGCGTGCGTATTTCTGTTCCCCAGTGCTCACCACCAGTCTCTGCAAATCTGCAGCACTGGTGAAGAATACTATTCTCTTTAAGACATTATACTGCAAACCGTGCTCAATCTGAAACAGCCCCTCCAGCTACTTCATACAGGACGGTGCTCTATACGCTTTTGCTTATAATGAAATTTCATAGAGTGCAAGCATTTCCTATTATTCAGATTTTGAGCAGAGGGCTCAGTTTGTGGGTGAAGACATTAAGTCATGTGGCGACAGCAGGATGGTCCTTCTTGTTTGTTGGAACAAACCAGCTGCAGCCCCCCGAGCGATCACTCCGCTTATTTCCTCCACGTGCATCTGATACCACTTAGAGGAGCCAGCAGCTCCCAGATCAGGTCTGCGAAATGTATATCAGCATGCGTGTGTGTGTGTGTGTGTTAGTGTGACGGGGGCTGTGTCCCAGATCAATCACTAATCACTATATAGATGAGTTTCCCATTTTATAGTGCTGTCAGAATGTTTAGTGAAGTTTATACCCTATATAGTGCACTCATTGTTACCCACAATGCATCATGAAAAGTAGTGTACAACCAATGGTTGCTAACTGAGCAATGTATACCATCATCCATTCTGCTCGGGGGCAGAGAGACAATTGGAGCGAGGGAGGCAGGAGCTGTCTTTTGAATGTAAATGGAAGCAGAGCAGCACATCACAGCACAACGTTTATTTCTACATTTAAAGATGATCATTCAACATGTTTTTTACCTTATCCTTTTTGTTCTAGGTCACAATCCTGCGACAATGCTGTCATTACTACAGGGACTTGCCCAAAAGTCATAGTCAGACTTGGTTAAACTTGTTCTTCTATTTTTGTTATGATCCAAAAAGAGTAAGCACCATTTTTTTTAGATAACCTCCCGTCCTCTCTCTAAGACTTGAACCAGGAACATGGTGGTATCAGGCGTTCAGTCCCTCGAGCAACTTGGCTGTGAAGAAAGTAAACAACTTACAATAAAAAGCCCCAATCTTATGTAATATGGCGCAGTGTGCTGTCCCAGTCCTATTTATACCACTTCAAGCTTTTGCTGCCTGTCACACTCAATCACTTATCAACTGAAGTCAATTAAGTCTGTAAGGGTAGAGGGTGTGTGTCCTTAGAGTTTAAGTAAGTTTATTATCCAGGAAAAAGAGTTTTAAAAACACAATAAATCTCTTATTTTAATTTGTTTAAACCATTAAAAACTTTAGTATTGTAATCTGCGCCTATGGTTTTGCATTGTTCACCTCTGAGCTGTTAACTGTCAGTAACTCAGTCCCTCTCCTTTATACTGTTGACTCAGATGCACACTCACACTCACACACTCACACTCACACACTCACACACACACCTTAACATGAATTCATGCTGTGTGTGGGCATTCATCTTCACTCAATCAGTCTCTCATCACCAGTTTAATCCATTGTGACGTACAGCACATTTATGTTCACCACTTGTCTGCCAAATCTCTCACCACCTTGTGTTTTTAACATCCAATCTGCCTTTGCACAGTCGCAGGAGTGGAAGGAATAAATTAGAATCTGATTTCTCAAACCAGTGCAGGACTAAAGTTTAATTTAATAAAGTTTAAAAAACGCCACAGTTTCTCTTGCGGGAGCCTAAATGAAAGCTCCTTTTTATCTGAGCTATCAGGTGCTGACAGTAAACACCAACAGGTTCATTACCTGGGAGCTCGGAGCCAAAAATACTTTGGCTCGAAAATCTGCAGCTCCTCTTAGATAAATTAAGAAGTTATATTTAACAATATGGTTCAGTGCCAAAGTAATATTGTGACACAGATTTACAAGAAAGATCAGAGGTAAAAAGTAACGTTATTAAGAGAGAAAGCAGCAGTTTTTATTAAATTATTCTTATTAAAGCAGAACCAATTGTAGCCGACTTCAAACCTGTATACATCCAACCTATGTGCAGCTTCTTCTCAGGTTTAAATCAAGTGTAATATAAATGACTATGAAGTAAGCTGTTTTTAGACATGAACTCTGGACATTTTTCAGAGTTTGCATTTCATAAACTAAGAATGCTGATAGTCGGGGTCAGACATTTTTACAACCACTGCAACATTTCCAGAATGTTCAGATAAGGGGCTTGGGCAGACCCTGTGTCTGACAAGTCTGATAAATTTTAGTGTCTGCCCTTATCGCCAAAACCTCTCGACTCTTGTCTTCTTTCTAAGTTGGTGTCATTGTCGGCGTGTTCTAAGTATATCAAACTCCTTTTTGATCCTTACATATTTGTATTTCTCCAGTTTTGCATCCTTCAGGTGTTAGAAACGGCATCAACACGCACACTTGGGGGAGCTGCATTCTCACACACAGCCCCTCTAGAAAATCTCAGCAAATGGTCCAACATTAGTGCATGTCTCAGAGCAGCTTAAGTAAGTGAATGAGATCCACATGGAAATTTGCAAAACAATCGAGGTGAAGTATGATGCAGTGAAAATCAAGCAGTGTCACTTCAGTCTTGGCTGACAGGTGTTTGACATTGTGCTGCTTTATATTTCAAGAGAGATGTGGTGTAACTGAAGTGGTTCATTGGTCTGTGGCTCAGGTTGGTCTCCTTGGTCTGTGGTTCAGATAATCATCTTTGTTTTATAGCTGGTGAGTCATCAAGTAAAGAACCTTGTCTTCACTGTCCATCTTGTCCTAAAACGTCCAGAATTTTTTCTGTTTTCACTCAGTTTCGACCAAAATCTCTCTGCAGTTGCTTTTGGTCCAGTGAAAGGATCAAAGGTCTACTTGACAACATGTGGCAGCATGTCTTAGATTAGTTCTATAGTCAGTGGGGCTGGGTCATAATTCACTATTGTAGTTTACAGATGCAGTTTAAACAAAACAAAAAAACTGAATCCTCCTCCAGGCAAGACACCGCCAGCAGCTGTTCTGGGGACCGACCCCGACCTCTGACCTGGGATGTGACCTGGGATCATTAAATTGTGAGGTATCCATTTTAAAGTCGTTCCGACAGGGTCCTCTTGACTTTTTATGGCATCTGGTGTTTCAGTTCAACACAGCGACAGGTTGAGTTGATCCACAGCGGCCGGTGCTGCTGTGTGGGCAGGTTGTGAGCCTCACAAGTGAGACCAACTCATAAACACTGACCTTTTAGTACAGTCGCCCAGAGGGGTGGCGAGGGGTGTGTGAAAGAAAGGCATAAAGAGAAGAAAAAAGAGAGAGGGTTGTGGAATGTGGGAGAGAGAGAGAGAGAGAGCAGAAAGTGAATGGATCAGAGGAAAGAGAGAGAGATGAGGAAAAAAGACGAGTAGACCAGACAGAGCGAGAGAGAAAGAGAGCGGGAGTAGGCAGGGAGGAGGAGGAGGGGTGATTAGTGTGTGTGAGCCAGAGCTGTGATTGGTCCAGCAGCCTGTGTGTGTGTGAGTGTGTGTGTGTTCATGTGTGCTTGCATGAATCATTCTGTGTGTGTGTATGTGTATGTGTGTGTGTGTGTGTCTGCTTCTAGCCAGTGGGCGGGGGATTAAGCCTGCATCACGTGGTCCCTTTAGCTTCTTTACCACACAAACACACACCCTCATTCTCTGAAGGCACACACACACACACACATACACTCACAGCTGTTGATTCTTCTCTCACTGATGAACACCGGTACAGACGTGGAGAGGGGCCGGCAGGAATCCCAGCGACTCGGCTCTCTGCTGGAACAACCTGGAGGGACAAGTGGACCGACTGGTTCCCTGTGATCGCCCGCCTGCCTCTCGCTCTCTGTCCCGCTCTTTCTCTCGGACTCTCTCCTCTTCTCTCTGGGACTCAGTGTTGGAATTTTGAGCGCAGCCGGCGAGCAGTAGAGGGAAATAGAGACATGTGTTTTGCCTCAGCCGCCTCCTACCACTGCCTGCGCTCTCCCATTCACTGACCGCGGAGGAAACACAAGGTTGGTTGGGCTCGGGCTTATTCTCTTGTTCTCTTGTGTCACTTACCTGGTTGGACATTTGGAATGTTGTTTGGGAATTTGATCCCTCTGGTTCTCAGACCTTCTGGTGTTTTAATCCCATTCGTTTCTGGTTATTATGTGTCGCCTACAGATTGCCATCCATAAAATTGACTTGTAGTTTTAGGGGAATTCCATGTTAGTGCGGCCGCCTGGGCACACACACAGGCGAGTACACACTCCTGCACTATACACACGCTTGGCAGTAACAGTGCAGGGAGTGTGAGCCCCAGAGAAGATTAGCTCTGGCTATTAACTCTGATGTGTGCAACACTGGGCACCGAAGGCATGTGGAGATACAACACATTCCTTTGGGTGATTGTCTGCAGCAACCCAAAAAAAAAACAGATAAGATTTTTGTGTGTGCTCTAACCTGCAGAAGAAGCAGCTGCTGCCACTGACAAAAGAGTTGCACAATAAAGTAACACCCCAAACTACAATCAGATGTTTCCATGTGTCAGTCGGACAAAACAAAACGTTGTCGTGCGCAGGAGGAGAAGTCTTCCTCATCTCATAGTAAAGCCGCTGGATGATCTGTAAGCTGCTGAGCATGTGGCTCCAGTTTTACTGCTATAGGTCTATCATGCAGTCGTGTTTAGACACGTACACACCTGCTCCTCTGTTTGTGTGTGTTTGTGTGTGTGTCTGCATGTGTGAGTGGCTCTCACAGGGTTAACACTGCAGGTCACAGTGTGTGGTTTTGTGTGCGCGTGCTCACTCTGCCATTTACAGTGTGTATGGATATAATTAGCACACATACAGATTCTTTCCTGGTATTGTTGCCGTCGGGTTGAAACACAACCCAAAAAGCTGTTTGCCTATTTTTAGTGGTGGCAGCTCGTGGAGAGCATGCGTGCTTTGAAGCTGCCCCCGGGCCAGATGACGGAATGAGGGTTAACCGTGTGGCTGAGTGTTGGTGTCTGCTGCCTGTTGATAAACTGTGTTTGTTGTACCTTTCCACTAAGTTAATATGTAATCTACTGCATGCCATCGAAAGAACACTGACAAACAATGTCAGAAAGGGAGGGTCGGAGAGAGATGTAGGAAACCAGAAAGACGGCACCGCACAGAGAGATGCAGCGACTGACAAATTAACAGTGATTGGCTTCCAGATTATCCGCCTGTCATCAGATGAAGAGAGAGAGTTGTGTGCTGCCTGAGTCGCTGGCTCTAATCCAGCTCCGAATGTCAGAGGACGACTGAGGCTGATGGGGATCACTCTCAGTCTCTGGGGTGAAACACACAGAACGGAGATGGAGGGAAACTAATGGGTGAAATGTGAGAGACTAGAAAGCAGCAGTATTGCCTCACAGATTATTTATCTAAATGTCTAATGCACACAAATGTTTGTTTATGCCACTAAACAATAACAAGTACTTGATAGTTCATATTTATATTTTAAAAAAAATTGGAGGGTATATTGTATGGTTGAAATCATGAGTTTATTAATCAATTGGTTGACAGAAATTAAATTAACATCTTTTTTAATTTTTGATTGTTTAGTTTCTTTTTCAAAACAAAAATCTTTGAAATGTTCTCTTTCTAGCATTTTAATTGTGAGTTCTGCTGCTTTTCTTCATTATATGTGACAGTGAATTAAACATTTTAAACTATTGATCTGTAGGTTGAAGACATCACATTGGGCTTTAGCAAATGTAATCACTATTTCTGACATTTTACAGACCGAATAATGAATTATCTATAGTTTTAAAGACATGAGAAAATATTTGCCAGACTCACCAATAATTTAAATATATAAAAACATTAGGAATGCTACGCTGTATTTTATAAATCTGTACCACGCAATAACGGCCTGTTTTTGCCTGGAGCTTAAGTCCAGTCTAGATGGATGTTAAGTGTTTACGCTATTCCTTAGTTACTGCTAGTAACCAAAAACACGTTAGAGCTCTTTGGTTTACAGCAGTAATTGGTTTTATGATGCTCTTTAAATAACTGTTTATAGTTGAGAAAGTTTTCATGGACAGCCTCCCCACACTTGACAGCGGCTTATATCTGCAGAGCTGCCAAACACGGTGGAGGGAGGGGGTAGGGAGGGAGCTAGGGTCAGTAAAGGTCACGGGGTGAGAGGTCACGCTCACCTTGCCTCAGGCTGCGGTCGCGGTCTAGCGCCACTCGCTAAAACACAGACCGCCTCGTCGATCTGCCACAGAATAACGGCGCTTAAATCAATGACAGCACAGCACAGTGCTCCCAGGCCACTTCTCCAAAGGGCAGAGCAGTGTTGCAAGTTTCCGGTTTGGCCGCTGAACTCAAACTTCTGGAATTGTCGTGGGTTTTTTAATTTGTTTCATTCGAGAAGCGTTTCAAACGAATCGCAGGCGCCCATCTGCCACCACGCGTGAAATTTGAATTGTAAACATTGATACTGTAATACGAGCATCAGATTCCATTCTGACTCAGATTAGTCGTGCGCTCTCGGACATGCACACAACCACACACCCACACAACCACTATCACCCCACACCCCCCCTCTCACCCTCTCATACCTCCCAACCGCCGACCCCTCTGGATGAGACCAGGCCAGGAGGTTTCGGGACGGGGACAATGATCTATTGACAAAGTTGTGTGTCTTGTGACAGAGCAGTGATTGGGCGGTGAACTGAGAGGCTGGGTTTGGAGCTGGGAGGGGAGGGCGGGGGGGGAGTTACTGTATTTTGGTGAGACTCCAGCTGGCCATGCAGAATTCCACTCATACACAAAATTTCAGGCCTGAGCTCAAGCTGTCAGTCACAGATTCTTAGATGTATTTTTGATTTGAGTAAGTTTCATTTACTTTAAAGATCCTGGCACCGGATCATCAAGTCAGTGCAGCCACATGTCTGCCTTCTTTTTTATAATGCATTCTGCCCTCAGATTTACAGTGCATCTCAATACAACCTCCAATTACTGTGACTATGGTCGAGAGAAAAAAAACAAAGCAGAATAGTCCCAGAGGCGCAGGAGGACGGATTCAATATCAGGTTACATAACTCTGTGCTGCCCAGCTGCCTTCAATTAAAGAGGATTTTTCATGCGGCTTTTATTCATTTCCACAATATAAATCACAGCTTTAGTAGAAGGATCAGGTCGAGAAGGAGAGGCTTCCTGTTTCTTCCAGATAGCACCATAGAGAAAGGGCTGGTAGTCTGAATGAATACTTTTGCATTTTAAAGTACGTTTTACATAAGGTTGCGCTTTGTATAAAATGTTTAACTCTTTCTTTGACTTGCAACATCTTAACAATACAAACACAAAGAGGGGTTGCCGGAGGGTCGGCAGGTCAAGTTCACGGTGGAAATGAGGGAAATATAGTTGTGAAAAGTGATGGATGAACACACTGAACTACCACTGAACTCTGAGCAAGGCACTAAACACCCGAGGAAGCACCAGTGGTCATATAAGAGTACAACTAAGGTCTGAATGTTTGACTCCTCATCATCTGAGAAATATCATAAAAAAACATCTAATAAATTAGATCACGTTTAAGTTGAAGTTAGGCAATGTAGTAAAAATTTAGCCATTTGCTGCCTCACTGCTAAACACTGATCCAAATCATGACTGTTTGCTGTCCTGGCTCCTAAATGGTGGAATGAGCTCCCCATCGACATCCGGACAGAAGACAGTTTACAAATCTTCCACCGCAAACTAAAAACATACCTCTTCCGACTATACCTTGAATTAAAAAAATATATACTAACAATTTTGAACCTTACAATTTAGTAGCACTTAAATGGCACTAATTTATAGCACTTTGTAGTTTTGCTTTATTTTTGAGGAAATTGTACTTTCTTGATTCTTGTTGTTCTGGGTTTGTCCCCTCACGGTTGAATGCACTTATTATAAGTCGCTCTGGATAAAAGCGTCAGCTAAATGAAATGTAATGTCATGTATTGTATTAAGTGTTGAATGTTTTTTAGTTTTTTTACATATTTACTACAGTAGCAGCACTTTACATGTATCAAATCTCAACAAAGTGTTTTTATTCCACTGGAACACGTGAAGAGAAACCCCCCCAAAAAAACTGCTCATGCCCGGGTTCATCCCCTAAGAAGGATTTCTTTAAACTGTCTGTTTGTTTGTTCTGAGGATGTCTCTTCTCTTCACTTATCGGTGTGTAGCTGCTCTAATCTCCGCCATCTTTCTGAGTGCCATTTGACCCGACTGAGTAGCTTAGCAGCATGTGTCAAACCAAATCACCTCTCACGCCCCCTGTTTCCCACAAGTCAACAGCAGTGAAGGTTATAAGTAGAGAAGAGGCCGATCCTGGCGTAGTAACCCCGACATTTTTCGAGCCGCCTCTTGTCATATGACTTCTGAAAGCCGCGGGGATCCCTTGTTCTTAAATGATCTCTTTCTCTCTCTCTCTCTCTCTCTCTGATTCCTCTAAGAGACACCATCTGGTGGAGATCCCATAAGTCCCGCCCTCTCCCTAATACATCACCAGCTTATGGTCCACTACCACAACTTTAGCCGCACTGCAAAGAATGCTGCAAAATACAGTTTTACACGTTCAGTCTTTCTCCTCCTGTGAATCAATCTGTGTTTCATTCACATAGGAGGATAAGAGCTCGTATCATGATGAAAACAGAACCTTCTTGGCAGAGGTTGTTATAGTCGTTATCCACTGAAAAGAAAAATAGTGGTTCCCAGTTTGTGTTGTTGTTTTGTGCTTCATTGTCAGATTCCTCTTAAATTTATTTAGCCTCACGTTTCCCCCCCCCCCCGAGTCTTTTGAAAACATAATAAACTTGATGTATTTCCTTCATTTAGTTATTGGCTGTGTCCCTTGGCAGGACAACAAGGCGTTGAAAGGGTCGGTCACGATCCTTGATTTCACTGTAACAATCTGCGTCCTGAGAAATGTCTGTTGCTCTGCCAGCTGACCTGAGAATGAACAGTGGGAGTAAACCAGCTCACCAGTCAAGGCCTGCATGTTCCACACAAAACCTCCTGTCATTCTTCTCCGCTTTGTTGGGAGGTGTGTCACAGTGACCTGGCTAATGCCTGTGTGCAGTTGAGGGTGTATACAGAGGGACACAGTTTGCAAAACTGTAAAGCCAGGACTGTATAGAAACCTGGTTTAATATATATTAATATCTCAAACCAAAGCACAGCAACTCCGTCATGTCCGCTAATGAAACTAATATCCTTTTCTTTATTTGTCAGTAGATTATAAATGCAGGTCTTCTTCACTTTTGTTAAAACAGTGACCAAATCTTTTTTTTATTCTACATATCAGGGATGTGTTTGTCAGTGAAGACACTTAAAAGGCAGAAATCAAATTATACTATACTATAAAAATACACATGTTTTTTTCCCTAGCATTTTGCCTCTACAAGCAAATCTGTTTTGCATCTCGGTCGCTGCTTTATTTCCTGTAACATTGAATCCTTGTGCATGCCGTTCTGTGCTGTTCTCAACCTGTTTTTGTGCTAGGAAAACATCTGAGCACATGTTTTTTTTTAAATGGTCGATACAACCCTTTTTCCTCTTTCAAATGAAATGATTCCTGTTCTAACATGTACACCTCCCTGCTTTCTTTCTCCTCAGGTAGAGTCAGAGCCATTGACTGAGTGAGCGAGGTGAAGCAGGCATGAGTGCGGACAGCCATCAGGAGGTGGTGACCACTCCTCCTCCGCCTGGGGGAGGGACCAAGGAGCGCTACTTCGATCGGGTCAACGTCAATGATCCCGAATACATCAGGGCCCGGAACATGTCGCCCGACCTGCGGCAGGACTTCAACGTTCTGGAGCAGAAGAAACGTGTCACACAGATACTACAGAGCCCAGTAAGTGAAATACAGAAAAGAGAATATGCACAGGCCAGAGAATATTCATTTAGACCTGTATACAGAGTTGTACACCGATTACTTTTATTGAGCCGTCGTGTCGTCCAGCTCTTTATACAGTCACTGGTCCTGAGAGGTGGATGGGACTGATCACAGATGGTTCTCCTTATGGAATGTTGATCATATATCAAATATGTGGTTAATACATTTTTTTTTTAAATGGGCAAACCAGCTAAAAAGGTGATTAACTCCTCTCCCTTTGCTGTTGTACTACATTGCAGTAGAGAAGTTTGCCTCTCTGTTTTTTGTTCGACATCATAAAAGCACCGACAACTGTTGTTTTGCCAAATTAGCGCGTTCACCTGGACGTGTTGTTTCCATCACTGCTGATAGGAGCCGGATTCCAATTAAAACCTGTGTTTGCTGATAAGTCATTTGACCTGGAAGTGAATGAAGATTGAAGTTATTCCCATTGCAGTTGGATGTAAGCAAATTTTAGTGGGTTTAATGGCTTAAATGTGTCTGTTTATCATTCTTTGTCCTTGTGATAGACTGGCATCTTATCCAGTGTTCCACAACTGTCACTGAATACATGCTGGCGTTGGCACTAGTTTCCCACAGTTCTGAGCAGGATCAACTTGATAATTATTCAAAAGTACCTGATACTTTTGCAAAGAAGTTTAAGAGGAACACTATCAAGATTACACAAGACCCGATGGAGAACATTTCACCTTACCGACTAACAATCTGTGAAATCACTTCCCGTTTTTCTCTTTCCGACGGTTATTATTCCCCAATCAAGTGATTTCTAAACAAGCCACAGCAGTGAGTGCATCACACGTGCTTGTGTGTTTGTGTTGATGTTGTGACACTGGCCAAAGCCACTCAGCAGTCAGCCGGCCGCTAACATCCTGATATAACCACCAGCTGCCGCGCCCTGGCTCAGGCTGACTGCCGGTGCTCTCCCAGTGCCCTCCAGGCCAGAGGCTCCCATGCTCGGTCAGGTTTTGCTGAAGTAAACAACTCGGCGAGCATGGGGCCAACTTCAGCCAACTCAAGTACTGTTGTTGTTTGATTCTCTTTGCCCGGAGGTCTGAATTCTTGAGAATTACAGTTGCTCCACTAGCCAAGCCTGATAGAAGTTTTGAAGGTACAGTTACAGGTCCGCTGGGGCGACACATACTAACTGTTTAGGCACTTGAGGTATTGTACAAAACAAGGGGATATTGTGTCCTTGCTGTAGGTTTGTTGTTGGCTGCAACTTCTGCAAGGATCCGAATGTAGTGCAAAGGTTGTGATTAAAACCAGGAGAAGCTCAGAGAGAGGCCGAGCTACATCAACACTCAAACATCAAACTATACACGACAATGTAGGACTTCACAAAGAATCTCATCATGTACCATATAGATGTTTTACTTCTGGATCAATTTGTTTCCATCTACCACCTAAATGCATTTCATCCCCATCTGGCAGTTAGCATCTAACTGTGTAACTGTGGTAATCATAGTCGGAGACAAAGTCATGGCGAACGTAATGTCAACACAGCGCTGTCCTGTCTTGCTGTTTTCTTGCTTGTGTCCTCTGAGCAGTTGCGTCACCATGTGTGGATATTTTACAACAAGCCCTCCACTTCCACAGTATGAGGAGTATTTACTCTGCACTATTGGCACAGGGCTGGTCTCTTGACTGAGGGAGTGTTCTCACTGTTAACTATGGTGTTGTACGTTTCTAGATACGGCGTGTGTGTGTGTGTGTCTCTCTGTCTGTATTTGTCCATATCCATTTGTAGGTTGATTTACGTTGAAGTGACACTTTGATGGTTTTAGAGTCAGCAGTGACATTTATTAGAGCTGTAAGGATTCTCAAACCGAAACCAAAATCCGATCCAAACGACCACAGTTTTGGTTCGCAATAGAAAAAGACGGAACTGCGAAACACCTCCCTGCCCAATCCCACACGCTGCCACAGCAGCTTGTGCAGCCTGTCGCGTGTGTGCGTTTGTGTTCATTCACGCTACAATCCAATCACAGCCAAGCGTAATCTGAAACAACACAAAGAAGTGACTAGTGAATCAGAACAATGAGTTGGGAGGTCAAAGAGGATTGTCTGTTTTACCTTTAAAAAGCCTGGAAAAGATATTTTTTTTTTGTTATTTTTGTTCATGTATTTTTTTGTGTTGTCGAATTCCAACATGTTCTATTAGCCGTTTTCAGACATGACCTCCAGGTAAGGGGGAGGTTCTCTGCACAAATGCGTTCACAACAGCATCAAATCCTCTGCGTACTCAGGCGAGAGCATTCAGTGCAGCAGACCGAGACAGGAAGTGACGTATAAACTCCGCTGTGTAGATCACTCGATCATGTTTACAGCATCCCAACACCGTTGTCAGCTACACGCTTTTTTACCGGGAGATATTTGTTTTCTTTTTGTTTTTTCATTTTTGTGTCGTGTGTTACAAGCGTCATCAAGCAACCCTCACCCAGTCGCGGTAAATGCTTCGGGGGAACCCCTGCTGTGTTTTCACATCGACTTCTACTGGATTTCTACGGACTTTATACAAGGAGGTCAGGCGGATAAAGTCTGTAGGAACTGTGCAGCGTCTCACTCTGACATTTGCATTCACTCATGCGCCTCCCGAGGAGAAAATACAGAGGATCTGCAGAGTCCAGTGCATGTCTGAAAGCAGCTTCATGTTGTTGTCTTCACTGTTCCAAATGTTGGTGTTTCAATAAAACCCACACATCCCCCCCACCCCACCCCACGCTTTCTCTTACACACCCACTATTCACCCCCTTAAAATAAAATCGAGGTATGAACGAAACCAGGGCTCAAAAACGAAGGTCCAAACTGAACGGTGGATTTGGAGAATCGTTACAGCTCTAATATCAGTGGTACAGTCTGGTAACGGATCAGGTCAGGTGCTGCTGCAGCAATGAATGTCATGAATGAAATGTTCCTCACAAGTACAGTAACACAAGTCTGGAATTGTGTGTGTGTGTGCGTGTGTGTGTGGTATTTGTTAGTGGCGGCGCTGTGGTTTCTTTTTTTAGCTTTAAATGTGATCCACATTCTGCACATGCCCAGTGTGGTTTCCTTGGCACACAACGTTTTTTGCACCAGATGTCTGGAGGGGCAGGAGCTTGGTGCCGCTGATGCAGGTTTCCACTTGATCCTCTGTGTGTATGTGTGTGTCCTTGTGTGTTTGTGTGTGATTAAGTACCACAAGTGCAGTTCGGGGTGAGCAAATGAATGAGCACATTAAAGGGCTCTTCTCTATGCAGACTGCAGTGCACTGCTGGGCCCCCCCCGCTGGAGCGTCTGGACCCGACCATCACTGGTGTGTTCTGCGGTGTGTCTCACACAGCTGGCTGCAGTTTGTCCTTATCAGCTGCAGTTCATGGTGAAAAGAAGCAGAGGCAGTCAGAGAGAGAGAGAGAGAGAGAGCTGTCTGACTGTTCAGCCTCACTCACGTCCCCCCCCCCGGCTCCACTCAATGTTTTAACGACTTTCAGCTCGTTCGATGGTTTTGGTTTTGAGACCTGCAATTTGGGTCCAGTGTCACGGGTCTCAACGGCTTGTTTTCAAGACGCATAAGGCAGCTGTTGTCATAAAAAAAATAGATCTCAGTAGAGTGCATCCAGGCTAGATCTAAATCTTCACTTGGATCGTCACCAAATTGTACTCACTCATCAGCCCCCTGAACATATTCGTTTTTTCTTCATCAAAATCCATGAATTAATTTCAGGGAAATCAGTTAAAATCTTTCTCCAGATCCAGTCAAAATGTAACGGGTTCTTTCTTGGCCCATGTCCCATCTTTCCACCAAGTTTAATGGAAATCTGTTTAGTAGTTCTTGTGTTATCCTGCTGACAAAGAAACAAAGCAACCAAAGGTGCAAAACCTGAATCTCATTGGCGGAGGTAAAAACTGTTATGTTTGTCATGTATTTCCCCTCTATTATGTTCGTTATGGTAAAAGGAAGTGATCCCTTTGACCCCTTACCTTCGACCAAGGGTCACGCAGGGGATTTGTGGGAGTTCCGGTGCGGGACTTGTTATGGCAGTCTCCATGTATTGAGAGTGATCAATAAACGGTGAATATAATAAACGTCGTGTTTATTACGATTAACAAAAACCTCTAAAAACCAAACTGGGACCAAACAGAACTAAAAGAGAAGAGAAACATTGGAATCATCACCAGGTTGAGCTGTGTCTGCCTGATGTGTAGGCAGCTGCTTGCCGCCGCTAGCTGCACAAATATTGATGAATTTGATGAGATGTCATATTCTGGCCTCAGGACAGTCGGACGCTGGAAGACGCTGCCTGTGTCTCACTTGCTGTCACGTTTACTATGAAGCTCAATGTGGTTTTGAACGTGGGCCAATCAGCTCTCTGCAGGCAGTCACAGGTGGCTCCTCCCCGCGGGCCGCAGATAGTTCTGCAGCCCTCTCATCAGGACGGTCGGTTTACTCACACTCAACTACGACAACAACAATAACAAGCTGAGCACCAGCTGAGCAGGACACGTGCGCTCGATCCACCTCGTCTCTCCCTCTCTCTCTCTCTCTCTTTCTTCCTCTCCTGTCGTTTCTATTTCCTGCCGTTCCGCCGAGTTCAACCGCACACAACACAAACAACATGCATGTCAACAGCTGGACGTCCACACATGTCTCTCGCTCTCTCGCTCTCTCTCTCTCGCTCTCTCTACCCCTCCGTTTGTTTTGATTCCAGTGTTATGGGACTAGCGGCGGCTCCAGATTACATGGTTTCCAGCGCTCAGATGGCAGGTTGTATTTAAAGTCGGACCAATATAGAGCAGGCGGGACTGAGTCAACTGAGCTGACTTCATCCACTCGCCTCGTTCATGCAGCTGTGTTTACCTTTAAAAGTCGAAGGACAGCTCAAGGTCGAAGCCCTTAAGTCCTTTTTCGTCCCGCGAGGCTGCATGGACAGAGTCTCAGCTCACATAAAACTTAATAAATACATGTTCGGCACAAGAGAATGATCACATCTTTTTTATAGAAATTATACAAACAAAATCCTCAAGGTTCTGGAGGCAGTTAGTGACCATTAAACACAGAGGGAAATTGTCATGTAAAAAGAAATTAAGTGTATGGTTCCTTTAATAATACAGAACATTTACTTGCCGCACTTCATTTTTTTTATTTGTATTACTTTAATTCACATGACGAAGGAGGAGGAGAGGAGACTGGGTTTTTAAGTCAGCGATCATAACAAGTCTTTTGTGTTGAAATTTGCCTTCAGGTGATGTGTGAGCTGCTTTTCTTTTGCCATTTCTTCTAGAGACTGAGCTTGGATTCAGCTCTCGGCCAAGTCTCATGATGACACGGTTTTTAAATCGTGATATATTCATTTGTTACTGTCTAATTCTGCATTCTGGAGTTCTGCGTGTCTCCTATTTGCCCCAAAGGGTCAAGAGGTCAAAAACTCTCTGAGGCTCGAGATTCAATCAGATGAAATTTAATTTCCGTTTCACTTCCACATGCTCAGTCTTTCAGTCTCCTGCACTTCTCTGTTCCTTCTCCAGCATGTGACACATTTTGTTCATCATCCACTGAAATGATTTCCCGATACCAAGTGCTACATTTGCTCAGCCTCATTTGCACTTAAGGCCTCCGAGTCTCCTCTTCCCTCTCAGTTGCCAGAAATCACCAGTGGATAATTTATGGTGCAGTGGCGGCTTCTGTCGAGGACTCTCTGGTGTCGGGTAAATGTCAGGGCTGCTCTCTGCTATGTTTTCCTTTTTTTCTTTCTAAAAGCCCTTTTGGTTCATTTGATGGAACATTAGAGGCTGAACTCACTCCAGAGGCTCTTTAATACCACGTCTCTCCCCTCAGAGCTATGTCTCTGTTTAACTTTGGCATTTCACGACATATCTTGGGAGCTGGATTTAGCAAAACCAGCGGCAGTGCTCTCAGGGTTAGAGGTTAGAAATGTTACCGAGGTCCACTTCACCTCAAGAGGAGAGGCCAGGAGTCAGAGGAATGCCCTTTGTAAGGAGGTTATAAGCTTTGAACTATTCTCCATCTGTCTCCAAAGCATGCATGACTCCAGCTGATCTGACAGGTGCTCTTTAGTGGTCTGCTAATTTGCCTAAATGCTTGAGGAATAAACTAAAATCATTATTTTAGTGTTTCTTCCCCTGGATGTCGGCTCTATTACTTGTGACTCCTCCGATCTTGTCTTTTATACTTGAACCTGAAATAAAAGTATTGTGTCAATAAGAAAAATAAATCTAATGAAAGACTTCCTGTTGAAACTCGTACATGAAAATATTTGCAATATTTGCCGGTCTAAAATGTCGTATCAGTATCGACCATGACGTGACCAAACCACAGGAGATACAGATACACTTTCTTATCACTTTTAAAGAAAGCCATCGTTGTAAATTATCTTTCGGTTCAATCTGTTCTGTCATGGTGAACACGTGCATGTCTCAGCATGCAGGGTAGGGAGTTTATTTAGGGTAGGGAGACATTGCAGTCGGGGACCAATTTGACTGTAGCACCCTCTGAGGTTGGGTGGGTGGGGGTCAATAGCACTCGGAGGCTTGCAGACAGGCACTCTGCTTCTTTGCAGCACTGTCACGTGGGCTGCTTGAAAGAAAAGCATTGTGATGACATAACTGAGGGGAGGCTGAAATTACAGGCCTCACCTGGTGTGTTTCTTTTTCTTTTAGAATAACAGGAGTGTGTATTTGCCTTTTATCGGTGTGTTTGAAGAGGTTGTATTCAATTCATTTATTTTATTTTACCTGTAGAGGTGAATGGAACTCATCACTAAGACGACCTTATGATGCAGGTCACCATGTGCTACCATGTGAACAGAGTTTTGAATGTTGTAGGAGGCAATGACACCAAAACACATGCGCATATAAGACGAAAACAATAACCGAATTTAAAAAATGTCCGTAACTGAAATCTGCTGTAATGAGACAGTTGACATCATACTACTGAGCTTGTGATGCAATGATGAAACTGGGAGTACCGCACAATTCTTGTGATCAGGCAAAACGAACCAATGTGTAGTATCGTCCTTGGCCCAACCAAGATATAAAAAGTCCTGCCTTCCTTTCCCACAGGATGACGTGCACCAGTGTGAACCTGAATGTGCAACAATAACTGCAGCAGAAACAAGGGAATCACAACAAAAGGAAACTTCTCTGGAAGTGCGATGATGACACAAGTTCTTGGAAGACAAGAAACTTCCTGTTATAGTAAGAGGGCGGAGGAAACTCTCCATTGTCCCCCAGAGAGAGAATCGAGTGACCTTTAAGATGCATGTGAACAAGTCTTTTTGTTCACCATGCACCAAGCATTGAGGTGGCGATGACACACTTGTATCAGGTCACATCGGCCCTGATTCAATGTCCTGAAGTGAGAAATGAATCCTGGAGCTTGTCAGATCACTCAGGTTGTCCAGTGGAGGAAACACGGAATTCAATGATCCCCACAAGAACCAATAATGTAACAAGGACCTAGATTTAAGATAAAGAACATCTGAAACCTTTCATAGCCACGTTTCTATTCTCTCTCCAGTCTCAGGCTTGGACTTCTCCACTGAGTAGTTGGATAAGCTCCAGACAGCAGGGCGACTTAATACCATCAAGACTGCCGCAGTTTCATTTTAAAAGATTAGCTTTTGTCATTTCAGAGCAGCCATGGAAATATTTCCACATTTCTCTGATTGGACAATCATTTTTTTACCAGCGCTAAGTGGATAGACCTGCTCTACCTGGTTGTCAGTCATTATAATCTGGCAGAGCAGAGGTAATTGAGCTGTAACAATGTAATGTCCTTTTTTTGTGTCCAGACTTCCTGTCTCCGTTGCAGTGTGCCTGTGATTTTGAAAAGCCAAGAAGCCACGCCCCCCCGCAGCAGCTAAAAAACAAACTTGACATGTGATGTTGTTTTCACTGCTGCATGTTTCGTCTAAATATTAATGATACGATCCACTTTGGGTCCCAGGATCTTTTTCGATGATGGGAATCAAATCCCTGCTGTCATAATCTTCTTGGGAACACACACACATACTGTAGAGCAGATGCCTGCTGTTGTGTGTGTGTGTGTGTGTGTGTGTGTGTGTGTGTGTGTGTGTGTGTGTGTGTGTGTGTGTGTGTGTGTGTGTGTGTGTGTGTGTGTGTGTGTGTGTCTGTGTCTGTGTGTGTGTGGGTGTGTGTGTGTGTGTGTGTGTGTGTCTGTGTGTGTGTGCGTGTGTGTGTGCGTGCTCATGTGCTTTTTAATAGGTTTTATTCCAAAACACCACAGTCCAGTGTGTGGACAGCTGCCTAAAGGAGTGTCTGATACTGATAACGTCTGATTGAACCAATGTGTGAATAAAGGCCGTCATTGTGCAGAGAATTGCATCGAGCGTGTGGGGCGTATTTATGGCGTTTCTATATTGCCTCCTCTAGTCCAGTAGGTGTGTACATGTCCCACACAGATGATCTACAGCTGTGTGCTGCATGTAATCTGATAAAGGGCCTGATTCTATAGACACTGCTGGGACCTCATGTGTCCAAATGTTTCAGTCAAGTCAGTGTCACAGTTTGGTAAAGTGGGTCCAATCAGAATCAGAAGGTATTTATTGCCAATTAGGTTTACACCTACCTGGAATTTGCTCTGGTTATTGGTGCATACAATGAACATAGAAACATAAAAACACCAAAAATCAACACACATAAGAAAAACAATGAAAAACAATATATATTTACTCACTATTGACTTCTTGTTTACTCACTTTTACTAATATTTATACAAAGTGACATTAATTTAGACATAAACATATCTATATAAAAATATATAAAAGATAAAAGATACAAAAAGTGAAGTAAAAAGTGAAATGCAACATGCAAAACTGTGAACAGTGTCAAATTGCAATATGCAATGTAATGTAGTATAATATAATATGTGTTAATTTAACACATCCTTGAGGTGTGGGGGCTGAATAAAAGTCCAGGTCAGGTGGGGGTCCCGGGCCTTGTTGATAAGGCCAACTGCAGCCGGGAAGAAGCTGGTCTCATGGCGGGCGGTTTTAGTCCTGATGGACCGCAGCCATCGCCAGTGTCAGGGTGACGCAACAAGAACTCTGACCTCCGCCGTCAGACATCCGCAGCAGGCCAGTTTCCAGAGGAAAATGGCCATTAGGGATAAAGGAAAGTCTGACCGGGGTTCAGATCCAGCAGCCTCGCAGGACTGCATGTGTCCTGACACAGGGGGTGGAGTCATGGGTTGCTCCAGTTTTAACAAAACACCCCCACATGGGCATCAAACCAAAGGCCCCCCCACGCCATCCGGGTATCGCTAATGGATCGTCCCTCGGGAGGCTTGAGGGAACATTAGGGGCAAAGACAAGAGGCAGTTATGGGTCAGAGATGTTTTTGTGCAGACACAGCTCTAATGGGAATGTGTTGACTGGTGCATAAGCACTGACATGAAGTAAACGGATGAATATTTGATGTCGCCCTGTTAGAGGAGTCATCACATGGAAACAATGTCATGGCCTGTTTTCACTCTCATGCTGTTCTGAATTTGTTGGGGCTGGAAGACCGAAAGTTTGACCAGATGGTGAAGATTAAACTTTCATTAAACTGGAAAGATTGAGTCATTGTTGCTTGAGACAAAAAGAAGTCTGAGTCATGAATACAGACCAAAAATGTAAATGCCAGAAGAGCAGGTTTTAAGTCAGAGAATATTAAGACGCAACATGGAAAGTTTGATGATGATATGAAGGATAGTTTTGGGCACTTTGAGTTTCAATGATGACAGAAATCAAGCATGTAATGGAAGAGAGAGCAGGGAAGACGTTCAGTGAAGGGCCGTCATAGATATCGACTTCATGGGTTTTCACTGAGATGTGTATTAATAGGGCTCTTTCAATGATCTGATTGTCCACAAGTCGCAAGTTGAGGTGCTCCTATGTCCCAGCTTCGAATCGGGCTGTGGACTTTTCCTTCTCTTCATCATGTCCCATCAATGTAAATTTTGCACCATAAGTAGCAGATATATGCAGGTTTTTTAACAGCTGGTAAATCCACTAATAATAGGCGATTGACTCATTTGCCATTGCCAGTAGGGTAAGGGAGTCTGCACCAAAAACTGAGGCGCTCTCACCTATTTTGCCAAATTCACAAGTTCACCTTGGTGTCACGTTTCCATCACTTCCCATTGGAGCTGATTAAATCCTGTGTCTTCTGCAGAGTAATTCAATTTAGGACTGGATGCTGATTGCGTCCGTTCCCATTGCTAACAATGCAGCCAGCTGTTATTGGGTTTCTTGACCAGTGGAAAAGAGGCCACTTTCAGATTAAGGCATAATATGTCCCGATATAGAATTACTTTAAAATGTTTGACAGTTTAATATGCTTTCTCTTGCTGTAATGAGAACATATCCAGCTTTCAAAATGTGGCTTATGTGCATACATGCAGTTTATACATTATATACATGCACAGTATGTCTGCGTGTTGAAATCCTCTGCACTGGTCACAGCTTTAATTGCATTAGCCTTTCAGAGAGAGGTGAGTGTGCCCCCTGAGATTATCAGGAGCTACAGACACTCGGTACAACCTGGTCTCCTGTTACCTGCTGCAGCTGGGTGAGTGTATGTCATGTCTGCACTAGTTGCACAGCCTGCGATTGCTGTTTGAACATTTGCTTTACGAGCTGCGACCTGATCGTGAACAATTTCTTTGAAGGAAAGTGAAAGCTCCAAATCATACTGTGCTTGACATGGCATAATGCATCCAGCTGGGTGAGTCTTTCTGGTCTTGCATAAGAGCGTATCAGCACATACTGTATTATTGTGTCTGCGGATTCAGCTGATGACTGTGGTCTGGACGTGGACTGGATTATCCACACTCTCTCCCAGTCACTTCCAGTAGCCAATCACAGGGCAGGCTGTGAGCTCGTCAGACAGCCTGTCCTGACTCAGCTCCTTGTGCAGCGAGTCCACAGCGATCCAGCTTCATCCAGTGCCCTGTCGGGACGAGTCACACCGACACCAGAGGAGCGTGTGTAATCTGTGATTAACATGTCCTCCTCATTCTTCCTCTTTATTCGCACTCATCCCGTCTCTCTACATGTTCCCACATCTTCTCACTCTGTCATCGCCGTCCCCACTAATCCCCTGCTCTCGACAGCTCTCTGCTCTTATATGTCCCACCATATTTTTTCATTTGAAGTTGAGGAAATCGTTTCCGCCTGCATTAATGGAAATCCATCCATCTATTATCTGTTATCTGCTGGGCCAAATGTGAGGGACCAGACACTCAGCTGACGTCCTCTGACTTACCGTTAAAAACTTATTTTTATGCCTCTGAGGGTCCATATGTTTATTTGTTTGGAATCACAGCCCCATATATACACTGATACCCACATAATGAAGGATATATTTATTAGGTTGGTTAAATTCTTTCTTCATAGCTGTGCCCATTTATTCATTAAGCCTCCATGACTCAGCTCGCTTTCTTTCTCTCCATCTCTCACTCGCGCCAACACACACACGCACAAACATCTGCAAACTCAGACTGGGCAAAAACAACATCATTTGGTTTTAGTTTAACACTTAGTTCTGTCCTCTTGTGATCAGATCTCTCAGGACGGATGTTAACAGGGCTAGAGACAATCACCCATTCACGCTCACATGTACAACTACATGTAATCTAGAGTCGTCAATTAATCTGCATCTCTTTAGACTGAAGCTGGAGAACTGTGAGAAAACCTGTGCAGACACACAGAGGACATGCAAACGTTGCACTTCTTGATTCAGGAAAATCTGAGGCTTATATTTCTACTTTCTGACACATTGCATCGAGTCTTGTTATTTTCTCTCAACTCTTTCTCTCCTCTTTTATTCCAGGCCTTCAAGGAGGAGTTGGAGGGTCTGATCCAGGAGCAGCAGAGGAAGGGGAACAACCCCTCCGGCCTGCTCGCCCTCAGACAGATCGCAGACTTCTTCATGGCCAGCTCAACGGCTGGTTTCAACACCTCCTCCCTCAGTGAGTGCACACAGTGCTGCATCCCGCTACCCGGGGCAACCGAACCGGGCACTGACATTTAGTAGGAACGCACCACCCTCGCCCAGGGTGCCGCCGTTTTGATCTGCCCTGAAAAAACAAAAGCCTCAGCATCACTATTTGAACAGAGAAGATATGCAAACAGGAGATTTGCGCGCTTAAAGGCACGAATACCCAAAGACAACCCAACCCCAGACTCCGGAAGAGCCGGGCATTTTTCTGGAAGTTTTGATCCTTTGTGAGTTCTATCCAGGAGTCCACATGTGAAGTCTGCTTCCAATCACAGGGCTGGAATGCACAACTAATGCCGAAGTACATGTCAAAGGCAATAGAATAGTTCAGCTCAGCTCTTCCTCTCAAATACCACTGTAATGAGGGAGTCTGAGGGGGCGTGGCAGTGAACCCACTTTCAAAGGAAGGAGTGTTGTTAGAAACATGTCGCTGTGTAAATTAGTAAAAATGTTTGATATGGAGCCAGATGTGTCTCATACAGGAAATTGTTAAATCGCAATCCAGATGTTGTACACTGGTTCTGTGGCAGTCCCGAGCCCTCTGTAGTTTGAAACATTACTAGTGGAAAATGTAATGTGCAACTATAAAAGTGTCTGCACTTGCACAAAAGGGATGATATTGTTTTTCTCTTTTGTAACTCTATTCATTCCTGTCTTTTTTTCCCTCCAGGTCTGGGAATGGTCACTCCCATCAACGACATGTACGGAGTGGAATCCACCACGATGGTGAAAGGCGAGAGGCTGACGCGCTGTAAACTGGCCAGCCTCTACAGACTGGTGGACCTGTTCAGCTGGGCACACTTCGCCAACTCTTATATCACAGTGAGTCAACACAGGAGGAGCCGCAGAGGATTAGAAGAGAGATAATTAAAGTGTGGACAGTTGTGATTTATGGAAACAGTATGAATAGATTATATGATTAGTAAATGATTGATTTAATGAGATTTTATCTGAGATTTGTCTTGTATTTCCATGTTAGACCTACCAGGTTATTCTTCTTTTGACTGATATAGTTACATTATACAGTATCTCCAGCATTGAAAACATTAGACATGTCTACACAGACTACAATGTTCTAATATTAAGACAATAGCCTGAATAAGACACTGTAAACAGGATTTTCTGATTAAGGTCATAGTCGGAATATACAATAATCAAATTAAGATATGAGAAGTATTCTAATCAGTTGCATTATGTAGACATTTATATGATTAAATCTTATTCTAACATCCCATTAGAATTTTCACTGTTTTGTGGCGACATCAACACAGGATGTTAACAATAAGTTGGGATTTGACTATGCTCTGTAACAGGGATATGAATAGAATTTTCTATCAGCAACTCACATAAGCACCATAATCAAAATAATGTCTAATTCAAAATAGGTTCAGTAGTCGGAATATTGGTGTTCATGTAAATACAGTCACTGCCTCATTCTTCAAAAACAATTCTACCTCAGGTCAGTCACCATTATTCTAACAAAAATGTGATTTAAATTGTTTCCTCTCTCTCTCTAAGGCCCGAGTCAGTAAAGAGCAAGACCACATCCTTATCATCCCGAGAGGTCTGTCTTTCGCTGAGGCATCTGCATCAAACCTGGTAAGTTATATACACAGCCTTAGAAAATATCATTTTACTTCAGAAGTTCAACGGAAACATAAGCACATAAAGTCGAACATTTAACCTACCTAGGTAAAGAGATTATAATTAACATGAAGTTGTTTTTATATATTTAGATTTGCAATAAGTGCAATATTCTGAGTTGGGGGATGAATTTCTTTATATAAAAGAAAGATAAGACTAACGTGTTTATGTAAGTGTGGTGTAGCACAGGAATTGAACCAAAAGCACAGGATTATTAAAAAACAGATTTTTCTTCATAGTCTGGGATTAATATAGTCCAGTGATCGCGTGGTTAAACAGAATCAAATGAAATAGGTTGTAAATATCCTTGACCCTGCATGATGTCTGCCAACAGCACTTAGCATATTAAAGTTTTTGCCTTCAGTGGACAATGCTAATGCTTTTCCACTTTGCTTAATTAGCCATTTACTTCCTTCAATTATCTTCCTGTAGAAACAGCACAGTTCAGTGTTTTAGTCTTCTATAGGCACAAAAGAAAAACTCCTTCCATTTCTCCCGCCTCCTCTCTGAATCCCACTCTGTTTATGTGTTTGTTATGTTGAGTGTCACTGACTGGTCTCATATTGACATTACCAGTAGTCTGACGAGAGCAAACACTTTGGGTGGGTCAGGCTGTTGGTCTCCAGCTTAGGTTCAAAGAGTGCATATGTCGTCACAGCGCTGGGCATATTGTGCTGATAGATGAGTAACAACGTGTGTAATAATCTGCTGACAACCTCATTTCCTTCTGCCTTGCATTTGAACTTCCTCTAATTCAGTTCCTGTTTCCATCTGTTTGTCTGTTTGTCTCTTTATCTTGCCCTCGCTCTACTTTCTCTCCCTGGTTTCCATCTCTGCTTATTCCAATGAGTTCAAAAAGGGAAATAACATAACATAGTATAGACAAATATCCTGATTAAAATAATCACAAATGCTTGCAATGACCAGGCAGGTGAATAGTTCTTTTAAAATACTCTATTTGATTAATATAATCCATGTAATCAGAAATAAAGAAAGCATGACAGGACACTAAAATAATCAATTTAACTTGCCCTGTAGTAATAACATTCTTTGGATGTTCCCTGTGTTACTTGCAGATGTGGTTTCTTTGATAGTTAAAAGGCATTTTTATTTTCATCCACCAAACTAAGCCAAATAACTTCCGCATAATTCAACTTTTATGAATTGTGACATTGCTAAAGTTTACATAATACTTAGATCATATGTCTTTCTCATTTCTTTTCTGTTTGCTTTGTGTTACCTAATTTGCAACACATGTTCAAACACAAATGTTTGTACATCTATCTTAGTGAGGACACTCATTAGAATAATGCTTTCCCTAGCCCCTAATTCTAACCCTAAAACCAAGTCTATTAAAAATGGGTTAGAAAGTGAGGACCGGACAAAATGTCCTCACTCTGTAGGTTGTAGGCTCAAAATGGTCCTCACAAAGATATCTGAAGAGCACCCACACACACCTGTGTTGTGTTGCTGCAGGTGTTGGCTGACAGTGGATGTAGTAGCCGTGCTGCTGACAGACACATTTTACCGTTTGACCTTCCAGAGGTTGTTGGCAGGAACGAAATATTGAAAGAAACTCGGCTGAAGTTCAGCGGGTAACTTCTGCAGGGGTCTGACAACAAAGCCTAATAAAAGTGAGTCAGATTTATTGGCAAGCTATGCTTCTATTAAGAATGAGACTAAGTTACAGAATCTAACCTATTTTGGGCGTAGTAAAGATAAATGTTATGTTTCTATCTTCCAAATAAACTAAAGCAATTATGTGTATAACAATTTGGCTCCAAAGCACAGACCAAAATATATGCTAGTAGCTGCTTAATAGCACATTTTCACCCCCAAGTTATTGTAGCTGTATCTAAAATGACTTAAGTTGTTTAACAGAGTATTTACTATTGTGGGGGAAAAAAATGTAAACCTAACATTAGCATTTTTGTAACATGACTGATTTTCCTGTCCAGAGCTTGTGTTGCTTTGTTGGTCAAGTAAATTGACCAGTTCAGAAGAATTTTGACTGAACTCTTTTATTTGTCTTAGTGTCTGAAAGAATTACTCATCTAGAGCCTTAAATGTCTTAACTACTACAAAACACACATAGTCCAAGTTGAATTGCTCAAAATCAAATAGCCACTTAAAGTACAAACTAGAAGTGTTCTAAGAGAGCGCCACTCAAACAAGGCTTACACCCTACATGCCGTGTTAAAGATAGAAAAAAAATTCTGAATCTGCCCGTTTATAAGAATCCGCTCCAAAAATGAATGGTTTCTTTCTTCGGATCAACCCCCACCCTTCCACTAAGTTTAATGGAAATGGATTCAGTTGTTTTTGAGTAACCCTGCTGTGTGACAGACACACGGCAGTGAAACATAATCTCCTTGTCGGAGTTAATTATACAGTAGATGACAGCGAGATTTGCGCTCAGGTTTTGAATCTTACAGCAACATTATTTAGGAGTATTTATAGTTTGTCCGTCTGGACCGCGTCCATCTTTGCTGTGGTTGTCTGTTTAAGTGCGATCACCACAAACACCGTCACTGCTGGCAGACGGAACAAAACGACGTCGTCTGCGTAGATCTGTCCGATCTCTCTGACTGTGTTTTGGTTGGTTTGTATCGTGATGCCAGTCCCGTCGCCGCTGTTTCTCTCTTATCTCCAGCGGCCTCTTCAGTCACATGGCTCGTAGCTCAAGTGTTTGGACACACATTGATTACCAGGAAGCCGTCCAGAGTAAAGAGTGTTGGAGGTCGTGTCGGGGTCAGCTTGGTGGAGGCTCTGGAGGATCTGAGGAGGGCCCAAGTGCAGTTGTCTTTGGTCAGTTTCCATCTGCCTCTCCCTCTCTCGGTCTCTGTTTGAGCTCTGAGGTGAATTGAGTTCATTTGGTCATTTGAGTTCACGGGGAAATTTAGTTTTGGAGAATTTTGTAGTTTGAGCTTGGTTTTAGTTCAGTTTGACATCGGACTTTGGCTTTAAACATTATCTGAGTAGTGACAGGGCGTGACTTTACATCAGAAGTTAATCCTCAAATTATCCTTAAAGAATTCAGGGATTTCATGTTTCCCTCTCACTATGCCAGGCTTTTTGTTTTTATATAGATGTATTATCACTAACTCAACTACATCAAACCAAGTCACGTTGTAGATTCTCTCGGACGCGGGTCTTGACATGATTTTTTAATATATATTTAATATGTCAGATGTAGGACTGTGTGACTGACAGGCTGCTGTTGGGTGAGGCAGCAGCATTTTGAAGGACGTGACAGGGTGAACTAATACTGTACTAGACATGTGATGTAACCCAATCGATGATCGATCCTCTGACCTTTGACAACGATGGCAGCGTTTAATTACGCTCGGCTGGTGTCATCCTCTTTCCTGTGGTTGGTTAAAGATCAATATACAGTCATTCCACCACACATCCATATGGCTGTAAAAAGCACCACTCCTGGGTTATGAATAGTTTATAGCTGAACATTAATTTAGTGTTAAAAAAAACGGATGGAAAACAAATATGAAAACAAGGAACAGATTAATTAATCATGTGGTTTGAATTAGTTTTAATTATTATTCTTGAGTTTAAATACCATTTGTGTATATGCTAATGAATATGAGGACTAATGACTATTATTAAAAATCATTCAGAAAAGGGCACTTCATATTTTAAGATCTTCCCAGAAATGCCATTTCTCCATATTTTACTTAAAATGAATTTTTCATCTGCAAGATATTTCTAGTGGAGCTGATGCACTAGTTTCATAGGATGCAGGCTGGTTAGGGAATCGGGGGGGGCACACACTCGGGTACATCATCTACTTTAAAAGTTATTTCTGGAAAACAAAACTTGTCTCACAGAGCCGAAGAAATGCTCCAAGTTTAAAAAGTAGGGTCTAATTTCATTTTTTCCTTCATGATGGATGCCTCTTCCTGTTGCGATAGCACAGACTTGTACTTTATATTATGAAAGAGAAATGCGAGCTCGTAGATTCTGGTTCATATCACAGAACATGTGGTTAAAGTGACGTAAATGTTGTACGAGGTCTGCAGGCCAAGATGGATTTTCTGTTAGTTATTTGTTTTTTTTCTGCCAGGACTGACATCTGCACTGGGTTTTGTTATTGCTCTTGCTCCGGGGTTTATGCCTCAGTCTCTTTGTCCAGTTCTCTGTCTTCATTCTCTCTGGATATTCGACTCTCTTCGCTCCAGGTCTTGACCTCCGTTTTTCCCTCCCTCTCTCCTCTCTCCTGTCGTGTAATCTAATAACTGGCTGGTAATGAAGTACTCATAGAAGAGGACGACATGTCCATGTCCCTAACAGTATTATGTTCATCTCCAGTAGAGAAGAGGAATGTTTGTTAATGTGATTTGCGTCTTAACGTGCACTGGTTCTAAATTGTATTTGTGTTTTCTGAGTTAATGTTGGAGGTTATCATCTCTTTGTTTGTGTCTGAGGAGGTGGATCTTGTTGTGTGTCAGTCTCTGGACTTCCTTTATTGCCTGGGCGCATTTGATGAGACCGATATGGGCCTTTTTAGTTTTTCTGAATGTCTTCCTGTGCTCTCTTTCATTCTCGTTATATTCCTCCTCTTGCCTTCTCACGAGAGTCCTCTGATTTATGCTGTTGTAAAACTGCATTAATCCTGTAAAGCTTATACGTGATTGCTTTTGTGTAAAAACTGTTCAGAGATTTACATCCACTAGCTCCAGAAATGCTTAGAACTGACTCCATCTCCTCTCGTTGTTTCCCCAGGTGAAGGTCAACATCATTGGGAATGTGATCGAGCAGGGCTCCACCAACCTGAGGGTGGACCCTGCAGGGTTCAGCCCCCACGCCGCCATCTACTCGATGCGTCCAGACATACGCTGCATCATACACGTGCACACTCCTGCCACGGCTGCAGTAAGTTCACTTAACACTCTGCATTCTTTTTGAGACCTGCACTGCAAGCAAATGTTCAATCCAACCTGTTTATATAAAGGCCTGTAATTATTTGTTTTTTTACAGGGAATCAGCTTTTCGTAGGTTTCCAGATCAGTCACTGCATTTCTCTTCAGGAAATGTAAAAATTACATTTGTGAAATCATATTACTGAACTAGAAGGATACTCGACGGGTGCCTTACATCTCTAAAACTGATTGGCCACTTTGTCATGTGTTGAGATAAGATACATCCGGACCAATTTTCACCAGATCATAGATATTAGCCCTGTTCATATGACCAACCTCTGCATTATATCTTGAGAAATTCACATACATGTTGAACAATATCCTACCACGCAATATGAAGGAAAGTGAAACATTTCCTGGATCCACCCACTGAATGCACCCACGTGAAAATTCAGGGCTACAAACCTGGAGGAATGAAACAGCTTCAATGCAGCTGTCAAAGCCTCTAAATCCTATGATGTCTCTACTCCCTTTTCTCCCTTTGCTGATCATTTAGGTTTCATCTATGAAGTGTGGAATCCTGCCCATTTCCCAGGAGTCTTTGCTCCTGGGTGACATCGCGTACTACAACTATCAGGGCAGCCTGGACGACCAGGAGGAGCGCCGAGACCTGCAGAAGGCTCTAGGGCCGACAACAAAGGTAGGAAAACCAAGAAAATTAGATTTGATTGGATTTGATTTGATTAGATTGCATTTTTTTCAAAGTTTAGCCTGCTCTTGCTAGCTTTTCAAGGATTACCAACCCTAGCTTTAATGTAACAAGCTCCTCACCATCAGTACCTCTAAAACCTTCAGTACCTAAAAAGTTCAATTTTAAACTTATATGTAATTTGTTTAATTTATACTAAAAACTTACACTTACTCTCACTGAAGGAAAAAATTATGAGGAGGAGTGAACATTTCAGAAAATTTAAAAACTATGGGCTCGTAGTTTTAAAAATAATTAAAACGAGTTGTTTTTTTCATCTTGTCCTTGCAGTCAAGAATAAGAGTAATGATCTTATCATCAGGTTGTGGTGTATTTGGAAGGCAACAGCAGCAAGACAGTTGAACCAGCACGTCCTGTTGAAATGTTACCTCCTCCTGGTTTGTCCCAGCCTGTGCTTCACTGGGCGATTGTCTCAGTGTTTGGCTTCTTTTAAAATAATCAATGATTAGTCAGCGATCAACAGAATTTTGATTGGCAAGAATTCAGGGAATTGAAGGGAATTTCATCACTGGCCTGTTGCCAGGTCCTGCCTCCGTCATCCAGTGGCCCAGCCCGTGTTGATAGAATCTATCCGAACAGTTGTTTTGGTTACTAATATATTAAAAGGCTTGGGGCAAAGTTGTTCAGTCACATTAAACTCAGGTTTGGCAGACGGACGTCTCACAATTCAGTTTGATCTGCTGCTGCATGTATATCACTGTTTCTGTGTGTGTGTTGCAGGTGTTGGTGCTGAGGAATCATGGCGCGGTCGCTCTTGGGGAAACAGTTGAAGAGGCCTTTCATCTCATCTACAATGTCCAGTATGCCTGTGAAATCCAGGTACAAACACACACACACACACACACACACACACACACTCATAAACTCAAACTGCATGCTGCTGGTTTTGGGCACCAAGCACATTCAAGCACCTCTCAGGTTCCCCATCACATGAATTAGACCGGCAGGGTGGCAGCTTACCCTCCAAAATGTAATCACTCCACAGCCACTGTCGCACTTTTTTTTTTTAACAACGCTCCAATAGTCATAATCTCTTGTCATGTAGAAAGTGTTGGCTAAACACAGTCTTATAAACAGGCTATTAGGAGGCTGTAGACGGGAGTAAGAAGCTGATGTTGTTGTTGTTGATCCAAAGCAACATTCAGAGAAGAGAAGGATGCTGTTCTCTCTTTTCCTCTGGATGATGGACGGCATTTCAAGTGGCCTGGATCAAGAGGGAGAAATATAAATGAGACCGGTTAATTATTCAGAATTAATTATTAGTTAGTATTAAAGTTGCAGTGTGTAGAATTTAGTGACATAAAGTGGTGAAGTGTCATGCTGCAGCTGAACACCCCTCACCTCATCCTCCCCCTTCCAAACATGAAAGAGAACCTGTGGTAACCTTCAGTTTTCAGACAAACACAAAGGGAGTTTAGTGTGTCCAGTCTGGGCTACTCCAAGAAACATGGCGGCCTCCATAGACGCATAAACTCTTAAAGTTAGCATTAGATCCCTCTGCGTCGGATTCTTGTACATCTTTATGTTCACATGTTGATGTGAACATTTCAGCTGTAACAGGCAAAACCAAATCTCCTGATTGACTGTCCGCAGACGGTCAGGCAAAGGAAAACATTAATCCATCCTGCAAAGCCCAGCTTAATTTCTATAAATAAATCCCCCAACCATGGGTGTTGCATGCCATGAACTGTATATTTATTGATGCTGTGGTGGGTTCGGGGGGGTCTTATTTCTGCAAAATTACATCTTTCTTGTGTGTGCATGGCGGTTTGTCCCTTTGTGTTGTTCATAGAGGTGGATGATCTGATACCAAATATGCTTGGTTATTTATACAGAAAAAGGGACTTTCCGTTTAATGTATAATACATATGTCACCAGTCTCCATCAGAGGTTCACATGCTCTGTCCCATCCTCCCTCACTGTGTGGGTTTAGGTGAATGCCATCTCGTGTGCCGGCAGCGTGGACAACCTGATCGTGCTGGACCGGGAGAAGTACAAATCGCGAACGGCCGACATAAACACAGCAGGTCACATCAACATGGTCAGCCAGATCAAGTGGAAGGCCGGGGAGCTGGAGTTCGAGTCTCTGATGAGGATGCTGGATAACCTGGTGAGTCCGCAGACGTCAGAGTGAGACTCTCTGTCCGCTTTGCACAAATGCATCGTTAGGAAAATACATAAATATACTGTGTATTTTAAGGCCTATGGCTCACTGAATAATTACAGATTATATTCACACCCTCAACTTTTAATTTCGCTACTGTGTTTTGTCTTTGTAGCAAAAAATTACATAAAGTGAAGGCTACTCTGAAGATTCCTTTCAGTTCCTCAATCATTGTGTTTAGGTGAATTCATCGGTCCATTTTCACATAACTGAATATCTGTTTGATTTTACTTTGTCGCTGGTTGATAAAATACAGTAGAGCAATCTTCTGTGGTCATCTCTGCGGTCTGTTTCCATTTCTCTGTTAAGAATGAAGTCAGTCTGAATCACACTGCTCATGGTAATTACTCGTATGCAATGGCCTCCGTAAATGAACTAAATTACATTAGAATTCCTTCGACAGAAAGCTAAGATGCTTCAACAGTCTCGAAGGCAATTCACTAGAGCGCAAACAGTTCCCTTATGAAACCACATTTCTTCACTAGATCCAGATTTACATTTAAATCTGCACCAAATTGGACACACTCATTAATATCGGTGTCCTAAACATGTCTGATTTTTTTCATCGCAATTGATGAATATTTTTTTGAGAGATCATCAAACATTTTGAAAATGCCCTACCACGCAATGTTAAAGAAAGTGAAACAGAATTCCTTGACCTGCATCAACATTGTATAAGTTCTTCTCTGGCTCATAGCATTGGTAATCCTGGTAATCCATCCAGTAGTTTTTGCGTAATCCTGCAAACGAACAGACAGAAAGACAAACAAACAAACCGAGACAAAACCAAATCTCCTTGTTGGAGCTAAAAATCCAAGCAAATTAAAAAGTTAATTTTAAAAGATACAACTAGTATTTTGCCCATCTCCCCAGTCTTCCTTCTCTCTTTCTCTGCTCTTCCTCCTCTCGACAAATCCGCCCGTCGAGCCTCAGAACAGCTCGCCTCTGTGTCTCCGGACCTTTCCAACCATCCCACGCTTCTCACACACTTCATAAACACAACATTTGCCTCAGATAAGCGCTCAGTTTCACAAAACCCGGATACAGTGAGGAGAAAGACGTGGGAGGAAAGAAAGGATCCACAAACTTTAATCTCCTTTAACAACCAGAATAGTGAAGCAAGGACGTGCAGCAGGCTTCCAGCTATGATTGTGTAGAAATCTCTGAATATCAGGATTTTTGCAGGAAAGGATAAGGCCGCCTCAGTTGACTGTTTCCAGATCAAAACTGATGAATACAAGTCGAAAGGTCAGCTTTGACCGTGCAGCTCAGCCGAAGAGGAAGAGGATCAAAGAGAAAAGAACGGATCTGAGCTGTCAGCCCAGTGTGTAAAAAACATCTGAAAACCAGTGGGACCATGTGAGAGGATGGCGACAGACAGAGAGAGAAGGGAAAAAGGGACAATGAGGATAAAAGGGGGAGAAGGGGGGATGGAGGGAGAATTGCAAGAGAGAAAGGGTCAGACAGGAAATGACACTGTGACTCTGTTCACTGCGCTGCCAGAAGCCCTGCGGTCACAGGGCTGTTTCTGTCTCTCTTTTCCATTTACTAACTGTGAAGCTGGCAGCTCGGCCAGCGTTACAGGAAGGAAACGTCACAGGATAATAAGAGCTCATTTCTGTTGTGCTGCTCCAGTGTGTAGAAGCTGGAATAGAGCAGGGGGGGGGGGGGCTACATAAACATACACCATGTACAAATAAATGAATTAGCTTCCTCTGAGGCCTTTTGCGGTTTTGTTCCCTTGCCGTTGCTCGTCGTGACCCCAAACAGACCAAATCATTACAGAACAAAGAAAACCCACTGAAGGATTGACCTTGTTTCCTGCCGCAGGGCTACCGGACCGGCTACACCTACAGACACCCCATCGTCCGGGAGAAGCCGAGGCACAAGAGCGATGTGGAGATCCCCGCCACCGTCACCGCGTTCCTGTTCGAGGAGGAGGAGGACTGCAGTGCCACGCGCCTGCCCTTCAAGTTCCTGCAGCAGCGGCAGCAGAGGGAGAAGACGCGCTGGCTCAACTCGCCCAACAGCTACACCAAGGTCAACGTGGAGGGCGGCGACGAGCGCTACAACAGCCGGACGACCACGGTGAGCTGTTTGGGGTGTTGTGGTGTTTTGTGGGCATTAATCTGCTGACACACTCACCTTATGGGGACAAAGAGCAAGTACCTGTAACACAACTAGGGTTGCAAAATTCCGGGAATATTCAAACTTGTAAACTTTCCATGGGAATTAACGGGTATATACGGGAATATACAGGAATTAACGGGAATAAACTGGAAATGTTGTAGGTAATTCATACTAACTGTCATATACAGACATAAATATAAACATTTTGTTTGTTATAGGCTGATTTGAGCCCTGAGGAAACTTTGGGCACTTGACTTAATATGCTTCTGCATCTTTGTGTCATTCTTAACACAGGTCTTTGCACAGTATTTGCAAATGTATACAGCCTTTCCTTCTACATTGGATGGGGTGAAATGTCTCCACACATGAGATAGTGCACGTGGCATTGTTCTGTAGAATAAGATGAGAAAAAAGTTTGTAAAAAAACACTAATGCAAAGCCAGAGATATAAATTGTTGGCCAAACAATTGGAATTGTCTGTAAAAATGATTTACATGATGGATAAATGAATGGAAATAGGCAAGATGTGAGGGTTAAAATTCAATGTGCAGCGTGTGCTGCATTCCATACATTTTTTTTTTTTTTCAAAAGTCCCAAAATTCCCGACCTTAACTTCCCATGGAAGGTTTCCGGAAATTTACCGGAAAGTTTCCACCCCTTTGCAACCCTAAACACAACACATAAGATTTTAAGGTAAAAACAGGGTTAAACTTGTCTGACTCATCAGATGTACACTGTGGGTATAATCCTGCCCATTGGTGCGTATCTCAGGCGTGGCTCTCCTCCACTTCTGCTTCCTGCTTTTTCTCAAAATTCCCCTCAAAACGGGAAACAACGACCTCCATGTTCAACCTACATGTGGAAAATCAACATATGTCTTGTACTGTTTGCAGTGGTCGCCTCCCCTCGTGCAAATGTTCCACCAAAACAAGTTTTGAAAATGTAGGACATGACAGTTGTTCCAGTGTTTTTCATAGACTGCATGTGTTTTTGTGAATTGGTGTAGTAAGTCAAAACATAAACCTGCAAAGAGTAAGTCATGGACTGAAATATCATTAATTTCACTCTAATTCACAGACCTGAGTTTTGACACTTGCTATCTCCCGAGTGTTTTAAACTTGATACCAAATCGCCACCTACTGGCGGAACAGAGACCTACCGTGAATCAGTTGCACAGATTGGTGTCACTTTTGAAGTGACACCAATGCTTGCTGAACAACAATGAATCAGACTTTAAAAGGAGGCTTTGTTAATATATTTTTAAACTTCTTCAATGTTGACAAGCTCACATGAGATATATTTACAACAAAATATAAAAATCAAAGCAAAATATGATGAAAGGTATGGACTTTATAGCCGTAGTGACAGTAACTACTACAATTCAAATAATCCATCTTAGTTGCCTCTTTCATTTGAGAAACTCTCCATGATAAGAATATGTTGACTGGACAGATTACAGTATAGATATGTTATTTCCAGTTGCCAGACTGTTGTAATTAAAAGGGCTGTATAAATTAGTTTATATACAATAGTTATTATAGAGTGTTTATGCACGTGCTTGGTTGCACTTTGTATGTTCTGATCTGACCTGTTTTGACCTTTGACAGTGGTTGAAGGCGGAGGAGACAGGCACCCCGATCAGGATCGAGGACCCCAATCAGTTTGTCCCTCTGAACACGGACCCCAATGAGGTTCAGCAAAAGAGGAACAAAGTGAGTTTTAACTTTTTCCTCTCGGACAGGATGACATTTAACACGTACAGTTGTAGTTAGCTGCCATTCAACATTTGTAATGGTTAATCGCTCAGTTCCCAGTCACTTGTGGTGCTTCCTGGTGACATCCTGGTGTGTTTTGTCGTGCTGCAGATCAGAGAGCAGAACCGGTTTGATGTGATGACGTCAGGTCCACGCTCTCAACACCTCGCAGGAATCCCTGTCGACGCACCACGACAGGTGAGGATGAGCGTTGTGATGTTATGTATTTAGGGAACAATCTCCACTCTTATACCCTAATTTCTAAAATCGTGAGTGTGATACTAAAGCCTGCTTGTTTTAGATTGACTTTCATCTTAACTGTGGTTTTTCAGCAAATTGTCTAATGTCTACTATTGGCGATTTACACAAGTAGATGGAGTAGGAAGGGAGATTTTGCTACACTTGTAGGATTTAATAGAGCCCAATGCAGTGGTCCTGCAGTAAATCAAAATTGTATTGCTCTGCTGAACCTTTTATTTCTCTGCTTTATTAGAAACGACAACAGTGACATTAGAGGCTGCTTTTACCCATGTTTTATTTGATGACAGAAGTTTGACGAAAACGCAAAAGAGCTGCTGATTATAATATAGATCTGTCACTTCTGGATTTTGAAATAAACTGGGGAACTACAACATCTGTCACTCCATATTGAGGTATCAGCTTTTTATAGAAACATCAGTATGTGTCAGTTTATAGACATGCAGTGGTGTATGCAGGATTCACAGCTGTCCTGCTGCACTGAAGCAATAATAACAGATGTTCCTATTTACTTCAATACTTAACAGTAACTTAGATGGAAATCTGCTCAGGCTGCATTTTGGTCGGGTTGTGCTGGAAATTACCTGAGGATCGAGATAAAAATCATAACGGTTTTCCCAGGTCAAGAAAGAGTCATTGAAGAGCTGCTACAGTCATGAGAAAAGATGTAATCAGTCAAAAAAAGTGAAAACAGAGGTTACATCATTGTGCTCAGGTTCTTCAGGAACTCAGCAGATATCATTGCCAGTATAATGACACCTGCCGACCACTAGGGGGAGTCAAGTGATTATATTATGCAAAGACAAGGGACTCTCTTATGCTGATAGTAGCAACTAGTTAGCTCCACATATCAAAAGAAATTAATACGTAGGATAAATAATAGATAGAATGAAATCAAATGTACTCATGTTGATGGTTCTGTGGTTGGTATCTTGTCCAGAAGGATCTGGTGCAGATTAACGTTCTGGTAAATATCTGCAAGAGTTCTGTTAATTGTTCATGTTTAATGTGACATTTTCATTTCACTCTCTCTAGCAATTATTTGACACTGTCTGCCTGCTCAGAATTAAATTACTGCATGTGGGAGTTGTGTTATTTAGACTGACACTGATTTCAATTGATGTGTACAAGTGGTTTTTTTTGCTTAAGATGAATTTGCACTTCTTTTTTTTGTTCCCATGCGTGTTGGGAAATGGCGGTTTTTAGGACATATTGTTGTTACTCGAAAGCCTGAGGTCGACATGTTGAAAAAGAGTGTGTGTTTCGTTTGCATGTGTGTGACTTGTTTTGTGGGTTTCGATTGTCTTCATGTGTCTGTTGTAAAGATGTCTGGCTCTGCAGTGATTGGATGACAAACTCAGTGCAGAGCTGGTGATTACATGAGTTCTGTGTGATGTGGTCAACACCCATGTTTTATCTTTATATGAGAAGCCTGTAATGAAGTGTGTGTGTGTGTGTGTGTGTGTGTGTGTGTGTGTGTGTGTGTGTGTGTGTGTGTGTGTGTGTGTGTGTGTGTGTGTGTGTGTGTGTGTGTGTGTGTGTGTGATCCCATGCTAACCCTTCTCCATGTCTCCTCCCCAGCCATACGTGCCCACAGAGGAGGAGCAGATGGTTCCCTTGCCTCCGAACCCCTTCAGTGAGCTGTTGGACAAGGACCAAGAGCAGTTCCGCAAAAAAGCCGAGCGAGGGCAACTGGGACTCAGTGGTACGACACACACACGTGCAGAAAAGCACACACACTTAAACAAACATGCAAATGCATACCAACCAGTCCATACCTGCATGACCGTTCATGGGTGTGTGTGGGCATCATGAATTAATTCGTGTTCCACCTGCAAATACAGCAAGAGCCCAGTTCCCCTCAGGGACATATGGACTGCACACGCTCACACAAACACACACAGTGTCACGCTCAATGACCCGGACTCTGAGCCAAAAACATATCCCTCGGTGTCAGCAACAAGCAGCCCTATCAATCTGAATGTTAATTTCACAGCAAAACTATTGACCAGGTTTAATATCGGATCAATAATCAATCTGTAAGAGGCTCAATCTGAAGCACACATGAGATGAATTTGAGCCATCAGGATGAATTGTGTCACTAGATTTGATTGAGTAGCTTATCTTCAAATAAAATGTGTACTTTCAGTCTTGGCCGTTTGTATTAGAGCACAACTGATGTATCAGCAGGGCCACTGTAACCAGCCAATTCTGTATTTGTGGGTATGTCAGCAGAAAGCAATTTTAATGTGGTTTTACAAAGTTTAATATATTGGGTTTTAGATTTATAGTTATTAATAATAGTTATATTTTTGCTGTTTAAATATATGTCGAATTATAAAAATGATTTATGACTGTCATCTTTAAAATCATAATTTAATTTCAATATGTAGACATTTCAGTTCCTATTAAACAATATGTGCATCGCAACCTCTCACTAATGGATATCTTATTAGTCAAATTGAATACTGATGAGAATCAATACACTTCCTGGTGTTCACCACTAGACTTTCACCAATAAGAAAAGACACAACCCTACCAGGCAGACATTTGCAGTGTCCTACAGAAGCCTGTTAAGGGAAAGTCGGCTTAAACGGTCTGAGCAGTTTTCAAAATGAACTTAAACTAAATCAGGATAAAAAAACAACGTATTCTAAATTCACACATCTGTGCCGCCACCTCCTCAAACCGTGACTTGCAGATTTATTACTGCACATCCTCAGTTTGCTGTGTTCTCTCTGTCAGCAGTTTTTTGTTTTTAAAAAACATCCATATAATCCAGGGTCTATAGCACAGTTGCCTTAGCAGCAGTCCCAGTGGACAGTCCCATACTCTAACACACTGCCTGGTGTATCACCCACCCACACACACACACACACACATACCTTTTAACACAAGGGTTTGTCCCCACGAGGCTCTACCGATGCCTTCATCTGCTGCGTTAACGTTGTGTATACACACGCACACACACACACACACACACACACACACACACAAACACACACACACAGTCACTGCTAATCATATTAGCCCTCTGTCCCACTGCCTTTCAGAGAGACGAGGGGAAAATCAATAGAACAGATAGTAAATGGGGTTACCCACCAGTCCTCATTGTGCTGTGTGTGTGTGTGTGTGTGTGTGTGTGTGTGTGTGTGTGTGTGTGTGTGTGTGTGTGTGTGTGTGTGTGTGTGTGTGTGTGTGTGTGTGTGTGTGTGTGTGTGTGTGTGTGTGTGTGCGTATACACACGTGTTCATGCATTTTTATGGAACCGTCCAAATGTTTATGAAACACGGTGCAAAGTGTAAATGTGTGTGAGTCAGAGGCCGGTATGACTGCGATGGCAGATCGAGCAGCCAGCAGGTCTTAACACCCGCCACATGAGCGCAGCCCGTTGCTATGACACTGATGTCCCCACAGCCCCATGAATCCCCGGTGACCAATCTGGATGCAAGCTGGAGACCGTCTGGAATGGCCTGATAGATGCCTGGGCTACACACACACATACACACAGTGTTAAATAGTTGTGAGTATTGGGTTGAGTAATGTTTCCAACTCAACACCTTAAAAAGCACAACTGTGAGATAAATTCTCTCAAATCTCATAAATTTGAATGCAACGTCTTTTTACGTGCACACTTTTTATGTCCCCAAGACGTTGACAGCACAGATTGTTATCTAATCACTCTCCATGAAGGAGTTGTGACTTGTGACATCTCAGCCAGTGTGTAACCGATGTGTAACCCTGAATGTGCTCATGATCATGAATGTGTCACAGTGAAATGGGAATGCAAATCACTCACACTGTTTAACTAATGAAGCCGCTAATGCCGGACTGGTCTATAACATTTACTGCACTTACAAACGTTGCTTTAATGTTGCTGCAAACTGGTTTTGAATAAGCAAGAGAAGCTCAATGAGTTTGTCCTGCATCAAGAGTCAGGAACCACAATGTGATGGTTCTCTTGAATATCCAAAAATTGTGACCGGAAAGGAAAAAAAAAAAATTACTCATCTTACGTAGAGAAAGGACAAGGAGGGCATTTAAAATGTTTAATTTCAGGCATTAATTAAAGTGAAATTGCCACAGCCTCATGATAATATTGATTATCTCAATGACACAATTTTATGAGAGGACCTTCTGATAACAGTCATGGCATCATGATGTGTATTCAGACTTTGTGATGCGCTTCTTTATCTCATCTACCAAACTCTGTCATGTTGAAGAGATTTAGCACTTACAAGGTCTCCTGCTGTACTTAGGTTTAGGATTGTCCCTTTGGATTAAAGATAAAGCGACAAACTACTCAAACACATTTTGAAATAGCAATGTGGACAACATAATGTGGCTTAGAATGTCACAATGACACCATTCCACTAAAATTTGATGCCAAGCGCTTGCTTTTAACGATGAGGATTTTTGCATTTTTGTCTCAAGTTATTTATCAGTTTTGATTCAGTC
The DNA here is from genome assembly GCF_963576545.1 of Limanda limanda. Lineage (NCBI taxonomy): Eukaryota > Metazoa > Chordata > Actinopteri > Pleuronectiformes > Pleuronectidae > Limanda > Limanda limanda. The sequence continues at coordinate 21,723,030 of NC_083637.1, read as the reverse complement.
TGAATTTAAAACTCTATCACCAAAAGCCAATACATTTTTATATTTTTTTTACATGTTGTGTGTTAGCATGTAGCACCAGGATCTATTTGCTGCCCGGGGGATCGAACCTACGGTGCTTAAGTTACTTTTCAGGACATCTGTCCCGACTCCGGGTTCTTACAGCTCAACCAAAGGTTGCAGGGCACAAACCAGTGATGGCTCTCAGGGTCCCGGACCGCCATCAGAGGGATTTGGGAACATTTTGTGGAAAAAGCAGCTGTGCATGGCCTGATTCTAACATGTGTGTTACCACTAATCTCTCACCCCCCCCCCCCCCCATTCCCTCACCCCCCTCTGACCCATCATCCAAAATCCTTCCCTAACCACCACAACCACTACTCCTCCCCAACCTCTCATCCCACTCACCCGTGCTGTCGTCCCTCCTCTTCAATCCCCTGCACCCTCCCTCAACCCTCCCCTCCCCTCCCATCCCTCCCACCCCCCCGCAGATGGCGAGCACGAGCTAACCTCCGACGACGGCTCCACTCTCTCTCAGTCTCTGTCTCTCACCCAGTCGCCGCAAAGCACTCCGGCGAAACAAGGTATCGCTCACTCACAGAGGGACTGAGAGACACTGGTCAGACTGATCCTCACTGTCATGTTGTGTTTGTCTTTGAGATCTGACGCGTGTGCATGAGAAGTGCACGTGTAACTGCATGAAATGAACTAAAAGCTCAGAATCGAATGCACCACACTACACACTGATCTGCGCTATAGGTTTGTTCTGCATTAATGATTCGTCATGACAACAGATTCTCAGAACAGTGCCCCCTCTCCACTATAAATACCTCCTTTGTCCTTTTTTCCACATTTCTGTTGTTGATGATGAAAACCCGTCCGCCCAGTGGGACTGTAGAAATGTTGATGAGCTCACACTCCACTCAGATCTGACACGATCAGATCAGGTCTGACACGATCCACTCACACGGTGCGTTGACGTCACCTCCTCCGGACCAGTTTCAGGCTGGTGTTTATTTCAAAGAAGAAGTTGAAGTTTGTTTCCCAACCATGCTAACAAGGGAGATTCAAGCTGCCTTGATCATACGTGTCAAATTTCGGACATGTCAGTCTTAAAGTCCTTTATGAGATCATTCAAAAATCAGGCTAGACACAAACCAGGATGTCAAAACGTCAATTTGTCGTTACAATGTCAGTCACATGTTCTGACTTTTTTAATGACAAACAGCAGTTTTCCAGTCTTAATGCTAAGCTAAGCTAAGTCCCTCCTGCTTCCAGTTCCACACCCGAGGCTCAGACGTGAAAATGGGATCGATCTTCTCTCCCAGCTCTCGCCAAGAAACCAAAAATAGTCAATTCAAAGTTTATTAACTTGTTTAAAACAACCACATTTGAATAAAGTGCTAAACAAGATAAACGAATAGAAAGGAAGCATAAAGAGTATATGTAAATATATATAAAATCTATGAATAATTAGAAAATACAAAAAGCAATCAAGTGTGAAACATCATAGACATCAATAGGATTTAAATATCACATAATAACAGATGAAATCAAGGTGCTAACAACATCACAAATTAAAAAATGTATTCCCTTATATATCAAACTGTGACTCTGGAAGAACATATATCTAAACAACATAGACGAGCACTTTCATCTACACAGAAATTCTTGTGCCTGACACACGAACCTCCAAGAAAGACGGAGATCACAGCGAACCCAGTGCAGGTTGTAAATAACGACACTCTGGGATTGACTTCCTGTCAGCTTCCCCCCCAGCACAAACACGCAAAAACCACACAATGAGGAACAATTAACCCAGGACAGGACACTGGCTCAGGGGACCCATATTTTCTGACACGGCCGCCGTGAGGTCAGTGAGTCGCTGTGTTTGAATCCAGGTCAATTATTGCAAAAGGCTTCTTATTTTCTTAGCTTTTTTCCCTTTTTTGTGCTGAGATGAAAATAAGCCAAGAAGTCGTCAGCGGCTTTATGTTTCAGTGCAGTAACACGACGCCGCTGCCCTGCATTCCCAGTGTAACTCCCATTCGCAACCCAGAGAAAAGGATGCTCCACCAGTAAGCCTGGTGCGTGAGGAGCCGTTAAGACCGTGTGGGTGTAGTCCACTGTTCAAAGCCTCTTTGAGGTGAAAGGAGGACAGGCTCTGGGCTATTAGGTCACTGGGGCCTTTACGCAGGCATGTTACCAAATATGTAGAGCACGGGGACGCTGGAAACGCATTTCGAATAGAACTAGTGTGACAGGGACAGAGGGGCTCCACATCAGGAGGCTGAGAGACATTCAACCACTTCAACACTTGTAGGATTTAATAGAGGCCAATGCACTGGTCCTGCAGTAAAAGCAAAATGGTATTGCTCCACTGAAGCTTGTAATGCTCTGCTCTATTAGAAACGATGTCTTACAGGTGTTGACACATGTATAACAAGACATGGACCCAATATATGTTAGGGAGATTTTTGAATATTTGCACTACTGCACAAAGTGCACTATTGTTGTTTTATTTTTTTCTTCATCTGTAAAGATATATATTTAGATATATATATTTTATTTTCAATTTAAAATTTTTGATATTCTATTTTATTCAATTTTTTTGGTTGGAATTACTTGAGCATTGCATAAAGAGAGCCTGTGACTCAAGTATTTCATTGCCAGCGACTGCTCCATGTTATCTCTGTGCATTTGACAATATAAATCTTAAATCTTGGAGTTACTAGGAGTGTTAATATTAAGACGTTTACAGAAATTACTTGTTAGATATTACAATTTTGTAAAAAATAAATAAGTTTAATGCATTTTTAAGTAGTATAGGCTTTTATGAAAAACTAGTCCTGTGCTTGTTCTTAACCTGCCAGTTGGTTTGACCTGTGGTGATGCTGGTTGCAGCTTTCTTTTCCTGAAACTGTACAAGGGACCTGCAGCCAGTAAAGACCAGCTGCAGGACTCAGTCCACAGAGCCCAGAAGCTGCCCCCCCGCTGCTGCACAAAGAGCCGTTCAAAGTTCAGTGAAAAGTCCCTGTTGTCATGAACGCACAGTTACACACGTTGATAAGTCCCAGCCGCTGCTGCTGCAGAGCACTGATCACCACTTTCTCTAAATTAAATAAATGATTAAAAGGTTTGCTCGGCCAAATCGCACAAAATTCCACACTGCACTTCCTTGGGTCCTTAACAACACACAGGCCAAGCCTGAGGCACCCACAAACATTTAAAAAAACGTGTACGCTTCCACCGTCCATTCACACGTTAATTTATGGTAAAAGTACAGCTCTCCTGCTGAAATTAAAAGCACTTCTATGATAAAAACTAACAAAATTTAGAATTTATTAAACTCTTTGATTAGAAAATGCTCTTGATTTGTTTCCTGTGAGCTCCAGACTGTAATGTCTCGCTGTTTTCCACAGTAATAAGTGATCAGCCCTTTTTATCTCGTTATCAGTAAGTCAGGAGATTCTGGTGTGATGGTGCTTGCTGTCTGTTAACAGGGTGTGGTCTGCAGAATGAAGGGATCAGCCCTTCTTGTGTTGTCTTGCCCTCACCTAACCTGTGTCCTTCTCCTCCCTCAGACAGCCACGGGGGCCTGATGAACGGCAAAGACCACCACCGGGACGTGGACGAGGAGCTGTCCAAGCGCGTCAGCCAGCTCACCACCAGCCTGGAGAGCGTGGAGATCACCGTGCGCTCCGGCGAGAAGATCGAGGAGGTGCTGTCTCCCGAGAGCTCGCCCTCCAAGTCCCCCAACACCAAGAAGAAGAAGAAGTTCCGCACCCCTTCCTTCCTGAAGAAGAACAAAAAGAAAGAGAAGACAGAGGCCTGAGATGAAACAAACGTCAGGGGCGAGGCAGGCGGGGGGGAATCCCTCTGTGTAGAGGAGTGGGGGGGCGGCAGTCACCGTGTCTGTTAAAGCGTCTGTGTTTTTATTTTGTCTCTGTGTTTAATGTCGTTTTATGTTTTTAATTTTATTAGATTTTTTTTAACAAAAGGTTTTATGTGCAAACGGCAAAAGAAAGGATTACAGAAAAAAAAAAAAAGAATTGGTTTGTAACAACAAAAAGTCTGTTTGGGGAGTTTGGGGTGGGGGTGGGGGGTGCGAGTATTCAAACTGCAGTGATCAGGTGTCTGGTGTCCACACACCTGACCAACCGTGCAGTTCTGTAACAGGGCTCCACAGAAGCCAGCAAGTGCCGTTTGAGGCCATTTAGCTCCTGAGTCTATGGCTCCTCCTGAGTCTCTGGCTCCTCCCCTCGGCTGAGAATCCGAACTTGAAACCACAGAGCGTATTTCTTGCGTCAAAATCCAATTTTATGAAATGATTGGACTGCAACCTGAATGTTGTAAAACTGCAAAACTAAAACCTCTTGTTCGTTATTGAATCTGTCGAGACTTCCGGGTCTTTTCGGGTTTCGTCTTTTCCTCACATTCTGGTCACCTGACACATTGGGAACCGAGAGGCCACATGAAATTGGAGGTCACACTGGAATGAGTTTGTGTTGATTCCTCAGCTGTGAGGGACGTTTCTCTCTCCGCGTCGTTTCACACTCTTCAGGCTTCTTGTCGGCGAAGGCGTCCAATACAAACCTCCTCCGCGGCCGATTGTGTTTGCAAGTTACCGGGTAAACAAACTGGACGAGAGGGTCCGGATGAAGGCTGGTGGTCCGTCACAGCCGAGTCCACGTTATCTCACGAGAGCTGCCGACATATTAAATATATTTATGTAGCATTTCCATGTCCTTCTCTTCATCTCAGTGTTTTTTGCCAAACTAAATGAAAGAATGGAAAAAAAACGATCTCATTTTTAGTAAAGCGTCACTGTCCGTGTCTAGTTTGTCATCTCATGAAATTTTAACTTTTTTATTGAAACAAATTCGGTATTAGTCGACTATGTTTTGTACTCGTTTCTAAGCTTTTCCAGAGAATACGGATGTTACGCATGTTTCTCTTTTGCGAGAGCTGAATTTCTACGGCTGACTATGTTCTGTAGTGATGCCCGATTGCTCAAATTATATTTTAGTCTTCAGAGTACACAAATTTACTATATAACATGAAAACTGGATATGTTGGCTATAGATTTTTAACTATATATTTTTTATTCTATTGTGCTGCACTTTTCTCGTGGTATATAACACATTTTAGTTGCAGGTGGTTTCACCAGTGAAGGAGATTGTGAAGTATTTGGTCAAAGTAGCAAAGCAAGGCATGGGGTTGGGAAGAATACAAAATAGTCCAGAAAGTGAGTCGCATGAAGACAGAAAGAAAAGTCGTTCATTGGTGTCGCACATGAGAAGTGATCAATACGTCTCAAGTCAACAGAAATAACAGAAAACAGGAAGTGAAGCATTGAAATACTGCATTGAACTCTCCGCAGTCGTTTGCTGTTGTGAGAATCTTGGGTCGTGGAGTGTGGAGCGGTGACATATTTGTTTTTGGTGTGTTTGTGTGTTTGTTTTTAAAGCCATATTGTAATTATTTTCCTCCATAAATTTGTTTTTTTTTTAATGATGAGACAAGGGTTGCGATTCTCGTCTGCCTGCGCAGCCGTCAAGGACCCTCATAAGAATTATATTAAATCATCCCAGTGACTGCATGGACTCCTCTCAGGCTTCCTCCCCCAAAAACCCTCCTAATCTCTGTAGCTACATTCACAGGAGCTACGCTTCCTCGCTGAATTCTGTCATTTACTTCCTACTGGTACTGGAACCATTTGAGGGAGGTTGTATGGACAGTTATGTTATTATTTTTGATCACTCTGCAATCCCGGTCGTCATTTCAGTTTCTAAAGCCTCCCCTCGTGTCATTTCCCCAGCAAACACGATTGTGGCGTAACCGTCAGATGACCCACAGTTGAACTCTGCAAAAGCCAAATTGTGATGGGTTGCCACACATCCCCCCCCTGGAGTTTAACCAGATATACCAATATCCCAGTTAGCAATGTGAAGTATTGGATTTGGAGGAAGGGTTTTCAGGACACATCTTTAGCCGTGCTGGAGGCTTTCAGCTCCGGGCGGAGAGCTGAGGTCACACAAGTGAGTGATGGAAAAGAGAGGTGTGAGTTTGGAAATGAAAGTGCATATGTCTGCGTGTGTGTGTGTGTGTGTGCGAATGTGCGAGAGATGTAGAGAAGAGGCGGGGGGGTAAAGACAACCTGACACTAACGCACCATGTTTTCATCACGCAGACTTGTCTCTTTTTTGTTTTTCTTTCATACCATCCCTCCTGAAAATGTTTTTTTCATCCTCCATTTGTAACGCAGTACGCTTATTTTTTCTTCTTTCAGTTTGCAAAGAGCACATGGCTTGTTTTTTTTAATCAGCCATTTTATGAGCATATGTTGCTACCAGAAGAACTGAATGTGCATTGCATCGTTTTTGTTTCCTCCTCTTCTGTTTCCAGCTGTTTGCACCTTGCTTTACTAATTCACACCTTTTTTTTCTGTTTAAAAAAAACAAAAAAAAAAAACAAAAGATCGAGTTTTGCTTTGGCATGCCAGAATGAGCCAAGCTACTTTGTGACCTGTGAAAATCCTATATACATGGTTATCTAATGGAGTTGCTTTTAGATGTATTGCTAATCAGTGTACATTCACAAATAAAACTGTATTTTAAGAAACAGAAGTTCATTTATTTTTTCATGTTTGTGCATGACAATCCATGTCATCCTTCAAGTTGTCTTTCAGTTCCAGATAATTCATACACACTCATTTCACTTTATACCATGATCATGACTTGAGCATTTAAATGCAAATAGCTTAATGCTGCTGATAATAACAGTTTCATACAGAAGAACCGATGCTACAGTACTTTAGTTTTGACTAAGCAGGAAAAACAGTGACTGGTGCCTTTTTTTGTCTTTTTTTCGTGACGAAAGATAATAGTGAGTGTACTGTATGTGTGAATAGTTCAATCAGGAAGCTGTGACGCAAAGAGCGCATGAATGCAAATGACAAAGCACAGGAAATGTGGAAGCACTGGACAGAAATGTCAAGTGAAGAGGGAGCACAATGACTCCTTTGACACAAAAGTTATGCATCGCTCTGTTTGAGCAAATTGTACCTTAAAGGCCATAACAAGGGAGGGTTTGGTCTCTGGAATATAGAGAGACATAGAGGAGAAGATCTTTGTTTGCATTCTCATTTCGAAAATACACATATCAATATCTTAAAAAAATATGTATTTTGTTATTCACACGCTATAAATACGGTTAGTTGTTTTGTTTACATGTGAACTTCTACAAGTTCTACCAGTGTTCTACAAGTGTCCTGTGAAATAATCACTCACAGGAAAGACGAAAAAACAACTTATTTCTGCTACCCCAAATTATGTGTATTGTTCTAACTGTTCTCTAACTGTTGCTTGTTACTGTATAGTTGTTGCCTCTTAAAAAAGTCAAACAATCTGTCAAGAGAAAAATACAATTCATAGATGGCATGAGGGATGTCAACAGCAAGTTAAAATGTGTTCTCCACCAATTTATCATAGCACTGCACAATTCAACAAAAAATAATAAAATGACACAAAACTGAATTTACTTTTAAATTCCCGTAAATTGGGTCGTGTGAGCCGTGTCCACATGAAGCCTCCTTGTCTTGTATTTACAACTATGGATCTCTCCGATTTCAAATAGCTCACAAGCTTGAATGTGTTTTCAAACATTTTCAGGAAAGGCAGGGGCCGCGAAAGTTCATTTTTATTGGATGATAAATTCATATTCTGTCATTTAATTTGGCGGCCACTGAAACTAGGTGAGTGCTAAATTAAACCATCACATTACTTGAAATAGGATTTTTGAAATACTTATTTTAGGAGCAAAATTTAAGTGACAAAATATCTTCAAATAAGGACTGATGACATTTTTTGACAGTGGGTGCTGGTCTCCGCCAGGGCTGCGCCTTGTCACCAATCCTGTTTGTGATATACATGGACAGGATATCGAGGCGTAGTCGTGGTGGGGAGGGGTTGCAGTTCGGTGGTCTGAGGATCTCGTCACTGCTTTTTGCGGATGATGTGGTCCTCATTGGATCATCGGCTTGTGACCTTCAGCACTCACTGGATCGGCTGGCGGCCGAGTGTGAAGCGGCTGGGATGAGGATCAGCACCACTAAATCTGAGGCCATGACTCTTAGCAGGAAACCGATGGATTGCTTACTCCGGGTAGGAAATGAGTCCTTAGCCCAAGTGAAGGAGTTCAAGTACCTCGGGGTCTTGTTCGCGAGTGAGGGTACTATGGAGCGTGAGATTGGCCGGAGAATCGGAGCAGCGGGGGCGGTATTGCGTTCGCTTTACCGCACCGTTGTAACGAAAAGAGAGCTGAGCCGCAAGGCAAAGCTCTCGATCTACCGGTCGATCTTCGTTCCTATCCTCACCTATGGTCATGAGGGCTGGGTGATGACCGAAAGGACGAGATCGCGGGTACAAGCGGCCGAGATGAGTTTTCTCAGAAGGGTGGCTGGCGTCTCCCTTAGAGATAGGGTGAGAAGCTCAGTCATCCGTGAGGGACTCGGATTAGAGCCGCTGCTCCTTTACTTAGAAAGGAGTCAGCTGAGGTGGTTCGGGCATCTGGTAAGGATGCCCACTGGGCGCCTCCCTTGGGAGGTGTTTCAGGCACGTCCAGTGGGGAGGAGACCTCGGGGAAGACCCAGGACTAGGTGGAGAGATTATATCTCAACACTGGCCTGGGAACGCCTCGGGATCCCCCCGTCAGAGCTGGTCAATGTGGCCCGGGAAAGGGAAGTCTGGGGCCCCCTGCTTGAGCTGCTCCCCCCGCGACCCGACCCCGGATAAGCGGATGAAGATGAGATGAGACATTTTTTGAATTGCAAACAAACAGAAATCAGCACTTTTATGTTGATGGACAAAAACATTTTGCTTTGTATAGTTTTTCAAAAAAGTGAGGGAAATGTGGATATTCCTGACAGCCTTATTTTCTCTCTCTATTCTTATTGCATTTCCTGCACTGTGTTAACTGTGGCACACTGTGTATCACAACTCCAAACTCACAAGTTCTGTTTGAAGTCCGCTTTCTTACACACAGTCCTCTCGTGACCTCCATTACCCACAATGCATCTCAGCGGCAGATAGTTCAGTCAGAGAATTGGTTGTGTCAGAGTCCGATGCAGCCTGGAGCAGAGATGAGAAGCAGGTTACTGGTTAACTCATCTCTTCCTGTTTGACAGTGACAGTAAGTGACTTCATGAGGACACTTATCAGGTTTCACACAGAAGCCACAGAATACTTCACACGACTTGTGTTTTACACTTAAACAATTTGTAAAGAGACTTGAATAAATTGGTGGAGTTCCCTTTTAACGGGTAAAAACCAAGAAAGGTTGGGATAGCTGCCACAAAGAATGGACAGTGAGCGTGGACTGTACAGTAGAGTATCCAGGCAACATGAGTGTGAAAGAGAGCAGCCAACGTGCCTTGACTGCATTGATATCCGAAGATACCAAACAAAATATGCAAAACACACATCAGGACAGAGTGTGCTAACCTCTATGTAAGATGTGGCTCTCTCTTTCTGGCCGTTCACTATCTGCCAGTTGAGGGAATATTTACGTTTTGACCACAAACTAATGATTATATTATTTTTTGCTCCTTTTCTTGCCCTTTTGATGTAGCCTCAACAATATATTAGTGATGCTACCCTGCTGCAGATATTATTGATATATACGACCGCTGTCTAGATTATTATGATCAACTTTTTAGATGAGATGAGACGTTTCAACAGTGATGATGCTTTTCTTTTCTTGCTTCGGTCTATTTGTTAAGTTGCTATCGGCAACATGTACTACTCTGGGGAAAACGATAGGATTCAGCCACTGTCAAGAATTTATACACCCGATGATTAAGTTTGAAAGTTGAAGGAATGTTTGAATAGTTGTAGAGAGAAGTATCTAAATGTAATTTTAGCGAAAGGAAACTTCTGACATACCTGTGGTGACCAAAGGAGAATTATAACTACAGCAAAAATCAATCAATCACCATCAACTTCCATTTGACTGAGGCCCAATAAGGGGGGGTTGTGTTTGTGTGTGGAGAGAATGAAAACTGGACATGGATCATTTAAGTTTTACTTGTCGCTAGGTGAAGCTTCCATATAAAGTATTTACAGCGTTGTAATCCCGTCCTGGCGTCAGTGAATGTGATACAGTACTTTATTTGGCAACGTTCCTGATATATAAACAATAAAAGCCTATGAGCGATCCTGTGACTCTGTGCTTTTTGTGGTTGTCATGACTTCCGATCAAGTGAGGAGGCCTCTAACTGGCTCCAGAAACCTTTGCTACAGATGATGATTCTGAGGTAGTTTGACTTGTTGTTCATTGTTTAACTGTAGTATGTAGTAAAACACAAATGACTACACAGGATATGAAACTGCTTATGTTGTCATCATTCAGGTCTGCACAGAATCTACAGCCGTGGAATTCTGACTACACCTCTGCAGATTAGAAACAAAACGATATGTTGCTTATAAAACTCACAATGCTGACAGTTACCATCTAAAACAGAGTGAAATGTAAAAAAGTATGTATCTGTTCATTGTTAGTGGTCCTGCAGTAGGAATGTATTTGATTTAAACCCCTCTTGTAACTGTACCTCGCCCAAATTAACCGTTTCATTGGAAAGTCCACAGAAGTTAAAGACACTAACTTCATTTATATTATTTCATTGGGACTTTAAGATGGAGGTAACTAACTTATCTTTGATGAATATTGTCGAGCATTTTGTATGAAAAAAAAATGACAGATTTTCCTTTTGTTCAAACTTTGAAAAGTAAAAAAAATACTGGAGATTAAGTTTGGATTTGCTCATCAGGTAATACTCTTCCGATTTAGCAGAAAATAAGTATTTAAGGAAAATGTATAATAATTAGGCATAATATTAATAATAATAATTGTAAAAATCCTTTTTAGATACATACACTCACACATTCTACACACATCCGTCCCATTGCATCATGTTCAGCACAATTACGGAGGTGATCTCCAGACAGCACCACACTGTGAGTGTCAAAACAATGAGCCTACTTGTGTCCAGATGGATGCTCTGTTAGGGGAGAGGGGGAAATCATGATAGGCCCTTTTGGGGTGGGGACAACCCCCCCACCCCTGTAAACACACACACACACATGCATATGTCCTTGCCCCACCCAAACCCAGCCGGGCAGACACCCCACTACTGTGCTTCACAGCTCCCAGAGACTGCAGTGATGCCCAGATGCCACTGGGCTGAATTAGGGACTGATAAACAACATACGGGGTCAGTTAGGTCTGAGCCCAAACTCACACCCCATGGGACCACCCACACACCCACCCACACACACACACAAGCTTGTGCTGGTACATTTTGTTCATCCAAACTGCTTCCTGTGTGAGAGAGAACATGATGGGTGACGAGTAAAGGCCCGACCTCATATGCCAACGAATAAATTAAAAGTGGTCAGTTTACCGCCTAAGTACATGTGTCTGATAAACTGAACAAAGAGGGTACAGCTGGGGAATTAGTTAGTTGTTTACCTTCTGACACAGCCTGGCCAACAATTTATCTTCTGTTTCCACTCATTATTACAAATAGTGCCCTGTCATTTCAAAACCTGTCTGTTTGGAATGAGCTGCTTGCTGCTTTATTTATGACACCGAAAAAGTGACCTGCAGCAAGTAAAGGGCGTCTGCAGGACTCAGTCTGCAGAACCCGGAAGCCACTGCTGTTCACCTGTTTATTCAGAGTTCCATTATGCTTGACTCACAGAATCTGATCTACGGACTCATTGCCATGAAGAAATGTAGTCGTCGTTGTCACTCACGCTGCTAATGCTACAGAAGTGGCGCCGCTCGCCTGTTTATTCAAAGCTTAATGTTAAATGTATCACATGTCCAAATCATACCAAATTCTTCTTCTTCTTATGAGAAGACGATAAGATGAACAGCTCGCGCCAGATATATATATATACAGTATATGAAATCTACCCAGCTGCTCAGCGTAGCCCCATCACAGAGTTAAACTTACATAATGCTAAGCTATGACCTCAGATCCCCTCCTTCTGAAGGCACACCCTACACAGGCTGCGATATTAAAGGTCCCAGTGTCCTGTAAGCAACAGAACTAATAAAGTCCAATTTACACAGCGGACACGGGATAGATAACTAATTAAAACTCCAGCAGCAGCGTTTTGTGATGGGGCAACAGATAATAGAATGCATTACACTGGGATTTTAATGCAGCTGTTATTGGCTTTGTTGGCCTGAGAACAGAATGGTCTCCTCATAACTCTGTGAGGAGGAGGAGAAAGTGCAAGTCAGTGTGTGTGTGTGTGTGTGTGTGTGTGTGTGTGTGTGTGTGTGTGTGTGTGTGTGTGTGTGTGTGTGTGTGTGTGTGTGTGTGTGTGTGTGTGTGTGTGTGTGTGTGTGTGTGTGTGTGTGTGTGTGTGTGTTGGATTATTTTGTGGAGTCACCGTTATTGATCAACTGTTTTATCAAATCCTTGAAGATGTATTGAGTTCATTTGGTGCTATGGGGCAGGAAGGATCTCACTTATTGCCCTTTAATCTTTAATTCCGTGAAGGCTGTTGGACAGAGATTATAGATGTTGTTTGTGAAAACCAAGACAGGGAAGTGCGCTGGGCAGCATTATCTAAGTGTTTTATCATTCCTCTCCCAGTATGGAGCCCAGTGCCATTTTTTAAGCATAGACATTCAAGGGCAGGGGACACAATGGAGCCCTCAACCACGGTCTGATGGTGAGAGATGGAAGTTTGTGATTGATTTGTCAGTGGTCTGTGAAAGTCAGACGCTGCATTCAGCCTGAGTAACACAATGGACAAAATAGAGCTGATTCATTTTGTACTGAGCTCACTGACTTCTGATATGATTTAGTTTCATAAAATATATTATTGTGCATTACATACCAGTGGTGGATCAAGGGTTTGGCCCCTGAAGTGCCATGTCCTGTCAGTAGTCTTTTTTTCACTAAAGTAATCACTTAGTGGCCCCTTTATAGCCACTGATTTAGAAAGATCCACCACTGTACACCTACATTTACCAATAATTAAGTCACTGACACTACTTGCAGCACACATGTGAAAAAAAGGTATCGACAATGAATGTGAACAATATATGACCGTAAGAATGGTGACATACATGCAATACATTGTAAAACTGGTTAAATTTGGATTATGTATGTGTTTTAATTTATACACAGCTTTTGAGATGATAAAATAAGACCGGGTATCATAGTCACATTTTGTACAGCTTTATAAGTTTGTTTTCAGAATCTGGTACAGTCCATTCAGCATACAACACCCACAGTCTATAGGATCTACCAATTAGGGGGAAATGGCAGAAACCAAGGACAGGAAAACATGAAAACATGAAATACTGTTGGTGCTGCTTGTTCAAAGTAGACAGGTTTACAACACAGAAAAACATAAATCCAGTATATGAAGCAGAACTGCAATTTAACAGTGCTATAAAGCATTGTGAATAGAAAGTATGTTCATGATATTCTCCAGTTAGCTCACAAAAAGGAGCTAGAATCAACAGTGATGGCCATGAAGTGGCCTTAAACCAGAACCACGCAGGAGGTCCTACTGACTTCAGCTCTGGGACCAGATGGGAACCTGATTTGCACTCTCACTATTAAGAGATCCATGTGACAAATGCTGCTACTGCTGAGAGGAACTAGTGGTATAGATTGCCTACGGCCACAGAGTTATTTGTTTCCCTGGCTATTGACTCCCTGCTATGGGTTATATATAGGCCACTCTGTCATATGCTCCTCCCACTGTACAATGAGACATGTATCCTTTTGCTATTGGAAATCTAATCCTGCATTGGAGATCAATAGCATCCAATTTCCCTTTTCACTTGTCAAGAATTCAGCAAAGTACTAGTGTACACTGTATATGTGTGTACATTTTATTATAAACAACAGTATATGTTGATTTTTTTTTCATTGATTTCAAAGCTTTCTTACAATAGAATGGATTAGCTATATATATTGTTTGCATGTAGGTGACATTATGTTCTTATGTCTAGTACACCGGACCACGTCACCTAAATCAACCTGACCTGATTATCTGTTAATATCGCTGTAAACTGCTGTAGGGATCAATGTAGTTTCACAAAGTGGATGATGGTAGTGTTTTTATGTGCATCCTCAGCTGAAAAGGGAAGAACTATGGCCCATCACTATGATCTACAGTCTTCCCCCCCACACACACACACGCCGCCCTTTAACCTCCTTATCACCAGAAACCAGGGATCCAGGAGGAAGAGACAGAGAAGAGCCTGAAGTGTGCTGATCCGAGCTGGGTCCGATGCACAGCGTCACACTGTTCAGTCAGGAAGGTTAAGACGACAGGCGTGAACTGGCGAGAAGAACAAGGCTTAACTTGGTCAGACTGTTGGGCCGGACTGAAGTAGGTTATGCTATGGTGGACTAAATCGAGCAGGATTTGATCGCCCTGGGGATGACTCCACTCTGTGACACTGAACCGAGTCGCACTGGATTGGACTGGAGTGAATTAACAGGACCAATCTCGTCTAAAATGAGTGTGATTAAGATGAAATGTACTTGACTGGAATTAAACTCAGAAATAATTCAAGTTGTATTAATTTAGGATTAGCTAGATTTAATTTTGAACATCCCTCCACAGCTATGGTTGCATATCAGCATGTTAAACTTATAATCCGTGTAGAATTTTCATTAAATCGGACCATTGTTTGACTTCATGGTCGCTATTTTGTCCCCAATTATGTTTTGTAATTATCTCTCTATATAGAGGGGACACCAGCTTACAAACATTAAAATACAAATCGGAAGAATAGAAAACCTTCACAAAGACAAGATGGGGGGATCACATGGTTCAGTGTTATTATTTAATAATGGCAGCACAAAGCACTCCAATTTGAAATGGATTTAAAATTTGTAAAATCTATAGAAATGACAGAAAGTCAAGATGCTCAGGTTTACTGTCAGTCATCTATATTATACGTTCCTGTAGAAACTACAAGTCTGTATGATATCAACTGCGTTTTAAGAAAAGTGTCTGTGATTGGTGGAGCTTGCTGTTACTATGGAAATGTTGGAGATGTCGATATGATAGAAAAGGAATCTTAACATCACCGTTCTCTGTACTACCTCTTAAACCAGGACTTTAATCCTAAGTAAAATGTAACTTAAGGAAAGCTGAGAATGTCACATGATGCAAAACCTGTCATCACTGCACGTTGTTGTTCCGTGGCAGATTTTCAAACTAACTCGGCCCACAGGCTTTAAGTCACGGGACGTATGTTGCACTCAGCTGAGTGAGCCGCTCCTCTTCCCTGACCACCAGGAATTTCAGCAATTGTCCGACTGCTGCTGGACAAATACTGCGCACATGTGTGGTGAGTGTGTATATATGCCACCGCTGTGCTAAATGCTCGGGTCACGAGGCTTCCTGAAAAGAGGGTGATGTACATGTTTACTGACAATGACTTAATAGAGACACTGTATCGTTTTCTTTTTTCCTCTTTCCCTCCTTTTTTTTTGTTCCTTTCTCTATCCACCACACCCTGTATAAGAAAGGAGGTGGGGGAGGAGAGGAAGACAGTCAAGACAGATGCCTAACTCCTCTAGGAAAAGGGGTGCATCTGCCATAAAGGGGGTCAATAAGGTACAACCGGGCTACTGTGAACTGTGTCTTGTGGGATGATCCTCCTCTTTTGTGTCAGCCACTATCTCTACAATGGAACGCTAATGGCAGACGTAGATTTCCCTAAGTGACACTGATTAATGACTGAGAAAGAAGGCAGGTCCTTCTCTCTCTTATCAGTGTGAGCCCGAACTGATCTGGCCCTAAGTATTCAGAGAAGTTTGCCTTTGAAGGAATGTTTCGACTTTTTGGAAGTGGAATAAAGTTTATTCAAAGCGTCTTCACTAGTTTAAAGTCTGTTGTGGGAGAACAAGCTGCAAAAACAACATGCTCCTTATTTTAAGCTTTATTTAAATCAATCGTCTCATTGACAATGAGAAGTCTTGTTCACAGGGAAACAAACATGACACAACTAAGGAGCAACTAGTAGAAATGAGAGCTGGGAAAAAAAGCCAGCAGATAATGACGTTTTACAATTAATTGAATTGAGCGGTACAAAGTACCTGAGACCACTTCAGCCAAGATTAGTGAGGATATAAGGGATATATAAGGTTAAGTGGTTATTGGATCATGGTCTGCACTTATAAGATTTAAATGTAAGAAAGAAATGTGAGGTAGTTAAGCTTCTTAACATCATGAGATCATTACTTTTTTGTGTCCGTTGGGGCGTACATTCACCCAGGTTACACGTAGACCACTGATGAGTACGACATTTGTCATTATAGCATTAACTGTGTGATGAACAGGATTTAGCTGCTGCAGCACTGAACAGTATATGACAGTACGAACGTTTCTCTTTCATACAAGAAACTCTTGAGTCAAATGTTGAACACGTACATTAAATGACAGAACCTACAAAGTATTTATATGACTCAGCAAGAGTGATGTCATGTTTCACCACTTCATGTTAAGTTATTCCGGCAAAAGCGAGAGCAAACAGCTGCCTGTTTACACATGGAGCAGACATGGAGCAGCAGTAGCATCTATTGAAATCATTTCTCTGGTCACAGGTCCAATATTCATTCTCCTTTAACTGCAGTTTGGTCTCCATGCACCAACTGCTGGGGTCAATGTCTTGCTCTTTAGCAGATAAAGTTAATGTTGCACTATTTTCATAAGCTCATCAAAAACAGAACAGTTTCCGATGAGTGAATAAAAAAAATGCTCTTCAGTTTGTTTATATATATTTTTTGAATGAAATTTAAAAAGCTATAGATTAATTTCATGGCTTTTTGCGTGTTTTAAGACGTGTTTAGTCACTTGCAGGAAGAGGAATCCCCGAAGCTGAAGACACTTTGACATATTGTCATATTACATAGATGCTATGGCAAGTTCCCTCTTTAGTCTCCCTATTTAACCATCCAGCAGGGACACAGAAACAACAGAATTCATTTAAAGTCATGTTTCTGGCCAAGAAGTTACTACTTTTATCTTAGTATAGCTCTGTTTTGGTCACTTTTTTTTGGTTTGAACTAAAGTTATTAGGATCTTTAGCTACAAAAGTTAAACTCTTTAGACCAGTCAGCTGATAATGAATTTATCTGCCTTGTGATTTTGACCAGAATGGCTACAGCTGGCTCAACTTTTCTGCTACTGTGCGGGTGTATGAACAAGGTGGATGGGGACACAAGTGATAATTCTGTACATAATGGATTATTTTTGATATAAACCATTGATTGATGCAACGTTAAACTTTTGAACCTAAGTTAAATAGTTAAATACTGAAAAGAATCTGGCAAAATTATGTCTCAAATATTATTGTCAACAAGGAAAGCAACTTTAAAGCCGTCACATGGAGTATCACTCTGAATTATGTGGACGACGCATTTGTCTGTATGTCATTCAATGATTTATTTGTCTTTTTGGAAAAAGAGCTTTGTGGAATCAAAAGAGAAAAACTTAAAAGGTCATTGTTGTTATTCATTGCAGTTATATTACTCAGCAGCAAAGACATACTGTGTGAATCCCATAATGCTATTCATTTCCAACACTTGAGATGTGTGTTATGTACACACAGACACCATATCGTCCCCCCGGGAGCCGCCAATCGTTTTGTCTGGCCTGGATCCCTCTTTTGTCTCTCTCCCCACTCCTGCCTTCTTATCCTCTCCCACCCCCACCGTCTCAGAACCTGATATTAAAAAAGGATTACCAACGGAAAAAAAACCAACATGGGTTATTTCCTGCCGTCCTGAGAACTATCCCCCTGTTGCGAAGACTCCCAAACCTGCACCTTCCCTCGCTGTCTCTCTCTCTCTCTCTCTGGCCTTCCACAGCCCGCCTGCAGACATTTGAAGGGGACGACAACAGTAGCAACAGTGGGGGATGGTGAGGGGAGGGGGGTGGCTGAAGCCTATTTCTCTCTGTCTGCCTCTCCTCCTCTCTCTCCCTCTCTCTCTAGATAGTCTGCCAGCAGAGATTTGGAGGGCAACTCGAGTGCCCCCCTCCCCTTTTTTCCTCTCTTGCTCTCTCTCTCTCTGTGCTGAGGTGAGAAAAGGAAGAAAAAAAGGAGTTGGATGGAGAGGATGAAGGGCACAGAGGAGTGAAGGTGTAGCACACAGAGGAGAGATGTAAGAGGCGGAGAGGAGCTGGAAACGTCAGAGGGGGGGGGGGTATGGATCAGGATAAACTTTCTGCCGGGGCTATCTTGGTGCTTTTGAGGAAATTGAGCTGCTGCTTGCATGTGAGAGGCATCGCACCAGAGCAAGAGAAGAGATGAGATCAGAGCACAGACGCCACAATGAAAAATAGGTTTAGGCTTTTTTTCTGAGAAGAAAAATTTACTTTTAAATCAAAAATGTTGACAGCCATCCAATGAAAATACAGATAATAATAATTTGAATGGCTTACAAAAACATGTTTCGCAATCGTCACGTTTCAAATTGTGGATATCTCTTTTGACAGCCGAACAAAAATGAATATTACTGCCTTCAATTTTCGTCCCTGCTACTTTGCCTGAAATTTATATGAATAAATATAAAGGCTGACGTTCCAATGACTAAAAGATATAAAGGTCATATTTTTTTGCGTGACAAAAACGTGGTTTAAGCAAAAAGTGGACCATGTGTTAATGTCCAAACATATTATAAGAATAATATAGGTATTATCTATTGTGGATTATATAAAAACAGGGGTAAAATATAATAATCACATTTGGTCGCAGAATTTGCCCAATTCCATGCTCCTCACAGGGGAAATCCTCCTAACTGGCTGATAGGACCAACACCACTTTCACCCCAGAACACGTGGCGCCTGAAGTGGGATTCTGTTCGCCCGGTCATCCCAGGGCTGAGCAGCTTGTGACCCACATCAAACACAGGTGTGAAGCAGGGTCATGGGTCAGTTCAGTTGTTGACCCGTTCACACCAGCGCCAAACATGCAGGGTCACCGCCGGGGCCTGAAAGAGTCGATTACGTCTGTGTTGACTGACCTGAAAGTTGTCATCAAGATTTGTTTGAACAGAGTTTAAAAAAAAAAAAACTCCCCTGACCCTGTGGTGGCTACATTTTCCCTCTCTACACCCTGAACTACAGTCTCTCTATTATCTGAATAGTGTTTGGTCTCTTTCACTAAAGCAATTTCCTGCTTTACTTTTGTGAAGTCACACGCACTCATATGTGGTAGCGACACAGTAATTGGGTTACAGTGCAGTTCCCCTGCTTTGAACATGACTGAGACTGGGGATGAAGGGAGGAGGGAGTCAAACTGGTCAAAGGAGAAGAGAAGTGGAAAGGCCAAGGGAAAGAAAGAGAGAGACGAGGAGAAGTTGTTGACTTATCCTCTATCTGTCATGTTTTCCTTTCTCATCCCTGCTATCCAGGAGTCACACTGACCTCCATTCACGAGATACTAACAAGGGCTCCACCCCTCTGCACTGTAACGCTACACTCTGGGACTCTACACACAGACACACACACATTAACACTCACACTCACATTTACTGTGCGACAGTAACACAAAACCTTTTCTTACTCACTTCATCTCCCTCATTACAGTTACACACAGTGTTTTCATGCTCACAGCCTTGACAACAATCTGTCCTTTATCCCTCTCAAACCCAACACATACTCACACCAACCCACACCCACCCACATACACACACACACACACACACACACACACCACGCACTAGATACTACATACTCAGAATTGCAAACAATCTTCAGCTGGGTGTACATATTCATAAATGTTTAATATGTATGCGCATGTCCTCTTCTCGCCCCAGCAGGAATTGGTTTGTACAACAAACACAAACACAAACACACACACACACACACACACACACACACACACACGCGCTGATGCCCACATAGGCACACGTTAACAAGATAAATAACACACAATACTTGCCCCCTTCAACATGGCAAACAATATTCTCCTGCCTTTTCAGTCTTTATTTGAAAACACCCCCCCCTCCCTTCGTCCTCCTTTAACACACACACCCAGCAATACTTTCTGTACAGTGTATGGGGCAGCTGCTAGTGCCTACATGCATCCCACTGCCCATTATAATGCACACATTGTGGTCAAATCCCCCTGGATCAGGAGTGGGTTGACAAGCGCCTCACTGTGCCTGAGGTCCCTCCACATAAGCCATTGTAAGCCTTTCAGTATCACAATATAGGCTCCCCCTTCTACAAGACAGGATATGGGTCATTGGGTCAAAGGGACTAAGTGCAGTGTATTACATAGGAATTATGAATGTGCATCCCGGCTCCTCTTCCCTGTCTACCACAGATAATCACCTGCAGATTATCCCTGGACGAATGCTGCCCTTAATCAAACTCCGCTTAGAGAAAGTCGACGGGTTGTTTTGACTTGTTTTTGCGTCGGCTAAACATGTGCAGGATTGGCTCACCGCTAATCAGGCGAGTTGGAACAGTTTGACCATGATGTCGCCGTGGAGCTGAGAGATCTTCTGAAACAAGAACGAGCTATCTGCAGAAGGTTACAGCGTCAGAACAGAAGTTAGGGAGGGATGATTGGGACATGAACATATCACAATAGCAAACAAACTCCTCATAAGATTTTTTAAAGTATTTCAGATAGGTGGAGCGGACTGATAATTCTGGGTCAGTGTCAGTCTTCTAATCCTTGTCCTCCCTGCTGTGTCTTCATTTACTGTCTCGAGTTTCTTCCAGACATTAACTGAAGTCTGAACATGCAATGTCCAAGGCGGTTGTTCCAGATATTTTCCAGAACTCTTTCTTTTCTAGGTACCCCTAGTAAAATTTCCAATTGAGGCCTTATGAGAATATCACAGCCAGCGACTGTCTCTAACATTCATAGGATGCATACTGGGAGGAAAAAGGCCAAAATAATAGAAATATCTCTTCATGCAGAAGATGTTGACAAGGATGTCCACTTGGAAAGACAATGAGATCTGAGAGCTTCTGGTTAGAAGGGCCGACGCTGGTGTTGAAACAAAAACACTGCGGTTTCTGCAACAGAATTTAAACGTTGTATGTCCTGCTTTGGCTTTAGCTTCCACCCTCGCCTGAATTTTCTGGATATTTTCCTGTTGTTGTGAACATGTCTGACCTGGACTCCTCCTGCATTCTTCATGTGTGAAAATGTCTGGACCCTATTTTCCGGAGTTTGCTGTATGTCTGGAAACAGCTTCTCTGTCTCTGTCCCCGTATGTTGCCCTGTGTTGATGCTGTATGTTTGTGGTCTGATCATCGCTATGGTCGAGTTTTTAACCTTGACACATTAAATTATTTGGAATAAATATAAATTCCTCATTTTGGTTATTAGTCTCATTTGCCGAGACTTAGTTAGAAGGATATCACTTTGTAAATGCAGCGAGAGCCAGCATGGAGTTAGCTTAGCTGAGTATAAAGACTAGCATTAAACAGCTAGCTAGACTCAGTGTAAAGGTAAAAGAAGAAAAAAAAAAACACTTATAAAGCTCATTCAATTTGATTTAATACTATACAAAAGAGTATATCCTTAGGAAACTGTTGCATTACAGCTAGGCTAATCTAACAACACAATGCTCCTTTAGCTATTGGCAAGAAAACAAATAAAACTTTTGCCAAAACGTCGAACTATTCCTTCCAATTAATACACTTGTAATATGGACACTTGCTATTTAGCTTCTTTAAGCTCTGCTATTTATCTCGTATGTGAACTATACTAAGCTGAGAAAAATTGACATGATTTAAATTGAACAATCTCAGCTGTTCCAATCTGGTTATTTCAGAATTGAAAGTATTTTTGCATTGAAGTTTAATGCCTAATACTTACATACATACATTTACATTGAAGTGGAACTACATTGTCAAAGTTTGCAGCTAAATTGACATTTCACTTAATATTGCCACATTAAATAACTTGAAACATATCGTATGTTTTTCTCCTTCTGTCAGGCTCTCATCTCTCTTACAGCACTGTGAAATCAGTTCCTGTTTCTTCTTAAACTGTCCAGTTTTTATTACTCGGCTGTGTCTCTGTCTGACTCTCTCCCTCCGCTGCTTTGGCATTCCTCCCACCTTCGTAACTGTGTATGTGACCCGGTGAGGAGCAAGGGTCACGGGCCAGTGGTGAGGGTGCTTGGGGTGTTGAAGGGGGTTTCTAAGTCTGGCTTGTTGTAAGCAGGGCCCCCCCTGTCTGCCGTCTCTTTCAGTGGGGAACTGAAATGAACTCCATGGGAGGGCACGGCGCTCCGTCGCAGGCGTCTGCCCACACAGCCCCACCCCAAAGCTGAGGAGGGCTAGCCATCTGCGCCCTTTGTCTAAGGAGGGGGATACAGCCACCTCGTTTCTTTTCTACGCACCCCTACACACACAAACACACACACACACACACGAAGGAAACCCGGCAAGAGAGGGACAGAATTCAAGATTTTCTTTAAGCTTGAAGAGACCTCACCCTTATAAGTACTTGTTTCCCCCAATCTTTCTCCATCTTGAGGAAGAAAGAGAAAGAAAGAAAGAAAGAAAGAAAGAAAGAAAGAAAGAAAGAAAGAAAGAAAGAAAGAAAGAAAGAAAGAAAGAAAGAAAGAAAGAAAGAAAGAAAGAAAGAAAGAAAGAAAGAAAGAAAGAAAGAAAAAAGTATTCCTATTGAGACAGGTGCCTTAGTTCTGCTCTGCTCCTCCTCTCACCTATTCAGTAGGAAATATCAACTTTTCCCTCTTCTTTCTACTCCTCCGTCTCTTGTCCCATCTCACTACCACACAATGAGCGGCTGTGTTTGCATGGGAGTTGCCGATTGACTCGCCGAATTTGTTCCCATAGCTCATTGTTTCTGCCCAGACTTTTGGGGGAAATGAAAACCAGGCACCCCCCTTCTGAAAGTTTCTGTATGAATTATTCAACAGAGAAATAACTTCACACCCAAGTCATTTTCACTAAACAGTGGGTTAAGATTTGCACATTTGAATTTCAAACATGATGCAAAGGAAAAACAGAAAAGAAAAGAAAGAAATGTCTCCCAGCCATAGCTTGACTCATAACTCATTTTAATGTGCGGTGAGAATCAGAATGGATAAAAGAGTGAAGAAAGTCACTTCTGACACGTAATCAGCCATGGAAATTGGAAAATAAAGGACCATTCCACTTCCACAATCTCCCTGGGAGTAAAATATCACAGAGCAGGGTTCATGACCAGAGGGACGAACAAGACACATCAAATCCCCATTCACAAGCTATAAGAGTGTGAGATTAATAAAGGAGAGCCTTTCACTTTGGATAGAGCCCAGATGTTCAATAGGGAGACATATTTAGACTGCGGAGAAGCCGTGACCGGGTTGCAAGGCACGGCTATAGGGGCTTCTTCTATCTGTGTTTGTGTGCATGAGTGTGTATATAGCTTATGTAGATCCAGAAAAAAAAGACACGTGTATACTTGCCATTGTCAATTTCAACGTGCTGACTCACTCACTCAGTCACTCACTCAGTCCCATTGTCTGTGGAGAACAGCTCAGTGAATAGAAGACCTAGTTTTGGTCGAAGAGGCTGGAGGACCCTCACTACCACTCTTTCTCTTCGGCTCCTATTGTTTGGCCAGGCCTCTGCCTCACTGGAGGCCCCAACACAGTATCTTATTGATGAAGTCCATCTTGTGTTTCTATGTAAAAACTGCTGTTGAGTTGATCTAACTTATGGCTATTACAACAAATGTTAAGAACTTGATGTGCTGAAGGCAGTGGCACAGTGTTTTACAAAATGCAAGTTAATTAACTTTACAAGAGCACACAAAAAATGACATATTTTAATTTGTTAAGAACTAATGAATAAAGTATGTAAGGGCTCTCATCTCAATACACGATACCGGCTGCAACCATTTTAGTGGCTCATTCATAGGCTCCATTAAGCCTAGTTTATGTGCTTCATATTTGTCCTTGCGAGCAGCGTCGTTTCGGCAGATCTCCTATTTTTTTTCGGGACTTGGTTGATGAATTGAGCTGAAGCCAAGAGTCTGTCTCTACAGACATCTCTAAGCTCCCTCATTAATGTCATTATTGAAGGAGAAGTAGAGATCCACAGATGGCTCTCAGAGGGAGAAGACAAGTCATTCTCATGGAAACTAAAGAAAAACCTTCACAAACACTCTGTCACAGCAAAGAAGCAAGCCCACACCATTGCTCTGGGGAAACCATTGTGTTTGCGTTTCTTCTTCTTCTTCTTTGCCTTAAACGTATATGAATGCACAAGGATACGCTACGATGTAGTTCATGACAGAACTTTCACATCAGTGATTTTGTTTTGGAAATATATCAACCGTTAGTATAACTGCGATAAAATAGGTGTTGCAGCGGATGGCATTTCCTTTATTCACTTCTACTCATCAAATGTGCTCTTTGTCTCTGTGTGTGGAATGTGGTGGTTCACACAGAGGAGAGGCCTTGACATGACCTAGACTTGAAGTCACCAACCCCTGAACACAATTAGTCATTTTCCTGCCTCAACAGTCGCGCAATAGCAATGGGCGTTTTTAATTGGATTGAGGTGTAATTAGTTGACTTTGTTCATGTACTGGATGGGTTAGTGTTGCTTCATTCTACCAAATACAAGGACTGTAGAACACGCAATAATAAACATTGTTTCTCCTGACATTTCCAATCAGCTGTTGAAGAGCAACCCTCAACTGCACTGTCGACTTTCAATTGATGTTCGTTTAGAAAAAACAGGTTGAGTCACCTAGCAATGGTGAGTTGTGTTTTCCACCGTTGTGAGGATCTATTGGTGATTTAAGTCTTCAGTGGGCAATTTTGTGTGAAGAGACAGGATTCTGGTTATTGCTATGACTCACCTCTTCAGCAGTTTATCTGCATTTAGGATTTATGTTTACGACTAAAATTAAAGTCAGAAAATCCTCATGAATATATTGTCCAAGAGTGTGTGTTGGTGTGTTTGTGTGTGTGTGTGTGTGTGTAGTGGTGACACCTGATCTTTATCATCATGGTTACCAAGAGGATAATAAACAGTGTGTTGCAGTCTCAACCCATCAATAAGCTTTCATCTGCATTCAACCTCCCCTTATCTTTTCAATCCTATATGAACATTTTCCGAATATTATATTGGAAGTTGAGTCATGTTATTTGTTGTAATAAAGATATTTAAAAACAAAAATAGCTTCCAGAATTTAGGGGCTACAACAGCAAAGGTACGATCACCATGCTTCAACTTTCATCTTGGAGCAACTTAAATAAAGTGGTCAGCAGACCTGAGTGACCGTACTGGGACATGTGGTTCTAAAGGTCAGAGAAAAAGGTTGGGGCTGGCCCATTTAATGATTTGTAGGGAAACAATACAATCAAACAATCAATTCTAAATCGTTCAGGGAGCCATGAAGGAGAGGGGGGGGGGCATTTAGGCGGAAATATATTCTCAGTACTGGGGTTCTGTTAGAAGATGAGTAGCAGCATTGCATTTTGGACAACTGCTAGACTGGAGGCCTGGTTAGCAACGATGTCAAGGGCATTACAGCAGTCAAGTCATAACCTTTTAAAAATCATTAAACAACAAAGGCATTTGAACTTATCTCTTCCGACTATACCTTGAATCAAATTTTGAAACTAACAATTTAGTAGCACTAAAATGGCACTTACTTAAAGCACTTTGTAGTTTTGCTTTATTTTTAAAGAAATTGTACTTTCTTGATTCTTGTTGTTCTGGGTATGTACCCTCGGGGTTGAATGCACTTATTGTAAGTCGCTTTGGATAAAGCATCAGTTAAATGAAATGTAATGTAATGCAATGTAACTTAGACCCTCAGCTGGAAAAAGGCCATCATTTTTGGACCTTCAAGTTTTTTTTGAATGATTTTAAAGAATGTGCATCTTTCTGTTTCAACAAAATGCGAACAAATTTAAGACTGGACCATTTTGGGAGCGTGTAAATGAAAAAAGGATTGGTGCGGAAACAGAGCCCAGAGGGACTAAGGGTTGGAGAGGTGCAGATGAGGGTTCAGGGTCACCAACACTGACAGAAAATACATCTGGTAGACAAGTAAGACCAAATCCATTCCACAGCAGTAGCATACGCTCAATGATCAGGGTGAGCGGATACTATGGTGTTGAACACAGCTATGCGGTCTAAATCCATAAGACTGTTGGATTCCCTGGAGTCAGTACCTCACAAAAGATTGTTAAAATTGTTATAAGTGCAGATTCAGTGGTAATTGTAATTGCAAAAGTGATTGTAAGTATAGTGATAGAAAGAGGCGTTTGGAAATTGCAGACAACTGATGAGTGGTTGTACTAATTCATGCTTAGAATTTGCCAGTGCAAGACCATTTTCCTACTTATTAGAATGTTTAGTCCAACATTCTTGAAAACATCTTTAAAGGGTAAAGGAGGAAAAGGATGTGGAGATTTCATAGACACAATTTCCTTTAGAAGAAAAGGTTCTAACTGGTGCAAAGCAGCAAAACAAGCAACAGTGACGGATGGACCATAGGAAGAGGGTTAGTTATGTGTTCTATTGATCACAATCTTGTCAACAAAAACACTGTTCATCCCTGTGGTCATCACTTGCGTGACCCAGGCATCCTGTAATTCCAAAGTCGTGGCACGAAAGTCATTTATTTTGCTGACAGCAGCATTGAAGTATTAGATTTATAAGGATTAAGCAGCTCCAGTCATGTGTTTAGGGGACATGGTTTTGTTTGTGCCAAAGGCCATTATAGGGTGGGGGTGGCTGTGTGTGTATGCATTTGTAGTAGTGTGGCCAGTAGTAGTAGTTTCTTGTCTGTTTGAATGTATGTATATACATGTGTCTGTATGTGTCTGCACTCCCTTAGGTAGAAACAAGGCCCCTCAGCTATTCACCCACTCCTGCTGCCCTCCTACACACATACATACACACACAAGCACATACACACACACACACACACACACACACACACACACACACACACACACACAGAAAGGATGTTAAATGGGGCATTTAAATTGTGAGCGCATTTGGAGTACGGCACCAAATGATGATGTTATAAGGAGGCCACAGAGGGTCACACCCCCTCAGTTTCATGATGATTCATTGGCAGCTACACTCCTCTGCTCCCTCTGAGCCTCATCCGAGATGCAAGTGAGCGAAGGGATGTGGCTGTAAATGATAGCTAAGTGAGGTATTAGCATGAAAATAAGAATAAACTGCCTCCTGCTAGATTCATTTTGAGCACTGCAGTTATCATATGGAAACACAGCTCTGAGAAATAGAAGAGGAACATGGACCAACAGGAGGGTTAATCGGAAAAGATGTAATTAATTGAACAGGACTTCCTGAGCACGAAACAAGGAACATACACGTAATCGTATGTCTCCAGGTGAAAGTTCATCCCTGTTAACTGGATTACACTTGACACCTGGTTACATACATTAAGACCAGTCTTATCCACTTTACTAACATGCTTCTTACCAGGATACTTGTATGTATGAACTCTCTGTGCATGTTTCTGACATCTCCTTTTCTGCTCCTTTTTGTTTACCCCATAGAGATGCTTTGACGCAGATGGACAGCTTATATAGAAGATGTACCCGTGTCCATGCTGTAATCCAAGCCTCTGCAAACATCAAGTTATACTTCAGCCTCTGAAGCCGCCTGCAGTGTCTCATACTTGAAACCTGATCCTCACAGCTCTAAAGGGGTTTCACCTGACGCACAGAGGAGCTGAAGGATGACAGAGAGAAACTCTGTTGTGTTTTCAGGTTCAAGTTAGCACTCAGGCCCTGTCCACACTAATGCAGATCTATAGCAAAACATTTTTGGTCTGTCTGCATTTAGGCCTCTCATGAATATATTTGTAAGTACATGTAACACGGAGCATTTGGGAAACTGTGACATCAGAGCTTACTTTGCGCATGCCCATCCTTGCTGTGTGTAACGAGCATGCGCAAGAAACAATTTACCAGTTTCTCTACATCTGGTTAGCAAGGGCTAGTTACAAGTGCGCAGCTAAATGTAGCATTACTGCACCACATTACCGGCATTAACAGACATTACAAGACCAAGCTGCGAGATAATAGACATTATCACCACCAACATGTTTGTTTGAGAGCTTTGTAGTAGTTTTTTTTTAAAGTGGATGGAGATACTTTTTCACTTTCAGTTTGAAGAATATCCACAGTAGTGTTGACAAGGCCTTGATATGCAAACAAACCCCAGAATGTTCATCTTTGCTTGAGTTGAAACTCTTCAGCTCTTGTTGTACTAGTGGGAACTCAAGGGCTTGAACGTCAATGTGTTGACAGACATCACAGCTGGAGTGAAGTTGTATTTGCTCAAGGAAAAATAAAGCTTGAAATCTAGTCGTATCTAACACCTGCATATACTGCAGTGGCTTCATGTTTAATTATTTAGTTTTATTTAGATTTCCTATTAGGTCTTTTGCATCTTAGAACCCTATTAACCAATCAGTGTGACAACCCCATTTTTCCAGCTGTTAAAGTTAAAGTTGAACATGGAGGGAAATATCCCAACTGAGACATTAAGAATTTAGACCCCCTGACAATCCGGGTAAATGCAGACATGCTTAAGTTTAGTCTCTTATCCTGCGGGACACCCACACCATGAACTCACGTACACACACACACACATACACTCCCGACCCCCTCCCACAGACAGTGCGCCCTACCCTACTGGGCCCCGTCTTATACTAATGGGATTGCCATGGTGGAAGTCGCCCAATAATGAAAATAATGAAATCAGCAAGGACCCAAAGAAAGGTTACTGCTCCTCTAGCAGGCGAATCCCCAGTCGGTCTGCTTCCCTCCCTGCCACAGTAAACAGACAGAAAACCACAGAGAGGAGGAGGGGAGGAGGAGGAGATATGCAGACAGTCTGGGAGAGGAAGGTGGAGTGCAGAAGAGAGAAGTGACTGGGAAAATTAAAAAGAAAAACAGAGAGAGAGAGGCAGGTTTTTGTGGTGAAGATACGATAGAGGGGGGAATGTGTGTTGATCTTATCAGATCTCATCTGAATGATGGGGCCATTCGACCAGTAAACATTAAAAAGGAATTAACCTTACAGACAGCAGGAAAATAAAGGAAAAAACAGCATGGACTCTAATCAGACCTGGTGATAATATTTGTCCGAAGTGAAGTTCAGACCCATGGTATCAAATTCCGTCTTGAGAGATCCGATCAAAAGTGGTCAGCACTTGGTAAGTGTCGGATCGGATCTCACTTCCTTCAATTAGATGCAATTTAACACGTATTTCATTTGTGTTACTGGAGACCTAATTATGTTGTTTTGACCACGCCTGAGTTTACAGATGTGTCAGATGACAATGTTTGTGTGTGTGTCTGTATGTCGGCATGAGATGGGAGGCGCTGGATGAATCTCATGATGTTGTGGTCACAAACAAATCAGTGTATGGGCACAGATAAGAATGAAAATAGGTTCAGTTCATAGTGCAACTGTGGGTCATAGGACATGAGCTGAGCAGATCCGATCACACCAGACTACCTCTGATTGTGGTGTGGTGTGATCGCATCACTATCTGATCTGGGTGCGTTCACACCTGTACTTAGAGCTGTCCACTTATGATGGGATCACAAAGCAACGTGTTAATACCAGATGTGTACCAGGTCCAAGATCTGACCACATTTGAAGGTGGTCCGGGCCACATAATAGCGGCCTACTCAACTGATCCACCACAACTTCCCTATGAACCCTGGTATTTTTTCACTTCACCTCAGTGTTTCCCAGAGCCCCAATATTAACACTTGACAACTACATGTTGATTTTTTATTGTTTTCAAATGGGCAAAAGGCATGTTTATTTGCATATAGAGCTGGGAAATGAAATCCCATCACACCTGGTCATAGGAGACACATTCAGGACCAATGTTAATACCAGAGCTGATCAAGGCCTAAGTAAGGTGTTGGGCGGCTGCCTGCACCCGAGCAGCTACATTGCACCCTTGCATTGATTCAACAATGAACCCGTCTAATAGATATTCTCACATTTGGTGCCATGATGATGGTTTCGATCAAATCAGTCCAAAATCGTCCATAAGTGATTAAATGGGTGAAGATCTGGTGACTGTGGAGAGCACTTCATATGACTCACACCATTCCTATACCTCACGACCCCTCGTGCCCTATGGATGAAATCCCTGTCATCCTGTTTATCCACTAATTTTTCAGGTTTGCATTTCAATTTGTCTGTGTGTATCTAGTGGTCCGTGTTTACTTCTCCAGGACACAGTGTCCTGACAAAGAAACTGATAACCGTCTATTTTCTACACATGAATTCAGACTGAAGTGCCGCAGGTAGTCACTCCCCAAAGTAAAAAAAATATGTTTACAAGACCAAGCTGCGAGATAAACACAAGCTTAGAGGAGAATTATGGGATGTGCGAGCAGAGTTCCTCTGGGACAGGAAATGGGAGCAGTGACAACAGGAAGCCAGCGTGAAAACAACAGCGGGAGGATTCCCACAGCATCTCCTCCCCTGTCTTCTCCTCTCCTCCATTTTCTTGTTGCTTTCTTCATCTCCTCTGGCTCCTCTTCACACCTGTCCATCAGCCTCTCTGGATGCACACAGTCATCGTGCTGTGGTGTCTCCAGGGTCTTAGGCATCTTGTCTACAGCTACAAGAAAATAAGAGCAGGAGTGTCTGTAACTGTCTGCATTTGTGTGTACTGTGTACGTGTGTTTGTGTGTGCATGCGTGTGTGTGCGTGTGTGTAAGTGTGTGGGTCTGTGTGTGTGTGAGCTGAGGATGAAAGCCATGCTTGTGGTTTGTGTGTTAGTGTTGGCCATGCTCAATTCTTTCATTTGAAAAGGGAGAACAAAGAAATATACTCATGCTGTGTTTTAACATACAAACTAATGACCATGCAACCACAGCCAGCAGGTTATACTTGAAACTTCTCACATTTCTGGCTGACAGACATTTTTCAGACAGTCTCCCAACAAACCACTTCAGAACAAAGACATGGAACTATTTTTCCCGCAGGTCATGCCAAACCTGCATGAGTATTTACTGTCCAAAAGCCACTCCAATGTTATTTATAGCATTATGGTTTCATCGGGGAGAAACAAATCTGCAATACTTAAATGATAAGGCAGGTGACATTCTTTAGTTTTCTTATTGTCAATGACTTCCTCGGAAAGGCCAACAATTATTTGTTCATATTTAAAATTATGAGTACGGCTGAAACCTGACATATTTGATTTCCTCTGTGCCATGTCTCCAAAAACTATATTTGACATGTCATTGCACTGGGTACCATGTTCCATGTACCTGCACCTTAATTAATTTAGATTCAATCCCACTTGCTAGGGCATCGAATTGTGTGTTGATCCACAGCTGAAAGTAGTACCCAACAAACGCTCTATTTCTATTTGAATAACATTACCTGAAAAATATCTGGCCTTTGAAAAAACAAATGAAAGTACATGTTGGTGTTTTAAAGATTTACTTCTTCGGATGGACCTAATAGATTTGTGGTTGAGTGTCGCAAACACAATCTGTCAGAGAGTCGGAAGATATTCATAAATGACACCTGAAATCTACTCATTGTAATCACAGTGATCAATAGATTAGCTCCCTGAAGTGAAATCAATTCATGCACAATCTTGCTTAGTGGTAAAAATCTAGTTATACACAAAATCCAAATGACAACTTTTCTGGGAAAGATTATCACACAAATTATCGAGGAAACAGACAGAATCCAAGTTTGGGATCGTAGAGGAGGGTATGATAGTGGCTGTGTCAGATCATTCAAAGTAATATAGGCTTACTCTGCTGACCAGTGACCAGGTGTTTGCTGTCACAGTATCAATACGTTTCCAGGACCCTGAATGCTGTAAGAATGTGAAAATGGATGTCATTGTGTCACTTCCTGGTCTGATCAGGCCAAACAATCGAGAGGGATGAGGTCACGTCTCTTTCTTGTTGTATTTGTCTACACAACTCCCATTACAGCTCCCCGCCTAGGCAGGTCCCTGGTTCTTTGAACCTGCAACCTCCCTACCTCTCGTCATTGTCTTTCTTTCTCCCTGTCCTGTGCACTCCCTCTCCCTCTCTCTGGGGTCTGCCTTTGCTCTCTTTAATTTGCAAAGGAGACACGTTGCCTCGAGGCCCCCCGAGCTAATTTGGCAGCTCCCCACATCAGAGACATAGTGGTAGAGTTGGGTGGCTGCTAAGGGGTTCGTTTTGATGTTTTGCGTTGGGAGTGTGGCGCTGCGAAGAC
Source organism: Limanda limanda (assembly GCF_963576545.1). Lineage (NCBI taxonomy): Eukaryota > Metazoa > Chordata > Actinopteri > Pleuronectiformes > Pleuronectidae > Limanda > Limanda limanda. The sequence continues at coordinate 21,690,736 of NC_083637.1, read as the reverse complement.
GTATAGAGACAGCAGTCTGAGGCACCCGTGGATAAATAACAAGTTTGCACGGCACCTGAAGCAAACAATGTTCTGACTGGTGTGACGACGCTGGAGCCACTGAGAAGAGAGAAGGGGCCGAGCTGAATATGTGATTCCTCTTCTCAGCCTAAATTGTCTAACTTTCCCCTTTAACATGCATGACTCTGCGTTTTTCTCTGTGCTGATTTTGCGTGATCCTCTAAACTCTTAATAAGCATCTAAACATCTGACTAATGTGTACATCACTTTGTAAGGCTCTCGGTCTACCCCTGTGTGTGTTTGTGTACATGTGTGTATGTGTGTCACCTTCAGTCACTCTGTGTCTCGCCCCTCCCATGCTTTGGGCAGTGTGTGTTATCTGCAAATGTGAGTGTGTTTGTTTGTTCTGTCATTCATTTTAGGTTTTGCTCTTGCCTTTTAGTTCATATCTGGATGCAACATTTGTGCACATGTGCGTACGTGTTTTCGTCACTCACCTTGTGCCCTTATTGTTTTGGTTCTGTGTGCACCCAAGTTTGTTTGTTTCTCTAAGGCTGCGAATATATGCCTATGTGTTTATATGTATGGATTTGTGCATGTGTGCGCTCGCTTTCCTTTTTCCCGCGGTGGCCATTGTCACCAGATGTCAGTGCCTGGGAACAGAGGCAAACAATGGTCACCAAGAGCCAAAGGCCAATCGCCTGGGGAGGGGCGACACCAGTCTGTCGTCTAACAGGTTTACGTTTCATCCACCCTGTCGTTTCATCAGCATGCTTGCGAGCTAGTGGGTGTAGTGAGTGTTGTGGGTGTCTCTTCTCACCCCAGGACGCTGAAGTGAAATTTGACAGAAAGAAGTGATGAAAACATGCACCTGGGAGAGGGTTGCGACAGGAAGTGAGAATTGAGATTGAGAGGTGCAGTAGCAGCCGTCACAGCACCACTGATTTAAGGAAGAGGGTGGGGTGCAGCTGTGTAATGTGTTGTTTTGATACTGTATCACAAGGAAGGGCTGAGAATATCCTGGAATGGGGATAATACCCAGGAAGCCTTTCCCCAGTGACCGCGCGGTTTGAGCCAAACAAAAGAAAAGCCTGACTGCAATCTTGATGGAAGACAGATTAGTATCTTGGCTAGAAAGTCCTGACAAAGCAGACCACCACACAGCCCTGGAGACCCTTGGGAAAGTAAGCGCACTGACAGTAGCATAGCCCGGTGGTGTCAACATGAGGTCAGTGGAAGAGGCTCCCATGAAAAACTGCTTTGTCACCCCCACCCAGTCCTTTCCCTGGAGCTAGTATTCCCTCTATCTGATGGACGGTGTTTTGAGCAGGCAGCGATTACGCACAGACACCTGTGCTAGCTCGCCGACAGTTTGCACAGCGAGTTTTGTAAACAAGATTCAACTGAAAAACAGTGGTAGCTATTCATTGTGTAGCTGGGTCCATTCAACCTGGGATTTGCAGATTTGTGTAGGTGTGTTTGTGTGTGCATTAGTGCGTGTGTGTGTGTGTGCGTATGTGCGTGTGTGCGTGTGTGCGTGTGTGCGTGTGTGTGTGTGTGTGCGTGTGTGTGTGTGTCACATGTAAGCCAACAATTACAGTAATTGATCTCCTGGAAAGAAAACAGCAGGCAGGACACGTATTCAGTGTTTGTGTGATCGGGCTTGACCCCCCATGGAGAACAAATACCTATTGTGGCTGATGAGAAGAGGACATAAAGGTTTAGGATGAGGCTCCCTTTCAGAGGCCTAGTTAACCACGTCAGTTGACAGGGGCCAAAACAAAAGACAGAGGTTGATTTAGGATGGGGCTGATGCACATGTTCTCTTTCTCCTCACTTGGGAAATAACTAATGTACTTTGAAATGCGTCATTTAAAGTGATGTGCTTACAGTATTTGAGTATTTTAGAAATGCTCCTGTTGCTGTGTTTTCACTGTAATTTCCTTGGTCATAAATAAAGTTCATGCTCATACTCATTCACCTCGTGGACATAGTGTAGGCTGAGGTCAAAAGGCCACTGCCAGGACAAAAGGTTTCACTTTGGAGAGCTGGCCGTGTTTATCGTAAAGATACTCTCCAACCAGCCTTCCATTTCTCTTCCTCTCTTTCCTCCTCCTCGTGTCACTCGTTTCCACTTTGTTTCTATCCCTTCCACCAGCCCTTCCTGCCTGTGTTGCAGAGGTTTACATGGTGGATGTTGCCTAATTACCCATGAACACCAACAGCTAAAGTGTTCCTCCGAGAATGATGTAAATCGGTGGCATTTACGAAAATGTCAATGAGTTTTCAGAGGAAGCCATAACAGACTAGGGAGACCCCATTATGGCTGAGTGTTTTTATTGTCGATGCGTCTCCCATCCCAACGTCGACGCCTTCAGAAGATTTGACTTTCATTTTGCTGGGAACTGTAATACGGCCTAAATCCACAGAGGCTCAATAGATGGTGTTGACTCAAGAATGATGCAAAACGGTTCCTGTAAAACAAAGTCTGCAATTTCTCCTGGGGAAAATGCTGTTATATGAATGTTCAATGTGCCTGTGAGTGTGTTTGTTCTGAAAACAAAGTTGTGGGCGCAGTTTGTCATAAGCACCACATTATCATTGTATAATTGTAAGTAGCATCAACGGCTTTGAACTTGTTCTACTGTTCTTCATATAAACTCTCCAGAATAACTTTTACTAGTACTGAAATGATCAGATGACTAGCAAAAGACTCAAACTTTTGTATATGTTTTTGACATTAGTCATTTCCAGAAATCCACTCTGGAAATGTTCAGAAAATTGTCTGTGGACATTTCACATATGAAGAACATAGCAGGAGATTGTCCCGGTCAGACGTGTTCGCAACAACAGGAAAATGGTCCGAGCCTTCAGGCAAGTGGTGGCATCTCCGTATAGGATGCAAGAGGAAGGACATAACGTACTATTCGGCTGCGGAAATGACGTGTTTTTGTTTACAGCACATCAACAGGGGCGTCTGTTTGACCCACAGTGGTTATTGAAAGGTCAAAGGATCAGGGAAGAGAGGAATCATGAACATCAGTACGAACTTTCATAGAAAAACATCCAATAGTTGTTGAGATATTCTGTAGAATTACCATCGATGTAACATTCATAAAAACCCCAAATATTCCGTGGTGTGAACTTATCCAATGTAATTTACTGCTTTTCTCAATTTTTCAATAAATTCTCTCTATTATTCCATTAAGAATGATTTAATTATTTAATCAATTGCAGGCCATTTTTAATTGATGATCAAAGGCTATTACAGGTAATGGAATAACATTGTTGCACTCCATTTCATTTAGCATACATTAGCATTTGTTTTGCCATTTAGCTGCTATCCCCTCCTTTAACCCACAGATGACATGGTGGTTGTTGTGGTTTGCCCCCGAGGCTTGGAAAAATGAACTCATCTCACGGAACATGTTTGACCTCTGTCCCTGTTTCTCCTCTGGTGGCGTGGCTTCATGACTAATCCTACCTCGTTGCTTTGACTCCGGTTTTGCCTTTTAATTAAAAGAGCACGCGGCTGCCTTCAATCGGAATGATAGCGTGAAGAGGAATGATTCGACCTGTCTGTGTAGGGGGAGGCCCGAAACAATGTGACTGTAGGACATCCATACCCCTAAGCTATATAGTCCCTCTTAAATCTTTACCTTCACACTGTGACCACAGATCCCCACTGGGACACATGACTCCCTCCTGCTTTTCAGCATTCCTCTATTCTCTCTCTTTGCTGCATGTGACCTGACAGGTCCAACTGTGACTTGTGACCTGTTGGGCTTGTGACGCCGTGTGAGCTTTCCTGAAGATGAAAATATTATGATGAAGGTTTAACAGCTCCCTGTGCTACTTTTGTCATTCCTGTTGCCCTGAAGCCAATCACTGCAGGACACAAATGAAACCTAAAAACAGCCTGGGAAAACTGAACCCAGTGCTCTCGAAATGGGGAAGCTGCCCTGAAACCCTAAAGAGGATGTGGCCGTGGCACCTTTCAAACTGCACACAGGGACACTCTCAAATGTGTTTCCTTCCTCCGCAGCTACCCCTGACTGAGGGCGGAGAGGTGGAGCAGGGGCGGGGGAGACCTTCAGAGATTCCCCCGTGCGTTGGACTTGAAAGTTTCTGTCTCTGTGAACTTTACATCAAACGGTCGTGAGCTACTGTTGGGTCTTTGAAGTGGCAGAGGAGGGGGGTTCAGAGTCGAACACAGGCCTCTGCCTTGACAAGTTCCGGCTCAAAACGGACTCTGTCGTGATTTAAAAACAGCTCTGCTAAAGGTCTGCAGAGACTGGCACAAGATCAAGGCTGACGACTTATCTCTCAGTCACCGATCCTGACACATACAGGAGGGTCTATAGAAACACTTCACATAACAGACACAGTTATCATAACTACTGCTGCTGCTGCTACTTCAGCGATGGACTGCGCCTCGAGCTACTGCTGCTTTCATATCACTGCTATCACGAACAAAAACAACACATGAGTGATGCCTTTTAATTAAAAGAGTGTTACTCAACCAGTTAGTAATAAAACTGCCATAAATAATGTATTTATATTTATATCTTAACATCAATTCATACTTTCATATCTATTTTCTGGTGTTGTTACATATTTTACGTTATTGCATAGTATTGTTCAACAGTATTTGATTCTTTATTTGTTTTATCTTCTCCCTTTATTTTCTACTTTTTTGTACCAAACACCAAAGCAAATTGCTTGTATGTTGAAAACACAAGTGTATTCCAATATCAATATTGTGGCTTCATGTCTAAATGTAATTTTGAGTTTTTCCCCCTCAAGCAATCTGCTTGTCTATTATGTCCACTCATCCCTCTGACATCATAGCCCTTTATTGCAGTGTCATATTATTTTACTTTCATTCTCTCTTACTGTGTTACTGCCTCACTTGTACTATTTAGATTATTACGTACCATGGTACATCTAACACACAACACATGACACAAGACGTTTTTTGAAGTGAAGTTGTTACATTTACTCATTATATAATTGAATGCAATATGTGTGTACATTTTTAATATAAATTGAATGCTCTTTCAAGAGTGACTTGTGTTGTTTTTTATATCAGTTAAAGTCTATCAGGTATCCGAATACATCAATACATTAAACATACCACATATTCAACTAAATATGTTTTAAGTAAGGTAATACATTTATTGAAAGTCTACTTGTGCTGCTAACATATCACAATCCATCTAACAAACAGCATATGCAACAAGATGGGTTTTGAATACCATAATTATATTTACCCATTATTATATTGAAATACAGCAATTAGCCAACATTTCAGAGAGATTAATGCAACTTTTGATCAACTTTAAGAATGATTTGTGTAGATTCTTACATCAGTTGGCTACTTAAAGTCACATAAGAGTCCAATAAAAGCTCTAATACTGATAGCAAAGTACAGTCAAGTCAAGTCAGATTTATTATCCCACCAGAGGGAAATTGTATCACAGCCAGACCATAAAAATTACAAACAGGCGATCATAAATACAACATGAATACCAAATACCAGACAGATGACAGGGAAGAAACAGATCAACATATTACTACAGAGGAAGATAAAGTCCAGTGTCAAAGACAAAGTGAACTGGTGACATCATATGCGCAAAATCAGCATAGTCTATTATTTACCATACATACTAATGAGAGTTAGATTTTTGTTTTTGTTGCTTTATTGATAGGAACTCATATGAACACATGTACAAGATGCTGTTGTAACTGGTTGTAACATCTTTACTAGTACTGCTCTGTTGTTGCATCTCTCACTGCCATCATATTGCTTCTTGCACTAATGTGATGCATTCACCCACTAATAATGAGAAGGAGATACAGATGATGTGTAGAAATGCTGTAATGATAAAGTAATGTTCACACATACTGGGGAATATTTATGTAGTCATTGGTGTTTTATCCTGTGTATAGAAATAGCAGGGCTACCGGCGGGCACAGGGACCATGTGGACTGCTCCTGACACAGCGAGGGGGGAGGCGGGCTCTGGTTTTCTCATGCACCATCATCCACTGACATTGGCCACTGCTCCACATTAAACACCCCTGCATTCATAAAACAAGGGGAAAAAAGAGAAAGACGAGCCATCTGACACAAGAGCAGCGTGCACGCGTCGCACTCCACTGAGCTCCAGCACGTCCCCGCAGCACAAAGACTCACAAAGACTCACAAAGTCACAGGAGGAGGAGAACATGGCCCAAAGTGAGAGCCAGGGGAGAAGTTTGCAGAGCGAGGAGTTCTTCTTCGACTCCGACGCGTCGCTGCTGGACCAGCCGGATTTCGACATGTCCAGTTGCGCCTTCAATGACGTCTTCAGCAACTCCAAAGACTCCCACATGGAGCAGATCAACACTTTTCTGAAGAACGTGCAAGTTCTGCTGGAGGCCGCTCGGTTTCTCGAGAGCGCCGAGAGGAAGGACGGAAGTGAGTTTGATTTCTGCTGCCTTTGATCCTTTTTTTTGTTCTCCTCCCAACTAATATTTCTGAAAAAAAACAAGACTTTCATTGTCAAGAGCCTCAGACAACAAAGGGCTGATTTCATTCAACTGAAGCACCAGAGTATTTCCTATGAGCACTGCCTATGCCTGGGCACCTGACTCATGGGTCGCTTTTACTCTGTGCACTTTAATTCTGTATTTCATGGACTCTGTCTTAATCTGCGTTGTGTGCAAGTGGGGCTCTGTGCATCGCTTTGCGTCTGCACAACTCTCAACTCCAGATCCTTCATTTTGAGCCATCAGCATATAAAGCAGAATGACATAATGATTATATATCTGTGTGTCTGTGTGTGTGCGTGTTGGCCACCACAGTGATATGATAAAACTGACCACATTGCAGCGCCATCCAACTCCGATAGGGATGATGTCATTGTGCCCCTGCAGACTGGATCGAAAAAACTGAAAACTTTATAGATACAACGCGTCGCACATAGCTGATTGGCGAATCTGACGTTTATAGGACACATGGATCGTCTGGCTGCTTCATTCGTTCCTCCTGAATTAATAGGGAACTTATAAGGAATGTATGATCCATGTAGGGTTGCTTTAAGATCGCATGATCTCTCAAATTGTAGATCCTGACCTACATCTGCTCACATGGGGGGATGAACTCAAAGAAATGCGACATTAAAAAACGATTTATCATGATGCCCCCATTTCCTTTTCAACGTGCAATGCTTTATTTATATCAACACTGGAGTCGAGGTTGTTTTTTATGCCATCGTTTCCATTGAACACACGCATCTGTCCGTGCACGGCTCTTTCCGTGCAAAGACAGGGGCTTATGTGCTAATGCAGCGCTGCAGATGTCCCCTGGGTAATGTCATGTATCTAATAGAACGTGGGAGTTGAGCAGGGGGCAGATCGCAGCTCCTCCGCTCCTCTCATCTCGATTGTTTGCTTCCTGCTATTTGTGGGTGTGTCTCTCTGGCTTCCACATGGCGCAAAGCTGCCCGCTGGTTGGCCAGGCCCGAGCTCAGCCCCCGACGCTCGTCAGAGCCGCCGGCCAATCAGGATCCCGCTCGGTGGCGACGTCACGTGTTGCTGGGCCTGGCTTCAGCCGGCGTGGGCACCCCCAGTGCCCCGGTGGATCATGGGACTTGTAGGGTGACAGAGGAGAGCGGCGTTAGGAACTGGTGACACACATGGAGTAAACGTGATCTGTTATGATTGAGGGGCTGACTTAGTTGAGATTAGCTTTCTTTTGACTTTGCCAAATAAAAAACCTACAATGTAGCGTAATATATTATAATATAATATATCGTATATATAGTATATATATATATATATATATATATATATATATATATATATATATATATATATATATATATATATATATAGTATATGATATATATAGTATAATATAACTGGTCCGTGGTCAAAATATATCGTTGAATATTTCACTAGTATCTTTAATGTCAATGTTTTTTCCTTTGACATGTGTCTCTACATGAGCCCCCAATTGAAACGAACATGAATAATCACCACTCCATTTATAAATAATTTCTCTTGCCCTTTAAATCTGCCCCCATTGCTTCTGATCATCCATCAATCTGCCCCGGCGTGATTACATCTAAACCATGCAGCACCGCGGAATGTGTTTGAGTCGATTAATCGCTCTAAAGTCTGAATTCAACCCGGAAATAACGAGTTTTGTGCACGATTGACAGTAATTCACCAGGGCGGAGAAAGACTGCGTTTCCCAGAGTGCAGCGCGGTGAGCTCCCCGCCCCCTCCCCGCCTGCTCTGCGCCTGTCAGCTGTGCAGCAGGTAAACAAACAGGAGAGCGGAGGAAGCGAGCAGCGGCGGCTCTTTGCTGGCTCCGGGCTCCTTCGGGCAACTTTTATATTCTTTATATCCGCTTTTTTTTTTTTAAAGGACAATCAATACCGTGTTTCCTAGAAACTTTTAATACTTTCATACGCTCGTTTTTCGACCTTTTCGTACGACTCGCTGGCATGGATTGGCTGTAGCTTGCTAGCTTGGAAAAACTGGATTTTTTTTTTCCTCTCCCCCCCCCTCTCTCTCTCTCTCTCTCCTGCTTTTCGACAAAGGCTTCCGATGAGCCGGCGTAGACACCAGACGAGATAATAATCATTATTCGACTTGTATTTATCAGCGTTTTTAACAGTAAAAATCAGTTTAGTTATATCTGCTGCACCGTCTTCCCTGTATTTAAAAACAACAACCCGACCTGTCGTCGTCGAAGCCCGCGGAGCTAACGTGAAACCCTGCAGGCAGAGCAGCTAACAGCCCGGGGGGAGGATGACGGAGGTTCAGCTGATAAACATCCAACGGTTACTGGAAGCTGCGGAGTATCTAGAGAGGAAAGAACGAGGTAATTACACCTGTGTGAACGGCCTGTACACACTTGTGTCGCCTGCTGGGGAACACGGGTTCCTCCAGAAAAGCGGAAGTACGGTCAGCAGATTCTATCCGTGACCTGCACATGATCACGATCACAACACACAGGAGTGTTTTGGTGGTGCACACGACCGAGGAGCGAGCCCAGTGTCCTCACATGCCCCCCTGCTAACTACACGTCCTTCTCTCCACAGAGTGCGAACATGGCTATGCCTCCACGTTCCCGTCCAACGAGGACACCAACTACCAGAGGCAAAGGAAATTCCGGAATAAGAAGTTTAGCAGTAACCACAATCGGTAAGGAAGTGCCCCGCTGTGAAGTGTCATCCCCTGGGGAAATGTATCTTTAAGATGTCACGACTCGACACCTTATGTGGTGAATGGTGTGTTTTGAGGGCAGCATGTCAGAATCATAATTCGTTTTTTTGCCACGTATATTTGCATGTATTGGAAATTGCCATGGCTGACGTCTTGATGGCTGCAGGGTTCGATAAACAACAGAGAGGCCACCGTGGGCTGACTGCAGCGATCACACACCCTCCTGGTGGTGGAGAGGAAAAAAGAAAGTTTTGCAAAAGAAACAAGACAAAGATGAAGTGGTGGTGAAACGTGTCGGGGCTTGTCTAATTGTTGTGTGCATCGGTGTGGGGGGGCGGGCAGCAGCTCCTCTAGCTTCTCATCAGCTGATTGTCAAACGGACTGCAGTGGTTGAGGTTAGGGACCGTGGTTAAAGAGTTGGCTCCGATAGGGAAGAAAAGGTCTCCTCTAACGTCGTGTCTTCTGCTCAGTCCTGGTTTGATACACACATCACCTATTGTTTTATTTTCAAATGAAGGTTGTTAAAGGTTTTTGTGACACTCGAGCGTATTTTTTTCCGCATGCCACGTGTATTCTACACCGGGGAGAGAGGGAGGTAGTTTTGTGTTATGCCCTAAAATGAAAAAGCTGCTATTTATGGCTGGTGTTGTTTGCAGACATCCAAAGGTGACTACGTGGAGCCTTTTCAGGACTCGTGATTTTTTTTGTTTCACTTCTGTTTTACGAAGAAAAGCACTCGTGCACTTTTTTTGCATGCATCGGTTCAAAGCCGGTGATGTGGTTTGTTTTTTAAGAACATAGGTTTAATAATCTATTTTTTGTGTTCTGTCATGTCACTGATAATCCCATCATGAGCTGTCACTTAGATTAAGGCCCTCATTGTGCACAGTGCTTTCACTGATGACACAAACTTGCATTCAGTAGTCAGAGAGGCGGGCGGGGATCTCTCAAGTTAAGACCAAATGTGATTGTGGTTTCTCTTGATGTTAGGCTGCTTACATTAATCTGCTCATTGACAGCCATACATCAAATGCAAGCCCCACACTCTCTCTTTCTCTCTCTTTCGGTTTCTGAGCCTTTTAATATTAATGCAACAGCGGGACACAAACAGGAACTGCGTATTACTCATCATGGGCGCAGAACGCAGCCTAGTTCTGCATAGCAACAGTCATATTCAGATATACTGTAGGTATGAGGCGATATTCATAATGTCTGCTCAGGTTTGGTCCTAATAGGAAAACTCTACAATACAAGAAAGCATAGTCTAATTGTGTTTTAGAATGGTGTACTTGTTCATGTTAAATTAAACCGTAGCAAAGCAATAAGATATTTCTCCTATGGGGAACAACTTTAGAATGGAGATGAGCACCCTTGAAGGATTTTAAGATGAGACCGTGCAGGAATAATGTTCGGTGTTGGTTTTGCTCTCCACAGAGACACGTTCACAGCTCACTTAGTGAGGTAACACCATTTAGCATCTAACACCATTTATCAGCCTCATATCGTGGAGCAGTTCATTGCATTCCCATTGGAGCTGCACACTTCACAAACCAAGAAAACAGCATTATATGGACATCCCAGGTGCTGTCAGGGTCTCTAGCGCTCTACTATTATTCAATGGTTCTTTTCATGGTTTGCCAGCATAGGTGAGAAATCTTGGTAATTAGTCCGAGCTTAGAGCTGTTTTAACCACCTCACACTGTCAGATTACAGAGTCTGCAGAAATTACTCCTCAGCCCAAGAGGTCTGGACAACCCTTCTCCAGCTTAATCATCATCTCTGCGTACGCTCAAAATGACAATGTCATGTTAATCAGACCTTGTAGAGATCATAATACATACATTATAATAATTATATTATCTTGACATTTTACTTAAACATACATTAGATTGCTTTCTGGCACTCGCTCGCTCCCGCTTTAGATACCTTCTCCTTCCCTGTGGCGTGTTGAGGCTTAAAGTGATGAGCTTATCGGACTCTGTCCCCTCCTGCCTACTGTTTATAGCGGGGTTGCTTTATCTCAGTGACCCACTCTGTGTGTACTCATATGCACTCGCACAAACATACACACCTACATAAAGGAAATGCTGCAGATGTGTGTGGCGTTGAGCCTTTTTTTTAATCTGTATTGCATTGTTGTTGAAGTCCAGACACGCAGATATCTGATTCAGAAGGCAGGGAGAGGAGCTTGTGCTGATAACAGCCCATAGGACAGAGAGCTGACTTAGATTGATCTCTCAGAATAAGAGGCCATACCGAGATTAAGTGTGTGGTGTTTGACTGGGGGGGGGGGGGGACCAGGGGTGAATTGAGGCCTGTTTCATTTTCAGATTAAGAGACAGCGAAAATTACATCAGCATGTCACTAAAAGGGACTTCCATGTGTAAAGTTATCTCTCTATTGAAAACAGAATATAATAACTGAAAGTCTCCTCACATATTCCCACTTTTTTACCCACCGCCATTTCCATCTCTGAAGAGACTCTGTCTTTCGATTTCCTGCTGTCATTTTTTTAAGATGAAGCAGTAATTTTGAAAACAATTCATTGGTACACTGCTTGATGAGGCCACGACTAATCGTCCCCCCGCACAGCACTTCTTAGATTCTTCAAGAGTGATAATCAGCCAGAAAGCTAACATTGTTAAACACCACACTGACACACTTTATAGTGACATGCTCCAAGTTTGGAAAATATTGCAAATTGGCATGTGGGTTGCCTTGCAACACATAATTAGTGCACAATGACAGCTGATGACGCAAATTGGTGCACTCTGAAATACTCATCTGCTGTTAGCAAAACTATCTCTGACTCACTATCAGCTTCAGTAATCAGTGGATGGACTGCGATTAGAACGTAATTATATGTCGTTTTCAAAGCCTGCGTTCAACACAACAAGGCTGTGACTGCACTAAAGAGATGTCGCTGGTTTAGATAGATCAGTTTTTTTTCTTTTTCTATGTGTGTGGCTGGTGTGATGCATGGCACAGTTATGCATGATTATAACAAGGTTGTGGAATATGTAAGTTGAAATCTGTTAAGAACACGAGTTTGAGCACTTAAACTGGCCATAGAACTCACCACATTGAGTCAAGTGCGCTCCCACATTTGACTACACATGCAGTCTTGCATACCCAACAACATGAACAGTAATGTATTCTAATGTGGACATATGGTGTTTTTATTGGTGTGAATTATTAAACACCAAAAATGATTTCCTGCGAGGCAGGGCTGATTTTGACACACTCGACCACAGCTTTGAACACTCCTTTGTCCCGCTTTCTCATCCCTCTTTACCATCTTCTTCTCCCATTCTTATCTCCGGTTTTATCCATATTTCCTGCCTCCATATCAACAAGATGGCAGCTTAGCTGACGTGCAAAGTGTGTTTCAGTGTCGTGAACCCACAATATCGAGAAATTCTGTGTAAATGACTCAGAAGACGCCCCCCCTGTCTCACACACACACACACACACACCCCCTGAAGCAAGGCTGAGTGCAGTGTGTGTGGATGGGAACTCGGCCATTTAAATTATCAGGAGGAGGGCTTGTCTCCCTTCAGTATGTTGCCACACAAAGACTCACTTAGGGACCAGCTGATTCACTTTACATTATTAACAGAGTGCTGAACCCTGGGTGCTGCATGCAGAGGACGTGTGTGTATGTGCGTGAAAACTTCTGAGAGCATAAGTGGCTGCAATGACACACACATGCACACACACACACAGAGTTGTGCTGTGCATTATTGAAGAAGAGGCTGTATAATGCCACAGTGCATGCCCGACTGTCACATTCTGTTAGTGTGAAGGCTCCGGTGTCCTGGGTTTAGAGTTCATCTCACTGAGGATGAATTAATAATTTCATAAATCGATTTGGACGAGCTAATTTAGTGTGCCCCCCTCTCTCTCTCTCTGCCCCTGTTTGTCTACCTCATGTAGTTTTATTAAATAATGAGACCATATTTATCCAGAGTGTAGTGCCTTCTCAGGAGGAGCAGGTACTATAGTTCTGTACTTTTCTAGTTAAGTATGAAAAAGTCTACATTAGCTCTTTTTGTGATAACCTCTGTTTTTCTTTCTCTGCAGGTCGACACACAATGAACTGGAGAAGAATAGGTGAGTTGGCATAACATTTTCAAAACACTTGGCTTTTTAAATCATAGAGCAGAGCCTACAGTCAATCAGGTTCTACTTTCATTTTCCCCACAAGATTATTCTAATAAGCACTTCCTGCTCTTCAGGTCCTGAAAAACAATAGTAAGCGGTGACTAACCTGTGTTCAGTTAAGGACATTCAATCCTTTTACCTCATTGTTTTCCCCCTCTCACACACACACTCTTTTGTACCTTTTAAAACTTATGCAACTGTTTTGTTGCTTAGGGCTCTGAGTCATATGGGTGCATGCAGGCAGAGCTGGAATGGATAGTTTAATGCTTATTTTGATACAAATATGTTTTTTTCATTGGCATGTAGTAGTGGAAACAAAGTCAGCCCTACATCTGGACAAAATGTCCTTTCAGTGTTTTTCAAGCCTGAACATGGTTCTATCCGGAGTTCTATCTCCTCATTCAAGATGGTATCCGCAGTGAAAGAAATGTGGAGCATTCAGGGGGACCTTAGGTTTTGAAGGTTTTCCACATCCTCTTCTGAAGAGAGCAAACTCTGGTTTCTTAGAAGCCCTTATCAGATTGAGTCCACCACCCACATAGGTTAGCTTGCTGGTGTTTATGTTGCGTGACTTTGCAGGGCTCGAGAGTCAAGCGGTAAAGGGTTTTCTTTAACACCATAAATAAGAGCGGCTAGACTTGCAGGATTTATGGTAAATTGAAAAAAAAAGCTTTGCCTTCCATTTCATTATCTCAGAGGGTGTGGGTACAATGAAAGGAGGTGGGAGGATGGATCCATTCAGTGTAATTACATATCACCTCGGCCTGTTTTTCTCACCATTCTCCCTGGCAGCCTCTCCTAAATGAATGGGAACATTGGAAGGAGAGGCGTCCAGTGAGTTAAATATAGACAAGAGTTGATGTGTCATCTCGGTGCTCGTGTGCGATGCCCCACAAGGCCGGCCGGTCCACTGACTGGCCTCGGCAGATTGCGGCACAGGTTGCGATTTTTTTACCAATGTTCCGCCCACACAAATACTTTTTTTTTTAAAAAGCTGCCAGCACAGTTGTTTGTTCCTACGACACAGTGTGAAGGCTGACTCTCCCCCACATTTTTGCAGGCAACCTCTCTATTTTGTTTTGTGGCCATTTGTGGCCGAGAATCATCTCTGCCAATCAGAGCAGAGTAGTGTAATGACTGACGATGACAGAACAGAAGGAATCACTGCTTTCTGAATCATGGTTGCTGCATTGTAATGAACCATTAAGAAGATAATTTAGTGAAGCAGCAGAATGAAACTCTATACATCATGAAACTAATATAGCTAAATTAGAATGAAGAGACTTACAAGGTGATTTACCTATGCATTCGTGTATGTGACAGCATTAGTTTCTTTTTCCGTCTTGTGAACTACATCCTTTGAAACTTGTTTATTCTGCCTCCTCCTGTTCCTGGCTCCACCAAACTGATTTGTGCAGACTCACACGGGCCTGCAGCAGAACAGAGTGGGCCAGGAACAGACTGTCCTGTAAAACACTACACTACCTCATCCAGATACTTGCAGCCTGCTTCCCCCCCCCTGCTCCAGTCTTAGTTTTCAGAACGACACAGCGAGCTTGATGTTGTTGCTTGCTAGTTGAACAGCACTAAACTAATTCGAATTTCCATTAGCCCGGGAAGACGGCAGAAATTGAAATGGTAATCCATCTTTTAAGAAGCACACTTAAAGTCAGAATCGTTAATAATCCCCCCCCTTTTGCCAGAAGTTAATCCAATTCCCCTTAAGCACATGCCCCACTGTAAGCTATATGTATCAGGCATAGTTGTTCACCCGAGTATGTCAGGCTTATTCTATGATTCCACAACAGCAGCAGGAACAGCAATCGTTCCATTCCAGCAGACTTTCGAGTCTTGTAAATTGGAGGCCCCTTTTTCATGGTTCAGTCCGACTGAGGCCCTTTTTCTACACTTACCAACCCCTATATATCTGCTGCCGGCGAGACGATTTGCCTTGCATGGCTACCACAGGTCTTGATAACCCCTGTGACAAGCAGACTCATCGTGACAGCAGAGACCACAGGATGGGGATTAAAGGCGCCGAAAGGGGAAGGGGGGGGACGGACATTGTAGATGCTCACACTGTGCAACGGTACCAGATAATGTGGAGGCTCCGTCTCTTTGATCATGTTCTTCCTAACAGCCCTATTTCAATTCCAAATGTCACCGCTAAATTACACTGCCTTAGTAGCAGTAACAGGAAAAAGCTGCATGTGGCTGTGTCGCCTCTTTGATCTCACAGCCTTTCGCCAGTAAGTCCCTTCTCCTCTACACATGTTGATACCAGATTCATAGCTCAGGAGAGTCATTGGTTGATCCTTGTTTTTTATGGAGAGGATTTGTTTCACAGTAAAGACAAAGATGGCTCAGATTCATGGCCGTTGTTTTCCCTTTTGGGTGATGACTCTGTTTATGGATAATCAATAACACAAGCTCTTACTTGTTACAACAAATCCACAGGAACGGTCACCTGTCATGTACCTTCCTCCTCCAGTGTAACCTATTCCTTTTAATATTGTGTATCAGGCCAGGTTCATTATACCCACTACCCAGACAGTGGCTGCAATATTAGCTTTTCTGCTTGAGTCTTTATGACGGGAGGTGAGCAAACAGTGTTAGTTAAACACCCTTTAGCATGTGCTTGTGAAATATTAAAAAGTCTCAGTCTTGTCCATTATAGTCAGGAGCCTGTTGTCTTTGGGTGGCTGGTAATGGCTCAGTTGTATATGTAATACTAAATGAAAATATGATCAACATTGGATTGTTGTGGGGGTTCTTGAACGTCTGTTTTTATTTTTTGTCCATGCATGTTGTGAGAAGGTTTCTTTAGCTGCTGATTAAATCTGATCAGCGTTTCAGCAAACCAATAAGCAAGCATCTTCCTTATACCAATGAATCTAATGAAGCTTGTGATTGGCTAATAATAAGAACATGTTATAGAGGCAGAGACAGGGCTCACATTGGCGTTTTGAGTAGCTTGACTATGTTGTGCATCATATAGTCGCTATGGAAAAAATGTGTGGCTCCATTTTATCCGACTTGCTGCCGCTGGTGTGCGATTGAATCAATGCAAAAAAGAAATGCTAAGACCATCAGCTCAAGGAATTTGAATCACTGAACCGTCATCCAAGTCAAGGTTGTACATTCAAAGTCGGTATTGAAAATCTTAAAATGATCCCCAGCCCTTCCACTGAATATAGCTCGATGTCACAGATTCTGTTGGAACTCTTTTCATGCTTCTCTATTCTTCCTAACCAGTGGTCTATAAACTCACTACTGCTGTTCCTGCCTTGGGGTAGGATGCGCAGTCAAACATGAATAAGCCTGGGCTACATTTTCCCTGGCTGTGCCGAGGCTCCTTGAAGAAAGCCAAACTGCTTCACCGGGCTCTCTGTTGTCCGCAGAGCGAGTGCAGCCTCTTCTCAGGCTCTGCTGCAGGCTCTGTAACTGGGACCATTTGTTCTGATCAACGTGACGACTCGTAAGCTTTTCTTGGCTCAGAAAAGCCGCTTAAGGGACTTGATCTTTGGTCTGGTGAGCGGAGCTAGAGCACGCACACGTGCTGGGGCATGCCCTGTCCCCCCCCCCACCCCACCGGCGCCCCCACCCCCGCCACTCCTCAGGCCACCCGGCGCTAGTCCTTAATAGCCTTGCTTGGCATTGGCTTAGCTGACAACAATGTCAGAGGACGAGGACATAATTGACAGGCTGATAGGATGAGCAGCGGGATAGGTCAAACACACCTGACTAAGGGATGTCTTGGGCAGCACGCAAGCCTGATCCACAATCAGTTTGTGTACACAGTAAGCATTTCCGCCCTGTAATTAACATAGTGCGACGTGAGCCAGTATCAGGGTAAGATATTTGCTGCAGCCACCACAAACATTCAGAAGGTGACGAATTGTGGCAGGAAGTTTCCCCTGTTTATTCTGTATACTTTGGCAGTTTAACTACTGGTGCGAACAGGACAACGTGTACAACAGGAATGTACATATTCACCTCAGCCAAGACATGGACAGTAAGTTCATAAGACAATTTCTTTAACGTCAAGATATTGGAAAATCCACAGACCTCAAGGGAAATGGTTTACATCAAATGTTTCAGTTTTTCTAATCTACAATTGTTTTCATTAAAATAGCTTGTTATAGGGTGTAGCTTCATGACACATTTAATTGAGTGTTCTCCAAAATCAACTTGTCTTTTGTCCTTTTGCTGTGATTTTAGTATCAAATGCTATAATGTGAGATTGAAAGCAGTGTTTTGAGAAGTGTCGAGTGAGAACTCTGATGATAGGAGAGCACACTTGGTTTGATTCTGTGGACATTTCTTATCGTTCTTGCTGTCAGACGGTTGAAGACTGTCTAGAATCGGAGGTCACCAGTATTTTGCCTCACATCCTCAGAATCGATTGCCACACAGATGTTCTGCAGACAGGTGTAGAGACGGCCCCACGCAGGGAGACTGGATGTCGGCACTTGAAGGCTCGCCCATCACTCACTTCTCATCCCGCTTTTATGACCCTTGACTCATCTTATCTTGGCGCCTTCTTGTTGTGCCCTTATCCTGCAAAAGTGCACCCAGACAGCATTCTTCGGAAGGACAGCGTAACCAAACGAATTAAGGACGGACAAGCATACGGGCGTAGTCAGCAGGTTTTAGCCCAGGCTGTGTGACTCAGAGCCTGTTTTAATTCTGACGGACTGAAATAGGATCAATTCGTTTGTTGGTGTTCAAATGAATAATCCTGAAGCAGGGACTGTATGTTCAGTCTGAACTGCAATCTACTGCAAAGTGTTCAGTTCCTCCCACGCAACGTGCTGTTCAACCTGTGCCATTAACGACACTGTGTCGGGCTTGTTGATATGCCCACTTTGGCGCTGTTGGATGAGGTTGCTGGTACATACTGTTCCAGGAAGAAACGCTCCTGTTTTGCTTCCTCCTTCCTGGAGCAGCTTGTCATGTTAGCAGCTGAGCTTACTTAATCTGCACCCTAAGGAGAGGGAGAGAGAGAGAGAGAGAGAGAGATGAAGATAGAAAGACGGGGAAAAATAGGATGCTCGTTGAAGATACAAGACAGCGTCAATTAGGCTAAATCTGACTGTGGCTTTTATTTTTAGCTGTACAGCTGGGGAAAAAAGAGGGAAACACCACTGCTTTCTGGCCAATCACAGTGGTTTGTGTTTCCACCAATGACAGCCAAGAGACGAAGAAGCAGTAAGAGAGGTCCCCATCCTCACTCCCACTCAACTGCTAACTCACATCCTTACTCATCATTAGAAGCATATGTCGATTGTCACGATTCACCATTTCCGTGTTTAGATCTGCGATTAACCCCTAGTGGAACAACCTCCATGCCAACTTGGCTAAGTCCCTTATAGAGATATATGATGTTTAACCTGGGTGAGTGAGTGTGTGCATCAAATATCGATGTGAACATGTGGATTAGACGCCTACCTCTACCTGCTTTTGGATAAAGTCAAACACATCCATCGCTGAAAAGAGTCTATGGTCGGTCAGGGCAACCCCCTCCCACGCGCGCACACACACACACACACACACACACACACACACACACACACACACACACACACACACACACATATGTCTGTGCGCCTCCCACCCTATCCTGCCCCCAGAGCCAACATCTGGCTGGATCTTTATGTCTTTACACCAAGCCCATTTTAGGAGAAAAGGCATTTTGAAGTCATAATCCAAAGCTTTACCCCTCACCCTAAAAGTAGCAAAGGGCTAAAGTGAGGAATGAGGGGCATCCTGGTGACGTAGGAGTATCCCCAGTTTGAGTCAGGTGTTGCATGTCACCCACATGGCTGTGCTAGCTGGTTTTCTGTCATTGATGGACCAGTGATGGAAAAATCGGAGGGACGTTCGTCATTTAGACGGATAAGACCCTGAGGAAAATGTAGCAGCAGCCCCATGTAGACCTCCTGTAGTAGTTTCCCCTGTCCTGAGGTGGCGCTAATGGTGCCAGTCTCCAGGGTTCAGCCTTGGGGGGAAAAGTTAAAACCGAGAAGTCATCGGTCCAAGTCCAAGATACAAAACCTAATGACAACACCTCAGGAGTAACAAGGTGTTTGCTTGAGTGTAATTCTCAAGCACCCGGTTAAAGTCCTTGTACTGAGGTTTGACTTCAGGCAGGTGCTACAGGTCTGATAAGTTCTATTTGGCATTATTATGAATTGTCTGTTCAACTTTTAATTGTCATTTTTTAATTCTGTACAATGGCTTCAATGACCACTGAGTACTAGTGCCCTCCGCTGTCACTGCAGAAATTAAATCATTATTTTCAATAGTCTGTTTTGTGTGGTGATGACGGGAAAAGTGATCACATGGTTTTGTGTCTGTGGTCATCTTTTCTCTCCATGGCCTCACACACAAATCTGAAAGTTAGTTACAGATATACTATCTATACATTAAATGTTGTTATAATTGGGGATCAAATGCTTTTCAACAGTTTATTACAGATTTTAATTTTGGATAAAAATAACTATTATTTTGTACCATGATAGATTTTCATTTAAAAGGAAGATTGTCATATTTTGTGCTTGATTAATATCTTCCAATTGCCAAACCCAGGTGTATTGATCACATCACTTGCTTGACTTGACATGAGTCTTATACACTTCCTCTGCACTCATTCCATCCATCATCTGATCATCTCTTCCCCCCGGTCCCACTAACTCCATACTTACCCCCTTCCCCCACCCTCTCTTTCTACAGTCATCTCTTTCTTTAACTCCGTCCATTTGTATCTCCCCTTCCTTCTTTTCTCTCTCTCTCTCTCTCTCTCTCTCTCTCTCTCTCTCTCTCTCTCTCTCTCTCTCTCTCTCTCTCTCTCTCTTCTTCAACCTGTGTCAGTGGAGCAGATTAAAAGGCAATATGCATGTGTGAACTAATCCACGTGTTAGTGATGGGTTTGAGCCCCACAGTCTCCTGGCCCTGCTGTACACTGAGTGCTACCCCCTCCACCCTCTCGCTCTCGCTCTCTCCGCCTCTCTACTCTGCACGTGTGCTTGTGTTTGTATGTGTGAGCACGTTTGTGTCTTTGTCGTTGCCTGAAGAGGGCAGACCGCTGCTGCTTTTCTTTCATCCCCCTTTCTCTCAGATTCAACCATCTTTTCCATCATCGCGTGTCTCCACTGTTTCCTCTCGGTACTCAATCCGTCCTTCATCCCCCTCTTCCTGCACTGTTGCTATGCATCGTGACGGATGCTGTTTGTGTGGCTTGGAGCGGCTTCAGCTGGCTTTGCCGTGACTATAGTATTGGCCTTCCTAATCAACTGAGTTTCACTTTAATTACCTTTCACTTTTCTTAGCCCCGGGACAAGTTTAGCAGGGGTGCGGTGGGTTTCTGCCCACATTGATTTTTCATCTCCCATTTTCACTTTATTGCCCCCAGTTTCCAGTGTGGTTTCAGCCCTGAATCCATATGAGTTTTTATGCTGAGCTTAAATAACAGTCAGAAAGATGCTCTCTTCCTTCCACACTGAATCTCTTATGGGATTGAGGTCACAAATGCCTAAATGCTCCGGAAATATAAAAGTCACGTTCCCAATTATTTGTTTACCTCCCTTTATGTTTCTTTTTTGTTCCCTGCCATCTAGGCAGAATTCAGCATGTAGGTCCCATGAATCCCAACGTTTGCCAGTAATTGCTTAATCGCTTAGACCAAAAATCAGTACCGTATGTGGGAAAGAGATGAGCATTTCTCCTCAGCCCTGTTTGTCATGTTCAACAATTGAGAGTTTAGTAAAACCCTCAGTGCAGGATGTAGAGATCAGGAAAGTATAAGGTAAGTGTAGCTGCTGATGATAACGTATGTATCAGGACACAAAAAGTCTTAATGAAGAGATAATCATCACCTTTTCTACAACTTATCACCACTTACCTGCTGTCACTGTCAAAACCATCACAGAACTGAATGTTATTGGCGCAGTTCACTCAGTCCTCCATGCTATGTGGCTCCATAAGTAGAGCACTGCTCTTAATCTTTTAGGGTTAGGGGTTAAATATCTACCGGTGCCAATCATGCGCACAATTCATGCACTCGTGACATTGTGGACGAATGTAGTCAACACAATGCATGCTCATCGTTAATATTTTTTTTACTAGACTTTCACATTGTTTGAATATTTGTGTCACAGTGGAGTGGGCAGTTGAAATGGGGAGAGTAGATTTTAGTCGTTTCCATTTCTAAACCCAGTGAAAGTCCTGACAGATTGGCTCTGGTTTTGTGCCCGTGGCTAGTTTCTGGGCAGATTACACTGGCAGCACACTCCCCCTTCCTCCCCCACTATCTACATCTCTTACCCTCTCTATGTTGCGCCGACTCTCTCTGTATCTATCCCATCTGTCTGTGCTTTATAAAAGAGAGGAGGGAATCATCCGTCTGTCAGATAAAAAAAAAAAGGTCCTCCAGTCGCTGTAAGGCAGATATTGCTCTAATCTTGTGTGTGCGTTTGCACAAAATGTGACGGACTAACTTGCTCGTCATCGGCAGACGAAAAAAAATACAACTTTCGGGAGTAGCCTCAATGCACAGCTCTTGTATTTGTTTTTGGTCACCTTGGTAATGAGGATGTCAAAGCCCTAAAGTTCCATAGGTTGTAGGAGTCAGTGGTGCGGTGCTGTGTAATGTCCAGGTATTAAGGACTCTTAAATGCTCGTTACATATCATGTGCCATCCACGGGCTGAACCATCTGTCAATTCATAAGTCGCCAACGTAAATCTTTCACATGAAGGGGAATAAATGAAACCTAGAATAATGATATTTGCTGTCCAAATCCAGACCAGCTCCACACATAAGCTTGTCTCCATCTGCATGCATGTGTCATTTCCTGAACCTTCCATTTATAGCTCGGATAATAAAGCTGTAGTTTGGCCAAAGCACATAAAGCAGGCTCCGTTTTTTGCAGACGGGCTGTTAGACTCTCTTTGATGACTGTTCCAGCAGTCAACCTAGTGAGGGGTGGTTTCCCCTATAAAAACACAACCTATTCAGTCAGGTGCCACTGTCTTTGTGTGTAATCATGTGACCTTGGCTATAACCCGGGAGCAGTCATGTGAGAGAGAGCGGGGTGAGAGAGAGAGAGAGAATGACCACCACCCCCCACCAAGAGAATCCTAGAAGGGGCATCTTTAGCAGAAAAAACAACCCTGCTCTTTGTTTAAACCAGCGAACCAGTAAACAGAGTTAGTGAGCAAACACAAGAGGGCCGTTGTGTTTCTCGTGGTTGTAATGTTATTCACAGAGCACTTTTGTTTTTTTATTTTTTCTCTCTGTTTACGTGAAAATTAAGCCAAGTGCAGCCACTTGGTTTTATTACATTGTGGCGCTAGAAATGCTCAAAGAGTTTAGTTGTTTTTTTTACGCATCCTGTGCTCCATGGTGGTTCCTACAGCCACAGCAAAGCATCATGGGGGAACGAATGTATAGGCTGCCATGTGGCTCCAGACCTGCCCCTCCCCATGTATATTAAATGCCACCATCTGCAGAGTGTGGATCAGTTTAACACATGTTAACATGTTGTTTCACTATAGGCAACGTACGATGTTAGAGAGGAAGCCTTCCATGTGATTTGACCGTGCGACTGGTGTGGACCATTTACCCTTAAAGCAGCTGGCGTTCCATTTCACTTTGTCTATTTTTACCCATGTAATAATGGCTTTGGTATGTTTGGGAAAATAATAATCAAAGCACAGGCAGAGAACATATCTGTGACACATCTTCTGCTTTTGATTTAATTGCCCTCCTCCACATAGTGAGTTAATTTGCCATTAGGTTGACGTGGCGCTCGATGGAGATGACTTGCTCTCCTCTAAATGAGGCATTACATCACAAAATACTGTAATTAATCTGGTTATCTTTGACACGACTGTTAATCGTAATATGCGACTGCCTTGAATGAGCCTTGACACAGGAGACGGAGTAAAGCAGAAGTGGAACAATGGAACTTGCTCACAAAGTCAAGTTCAGGTTTTTTTTTCCTCGCCGTGTAATGACGTCTTAATGTCCTTTTACATGTCAGTTAAAACGATTTACCACTGAGACGATCATTGGTGATGTGTAATTAGTGTAATAAATGGGTGAAGGGTCAGATTACTTCTCCTACCACACACACATTAGAAGTAGGTCGAACTGGGAGTGTTGGTGCGAGCATGTGTGCTTGTTTTAAATGGGTTTTGGAGAGTGGGGGATTGCCAAAGCGAAGTGTATCAACTGGCTCTCCGGGCTGGAAATCTGACCCTCCCCTTTAAGAGCATGCACCTTCAGTAATTATGTCAGACATCTTGGACGGCATGAGAAGTTATCAATTATTTACGTATCCACAAGTTCGGAATCTAGGGCAGCAATTTTTTTTTCTCCCCCCTCCGCCGCTGAAGCTTGGACTAATGGTGTTGGTTCCAACAACTTTGAATGAAAAAAACAAGTATAACCTTAAAAACAGCGGTGTCAAAGTTTGTCACTGCTGTTTTCAGCTGCGTCTGTTTCCTATAAAGATGAAGGGGAAAAAATACAGTTCTCTCCGCATCCCTCTTCAGACCCAGGTGTTCTTTTATTGCCATTTATTTCCCTTCCAGACAAAGAGCACTACATGAATATGTATTTTCCTTTGTTTCTGCTCACCACCCTCTCTGTTGGATACTGGCTGCCCACAGGAAATGTCAGGATTCAGATTTGCACAATTGCGTTTGATGTGACGCACGTATCTTACTTTCTCCAGTACATATAAGATTCCTCTTAACTTATAACCTGTTTTTGTAGTTATTTCTTAGGGACAGAGGATGTCGCACCATATTAAAGGGATATCTCCCTCAGAAATTAAAATTGACTCATTATTTACTCACCCCTAAGCCAATGGGGTAGGGGGGGGGGTTGAGTCCACAAAACACATTTTGGGTGCAGCTGATAGTGACCTATCTTCAGATGTAGTAAAACAACAGAAAAAAACATAAGATGCTCCATACTGCTTTTGTGGTGTCATCCAAGGGTCTGGAATCCCCGACATTAAAATTTGCGAGATAACTTACACCGAGTTCTTAGTCTAAAAGTCCACCAGAAGTGGCTAAGCTAGCAGATGCTAGCATTTCCGACGGTCCCTAAATGCACCTGTCGGAAGATATTAGAGGACATTTAGGCTAAAAACATGGAGTTGAATATGAATGTTTGGGCGTGCAAACATTTGAATGACACTACAGGTGCAGTATGGAGGCATATTATGGTTTTTCTGTTATTTGAAGACGTCTGAAGAAACAGTCACCTTTGGTAATCATCAGTAATGGATTCTGCTCTAGTGTACCCCCTGAGACTCTAGAAGTGTTTTAAGGACTCAAACACTTCACCCACATCCCGATAGACATAGGGAGTAGATAATGAGTGAATTTTCATTTTTGGATGAAGTGTCCCTTTAAGGTCTACGAGACAAATTGTGATATGTGATTATTGGCTATACAAATACATTTTGGATTGATTGATATAAAAAGCAAAGCAGCCATTTAAACAGACTAAGGATGTGTTCCGATGTTAGTTTCTGTCTGTTCACAGTATACTCACACTGCTGTCTCTAATCACTTCTCCAGAGTCACTTTAATATTACACTACCGCAGTGAGGGCTCTCATCATTCTAATGATTTTGAAATGACAGCGTGTTGATGTTTTGTTCTCAACATGCTAACAAACATTCAAAAGGGATTTTTGTAGTATGTTAGTTGAGTCCCTCACTATAGTTTTTAATGCAGAGGTACCTTTTATTCAGAATATGCATACATGTATATTTATATTGCAGTGCCTTTGCCCTTCATTGTCTCCAATGGCACATGCATCCCGCTTGTACAAGTGCGTGGCTGTTACAAGGGCGAAGGAGGATATTGCAGGCAGAGCTGTGCTGACAAGAGGTGTGTGATGTGTGTAGGTTGTGTTAGAGCTGAGGTGGGCAGCCCCTCCATACCAACAGGGAGCGCTTCAAAGTGCCTCTTTCAAAAAGACTCAGCTTCAGACACTTTGGAGGCAGTTTGACGCATTTCAGCAACAAGTAACACAGCTACAGTGAGATGTTATTTTCTGTTGCATTGTGTTTGAATTCACTTTGCAATCGACAAAAGGAAAAAGAATGGAAAAACTGTACGGGGGAGAAATGGCTGTGGGTGTGTACGTGTGGTTCACAGAGGAGTCGAGATGACAGAATAGGGCAGGTGATGAGGGAAGGTGTGGTGCAGTGACCCGGGGCCGGCTGGCTGCCTGCTCACAAAGCCAAAAGGCAGAGCCTGCCTGCCTGAGTACCCATCTGGGGCCCATCAGGAGCACAAGGCACAGGAACACACACATGAAAGAGACACACACACACACACACACGCTGCTAGAGTGGAAGTGCCCCATTGTCTCAAGAGGAAAGGGAAGGCTGGCTGTGTCAGTAGTGAGCCTGCAAGTCCTGCCAATTGGTTGAGGGAGTCAATATGTGTTTGTTGGAGGATATTTTACACACCTCAATCTTCACTCTTTTTGTTATTTATGTAATATGGACGTAATTAACATGTTGAATCATTTCCTATCAATAAGAAGGCACAAAAAAAAGCTTCTCCTGTTTACACTTCACCTGTAGAGGCCACCAAGGGGCGGCTATCACGATGGAGCATTGGTTTCCCCCTAATATACTTTCATAATGTTTGAAGGTAATTTCTAAACCCAGCCAACATCCTATTGAGACCTCATTGTACAGCATGACTGTGCACGTTAATTCTTTGAGTTTCAGGTGACTCCAATGAACTCGCAGGGGATCAGCAGCAGCATTAGATGTGGTTTCCTCTTATTAACCAGTTGCCTTATAAATCAATCTGTGTTAAGGCTTGGGTCCACCGGAGCTCGCTGCCTCACGGACAAAGAGAGACCGTACGCCAGCGAAACAAACCAAAACCAAATGAGAGATGCCGCCGTGCTGGCATATATTCCTAGGAGTCTCCCTCTGCTGAAGTCAAGAGGTAAACAGGGACTTAATGTCCCTGCTGTGCGTGACAGTTTTGAGCACAGGTCCTGGTAGCAACTGGCCACGTGTTATGTAATATGCCACAAATGGAGAGTCCCTCATTCAGGCAACCTACAGCTCCCTGTGCCAGTCATTTATCACTGGGAATATAAAACTGAAACTGATAGCCTTCATTAGCATTGGCTGTTTTTGTTGTTCATTCATGCATTAAAGGGCACATATTATGAAAATTCCACTTTTGTAATGCTTCTACACGTTAATTTGGGTATCTGGCATGTCTACTGTCCCAAAAACTCTGGAAAAAAACAACTCGCGCGATTTGTTGTGGTTCCTCTAGGTCAGAAACGATACGCTAGAGTGCGTTGAATGGGATTACGACCGAAAAATACGTCATTTTCCAAACATGCCCATGTAGGGAGTCTCGCGAGCTAACGCGCTCCACCCTCTCCCCGGGGAGCCCGATTTTTGCTTTGGACAGCAAAATCTCCCCATTAAAACTCAAAACAGGTCAATCTGAGGAGGGCTGTTTTAGACAGGGTAAAAAGGGTGCTGTTTTAAATTATCCTTGTGGTATTTTGACCAAAATATGTTACAGACATTTCATTAAGACCCCAATGAACCATATCAACTGTGGTAAAATGGGCATACGATGGGGCCTTTAAACACTTCTACTGCCTTAAGAGGTCATTGCACCATTTAAAGACCAACACTCTAATACCCATAAGCTAATTGCCATCTATGTTGTTTTTTTTTTCCTCACAAACAAGCCTATGTTACTTAAACAGTTTAACCCCTGATGAAGCAACACAACAACCGTCCCATTAACAGCAGCCTACTTCCTCTGATTGTGATCTGCTGATGTTGCATTCTTTAAATACGTTTACTCTACCAGTTCTTAGCCTAAGTACCCGAGGACATGAAGCTATTGGGCTGTGCAGTAAATCCATAGCTGTTTCAGTAATCTGCATCAGATTTTTTCCTAGAACTTGGCAAAAAAAAGTAAGCCCTGTAACTTGTTGTTGTGTTACGTGGCTACACAAGGGCAGAGGCAAAGAGACTGTGGCTGCAGCACGCAGGTATTTATGGTCATAAGCCGCCACTCATATTGTAAGCTGCAAATGGCTTAAGCTCCTTAGCTGTGGGTCTACATGATAAACAAACCTTTTCAGGGTATAGGTACCTGTCTTGGTAGCTTCACCGGTAGCTCTTAGGGTCTGATCTCACTGGCTGCTCAGCGAGATAGCAGAGCTGCTGGTGCGGACCACCATGATAAATGTGTCTCTGTCTTTATCTGAAGTGGCCTCCGGCTCCAGGCTATTAATCTGCAGATTTTTCTTCCCTTATATGCGATACTTTTGTGCTGAAAATGGAAGTTCCAGTTTCACTTTCCTTCCCCAGACCGTCCAGTGTGATAGCCATGAATTACACAACATTTCATGAAGTACACGCTGTTCCTCCACCACTCCCTCTGATGCTTTGTGGGGCTTCTTGTGCCCTCTGTAGTTATCAGAGTGTTCCACAGTAAAGCATGTCATGCACCCAGAGATTAGCACGAATGCCATGCAGGCGTCTCATATGTCTGTCTATTGATAAGAGGCACAGAACGTTTAAAAGCTTCCAACCAAGAGCTTTATGTAAGAAGGCCTCACACAGCACACTGTGAAAAGTGTATCTGTGAAAAGAAGAGAAAAGTGCTGCAGGAGTTGAAAACTTAGCAGACTTCTCCTTCTCTTCCAACCCCTTCTCACCACCATCATAGTCGTCATCAGCATCACATGGGTGTGGAGTGGTATTTGTGGTTTCACACTGACTTGGCATAAAAGTGGTGATTCAGCAGCCCGACAAGTTATGCCTCTCACCACAATCACTTATCGAGGTCTTAGCATGAAGAACCATAATGTAATATTTTGGTCACAGGCAACGATAGAGATGTGGTGATACTTCGGTCTGCGGTCTGAGCAGCGTTGCTTCCTCCATCCGTCCGTCATGTCAGTGTGTCGGGGTGGAAGGGAGGGTGGAAGAAGGACAGGAGTGTTTGTAAGTGGAGGTTATCTGAGGCTGTCTGCTGAGATGGTTGTTTTAATATGGATGGGTGTGGGGGAGAAGATTGTGGTCTCCGGTGTCTGGAGTTTGTTAACTCGACGCCTGATGGGCCAGACAGAGAGACACGCTGGCCTCTACATGAACACTGTGTCCTGCCCTGCCCTCACAGCCGCCCTCATCAGGCAGCACTTGACCATGTGTGGAAAAACACTGTTTGCGTGAGTAACTAAGGAAACACGTAAGATCAGGCAGGCTGTCTTTTAAGTGAGCACAAGCTTTAAAAACTAAAAAATGTAGCATTCATGAGCAAGTATGTGTTCGTTCAACCGTGTAATTTAAAAAATCAGATTTGTGTCTGGCCTTCAGCCCCAGCTGCACAGTAAATAATTTAATGGCAAATCAGCCATGTTAAAACATTCCTTGCACATGGGCCTTTTCATTTGACATTTCTTGTGTAGAAAATATGGCAAATCGCTGTAGAAACACACTTAATGGCTTGTTTCCATGTAATCACGTGTTATTAATCTTAATCTTAAATGCAGTGTTGAAGAAAATTGACAGAATTGTAACCACGAAACAAATATTCAGCCATGTTGTCCAGCTGTCTGTGGCTACATCCACACTATTATGCTTTAGCCTTAACAATCCATCACTGCTACTACTATTACTCTTTTTGAGCGCCTAAGGGGAAGAGGTTTGGAAATGCTGCTGGTCCCGTATTAGTTTGAATACTCAAAGACGGAGACGTTTGAGTGTGTGTGTTAGTGTGCTTGTGTGTGCGCACATGTGCACTTCAAGGGCAAAGATGGTGGTTTGAGGTACAGATGAGGCAAACACAGATAGACCCTTCACAGATAAGAAACAGAGGCGGGCTCTTGTCTCCACTGTGAATAGAACTGATTACACAGACAGATGACCTGAGCCAGACTGATTCAGTCATCATTCAAACGTCTTAACTCAGTGTGTGTGTGTGTGTGTGTGTGTGTGTGTGTGTGTGTGTGTGTGTGTGTGTGTGTGTGTGTGTGTGTGTGTGTGTGTGTGTGTGTGTGTGTGTGTGTGTGTGTGTGTGTGTGTGTGTGTGTGTGTGTGTGTGTGTGTGTGTGTGTGTGTGTGTGTGTGTGTGTGCGCGTGTGCGTGTGCATGTGTGTTTACATTACGTCTTGTGACTTCCCAACTTTGAGCACGGCAGACTGAATCAGGCACCTCCTCGTTCACTCCCCAGACATGCAGCACTCGTCTTGTTCATGTACTTAAAACACACACACACACACACGTGCTTACTGTAATGGTTTAATGGCTTGCACTGCTCTCGTGTTCTTATCAGCACCATCCATGCATGGCTTAACCTCCCCTCAGCACACACACACACACAGACACACACACAGACAGACACACAGACAGACATGCTCCAGCCATCGCTCACATGTCTCCACCAGTCTCAAACCAGCAGAGCGTGGCACAGAGCCGTCTCTTCCTGTGAAGTCGGTGTGCTCTCGGTCCCCCGTGCTCGTCTCCTCGGGCCCCCCCCCCCCCACAGAGATAGCTCCAGAGCCCGGGGTCGCTCCACTGAATCCACCGACTCCTAATGTCTCTCCACCGTTCCCTGCAGGCCGGGCTAAAAGGGCAGGCCCTGCTAATGGAGCGCTGATTGTGTTATAGCCACAATTATCTCTCTTTACCTCTCGACTCTCGGGCCATTAGCGGGATAGATAGTCCAGAATAAGGGACTGTCAGGATGATGGAGCGAGTACAAGACAAGCAGGGTCCAGGAAATGCCCTCACACGTTTCTAAACCCCCCACCCTCTCTCTCAGCTGAAACTTGTTGTTTGTGAGAACTGAAATACCAGCAGAGGCTAATGTAGCGTCTCAGGGCTTATGTGAGACATGAATCATATGTAACCTGCTGTGTTGTTGAACTGTAAGCTGGGGGATTTACAACACATGAGCCGGATCTCGGAAGAGAAATACGAGGGTGTCTTAACGAGGCTGCTTCCCAAGGTGACAGTATAGTGTTCGCATTTTTGGTGAGCAGCAGCAGGTTTATTTAAAGGGAGAAATGCAGCATCAGATGCTCGTGTTAGAAATCATCAGAGCCCATGGAAAACAGCTGTAAATTTGGGTATTTTGCTTGAAGTGGGTGTGAAGTCATAATTAGCTTGACATCTGTGTTGAGGCAGTTAAACATGTGCAAGATTATAGAGAAAAATACAGCAGAATAATAAGAAGAGAAAAGACTCCAATAGCTGGTTTTAAGGGTAAAGTGTTCTTTCAATAACCGTCTGGTGGTTTGTTTAAAGTAGCAATTGGCTGGAAATTAGAAAAACTTGTTTGAAACTGGAATTTACTGCTTAAAAATCAACCTGTACAAGAGTAATCGAGAGAAGTGAGTCACTCAACCACGTCTGCCGGTACAAACCAGGATGGAATGCATTTTACTGTCCAGGGCCTCAGCTACTTCCCCATTGTCCTCTGTGATTTATCTAATCGTCATCTTCCTCTGTCTCTCTGTCGTCCTGTTTTGCAGACGAGCTCACCTGCGGCTCTGTCTGGAGCGGTTGAAGTCCCTCATCCCTCTGGGACCCGACTGCAACCGCCACACCACCCTGGGCCTGCTCA
The DNA here is from genome assembly GCF_963576545.1 of Limanda limanda. Classification (NCBI taxonomy): domain Eukaryota; kingdom Metazoa; phylum Chordata; class Actinopteri; order Pleuronectiformes; family Pleuronectidae; genus Limanda; species Limanda limanda. Next base: position 21,659,695 of record NC_083637.1, on the reverse strand, counting down.
ACAAAGCCAAATCACACATAAAGGTAAAGGCTGAGCAGAGCATCAGTACAGCTGGTCCTGGTCACATATCTGGACACAAATATAAAACACAGATCGAAAGAAGTAAAACATATCAAGGTGACACAGGTAGAAAGGGAACAAAACTGAGCAAAGACAAACAAATGCATTGCTGAAATGCATAAAAACATATTGATACACTTACATAAAGATGCACCTCCTTGTCTAAATGAGTGTTTCTGATCTTTGCTGCTGTCTTTTACCATCGGTGTCGCCTGGCTTTGCCATTCTGGGGCTGTATCCCCATACCTCTTTTCTTTAGCCCCAAAAATAATTTGCCAGTTGCCACTTTCACAGGTTTATCATTGCATAAGTGAACATCAACCAGCAGTGAATGATGAGCGTTGCCAACACTCCTATAGCCAGTCACAGTTCCACCTCGTTGTCACTCTGAGCAGAGCCTCTCCTGCTGAGTTGTTCATATGAGAAAGACAAACTCTGCACATTCTCTGACATAAATGTCTGAAAATAGCTCTTTACTTTTCCCCATTTCAACACCATTCATCGTATTTTCTGTTACTAATCAACCAACTGCAGAGTAGACAGTTTGCTTCCTGTGTCCACCAGAGTACGAAACATTGTCACATGATATCTTTTTTCAGGGGCACATTCAATCTCAAATTTCTTTTGCACCACTCGGTTCCAGTTTCTGGGCTGAAAGTGAAATATCGACATTTAACTACACCTGATATGATTCCAATCACACGTACACACAACTCACACACTACCATACATGCGAATTCTCTCTCTCTCTCTCTCTCTCTCTCTCTCTCTCTCTCTCTCTCTCTCTCTCTCTCTCTCTCTCTCTCTCTCTCTCTCTCTCTCTCTCTCTCTCTCTCTCGCTCTCTCTCTCTCGCTCTCGCTCTCTCTCTCTCTCTCTCTCTCTCTCTCTCTGTCTCTCTCTCTCTCTCTCTCTCTCTCTCTCTCTCTCTCTCTCTCTCTCTCTCTCTCTCTCTCTCTCTCTCTCTCTCTCTCTCTGTTCTTCAACCTGTGTCAGTGGAGCAGATTAAAAGGCAATATGCATCGTCTCTTCATCACTTATTGACGGCCCATTGTTTTGGTTTGTCGCCGGGAGTCACGCTCGTCACTGTCGGCAGCAGTGACACAAAGCCACAAGGTTAGATTCACAACATGGAGCGTATCAGGCCCGGCCACGGCCCTTGCTGATATTGTAATGGCACAAGAAGTTACCAGAGGTAGCGAGTACAGAGGAGTCCACATGGTGTCACGTTTGAAACAAGTGGTTGAGGTCTTGACTGTGTTTCAATAAGAGAGGAATCTCCGTACAGAACATCAACATCTATCTCCTCAGTATCTGCATTCTTTCTTGAGGTGTTCCTCCCGCTCTTCTTCTCTTATCTGCTCTATTTTTCTTAACTGTCTCGCCCTAAGTCTGTCCTCCTATCTCCTCCATCACCCACTATTTGTTTGTCCCCCTTTCAAAAATAATTCTGGCTAACACGCTGACATTTACCTCACCCAAATAATGAACCTATTCTCCATCTCCCCCTCTGCTCTCTCCCCTGTCAGAAACTTGAAGATGCGGATAGGAAGAGCCAGTACCAGCTGGAGTCTCTGGAGCGTGAGCAGAGGCACCTCCACCGTCAGCTGGAGCTGCTGAGGGGGGTCAGCGGTGCTGTAGCCCAGAGTAGCCCTGGGGAGGGCGAGAGGATACGTATGGACAGCGTGGGCTCCACCCTCTGTTCCGACCGCTCGGACTCTGACCAAGGTGAGTGGGACCACAGGTGCAAATCAAAATCCTGTAGCTGCTCTCGGGCTAATTTTACAACACTCTGGTTGTATTGGTTGCAGCCACTCTGGGACTATTATTTGTAAAGTGAAAATAATCAACCACAGATTGGTTGGATAGAGATTAAAATTTCAAAATGCTTCTTGAAAGTAAGTATCTTGAAGTATTGAACATAGAAATGTTATATTATTTAATATTTTGTATTCTGGCTTGCTTTTAATGGGTCAAATTGATTATTTTGAATGGATATAGACAATACATTTTATTTATTTTTTTTATATATTTTTATTAGGAGGTAAGGCACAGTAGAACAAGAATCAATGATACAGTCAACCTCCTTGGATGTTTTTCTTAATTAAAGGACCACATGAACGTGGTCCTGCGAACAATACATTACACAATTCGACAATAAATTTTAATCAGCATTTTATAATAAAGCCGTTACAAATAATGCTCTACCTAATATTATGTTGTGTAAAGGAAACAAATACAGATTTTCTATGTTTCTATTATCAAAATTGACCAGTGCCTGTGTAGCCAAAGCCTGATTTCTTTTTTATAAAAAAATGAAACTCACTACTATAGTGCATATCTGTAGCACATTTTAAAGATAAAATTACAAAAATCTTTTTCTAGATTATTCTTGACATGACTTTATTTTGATGTCATTGCCACGAATGTACTTCACAGAATCAGTTTCTCAGTCTCAGATGAATTGAATTTTTTTTCTTCTCTGATTCCATCTCTCCGTTCTCGGCTGCAGAGGAGATCGAGGTGGACGTGGAAAGCACGGAGTTCTCCCATGGAGAGCTGGACAGTGTGAGCACGGCCAGCACCAGCGACCTGGACGACCACAGCAGCCTGCAGAGCATGGCCAGCGACGAGGGCTACTCCTCCTGCAGTGTCAAACTTGCCTTCTCCTCCTAGAGCCCCTCCCCACCAGTACGCCCACCACCATCGCCGCCACCCCCCCTGCCAAACCCAGCCGCCCTCCCATCTGTCTATCCACACAGCCATGCCTACATGCATACACCCGTTCACCTCAGACGACACCCAGGGTCCCAGCTAATGTCTGAGCAGCACCCCCCCTCCGCCTGCTCCCAGCATTTGAGTTGCCCTCCCTGCCAGGGACCCATATGATGTGAGACTGACGACTGCTTCTGGTCTTCTTCTCTTCTTTTAAAGGGAGGTCAGAGACTTGGTTGATAAGAAAAAAAAAATGATACAGCATCGTGATTTTTAAACCTTGCAATTGAAATGAATGATTGATTTTACTCCTTTTTACTCCAAACCTTAAAATGTCTGGATTTTTTCTAAAGATTCACAATCGATTTCCCAATTTGATTCAAAAATGCACTTAAATGTAGAAATATATCCAAGTCCTCCCTCCTGAGGGTGTGTGTGTGTGTGTTTGGAGCTGATCCTTCGTATCCCATCCTGATGTCGTGGTGTTGGGCCGGGATAATCGGGAGCACATCTAATCGGGACTTCAACGAACACTGTGGGTGAACTTTGCCATATCAACACAGCTGAAACAACATCTTTCCAGCCCCTGATTGAAGCCACGTCTTTTTTTTTTTTTCCGTCACCTCTGCTCGACAGCGCAGAAGCTCGAACACTTGAATCGGTGCTATAGTGAGACAAACCAATGGGAAAGCAGATCAGATACACAACCACTAAGCTGTTAAAGCAAACAAAGCATGTCTGTTATGATTGTTTCCAACCAAGTGTGGAGGGAAACAACCCCCCCAAAAAATATATATGGAGGGAAAAAATACATTCCTATCGAATGTGGGTGCTCAGTGCATTTTCAAAGAGTGGAAATTGTAACTGTGTGTGTGTGTGTGTGTGTGTGTATGTGTGTGCGCGCGCGTGTGTGTTTTCGTTTTGGTTTCTTTCCCCTCGACAAGCAGCTACAACAAGCCATCCTGCACTTGCCTACTTTAGAGCTGTCCACAGAAACAGCACAAACAAACCAAGAAGTAAAAGAGAGAAAAAGTCCAAACGAAAAAGTCGACAAACTTTGGAATAGACGCCCAACCTCTTTCCAGCAGTAACAAGCAATAACTCTTGTAGTTTTTTTTTTTGTCCCATCAGTTTGAAATCCCTCCTGTTTTTTTCCCCTCACCTTAAAGACACGTGTGTGTGTGTGACCGTCCAAAAAAGCAGATTTCTAGTTTTTTCTTTGTACATACAAATAGCTCAATAAATAAAAGTTTAGAAAAGAGATTTAAAAAAAAAAAAAGGGTAGAGCTCATGGATAGACATGTTGCCTCTGTTGCTGGTTGACCTGTGTTTATTGTGCTTTTTAGATTCAGATTTACGGAAAGATGTCGTCCTCTACAGAGTGACAGTGGATGTGGCATGGACACTATTTTACTCTGCTCAGTTTTTATTGATGGAAACATTTGAGAGTTACTCGTTTCCATTGCTTCCCAGAGGAGGAAAGAAAATTGATTCTCCAACACGATAAAAACCACAAAACAACAAAAACAAAAAAGCGTTGCAGTGAGACTTGTGTTGGAGGATGTCTGTGTGTCACTCTCTTATAATTTATTAGACTTTTTTTTTTTTTTTTTTCTCGTGTTTGTATTGTTCATGAACAGGGGGTTAAAAAATGCTGCATATGGCATTCATTCCACTGGTGGTCAGGTGTTCTGTGGAGGAAAACGTCTGAGGTGCAGGGGGGGAGGAAAAAACGGGTTATATGATGTCACTGTTCGCCATCCCAGCTCCATTGGTGTTACAGATTGCACTTCCACCACAGTTCTCTTTACGTTTTTCTGATTTTATTATTCTCTCTCTTTTCTGCCGTCAGTCCCCATGAAATCCTTTTATGTTTGGAAGAGAAAGAAAAACAAACAGCGCCACCGTTTTGAATATTTATTTCTCAAATCCCTCAAAGAACCCAAGCGACGGGGTGAAAGAAAAGTTAACTTATTTTGGTTCTGTCTTATTTTACTCCTCCTATTGATGATTATTCCTCATTCCTTATTTTAAGAAATGTATATTTTATGGGTTATTGTCGTTATTATTATTATTCCTTGATTTTATCTCAATTTTATTTGAGGGGAGGGTCCAGAGGGTGGGAGGGAATGAGAAGAAAATGTAGCTGTTTGTTTATATATTCTTTCTTTTCTTTTTTTTGATGGACACTCCCTAAGCTGCTCCTAATGCTGAGCCTGCCTGTTTAGAGTCGTCAGCCTTGTCCGGAGCCGACTTTCCCACCTCTCCTACGCTATGCCTGTGACGATGAATCCAGATCTTTAAAAAAAAACATGGATAGGCTGAAAAACAAAAAGGCCGAACCTGTTTTTTGAAGGGGGTCTGAGGGGGGGGGCTTCCTCTGCACAAGGCTTATTTGATAGCCAAGACTTTTACTGGCAGTTTGAGCCGGTTGCTACACAATAAAAAGCGATCTAAAACTCCACTCTCCTCTATTAGGAGGACTGTAGTCTCTATTAAACTTGTGTTGTAGTTGAAAAAAAAATGTGTCTTACATTTACAAGGCCTCCCACTGAGGATTTAAAGTGAAAAAGAAAACAAAGAAGAACAAATCCTTCGCTTTCCTCTGAAGGACGTCACTACGGTGAACAGAGTTTGACATGAGAGCTCTCTGGCAGAGCTCTGTTGAGGTTGTTGGACATGGCACTGAATCAGAGAGTCACCACCGTTGGTGCTCCATCATTAAAAAATACACAAATGCCAAAACCACCTCAGAACACCTCAGTGTCCTCTCTCTTTATCTCTCTCTCTCTCTGTCGTCTCCGAGGGAAAGTTTGCATTTATTCTGCCCCAGTTTAAGTTATTAACCTTCATCGTCTCTTCGTTTCTGTTTTCTTTTTCATATACGTTGGGTTTTTATGAACCTGCGTTGATGACAGGTAAAAATGTCCCGTGTTTGAAAAAAATAAAATTCACTCCTTTTGCAGATCGGACACTTGTCTTTTCACCTGCTTTGGGTCCAAAGTGTTTTCTTACGTCATATGGACAAATCTGACAATGTTGGAGTTGTTGTTTTTCAAAAAAAAAATGTGTGAAAACGCTCTGGCGCTCATTGTATTGTCTCTTGAGGCAAATTATTCTGATCTTGTATTCTAAAACGGGATGAAAACAAATTTTAAGAAGTGGTTTGACAGAAGCCAGGTCTGTGCTCTCTCATGTGTGAGTGTTCAGTGTATGTGTGTGTCTGTGTGTGTGTGTAGAAAGGCACCTGGTCCAGGACTCGTCTGCACTGATCTTAGTTTCCTGCCTGCTGCTCAGCACATATCAGACTCCTGGACCAGTCTGTCCAGTGTGAGATATAATAAGTGGTGGTGGAGGCTCCATCACATAAACTGCAGGTGTGGTTTTGCATTGAAAGTGAAAAGAACTGTTAAGGTCAGAGCAGACTGGTCCAGGGTCAGTCCAGGTTACTGGAGTTTCTGGCTACGCTGCAAATTCAAAAAACAAATGTCATATCTACATAAGCTGTTGATCACAAAGCTATATTTTTACCTCTTTGTTTTAGGCTTAGGTTTAGACCCTCAGTCCTGACTGTGCTTCAGGTTGGTGAATGAGTTGACTTGACTAATAGTGAACCAGCACAGCAAAGTGGAAGCTGTATGAAACCACTTTCCGTTCTGGTGTCGGTCCCTCAGGAGGTCGACGTTGAGCAAACGGCTCCACGAGGTCAAGTTTAGCCAAACCAAACGAGCAGGAGTCCTGTTGTTCTGAACCTGTGGCCATCCTTTGTAAAACATGCACTCTGATAAATGACTCTAGCCGTGTAAGTTGAAGATGCAATACTTACAATAAAAACACCAAGATTTTCAAACCTGAACGACTAAACCGGATTGTTTGTACCATGGAATGTGCTGTACAGCTGTGACTCATGCTCAGGTATCCAAACAGGATTTGAAGGTCAGGATTTCAAACTAAAACGAGCAGATTCTGTGCACAGTTCATCTCTTCACTCTTCGGGACGAATATACATTTCAAATTGAAAACTGAATTGAATGTGTGTCCTGTAGAGTAACGTGAAATATAACATAGAATAGAGGATGTGAACCCTTCTAATGGGTCACATGGGTGGAGCTTTCGCTTTATCACTGCAGGCCTGTAAATGTTATTGAAATCCAACAACTTGAGAAGCTGTTGTGAATTTGCTCAAAATGAGGAAGAGCACATAAAGGATCACATAGATACAGAATCCATAGACTATGAATTCATATATGTGCAGTTTATGTATATGTATTTTTATATGAAGTTTGTGTGGCTGCGTCTTATCTGGACAATGTTTGTACCAATTTGATCTCAAACCTGAGTCTCAATGTTCATTCTCGACCTTTGAAACAGACAATGACATAAAATGATAATGACTATGATGAATAAAAGTTTAAAAAAAGAGAGAGAATTTAAAATGGGGGAAATACTTGGGGGCTTTTCTTCTGAACTTTCAACCTCATTTCGTTCAGTTGAGTTTACAACAGAACAAACTGCCCCTGCTGATGAAAACTGTTGGATGTTGTTGAAAGTTCAGGAAGAAAGTTTTCAGCAGATTTTGAATGAAGCATATTTGTCTCTTTAAAAAGGATCTCAGAAGGATGACAACAGCAGTTTTTTTAATACCTCTACACACGCACTCACTAATACTTAACTAAAGTCTTTTAATCAAACCGAACGTGTCACATTGATTGAAATAACGTTTAGCATGCGTGTCAGACTAAATCCCCTTTTCCACACGTGCTGTAAATGTGACCACATGATGTCTGTGTGATCAAAGCAGATACATTCTTCTCTCTTGAACCGACCACATGAGCGTCCACCACATGTAATGTCCCCGTCAAGTGGTCCCAGTTTGTGGGAAGAGGCTCCGAGGGTTCCAGTCAGACTCAACCTCCCAAGTTGTACAAAAGCCACCATGTTCGGCCGCAGCCATCGAGTAACACTGTGATGATGAAGATGTCTCTCCCTCGTTGCTAACTGCAGATAATCTTAGATCACAAATCCACGTCAGACGCCACTGACGGTTCACCACTGGTCTGTGCTGAAAATAATAAAAACAAACATGTTACATGTCAAACTAGAAACAAGGTCAAGTTTAAAAACAGAGAAGGAGAAGTGGGTCTCTCTAATATTTGAGAAGGTTATAAAATACAGTCCAGCTTCACACTGTGTAGCACATTTGTTTATAGGTTAAATAAAATACACAAACACTGTCAGCTCATTTCCACTGAACCAAACTTTGTTCAAACTTTGAGTTAATATCAGTTATTCTAGATATTGAAAAACATAATTTCAGAAGTAATCAATCACATCTACAGTATGTCTTATTTTAGGAATATTTACATAAACCCAATTCTGTCACGTCTCTGATACACATATATTATTATAATTATTATTATTATAAGGGCCCGAGCACTGACAGGAAATGACAGACAGTGAGGCCCTATTGAAATTGTAAGGATTATTATTATTGTAGCAGCAATTTCTATTTTACTGCTACTGGTGGCTGAGTTGGGTTTGATCCTGACACATGTATAAAAGATGAGGAGTAGAGGTTTGTCCGGTTGGTCCCTTTGGCCATTTATTGTAGAAAAAAGATGGTTTACAAATTGCTTGAAACAAACTAAATACATTCAACTAAAGAGTCTCTCGTAGAGCACATTGAACGTCACAAAACATGGTCAAAAAAGTGTTGCCTCGCTCAGCCACGCCCAGATGCTCTTGTGGCTGGCTCTTTAAGCCTTTCCTCTTGGCTCCACCCTTCGCCTCTCAGGTTCAGTTCAGGCGTCCTGTAGGTGGGGTAAAAACACCTACAGACAGTGTCACTCTCACACACACACACACACGCATGGCTAATAAAGAAAGATAACAAAGCTTAATATGGCTCCTACATACCGGCCCCTAATTGTGTTTGTAGAGGCAAAGACAATTATTTAAATTACAAATGAGCCATTTCTACTTGCAGTTTACTTATTTTCAATCATTTGGCAATCTTAAACATGATCTCAAAATATGAACTCAAAGTGAATAAATGAACTTATCTTGAACTCTTTTGGTGTTCAGGATTTTCCTTACAGGAACTGTCATCACCCTCGAGCAGTAAACAGATTTTGGACACTGGCCTCTCCAGTACACTCGTCTTTGTTTGCAGCTTCACCACGCGGACATGGCCTCTGGCATCAGGCTTGGCCTCTAAGACTCTTCCCAGTAGCCAGTAGCTGCGAGGAGCGTTGTTATCTGCTATTAGTACAATGTCGCCTGGGACGAAGTTTCTTCTGGTTCTTGACCACTTTTGTCTTTCCTGGAGGAGGGGGAGGTATTCTAGCAGCCATCTCTTCCAGAATAGTTCAGCTATATACTGGACCTGTCTCCAGCGTCTTCTGTGGTAAAGGTCAGAACTTGAAAAGACTCCAGGGGGCAGAAGTGGGTTAGTTCTGTACAGAAGTATGTGATTGGGAGTTAGGGCTTCTAAATCTTGTGGGTCATCAGATACCTTTGTTATAGGCCGGCTGTTGAGAATTGCCTCTACTTCACAGAAAACAGTGGTTAGGCCTTCATCATCTAAAGTTTGCTGCTTCAATACTGAACATAAGACATGCCTTATCATTCGGATGAGGCGTTCCCAGAACCCACCATGGTGAGAGGCAGTGGGGGGATTGAAGCTCCACTGAACTCCGTCCTTCCTTAGAGTTTGTTGGATCTTTCTGTGTTCCATGGCTTGAAGTGCTTCTCTCAGCTCTCTCTCTGCACCTACAAGGTTAGTGCCATGATCTGATCTCATGTGTTGTGCTGTGCCTCTTCGACACAAAAAACGTCTGATGGCATTGATGCAAGAGTCTGTGGTTAAAGAACAGGCCACCTCCAGATGTACTGCTCGGCTGGTCATGCAGGTAAAGATGACGCCATACCTTTTCAGCATGCTCCTGCCCCTTCTCACCTCAAAAGGGCCGAAGTAGTCAAGACCAACATTCGTAAATGGTGGCAAGTCTGTGACAAGTCTTTCCCCTGGCAGATCAGCCATCTTTTGTTCACCAGGTTTTCCTCTGTTCTTTCTGCAAGTCACACAGTGAGAGAGAACCTTTCGTGCAGCAGTGTTTGCCTTTACAATCCAGTATGTTTTTCGTACCTGGGATAGCATATGGTTCCTTCCTCCATGTCCAGTTTGAGCATGGATGTGGCGCAGGATCAGAGTGGACACGTGGTGGTCTTTGGCCAGAATGGCAGGGTGTTTCCTTTCCTCCGGCATTGCTGATCTCCTTAGACGCCCACCCACTCTGAGGATGCCACCATCCAGCACCGGATCCAGTCTGTAGATGCTGCTGCCTTTTCTCACACAGGATGCTCCCTCTTGCAGCATGCTGATTTCCTGTGGGAAACTTTGTCTCTGCACATAGGTAAGTATTGTATTTTCTGCTCTTTTTAGATCTTCAGCTGTTATTGATTCTTTCATGTCACACTTAACTGACCTTGTGTTTATTCTGGTTGCCTTTTGATACTGACAGTCTTTCTTTGAGTCCTTTCTTTTCTGCACCAAGTTCCTCAATGCATTCTTCACTTTCATTATCCATGCAACAGCTACTCTCAACTTCAGCCAATCTGAAAAGTAATTGAGTAACTTGTCTGTGGGCCTTTCCTCACATGTCTGCATGATGGAATTAACTGTTACAGATTTTCTGACCTCTGGGTCATCCATACAAAGCTGACTCCTGTCTATTGGTTCATTTGGCCAATCCTCTTCTGATGACCAGAGGAACTCTGGTCCACAGATCCATCTTTGATTCCTCATGAACCTCTCTGCACTCACACCTCTAGAGCAGTCGTCAGCAGGGTTTCGCTTTGTGTTAATATGTCTCCACTGAGACACTTGTGTGGCTTCCCTAATCCTAGATGTCCTATTCGCCACATAGGTGTGGAAGCGAGTGTGGTCATTTGAGATGTATTTTAACACAGCTGTACTGTCAGACCAAAACACTGACTTATCTCTTGTTGATGGTAGTTCTGCTTTGAGCATTCTGTCCACTTTGACTGACAAAGCTGCTGCGGCTAGCTCCAGCCTCGGGATGGTCTGCCTTTTTAATGGAGCTACTCTCGCTTTGCCCATCAAGAATGCTACATGAACTTTTCCCTTTGCGTTAGTCATTCTGAGATAGCTGGCTGTTCCATAGCCTAGCTCACTGGCATCAGAGAAATGGTGGATCTGGCTGTGCACTGACTCACCAAAATGACTTGGCTTGAAACAGCGTGGTACCTCAAAGCCTTCAAGCATTGACAGACTGCTGTTCCAATTTGTCCACTGCTCCGATAGAGTGAGGGGAATGGTCACGTCCCATCCAAAGTTCTGTCTGCAAAGTTCCTGCAACAACAGTTTAGCTGGCAAAGTAAGTGGACACAGAAAGCCTAAGGGGTCGTATATTGAGCTTACCATGGATAGGATGCCCCTTCTGGTAAGTGCACGTTCACTGATTGTGCTGTTGAACTTAAAGGAGTCACCTTGCACGCACCATTGAAGTCCTAAGGCTCTCTCCATGGGCAATTGATCTTTGTTCAAGTCCAATTTCTTTACCTCTTTGGCTCTGTCCTCTGGTGGAACAGTAGCAAGGACAGCTCTGCTGTTGCTTATCCACTTTGATAAATGAAATCCTCCTCGGTGACAGACTGTGGTGAGGTTTGAGATCAGCTCTACTGCTTCCTTTTCTGTGGACACAGATTTTAAACAATCATCCACATAAAAGTTCTGCAATATTGTCTTTGTTACCTCAGGAGGGAAGTTGCCTGCATTGTCCTCTGCAGTCTTTCTGAGTGCAAAGTTTGCAATGCTGGGTGAAGAGACCGCTCCAAATAAATGAACAGTCATTCGGAATTCTGCAGGAGCATCATCCACATTTCCATGTGGCCACCAAAAGAAGCGCAAGAAGTCTGTATCACCTTCTGTGACCTTGACCTGATGGAACATGGCCTGTATGTCTGCCATCAGTGCTACTGGCTCTTTTCGGAAACGTGTGAGCACTCCTATCAGTGTGCTTGTCAGATTTGGGCCCTGGAGTAGTTCAGAGTTGAGGGATGTCCCCTGAAATGTTGCACTGCAATCGAACACTACTCTGATGGTCTTCTTCTTTGGGTGATATACCCCATGATGAGGGATATACCAAACTTTCCCATGAGTTCTGTTCACCTGTGCTGGGGGAACCATTTCAGCATAGCCCTTATGAATGACATCATTCAGGAACTCTCTGTACTCCTTTTGATAATTCAGATCTCTTTTGAACTTCCTTTTCAGATTCAAAAGGCGTTGTTCTGCAATCACACGGTTGTTAGGCATCGTAACTTTATCAGCTTTAAAAGGTAAGTTAATGCAGTAGTGACCCTCTATCACTTTAACAGATTCATTGGCAATGTTCAAGAACTTCTTGTCATCTACTGACATTTCACTCTTTTCATCATATGCTCTCTCAATGAAATCAGTGTTGTATTGACTCACCAGAAGTTCTTGCAGGTTAACCAGGGAGATCCTATTAACAGTCACTGTGGTCTTGTCCACACCTTTACTGCATCCTCCCAATGGACCATTGACTACCCATCCTAGTAGGGTTTTTACAGCATAGGGCCCATCTTCTTGTGAGTTGATCACCTGCCAGGGTTCCATCAAATTTGCTGCATTCATGCCAATTAGTAAATCAATGTCAGAGTCTATTTGTAGTAATTGAACTTCACTGATATAAGGCCATTTCCTTAAATCCGCCTGTGTTGGGATGTCGTCCTTTGTCACTGGCATAGACCTTTGAGTGAAGACCTCAGGTAAAGGAAAGAAATTGTTACTTTTCAGTTCGCACACTTCTAGACCTGACACCAACAAACTCTTGACAGGCCGTTCTTGTGCCATTGTTTTTAGCAAAACAGTTGTTGGTTTCCCTTCCAGACTCAATTTCTGCGCCAGCCTCTCCGTGCAGAATGTTGCTGAACTGCCTGGATCGAGAAAAGCATAAGTTTGAATGATTCTGTTGCCTTTCACAGACTTCACTTGAACAGGTAAGATTGAAAGTGCACATTTAGAGTTCCCGGCCCCATTATGCCGACAAACATTGGACTTCACCTCTTTGATATTCTTTGGTGACTCTGCTAACTTTGAGGTCTCACCTTTGACCTGAAAGTTGATGTGAAGCACACTGGGATGGCTTCGGTTGCAGATGTTGCATGACAGACGCGCATGACAGTCTTTGCTTCTGTGTCCTATACGCAAGCATCCAAAACAGAGTGCCTTTTCCTTTAAAAGATTCAACTTTTCCCTGTGTGTTTTCTTCTTGAAGTCAGAGCAGTGCTCCAGACTGTGAGCACCATCACAGCAGAGGCATGGGGATTTGACATCACTGTCCATTTTTGAAGTCACTGGAGTGGTTACTGCCGCCACATTAGCTGCATAATTAACCTTGGGCCTAAACATGGGCTTGCTTTCCTCTGGCCTTTTACTCCTACTAGCAACTGAATCTTGGATTTCTCCAAATACTGGGTTGGAACATATCTTTGCCTGTTTCTCAATGAACTGTACAAGATCTGCAAATGTTATCCTGCTGTTGCCATCCAGTTTCTCCTGAGCTTTAGTCCTCCACTTATCCCGAAACTTGTAGGGTAATTTCATGACTAAGGCTTTCAAGGTAGATGCAACATTCAGTTCACTCATGTAATCCAGTTTTGTCATGGCATTACAGCATCCTTTCAGAAACAGAGCATAGTCATTCAATGCCTTTGGGTCTTCAGGCTTCAGGATAGGCCAATTAAGAGCTTTCTTAATGTAAGCGGTGGAAATTTTAAACTCATTGCCAAAATGTTCCTGTAACAAGCGTTTGGCTCTGAGATAACCATGATCTCCATCCATGTGCTGACAGCTCTTTACTAGGTCCCTAGCTTGGCCCTTTGTATATTGTTCAAGGTAAAACAATCTGTCTTGTCCATTGTCTGTTTTCCTCTCAATGTTATGTTCAAAAGAGTTCATAAATGACCTAAACTCTAAGATATCTCCATCAAAGACAGTAACACTTTTAGGTGGCAATGTAGATAATTGCTGCTGTCTGAGAAGCATAGACGTGATTTCATTTTGTCTATTCAAGATCGCAATTAGACTAATGGGATCTACATTGTCCTGTAATGACCTGTACTGCCCTTGTTCAGGCAGCATAGGACCTGCCATGTCTTTCCCGGAGTTTACAAGATCAACCAGCGGTCTGTATTCTGTACTGAGCTCAACTTTGTCAGAGTGATCAATGGATTTCTCCTTAATAAGTTTCAGAACATCATTACCTCCTTGAGTTGCACGATCTGCCTGTAGATTCAATGTAGACTGTGACCTTTGATCTGGACCCACGGCCTCTGGGGTTTCCTGGAGTAACCAGTGTCCTCTATAGTCACCCAGTTCACCTTGTCTGCTGCGTGCTTGAAACAAAGGTATGTGTTTCACTTGATCCTTTGGTCGAACAATCCTTTCCTCAAATATGTTGGTTGTGTGAGCCACTTGTTGCAGTGTGTCGATGTTGTCGAGTTCCAGGTTCCTTTCCTCGAAGTACACATTCATGCCATCAGCTGGGGTAGAAGCCACTTGCTCCTCAGCACCAGCATACACTGCAAGCCTGGCATTTGTAGCAGACAATTCAGCTTCAAAAGTCAAAGTCTCCACTTGCCTTCTAATTTTTTCTCCTTTTTCTTCTAAAGCTTGCCTTTCTTTCATAGCATCAGCCTTTGCTAAAAGTGCTGCCCTCTCAGCCTGTGCCACCAGACGAGCTGAAGCTGAACTTGATATTGACCTTTTAGATCCCCTACTAACTGAAGAGATGCTGTCTTTGGGACTAATTTCATCATCTTTCTCTGTTGGAGGTGCAACAACAGGACATGATTGAATCCATTCTTCAGCCCTTGTCTTAAACTCCTCAAAATGAATCCTCTTCGGTTCATACCACTCTCCTGTGTCTGTAACACATTCATCCTTTGATAAAAGCTCTTGATATCCTTTGTGTAATTCATTAAACTCCTCAAACATAAATATATATTCCTGCAAGTTCTTCTTTACTTGCTCCAGGTTTGCTGGATCAGACATGAGTTCAGTCATCCTATTCATTTTGCGAGTCAAAGCAGCCAATTTATTCCTTCTAACTTGTTTTGCTTCCTTTTTCTCAAACTCAAACATTTCTCTTTGCCTTTCAGAATCAACAGAAATATCAGCATGGTCAGCCATATTGGAAACTGAAGCTCTTTGTTCAACTTGACAAACTCAAAGTCCTTTTTTCTTCAAAAATATAAATCAATATTCAACAAAAATGATTCTTCTTCAGGCAATAAACAAGATTCCTTTAAAGTTTCTTCATACACATACCGATTTCTGCAGATTCAGTTGGATTCAATCTTGGTCCTCCACCACTCCCGAGTGGCACATGCACCTGAATTCAGACTTCAACCTCCTTTGTTCCAGTATTCATCCATCCAATGTTGCTTTTTTTTTCCAAGGTCATCCATCCAAGGCACTTTTTTGACTAATTGTAGCAGCAATTTCTATTTTACTGCTACTGGTGGCTGAGTTGGGTTTGATCCTGACACATGTATAAAATATGAGGAGTAGAGGTTTGTCCGGTTGGTCCCTTTGGCCATTTATTGTAGAAAAAAGATGGTTTACAAATTGCTTGAAACAAACTAAATACATTCAACTAAAGAGTCTCTCGTAGAGCACATTGAACGTCACAAAACATGGTCAAAAAAGTGTTGCCTCGCTCAGCCACGCCCAGATGCTCTTGTGGCTGGCTCTTTAAGCCTTTCCTCTTGGCTCCACCCTTCGCCTCTCAGGTTCAGTTCAGGCGTCCTGTAGGTGGGGTAAAAACACCTACAGACAGTGTCACTCTCACACACACACACACGCATGGCTAATAAAGAAAGATAACAAAGCTTAATATGGCTCCTACAATTATTATTATTATTATTCAGGCAAATGAATTGTCTTTTTAAGGGCTTTAACAGGCTCAAATTCTTACCAAAATTTGCAGAAAGTTAGAAAGTGGTGAAAATGTACATATTGTGGAGGAATGTTCAATGGGCTAGGCCAAATGGCTCAACAGTGCCCCTGGAGACCCCCTAGTACATATATGTACTAAAGTAGAATGTAAAGCCTTACATGTACAGCCTTACTTAAAAGTTACTTTTATATTTTGGGATTTTAGATAATGGATGATTTAACATGCTTTAAAAACCTATTGTTAGAGAATAACCCAGTTGTTTCCAGCCTTGGCTTCTGACGCCTTGAGGTATCACAGTGCAGGACACATTTAATTGCTGATCAAATAAATGACATATTGTTCCCATTAACTAGCACAAGGAGTAAGGGTCACTCATTACTCATTAATCAAATCAAACCTCCGGCCTCCTGAACTTTTACTTTGAAGGTGAGCTGTCTCTCTGTCCCTGTACTCCTCGTTCAAGTTTAGCTTCTCAGGTTGACTTCCACTTCATGCACAGACCAGGTGAGGCCTCACTACTGCAGGAATCTACAACAACAACAAATCCCCGGATCTTTGCTGTTTAATTTCCAAGCAGTCTGCTGCTGCTTGTTTCCATGTGATGTCCTGAGGCTGCCCCCTGCTGGCCGCTGGGTTCCTCTGCTGCTCTTGCTTGGTTTGTGCATCTTATGATTAACTGAAGTTGTCCAGTGTGGTGCTGGTGACGATCCCTTTGAGTATTGGACCGCACAATTAAATATCATCAGAATTCTTGTGGAGTCTTATTAAATTTAGTTATAGAGTCAATGCAGTGCGTTATCAATCTATCATCACTGTGATGGTAAATCTAGTTGACTTGTGTTTGACTATAGCATCATACAGGAAATCAATTCCAGTCTATTTATTACCTCCTATAGTCTGTAACTCGCATATGTGCAGTGCAGATAAAGATGTAACTACTGTGGCAAAGATACATATTTTGTTACCTGTATCTAATGTATATGTTATTATGTCTATATTCTGGTTTAAATGTTGTATACAACTGGATTTGTAAAGTCAATGATCTTATATGCAATGTGGGTCAGATCTCATTCAACCAGGTGTACACATGTGATATTATTATCACTGGGAACATTATGATGAAGTCCGTCTGCTGTCATTCAGGCTCACATGCTCCTTTCAGGCTGGTTCATCAGTCATAATCAGTAAAATACTCCTAGAGGACAAACACTGTCAATAGTTTCTGTTGAGCAGCTAAACTCGGATTTTCTGTCCTTTTACTTACATCATAATAGTGTATGATGATAATTAATAATACACGTTGACAAAGGATGTGACTCTGTGACCTATTATCAGCGCACGAGGGTTGATGACCGTTGCTTCTTCTGCATCTCATTAAAGAAAAGAGCTGCTTTAACGTGTTAACACCACACACATTCAGTCAGAATAACAAAGCACAGCGTGTAATGTAGAACATTTCAACTCCTGCACTTCATAAAATAGATAAGTATATGAATGAATAGATACATGAATACGTCTTCAGATTATAACGGTAATGTAACAGAAAACCAGCCGTTAGGGGGCAGCAGAGGCCTGGAGATGCTGAGTATCACAGTGAATTCTGCAGCCTCCACTGACAGTGAAGTGACTGTTTCTTATTATATCAGAAATCTACTGATATAATCTGCTCGTCTCCGCTTTCTGATGGGGCTGCGTTGATTTTTCATTTTTCAACCCGTGTTGTAGTGTTTCTTTTAAAATGACATAAAGGGAAGCTGTATCAGTTAAATGTTCACACGATGCAGATATCATTTTCTGCTTCATATCATTCATAACCAAATTATTTTTTTTTATTTGCACAAACTAATCACCTTCAATCTCTTTCCAATTCTGGTTTCACTGGATTTCGTATGTGGTTGTATATCTGTGTCGGCGAGCTCACTGTGGATATATTTAAATAGCATACGGATCACATTCTCAACAGAGACTGATGTGGCGGCATGTTAAGAGCCTTTGAATTGACATTGACATTTTAAAGACAGAAAAGATTCAGTCACCTTCGGTTGTCTGTACTTTATGTGATCAAATGTGTGTTATATAGACATATATCAAATATACAGTTTATAAATCAAACCCAGCTCGGAAAATATATAAAAAGATATATTATGTTTATTACAAATGGTAAATGGACTGTATTTATGCAAAGTAGCTCATTTTCCTGTCATAACAACCATTTAAAGTATAAGTCACACACATTCATACACACAACTGCTGTGCTTTTTCTATCGCAATTTGTAAATTAGGGCAGGGTTCAGTGGAGGGGTCTGGGATCGAACCACTGACATTCTGGCTGGTGGATGACCCACTCTACCTCCTGAACCACACTTAAATTAGCTTTTTGACTGAAATCAACACATGGGTGCAAATGGAAACAATGACACTTTGGAGAATCGAGTGTTGTGAAGCTGGTTATAAGATTAAGGGAAGATGTATGACGAGGCTGCAGGACTCCGACCTTCTGAACATTAGGAGCAGTTGTGTTGTATTGCACCACTAGGCTGCAGGAAAGCACCATGGCTCCCACATCACAGAGCCTGTGTGAGGGAAAGCATGGAAAAAAGAAATACAGTGATAAACAATTGGAAATCAGGGACAAGAGGATGATTGGAGGAATCTTCAGACACAGAAAACCATCGCTGTTAAAATATGCCTTCAATCCAGACATATGATAATGAATTAAAATTATCTATAAGTAGGAGTGAAGGGCTTTTGGAGGAGATGAACTATCATGGTCACGAATAAATCCAATCCAGTCCTGAATTAATTGTCCTTTCTTCATTTCAAATGAATCTTCGAGTTAATTTGTCTCCTGCAGCTCGGCCCCTTGCTCCACACGTCAGAGGAATCCTCGTCTGAATCTCATCAGCTCGGGAGAAAACCCCTGAGGAGCTGGTGATCATCACTGTCACCGGGAAGTCCTCTGAGAGGAAGTCACACCTCGCACTGCTAATTAAAAACTTCACTCCTCTGTTAAAAAATATGTAAATTTAACAGCTGGATAATGTCTTTTTACCGTTGTATGGTGGTTGATCAATAAAGAAATGTCAGAAACAACTATATTTAAAGAAATATATGAGAAAATATAGGATATGTATTGTTCTGAAGAACCTGGAGGAAAATACAGGAAACACGGAATCCTGAACCTGGTAACGAACCCAGTAATAAGTATTTGTCGTTAGTGAGCTGCAACTGGAATGACTAAATGTTTGGATTTTCTTCCATGTGGGGATTTATTGTGAGAAATGTTTTTTCTCCCTGGCTTCTCCTCCTTCCTGAAAAGATGCTCTCACCTCCTCCATCATCTGACAAACTGAGGATGTTTCACTGGAAACAGGAAGTGATCACACCTTAGAGTCCATGGTGAAAATAAGAATCAGGATTTTAGAAATATTCTTTTTGTGAATTTGAATGTCTCTTTGTGTTACTCTTATGACCTCTTGTGTTTTGATTTGTGGTTTTTACTCATTATCATGTGTTTTCTCTCATCCCTCACGTTGTCTCATTTCCTGTTTTATTTTGAAGCCACTTCCCCTGTGTCTCTTACTTGTTTCCCACCCTTGTGATTGTCCTCACCTGTCCACGTGTCTTTCACCTGTTCAGTGATCCCTGCTGCCTCACTTCTGGGTCAGCTCAGGATCTGTTGAGGGTGAGTTGTTGTTCCTGTGGTACTTGAGCCTGGTTCCACACTGGAACCATGTGGAAACACTACACAGCACCAATGGCTGGATTACTGGGTCTGGGCTTTGCAGATTGTTTAGCTTCTAGATGTATTTGTCCTGCCTCATGCTCACAAATACAATCTTTGGTCAGACGGGGTTGGAATTTGCACTTGAATACACACAGAATATGTTCCTGTTTCTCAGCTTGCACTCATTTCAAACTGTGTTTGTGTGATATATCAGAAAATGTTAGATTCATACCATGAATATTTTCTCAATGAAGGATTCAGAAGACGTTTAGAGGTTATAGAAACAGTTTTGATATCTCACCTCAACATGCACAGAGTGACCTCATTGTCAAACTACCTCCTGCAGCTTTTCTTAATGCACAAGCGAGAGATCAGTTTCAGTCTTAGCAACCAACACTTCACAGAATGATTTCTACAGGGAAGTGTTCTTGCTGCTTTTTAATATGAGCCAAGTTTTAGACACTTTGTAAGTACTCTGAAAAAAAGTCTAGGAATGTCTTTTTTAAACTGTTTTACTTTATATCAAAAATATCCTTGACCCACCCCTGGTTCCAGTAGCTAATATTTTCCTGTGTTGATGGACTCTCGCTCACCTTTGTGTTGCCTCTGCAGGTCTTGGTGTCTGCACTTGGATCCAGAAAAAGCTAAAAATGTTTTTCATCTCATCTAATTTAACGAAAACATTTACGTTAAATTAGATATTTAAAAAAGTATGGTTAGAAACTGTGTGGTGCGGTGGGGAGCACTCACAGTCACAAGGTTGCTGGTATGAATCCTGGTTGGGCTGTGGTCTTTGTATGGAGTTTGCATGATCTCTCCAGCTGCTCTGGCTTCCTCCTACAGTCCAAAGACTCATGCCTGTCATACAACTAAATTAGTGTTTTTTTTTCTCCTTTCTCACTGCCAACACAGGAGGTTGACTTTTTGTTTTATATTACCACCGGTTACTCATGTCTGACATCATAAACTGAGGAGTTGCTGTCTTGCCTGTGGTTGCACGTTGTCCGTATAAGATAAAAAATAACTTGGTATGCCAACATTCATGGATTTCCACCTGCCAACGCCTGGAAGCTCAATGTGTGCATTAAACATCGCGCTGGAACAGATGCAGCATCACCATGTAGACTGCAAAATCAAGTATCATGTAAGAAGACATGCAGACTGGGGTTCTGATAAGTGAAGACTCTTAATTGCCTGTAGTTGTGAATGGTTGCTTACGACAGCTCTGCGACACACTGGCCTCTCGCCCAGTGTTTGCTAGGACTGACTCCAGTCCCCCCCCCCCCCCCCATGGCCCTCACAGGATGTGTGGTGTCGCTAACTGATGGTTAAACTGAGCTGAGATGAGGGTTGGACAGCATGAAGGACAGAAACGATGAAGTTTGTCAACACAGCTGAATATAAACACCGGGTCGACAAAGGTTTGCGTCCTGCATTTAGAGGTAAAAATAGAAGTGTGATTTTTGCACTTCCATCAAGGTCACCTCCTGCTCCTCCAGCTCCTCCTGCTCCTCCAGCTCCTCCAGCTCCTCCAGCTCCTTCAGCTCCTCCAGCTCCTCCAGCTCCTTCAGCTCCTTCAGCTCCACAAGGCCTCGGGTCATTTCTTTGTCACTTTGGACAAACTTGTAGATACTGACATATCTTTCTTTCTTCGCTTTGGATTGGCTGTGGTTAAACCCGAGCGTCCACATCCTCTGACAGATGAAGGGGTTTGGGACCACGTGGGTCAGGTGTCATGGACAAGTGACGTGCACGTAGAGGAAGTAGGTTACGCTGCCTAATTAAAATGTTTCTGGCGGGCGTTTTTGGGATTCCTGGCCTGAAATGAGAGTTCGGCTGTTGGCTGCGTCTGCCGCTTGTGAGGAATGTCACAGGAGGAGTTCTGCTCTACTTTCACTCCCGTCATGACTCATACGCCGCCGTAGACCTCATCTCCATATTGTAGTTGTTGTTTTTCAATCCCCCCCCCCCCCTCCGTTTCCCTCGCAGAGAAACAAACCCATGCAGCCAATTACTGCGCTAACAGAGAGCCACAGTGGGAGTCCATGGCTGAATGTGAGAAGCTGAGAGGAAGCTGGGCAGAGGGACTGACTCTGTGTAGGCGGGTGGGTTTCCTCCAGTGATGCGGATGAGTCATCGCCCCCATGGCGACCGGGCCTCTGACATCACAGCAGCCTTATCAGTGGAGAGAAAGCAATTCCTCACGAATGTCCTTCACCGGTTGATTGAGGAGCGAGCGGGGGTGGGGGGGCTCACGGCAAAACAAATTATGCGTGACGTCTCTCGGGAGACGGGCGGCTTGAAGTCAAGGCCTGAGGTGTGTTGTAATTCTGAGATGAGGAGGCAGGTGTGTGTCAGTGTGACAGACGGGCAGAGTAATTGCAGTTGCAGGGAGAGGGACCGGTCCGGAGGCCGGTCGGGATCAGACCAGGCTCCCCCCGGGCAGCCAATCAGAACCAGCTCCCAGTCTCCGGAGCCTCTGTGGGGTTAGTCACGCTCCTGAGGAGAAGACCCAGCCAGCAGGCACAGATCCAGGCCCCTCCCTCGCCTCACGTACACTCCAGCCGCCTCAATCCCTCGACACAACTCAACACAACACTTCACATTGTGAGAAGGCCCGGGTGGGAGGTTTGCTCGTCGTGACCTGTGAGTCACCGGGACGAGCAGACATCAAGAGGCTCCACGCCACGCGCTCGGCGGGAAGCTTGTTAGCCGTCAAGTAGCTGGAGGAGACAAATCACATGACTGCTTGATAACTGGGGACTCTGATTGCCAGAAATTTAATTTGAGACCGATTTAAGCTCCCAGTAGACATTTTGTTCTGCTTTTTTTTTCTTGTTTTTCATTTTTTTCCACGGGAATAAATCCTTTGTCTCGTGTTAATTTTGTCTCGACTTTCTCGTACAGAAAGTCCCTGAACTTATTTACTCTGGAAGGAACGTGATTTCCGATAATCGAGCATCGTGGTTGAAGTGTTCAGGGAGACACGGAGCAGCTCAGTGACACAGAAACTGGTTCCTGTTAAACTCCCATCAACACGGGTCCTGTTCGACAGGTGGAGACGCCTGAGGAGACGGGCGGAGCTGTGGTCACTGCTTGAGGGAAGAAAGAGATCCAATACACACATTTAAACACATGCAAATCATTTCTCATCTCCTTCAGGGAGATTTGCAAACACATCAGGTTTATTTTTCACCTTTGTACTGACAGAAACTCAAGTGTTTCCTTTGTAACCACAGCGGCACCAGGTCCAGGAACATAAACCCTACAAGTTATAAGTTATGCACCAAGATGGCGCCTAGGAAGGCTGCCGTGTCTCTCATCTGTAAAGATATATATTTCATCTGTAAAGATATATATATTTAGATATATATATTTTAGTGCTGTCAGTTAAACGCGTTATTGACGGCGTTAACGCAAACCCATTTTAACGCCATCAATTTTTTTAACGCGAGTTAAAGCAGAGCTGCAGCTGCAGCTTCAGTATCTGTGTTCGCCTCCAGTCTGACCTGCTCTCGCTTTTTGTTTTAATATTTCGCCAACTAAAATATATATTTTTAAGCTATTGTAGCGTCCCCGCTTCCACAGGACACGGAACTTCTTTGTGGTTTAGTGACTTTTATTATCATCTACACGAACATGTGCACTCCGTCACTCGCACACATCAACAACCCTTCACTTCCTCATTGACCCCCGATCCCCAAACAACCCCATCCTATTGGTCCAAACAGTCACATGTCCCACCCCGACCCCTTCACTGACCCTCAGGATATAAGAACGCTCCTTCAACACAGTGTTTTACTGAACGTACGTCAAAACCAAACATAAACATAAACCTAGTCCGTTACACTATTAGGCTGCAGCTATATGTTTTTATTTATTTAAAAATAGGGTACTTCTTATTTCATACATTTTCCACAAATATGGGGAGGACTCAAATAGCCCTACAGTTCTGTGTTTAATTTATTTCAAAGTAGGCCGACACTTGCGTGTGTATTTTGTTTGTTTGTTATTTTGTTGCTTGTCTGTTTGAGTAGCTGGCTGAAAGCAAAGAAGTAGTACGCTTACCATTTATTGGTAACCTAACTGTTATGGTTCATTGTTTCTGAAATAAGAGGCCTGACTGCTATGTTCACAGCAAACTTGAAAAAAATAAAATATTAAGCCATGGTTTAACTGCACTATAGGCTGAGTCCTTGTTTACCTGAAATGTGCACTGGCTTGCTTTATGCAAAAACATTTGCATAAAGCAAGCCAATCCACTTTCCATGTTGATAAGAGAATTAAAACGAAAGTAAAATTATGGAAAAAAAATAAAGGAATTGCAATTAATCGCGAGTTAACTATGACATAAATGCGATTAATCGAGATTAAATATTTTAATCGTTTGACAGCACTAATATATTTTATTTTCTATTTTAAATTTTTGATATTCTATTTTATTCTATTTTATTGATATTCTATTTTATTCTATTTTATACTATTTCTGTTTTTTGTTTGTTTTGTTTTTGGTTGAAATTACTGAGCATTGCTTAAAGAGAGCCTGTGACCAAAGTATTCCATTGCCAGCGACTGCTTCATGTTATCTCTGTGCATTTGACAATAAAAATCTTCAATCTTGAATTTACACTGGCAAATTCAGATGGCGAATAAAATGCGTGTGTTCTTTTTATCCAAACACAATGTCCATGGTATTTTTCAAGCCCGTCTCCTGCGTGGATCTCCAGGTAATTCACAAACTGTCGGCCGGGCCTTTCGAGCACACACAGAAGATTGGAAGTGGCAGCTGCCTCGGTGTTATCAGTGAAAACCCATCTGAAGCTCATTTACAGTGGGATCGTAGCTGCTGCGCGTAATCAGATCACTCGCCAATTTCAAACCCCGCGCAGAGATGATCATGCATCACTTTCCGACGTGAAGTCTTTCTTTATCAAGACCACGGCTCTGTTATGATTTCAAAACCGCAGAATGAATGAGTGTGAGTCACGTCTCGTTATTAACATGTTTCCATCACTGCAGAGACGGTGGAATAGGTTTTTAAAGAGCAATTTCACAGGAGGAAATGGAGAAGAGCTGCTTGTTGTGGTGGTGATTATCGTTGTATGATTCGGTTTACACTTCCTGTGCATTTCCAGATATTGAAAGTGTTTTTTTCCCTTTTTGTATTTGACAGATTACTGTGGAGAATGACAGGAGACAGAGAGAGAGAGGGACGACATGAACCAAATAGACCACAACCCTGTTGGAGGCAGGGACACCCGAGAACTCAAATTTGATTCTACTGTAAGTGAGTCATTTTGTTTTTTCAAGGTGTCACACACCAAATGTTGCCCAGCCCACCTGACACAAACATGACAAGTGTAGTGGCAGAATCACAACGAAAGAGCAGACGCCTCTTCGTATATAATCATACATAATAATACATAATTAGAGCAGTGTGATGTGCATTTCATTTTCAACCTCTCCTAGATCACAGTCCACACAGTCTTCTTTCCTCTGGAATAAGTAGACATTTTTATTTTTTACCATGTGCTGCTTCTATCTGCAGGACCACATGTTTGTATAAAGTGGAAAACAAATTGCCTCGGACTAAATTAAATAATTGCATTATTACCTGATGCAATTTATGTCTGTTGGCTGCCAACTAATTTTCCCTTTCTTTGATGTTGAATTTTAATGAGAAGATTGACTGAAGTGATATGAATCTTTGTGATGTTAAATCACATTAAAACTGTGGCGTTGTGTGTGTGTGTGTGTGTGTGTGTGTGTGTGTGTGTGTGTGTGTGTGTGTGTGTGTGTGTGTGTGTGTGTGTGTGTGTGTGTGTGTGTGTGTGTGTGTGTGTGTGTGTGTGTGTGTGTGTGTGTGTGTGTGTGTGTGTGTGTGTGTGTGTGTGTGTGTGTGTGTGTGTGTGCGTGCAGTCAGTGTGTCTCACCATATGTAGATGTGTGTGTGTCCTGGAGACGCTGCTGTACGAAGGAACTCCCACAGAGGAGGTTCTGACTAACTTTGACAGGTGTTTATATGTCTGTCTCTCTTTGGACAGATGTTGTCACCACGATTGCATCGTAGGATGCAGTCACAGCTGTATGAGATAGAAAGATAGAAGATGGATCTTGTCTCATCCATGTGTTCTGACTAGCCATGCTGTAATAAAACCATGTGTAATGATGTGGTAATGTCTGCTGAGTATTCATTTAAACATGGCAGAGTAACTACTGAGCACTTGTTTAACTACTGCACCAAATTTCACACATTCCTAGATATCACTAGGAAGGTGGAAATGTTGCAACACCCATTTGTTCATCTATCCAGTCATTTTTGTGGGCAGGGGTGAAAACATAACCTCCTTGGCGGAGCTAATGTTGTAGAAACTAGTGAGTTCACTGATGTTGTGGCTGTTCATCATTATAGTTACACAATAATAAACAAAGATGGGTTAATCTTGGTTGTACTGTGAAAACAAAAATACATTGACAGTTGCACTTGCAGCCTAAAGAGCACCTTGGTGAACAAAAATATAATAGTGTGAGTGTGAGTGTGAGTGTGTGCGCGTGCTACTTCAAGTTGCAGGCGGAGACAATAAAGAGGCTTTATATACAGTATGACTAACAGCTACCTGTCTGTCTGCCTCACAGTGTGATTGATCGACATCCATGACCAATTGTGTTCCTGCGTGGTTAAGGTCTTTGTCGCCCCCCCCCCCCCCCCTTCTCTCAACTCCCTCTCTGTTTCGCAGAGGAGGCTCTTTAGATGTGCCCGATGCAAAATGGGAAGTAGCACTTTGCTGATGGAGTTACGTGTCTTTTCCACACGCACACACACACACACACACACACACACACACACACACACACACACACACACACACACACACACACACTTACCTCCAAAGAAAGATAATAGCCCCTGACACATGTAGCTGACACACACTTCCATTACGCTGACTCGGTCACGATGTCACTTGCCGCAGCGACAGGCGGCCCATGTAGAACACTTAAGGTTGGCTGCTCTGTGTTTATTTTGTCAGGCTGTCATTACAGTGACGTAAGGACTGTTTGTCCACTTCTCTTTATCTTTTTAATATTTATTCCTCTCATACCCGCCTCCTCTCTTTCTCTCTTCTCTCTCTGTGTCTGTGTGTGCATTCTGACTTGTCACAGTCCTTGGCGGCTGGAGAGGTGACGAATGGGCCACTGGGATCCGTCCTCCGTGCTTCACTGGTCCTTGACTCTCTCCCCTCTCAAAGCCCCCATCACTCCTTGTACACAGCGGATGAATGGGTGACAGTGAAGCACTGCAGTGAGCGGGGGTGTGCATAGTACATTTTGACCGGGTAGGTCAGGAAAGTCTTTATTAAATATACATGGGTCTAAAAAATCAGAAGGCCTCAGTCCTGGACAGAGTGCTGAGAGGTTTGACTTCTTTAGATGAGAGGAAACAAAAGGCTTCTGTGACACAGGAAAGCTTTGACTTGACAAACACGTGTGTAGCTACAATGATAGAGTGGTTACTTCTTAGCTTAGCTCTTGTAAGATAAAAGGAAGAAAGACGTCAGATCATCTTTACATAATCACACAATCTCACAGACCTCTATAGCATACATGTCAGAGAACTGTCAAACCTTTTACATCAAGAAAAAAAAAACGCAGGTTATTTTTGCTTGATTTCTAGATAGAAGGAGGAGGTGAAGACCATAGGTGGAGACTCGTCATCCATCTTTATATCTGCAGTTCAGACACGGTGATTCATATGTGCCAATGCTAACTACCCACATCTTCCTGCTCATTTCAATCGGTAGTGACATTCAAATCCAATAAGAGGGCTTACTTACTGAACACGCTTACCTTTGTGTTTCTGGGCAGGGAGGAGCGCTGCTGCCTCACACCTGGTTCATCTGAGTCACCCGCAGTGCACCTGGTCTGTTTTTATGAAAGCAGATTTATGAACGCACCCCTCTGTGTGTTAGTGGGAAAGGCAGCGAGTGCTCCGAGGTCTGATTATGACGGAAAATATGTCAGGGTGCCCAGACAGGGACCCATCATGGAAAGTGTCAGCGGCACATCATCCGCAGGCATCTGACTCTGAGTGTGTGTTTGTGTTCGTAAGGAGTGGGAGACAATGGAAAGAGCCTTTACACAGATATAATTTTTTTTATATATATATATATATATATATATATATATATATATATATATATATATATATATATATATATATATATATATATATTTTATTGTACTTTCCACTCCAGCAGCACAAGAACACTTCCCTACTGGACACTGACACTATCACATCATTGCATCCCATTCCTGTATTTGTATATATATTCTCCGTATGTTATTTATGTATGTATGTCAGTGAGGTGTTTAAGTGTTAACTGTATAAGCTACTGGATGATCTGAATTTTCCTCGGGATTAATAAAGTATCCATCTATCTATCTAATGACATTAATAGTAATCCGCAGTTGATCAAAGGGGGCCGTGTAGTGGAAATAAAAGAAAGTGGAGGCTGATGAGTCACCAGGGCTGTTGGTATGTATGACAAGACACAGCATCAGCCCGGTCATGTCGACATCACCCCCCCCCCCCCTCTTTCTCTTTCTCTGGCAGTGTCTCTCCGTCTCTCTCCCAGGCGTTAATCTGGGCTCTCAGAACCAACACGTGGTGTGGCACCGGGCCCCGGGCTACGTGACGGAGGGAAGGTGGGATCTGTGTGTCTGCTTTGTGGCCACGGCCGAGCCAAGTACACACAGAGAGAGGGGCCATATGGTGTCCAGGATGAACCATATTTACATACTGTACTGAATTATTCACCATTTGGTTCAGGTTCTTCGGGTGGTGTCCCTTTTCGTAACCGCGATTTGTGAGCCTGACTTAACCAGTGTTTCTCCTTATCTGTCTCTTACTTTCCACAGAGGATGAAGGGAAGCTCCAGGACGCACGTTAACATTTATTCATCCTCCGTTGTCTCAGTGAAGGTTCACTCGTGCTCCGACCCCTCAATTAACATATCTGCAGATGACTGCTGCGATGGCAGAGATGACACTCGTGCGAGAATAATGACTATCTCTTCTTCTGCGACCTTAATCCTCGAGGATTGGCTGTAATACTGGTGCACGCACAATGATAATTGCTACGCCACACCACCAGCAACCCCTCCAAGATACACCACCACCACCCTTTTACAGAAGAGGAGGAGGAATTGAAGTGGAATTCACATTCTATGTGTCATCTTGGTGCACCCATACTGTGTTCATCTATCCAGTCATTTTTGTGGGAAGGGGTGAAAACATAACCTCCTTGGTGGAGCTTATGTTGTAGAAACTAGTGAGTTCACTGATGTTGTGGCTGGTTTTGGATTTTGTTGTCCCTTTTACATTAGGGAAACCTCATCATTATGGATACACAATAATAAACAAAGATGGGAAGGAATCATGGTTGTACTGTGAAAAACAAAAAAACATTGACATTTGCACTTGCAGCCTAAAGAGCACCTTGGTGAACATGTCTTTAAATATAATATATTGTTTTGTGTGTGTGTGTGTGTGTGTGTGTGTGTGTGTGTGTGTGTGTGTGTGTGTGTGTGTGTGTGTGTGTGTGTGTGTGTGTGTGTGTGTGTGTGTGTGTGTGTGTGTGTGTGTGTGTGTGTGTGTGTGTGTGTGTGTGTGTGTGTGTGTGTGTGTGTGTGTGTGTGTGTGTGTGTGTGTGTGGTTGGAATGTTTTTTTACACTTTCACGTGCTTCTGACCGAGAGTGTGTACATGTGTGAGCGTGCGTGTTTCTCTGTGTGTCTCATACAGACATTCCTTTGTTACATTCTTTATCTCCGAGCATCCTACTACCACACAATAATAACAACAATAATAATACGAGTACAGCTGACACCAGTCAAATTACACATGCGACTGCGGAGTTGTAAGATCTGCGACGCCTGACATGCAGCATTATTAACACTTTATCATATCACACACGGCCGCTGATGAGAACTCTCCAAGGCAACGGACTTCGTGATGGAGTCATTTTTTTGCTCTCGGCCTCTCATCTGCTCTCTGTGACCGCCTTGATTCGTGTGGGGCTTTGTGGCTCCCCGACTGTGGTCAACAGGAAATGAGGAGGGGGTGAATCACACTGGGATCACTCCATTGTCATCACCACATGTCTTAATGAAGCCTTGGTGACAAGACTTGATGTGTTTGCTCAAGTCTCCAGGAGGAGGGGAAGACTGACCTCTTTATCAGTCGTCTGTGTTTGTCTTGACTTTTTATATTCGTCTTATTGCTCCTGCTGCAGCACTCTCACGTCTGACTCTAAACTGTGACCTATTTCCGAGTGTGACAATGCATTTGTTGTCATAAACATTAGAGGAAAGTGAATACGAATCTTGGATTGAAGGACATTTAATCTGATAATCTCACATGTAACTGTAATACAACATATCATATTTATACAATAATCATATATTGTACGTAAAGATCGCCGTCACATCTCCACTTCCTCCCACTTTTAAGAAATGAAGCCAAAATATCCTGGATACAAACGCTGCCATCTTGTGCATTTGAAGCCTGTGCAGCAGTAGTAGAGCACTTGGACATAAGTGTGATTGAGAAAAGTGAATTCAAATTTTTTAACATTAGTTTGGTCAATGTTCCATCCACTAACTTAGAGTTATGACCTATACTGCAGCCAGCCACCAGGGGATGATCAAGACGCTTTGGCTTCACTTTTTGGGAGCCGTCATGAGATTGTTGTGACCCATTCGAATTTAGCTTCATTCCTATTGCGCCATATTAATTTGACATGTGGACATTCTATGCTGCCAGTATTTGATTTTCCCCAAATAGCTAATGTACCAACTGTAGAGACATGTGATAACCAGCTACAAGCAGATCCACCAAATGTGCCTGTGTATCTCCCACCACTCCCTCTCTTTTTTTCCCCCCGTTTCTTTGAAGACGATTCATAAAGCTGAGGAGGCCGTATATTTGCAGAAATGTTTCACTAAAACCATTTAAAATCCACGTATTCCCTTATGTCCATGCTTTTGTCCAATAAAATAACTTTTCAGAGCACAACTAATCATCATGCAGGGCTAACATACTCATTATATTATATATACACATTAAATACGTCATACATCAAATAATGTATACATCTAATATATTACTCCCTCCATGTATGTACAACAGAATTACACAAAATACTGCACCTAGATGAGTGTAGCTTTGACAACAGACCATTAAATTAACAGACATGACATTCTTCAGCAGAAGTTAAGCCAACTAAAAGTAGCTTAACATACAATATAAGCGCCTTCATGAACTACTGGTATTTAAGTTATTTCAGATTGTCCCGTTCACTTTCTCTTCAATCATTCAAATACAGATTTGACAAAAATGCATTTCAGAAGAAAATGTGTCCAATCAAAAAGCATTTGATCTACTTTATCAAATATAAGTAATTTGTGTAAATCCACCGTCATAGAGTATAGATCTACATTTATACAACAACTTTCAGATGGGTTTAACACCTTTTTTGGCTACAACAGCAGTAGAGAGAGAGATGTCAGATCAAACGAGCCAATTAGAGTCAGTGACTGTCTGTTTCTCCCCAGGCAGCCAATCGGAAGCTGCGTTTGGCACACGCCATCTCAGCAGGGGTCCGTTTTGACTTTGGGGGAAGTTTTTGTTGCGAGCGATGAGAAGACAGCGATGAGGAGAGAGGAAGAAGTGAAGTGGGGTTTGTAGTCCACAGTCGGTGATGCTCGGAGGTTGTGATTCTGGCAGGTCAGTCGAGTGGGTCACATCCTGTTACCACAACCCAATTAAGAGTGGTGGGTCACCCTGCCATCCCAGTCTCCAGGGGTCTGCCTCCTCCAACTGCTGTCTGTGTCTACTTGTACAGATTTCTTTGTGAGGACCATTTTGAGCCTCAAACCTATTGAGTGAGGACATTTTGTCCAGTCCACAATTTCTTACCCACTTTTAATTGCCTGTTTGAGGGTTAAGACTTGGTGTTAGGGTTGGGCATCTAGTTGTGATGGTTACGGGTTTGGGTAAGGGGCTAGGGAATACATTATGCCCATGAGTGTCCTCACTAAGATAGAAGAACAAATGTGTGTATGTGTTTGTTGATATTTATTACTTTAGTCGAGTGCACACATTTAGATTGAAACCATCATTTGGAGGGAAATGAACAACCAGGACATTTCTGCATTGTGTGGCTGTTCCTCACAGGTGTGTGTGTGTGTGCATATGAATGTTTTGACAAAAGATTATGACTCAATACATGACAATAATGTATTTAAAAGCATCATCTTGTGTGTATTACTTTTTTCTTTTCTTTTCTTCTGCTTCTATCTGTCTGTCTATCTGAATGTGTGTTATTACCTACAGGCTTGTCATGGTCTACTTTTCTCTCTTTTCTTCATCCATCTGTCTTGTGCTCTCTTTCTTTGTATGTATGTGTTTATATCTTTAAGCATCTCTCTCTCTCTCTCTCTCTTTCGCCTCATCTGTGGGTGTGCCTGCAGGCCTGTGTGTGCGTTTCAGTGCGTCACGATTATAATGCAAGCACAACTCATGATATACAGACTTAGACGTCAACAAATTGATCTTTAAACACAATACGTTTTTATGACATTGAACATAAATGTAAAGTTTAACAGGTATGTTTGATTCTGTTCAAATACGTTTTCACTTTAAAATTATAAATACATTATAAAAAAAAATCTTATTGGATCTGATTAACTTATTTTTTACCTTTTAACATAATTGATGTTTGTGTTTCTTTTTGTGTGTGGTTTGAAGAAAATATCTCCAAATCTGTATGAATTGTCCTGCTGCCTTAAGTCAATATTCAGCGACACATTTGCAGAAACGTTTTCTAGAGTAAAATCATGAGGCAGGTTGGTGACGCCTTCACTGGACTTGTCATTACACTTACACACGTAAGAACGGTGACGCCGGTGGGCAGGCGTCCTACAGTGATGTCACTGATGAGTTTGCATCAAGCAGAGCGAAGCAGACAAAGGAGGAGGCTGTTGTGCTGTCTGACGCCGGGCGGTGGGTAATGGCTGCAGCCGCTGCTGATTTGAACCAAATTTTGATATCTGGTAACTGTTGACTCCAAAGAGAAATAACCCTCGCTCTCAGCAAAATGCAATCCCACAATATTTGTAGCGCAGACTCGTCTTTTAATGATACTTCATGAACTTTATGAGCCTCAATATTTATATGTTGGTCATTTTTTGCAGTTTGCTTTTTGAGGTAAGATTAAAACAAATGTCTGTTCATCTCTTAGAGTTTTGAATGATAACAATTAATTGCAATTCTGATTAGTCTAATATTTCAAACATGCCTGGTGTTGTCCTCACTGACCACTGTTTACCAGGTTGTATAAATGACCAGTCATTTGCTTAAGATAACTACGACGCCATCTACCGCCATAATTACCTTGTTACCTGGATACGACAACAATAAGAAACCGGCCACAAACATAGTGACACACTTGTATGAGCTCCAGTGCACCTGTACAGGCTGGTAGGAGTCGACTTACATAGGCACCGAACATTTGCTTGACACAATTACATAAATATTCAGTTGTGGTGAAAATGACACATAGATTAGTCAGTCACTGCTGACTGGAAGGAGCAAAACAAAGCACCCGTGAAAACTGGAAACACAAGTTAGCCAATGTGCAAACAATATTCGGCTGACGAAGAGAAACAAGATGTCACTTGCGTTGTCAGAGAAGGACAAATTTTAGAACCCTAAATGTGTCCAGCATGGTATTTGTGCCCTGTCCTAATTAGGGTTGCAAAGGGGCGGAAAGTTTCCGGTAAATTTCTGGAAACTTTCCATGGGAAGTTTAGCTCGGGAATTTTGGGAATTTTGAAAAAAAAAAAGAAATACGCAAATTAAACGCTGAGCAATAAAAACATCATTCAAAACTCTATTTTAAAGATGTATGGAATGCAGCACACGCTGCACGTTGAGTTTCAACCCTCCACTGTGCATTCTTCCATCACATGCACTCCCAGCATCCTGCACACTACAGCACTATTGAGACCTGCTGTAGTGTGCAGGACTAGTCAGGTAAGTTTCCATGATATTACTGGGGAAAATATATTAGCATGCTGATTGAGGATTGTTCATCTGTTCATCTAGCCTATTTCCATTCATTTATCCATCAATTGCAAAATATGTTTACAGACGATTGCAATGTTTGGCGAACTATTTATATCTCTGGCATTGCATTAGTGTTTTTTTACAAACTTTTTTCTCATCTTATTCTACAGAACAATGCCACGTGCAATAACTCATGTGTGGAGACATTTCACCCCATCCAATGTAGAAGGAAAGGCTGTGTACATTAGCAAATACTGTGTAAGACCTATGTTAAGAATGACACAACAAAGCAAGTGCCCAAAGTTTCCTCAGGGCTCAAATCGGCCTATGACAAAACAAAATGTTTATATT
Source organism: Limanda limanda (assembly GCF_963576545.1). Lineage (NCBI taxonomy): Eukaryota > Metazoa > Chordata > Actinopteri > Pleuronectiformes > Pleuronectidae > Limanda > Limanda limanda. The sequence continues at coordinate 21,625,708 of NC_083637.1, read as the reverse complement.
TATGTCTGTATATGACAAGGTAAATAAAGTTAGTATAAATTACCCATAACATTTCCAGTTTATTCCCGTAAATTCCCGCATATTCCCGTTAATTTATTAGCCATCTAGCCTTAACGGTTGTTAGTTGATATTGTTTGTCACTGTAATGATGTTGATTGGCTGCTGATGGCGTAGTGAATGGTCTCCCAATTCCGAGGGTATGGTTTTTCTAGCCCTCTTCCCTGTGGCTCCGGGGACACTCCCAACGAAGGGCTCTAAATATCTCGGGGTAGGCCAAGGTAGAGGAATTGTGACATAAATTAAATTTTTATCTGATCTTCCTTTGTTTCTTGCCACATAAACTGGTTAAGGGATCTAAAATGTGCCATACTCTTGTGTGTTCATTCTTCCCTGATGTTTGGACGCATTATATCTCTGTTTGTTCAGAGCACATTCCTGAGAAATTACTTTACCCATCATTTACTATGGTATGTAACTGCACAACCAGTGTTATTGTTTTGGTGCGCGCATGTGTAACAAGTCTTGTGCAATGATTCAACTTCTCGCAGGTCACATAACAGTGATACCGTAGCAATAACAAAAAATATTTGCCCTATTGTCACGACTGTGTATCTTTTGTGGGTTCAGATCATCCGCAACAGATACATTTTATTTTGTATTGCACCAAATCAGAATATATATTATCTCTAGGCACTTTACATAAGGGCTGAGTCACAATTGGTTGATTGTGGATCGATATATGAATGCATCTTACAGCCCAAGTAGTTTTCCACACAACAGCAGGACACTTCATACAGGATCCACCTCCCAGACCTGGATCTGCATCAGACGTTATCAGTTTGGTTTAATCAAGTTTCATAGAGTAATTTTTACATTAATTTACTCCTGCTGTCAAATGGACAAACAAACACAGATGAAAACAAAACCTGCTTGGAATATATGTATGAGTAATTGCTGATAAACCATTGATATAAAAAATGATGTTTGACATCTTTAAAATCTTAAGTATCGAAGCTTTTCACCAAAATACTGACACTAGTGACATTGTTAAAATGTCCTTGGCTAGAGACACAAGTTTTCATATTTGCTTCTCCTCCCAAAAAGAATAGAGAATATTAGTTTCAAAATTTTGAAATGATCATATCTCGAGGTTGTCGGGGCTTGGCGTGATCTGAGCCGTTCCTGTTGTGATGTGCGTCATCCGTGAATCTATTGAAGCCTCATGCAGTTCATGTATTGACAGAGAGGCAGGAATCACACTCACGTGTGTATACACGCAAAGAAACTTACACACCACACCCCCCACCACACACACACACACACACACACACACACACACACACACACACACACACACACACACACACATCTGTTCATTCCTTTTCCCGCCCTGTCTCTGTCACACGTACAGTGTTTTCATGTGCACACACATGGCGGCCCTCTTCCTCACCTATGCAGGCACTTTAACACACACACACACACACGCACACACATGGATGTGGAGTGGTCTCAACCCCAGGTGGAGCAGGGGGTGTGACGAGTGGTGTATGATTCAGCCATTAGCGCTCTCTCTCCTCTTTGTCTTCTTTCCACTCACACTGCCAACTTTACGCAGCTTTACAAGATGATACACCTCCATACGCAAGCTGGGAGCTCAAAATAACACCCCGCCCTTTACCTCCCACTGTTCCGCCCCCTGGTGGGCGGATGCTAAGCAGTGGTGGTGATGACTGTGGCCTCAACCAAGCTGCAAGGAGGGGCTGTGATAAAACGTTTCCCCAGCAGGAGAGAGCTGCGTGTCAGTTTGAGTCATCAGAAGGTCTGAGGGAGAGGACTGGTGCCGGGGGTTGTCAGGGCAGGTAGTCGCTGTTGCCAAAGAGGGCAGCGAACAGGAAATGCATCGGAATCTGAAGGTGTGAATGCTTACTATAGAGATAACAACATCTGCGGAGAAGCAGTGTTGTGCTTGTACTTGTATGCTTATTCTTGTGTCATACTTTCTGCATCAATGAGTATCCTAGTGTCCGCAAAGGGTTTGAGCAGCATAAGTTTCATTAAGATTAAGATACATTTATTTGTCCCAAACACATGTACAGAAATGCACAAGCACACTCATGCAAGGGGAAATTTAACCTCTGCTTTTAACCCATCTGGTGCAGGACACACAGAGCAGTGGGCAGCCATGTACGGCGCCCGGGGAGCAGATGTTGGAGGAGTAAGGTGCCTTGCTCAGGGGCACTAGACAGGGTAGGGAGAATCCTCTTGGATTTTTGGACAGATCAATCCAGGTTCGTCTTTTTGTTGTTTCTCCGTGGAGTCGAACCAGAGACGAACCAGAGACCTTTTCTGCCCATAGTCCAAGTTTCTGCCACTAGTCCATCGCCTATCATCAGAGGGTTTACACTGGGGTCTGGGCAGATGTCCATGTTGCTCTTTGCATTCACTAGACTACAAGACCAGCAACAGCTACATGCCCTCCTCCAAGTGGACCCCAAGCATACATGGAAGAAGTATAAGGAGAATAACTACATGTCGTGTGTGAGTCTGCAATCGGAGTGTAACTCAGGCCTAACTTCCATGGAGTTTGGTTTCTTAGACCTTGAGGGGAGGCTTATCTTCAAAAAAAGATTATAATTATAGAGAACATCACACCTTTGTTAATAGCAGCCGTACTTGAGAAAGCCACTGGGCTAACACCATAATACAACACCCGTTGAATCTGCAAAACAACTTGTGCAGACTCAGCAAGGTGTCATGTGTCACGCGACAAGTTCGACTTTACCAAGACACAAAACACAAACACAAAACGTAGGTGACTCTCCGGGAAGGAATGCGCACACACGAGGCAGCCGGTGTGACCGGATGAATATTTGATGGTTTGTTTGTGTGTGTGAAAGGGGGGGGGCACGTCCAGGATGTTTGAGGATCACTCCTCCGCTGGCTCCTCTGCATGTCGGCAAACCTGATTCAATACACACATCAACACATCACTTATCCAATGCCCTGCCTGTGAGAAAGATATTTACTCAGACTGAACAATTGATTCCAGTGAGAGTCTATTGATAATGGGAATAAATGTGGAATATAAGTATGTGTTGTGTTTTTGTCAACACCAGAGCGGTGACAGTTTGAAAAGACAACGATAATAAAATATTAAGAACGGGTCTTTACAACAGCCGTGGGGAGGTGAGGTGATTCGGGTCACGGCTGAGTCACCGCTCGCAGCCTCGCCCCTGAGCAGCACTCCCTGTGTTTTTAATAAAGGTGTCATCGTTCCTGCCTGCAGGCTATGAAAGTAAATGCCTCATGTGAAACTAAACTGAACACATCAGTTTATTTTATTTTTCATCAGTTTATTTAAGATTTAAGATCAACAGATCTCAATCTTACATGTTAGGAAATACACTCCAGACAATGAAAATGTGTGAGTGAGAGCTTCCACAGTTTCTCCGGCCTTGCCCCCTAGTTAGTCCACAGAATGTCTGAATTAGCCGATGGGAGACCACAGCAGGAAATCATCTGCAAGTGGGCGGGTTGATGACGTCTCAAAAGCATAGGATGAACAAAAGAATACAAAAAACAACACGTGGTATAAGACGCAGACAAAGATGTCATGAGAGTTTGTGGTGATAAAAGCCGACGAACACAAACACATGATCTCTGCCGCCATGTCGTGCCTCGGCTGCACCAACCCTCACCTCAATCCTCCAGAGGATTTGTTGCTTCTGTGAACGTGTCAGAGCTGAGAATCTGAAGATGTGTTGTTCATGTGTGTTGTTCATGTGTGAGCAACACATCTCAGGCGAGACGAAACTCTTGATTCTGTATCGTTTATTTGCATCGCCATTGATGTGCAAAGGCCTTAAATGTAATAAAAAAAACGACCATCGGCTCTAAAGCTGATTGATGAACACACATTATGTCATTGGTCAAAACAACAGTTTTTCGGAGAGTAAAACACCAGATTATTACTTTGGTAGCAATGCTAAGCTAAGCTGTAATGCTAGTTGTAGCATTACATTTGCTTGATTGATTAGAGAGAATAGTATAAGTCCTCTAATGTAAATCTCAGGGTGAGAGCCATGTGTGTATCCCGTAATTACAAATTAATAGTTGAAGTTTAGTGTCAGAAAAAAAAGGGACTCGGAGGTGGTTTCCACTCGATGTTTCACTTTCTAACTCGTGTTTCCCTTGAATCTATGCCTTCGTGTATTTCAGGGAACACCTGTTTTACATTTTAAGACGTGAACTTATTTCAAATGAAAGTGACACATGGTCACAGCTGTTAGTTTCCACACTGTAACCACATCCTCTCCTCTTGATGGCCGATCTGCTGTTCGGTGCTTCTTCCTGTTCCTGCTGCACTCGCACATCCAGTGAAAACATTTCATGTGTCACGATGAAATACATAAAATCATGTTCCCTGTCAAGCTGGAGCTTCAGACCAGCTCTTATTCTGATCAGCACTCCTGTCCAGATGGGCTCCTGCTTGCTACTGTGCAGTGCATCAGCCTGTCATCATCACTCTCTCTGGCACTAGGTCCCGTTATCATCTTCCTCTAAGATCACACCTAGTTGAACAGCCAGCTTGGCTGCGTACGCACACAGTGCAGCGTCTTCCCGCCCGGCGGCTGTGCATGACGCGAGCTGAGCTCCCGGCTCGGGGGCTGCGTCCTGCTGGGAGGAAGCAGAAGCCGGAGCAGTGGAGGAACAGACTGGGCAAGATTACTCACTGTTGTCTGTATCTGAAGCCTGTTTGTGCAGGATGTTGGTGGGTAAACAGGGGGGATCGGGGGCTTTGAGGCCTGGAGGAGAGGCCCAGATACCAACCAGCCCATCTGCTTCCTTCCGCCTAGGAGCCAGACACTTAGACAGCGTGTGTTCACTGTGTCACAGAAGATTCAAAATGAAGCAGTGTTAGAAATAAATGCAATAAGGCAACACTACAAGTAAAGGATATTTTTTGTATATGTTCAAGTTGGTTGACAATACACTCTATTAAGACATCACACTGATATCTAGAGCAGTTTACAGAACCTCAACTGTGGAATAGGTTTGAAATCTCTAGAATTCGCTTAGAGGTATGGGGAGCAACAACAAATTTCCTTTGGGCATTTTTCTTATATCGTATATTTTTTTTAAAGGCGGAAACCAACCATCTGTATGTTCACGTTAAATGAAATCTATGGATCTGTACTTATGATAAATAACCAAAGGACAATGATTTTATGTGGATGATAATACGTTGACTTAAAATAAAAGTCAAGAAACAATATTCTTGACGTTGGGGTTCAAGTAGTTTTCAAAACTCTCCGGCCGAGAGTTGAGATGAGAAGATCAATGTGACTCGCATGCTGGTCTCAGAGTCGCTTAGCTAAGCTTAGCTTTGGAGTTTGAGTTTGGACACAGTATGAATGAGAAATCACTTGAAAGGGGTTTGATTGATTGATCCATTGATGTCATGATACACAGAAATGTGCAATGCCGTTCTCACTAATTTCCTAGTCACACTTGTTTCACCACTATTCTCTCTTCCTCACACACACACACACACATTTATGTGAACTATGTTACCACAGTTTTGGTTGTGTTATGAGCGAATCATTCACCTATAAAAACACCATTGGTGCTGACAGGCCCTGAGCTTGACGTGATGACTCAAAAACATCCTGTGGTGATCTACATCTGCTGGTTGCTGTTCGGCTGCCACTGACCACATCCACTGAATCGCAGGCGATGCGTCTTCTGTATCTCAGGACTATGTAGCGTCTTTAACAGAAACATTTAGCCAAACATTAACCCTTCAGTGGCCAAAGTGAAGCAGATCAGGCTAAAAGATGCCTGTTTGCACTGAGTGTCGACAACATAATGCTCTTTGCAAAGTCAAATCCAAAACCCTGGATAAGTAAGGCTACTATCATTTCATCTATCCGTACAACTGGCTGCATAACTAAAAGTTCACAATCCAGCCTCAAACCTCCGGACCTAATTGGCCCCATTTCCTAACCCTGTTTCACTTCCCAGAATAGGGACAGGAAAAATACGCTGGAAAGGAAACCGTTCCCTTGAACATGCCCAAACACCGTCCACAGCAGTGTTTGGATGACCTTTCCAATCAGGACTTTTAGTGCTGAATCCACAGTTTAGGTTTACACATGTTAAGTCCTGCACTCGTCCAGCCTATATGAACCCAGTAAACTGTGTGGGAGCACACTCTAATGTCAAGTGAAACCTTTACTGTGGTTAGTATTGTTTGCTTTTACTATCACACAAACATGGTTAATGTTACTATGTAAAAAGGTTTAAAGGCAATTCAAAGGTTTCAATTCAGTAAACATAAATGACATAAATTCTACATCCACAACATTACATACATAATTTAATTCAGTTGTGTTGTTTATTAAGGACATGTTAAAAAGTTGGTGTTGTGCTGCACTACATTATGTGGTAAAGGGAGTGTCTTGACATGGCACTTTTCTGGTCTTGATAACCACTCAAGGCACTTTACAGCTCTGCTGTCAGGGGCAATTTGCGGTTCAGTATTTTGCCCAAACCATTAATTTGGCCTGAAACGTAATTGCCTCCTCTAAGACAGTTAACACTACAGGCCTCATAAATGCAGATTTTATGGAACAATTGTTCTGGATTTCATGAAACTGTACCGGTGTACCTGATACAATGGACAAAAGTTACATGTACTGTACGTCAGTGAACAGTTTAAGTCATTAATAGTCAAGTTTTTGTTAATTTAATTTATTTTAGCTATTTTATTAGGTTTATTATTTTATTTATAATGCAGCATCCTAAGTGTGTTGATTATGTGTGTGAGTGAGTGTGTGTGTGTGTGGTTAAGTATATTGTAGTTTCAACAACAAATTATTAGTCTATTTAATACTAAGTCTTTTTAAAACATTGTCAACTTAATTAAAGGAAATGATGTTGGGCTTATAAGAGGCCACACATTTCTAACACAAATATGTCTAAAAATCTCTTTATTTTGGTCTCAGCTGCGTTTATTTTGAACAATCATTTATTGAAAACTCACCTTATTATATGGAACAGCGACACACACAAAACTTCACAAAAAACTCCGTTGACGACCATGCTTGAGTCTCAGTCTAAACCAAAGTTCTCACGTCAGGTTTAAGTTTAGTTCATGATGGAAACAGTGGTCTTGCTTACAGAGGTTAAAAACAGAATTGAGTCAAAGGGAGCGACACATTGAAACAGGAACCACTTAAAGCATCGTCATCTCCATATATTTTCACGCTGTCACATTGTCACCACATTCTCACACAGCCGCTCCCGCTGACACAGAGATCACACTAGAAACACCGAGATCGGCTCAGCGGAATCTCATCGTGACTTTCTCATCAGCATCATTACCACATTCACTATGGCAGCTGCTAATAAGAGAGCGCCAGCGGGTGGTGGCGTGGCGCTGACTCATCGAGTGACGCCTGACCCCCACACTCAGAGAACGTGGATGCTAGCTAAAGCCAACTTTATGTGTGTGTGTGTGTGTGTGACAGAGCAGAGACAGATAGCCAATTAACTTCTGCATTTTGACGCCAGTCGGAGAATGGTTCAGTCTAATGAGGAGGAGCACTCAGCAGGTGAAGACGACTCTACGGGGTGGGGCGGTGGTGGGATAAGTGTCCCGGGCTAAGAGTGAGAGCTATTGGAGTTGACATTTATCAGGTGTTATGACAGCGAAACAAAGTGCAAGTTGGACGGATCAGTGAAAAGGTAATTGCCATCAAATGGGATAAAGTAGGCTTTCAAGGCATCAGCTGTCCCTGGTCATTGGTCTCTTCTCTGACTCATTCATTTTGTTCACAAAGGTCTTTCAAGCCTCACACTGTCACGCGTGTGTGTGGAGGCTCTTCCCTCTAATCACCTCCGTCACATTTTAATTAACATGGAACATCAGTGTTTTTTGGTATGAATGTGGTTATTTCTTAATGGTTATGTGTGTGTTTCAACTCACGCGAAATACATTGTTATGCAGCCGTGTTATCTTCAGTGGAAACATTGAGTATCAAAACAGGAAGTAGTATGACGGATGTTTAGATATTGCATTGAACAGACATGGTGGTTGGGGACATTTAGTCATATTAGGTTGCTTACACCAGGTCCGTTTTTGTACAGTACATTATATCTGGGTCTTTGCAGTCTTCTTGCTTTTTTCTGCTCTAGATTGACTAATCTTCAAATACAATTTTTTGATAGATTATAAGATAGGAATAAGGCTTTATAATACCCTCAACACAGATGGTGTGAGCACAAATACAATTTAGATGTTTTGTCTGTTTCCTTTTAAATTTTGTCCATCTAAAGTATGTCAAAAATGATCAGCCATTGGGATTGAATGTGTGAGACCAGAGAGGCCGCAGTGCAAAGAGCACTTTATGGTCAAACTATGTTACATAGAAGTAGTGGAGATGTGATAGCAACGTTGCCTCATGAGCGTGAAGGTTCTGGGTTCAACTTGAAAGCTTTTCTGTGGTTGCTACCCATTCAAACACAATATTGCAAGTGAACCTGGTAATTACAGGATCAAGATCTGGACTGCATGATGTCAGGAACAGCTTCCAGAGAAGAAACTGGCCAAACCTGGTCCTGGACATATCAGCAGATCTCCAGGCACAACATGATGGAGACAATCACATGAAACAAGCCCAAAATTCTACCTGCAATACTCATCACAGGTTTTTCCTCTAAGTTTGCCCTCACAGAGGAACACGCACATTTGTTGTTCTGTTCCAATAGAAACCAATATGTCTTGCTGATGACCCTCTTCACAGAGAGGAGGACAATACGCCTGATGATGCTCTGATCATCATAGAAACAGAAGCTAGGGAGGAGTCTTTGATAAGGTGGAGTACTTCAATGATAACGGGTTCTTGATTATCTTTTAGCACTTGGTTTGATCACACTTGAGCTGATAATGTTCTGGGTTTTCCACACTGAATGAGAAATTATGTTTAGTTGATTCAAATATGAAAATATACTTTAGGTGTGATGAAGTGAAGAAATGTGATAATTGTCCTCTGTAGGTAGTCAAGGAGATTTCATCACCATAGGGATGGTTAGATAACGTGTGTATTGTCACATCTGCTTGAGCTTGCTGGTTCTACTTATAGACAGGGTTATGTTTTCTTAGTATTATGTGATTTTAAATAAAAAATAAAGATAATGACGTATACTAAATAATGTACTCGAATTTAAAGATACCCACTTGACCCATGTGACATGCTGTGAAACTGGACAGCTGATTAAATAGTCACAGATTGTGCGTTATCTTTGAACACTTGCCGTTAAATAAAGTGTCTACTTGTTCCGATGAGCTGTCCCACTCATTCCTTTCACATTTACTCAAAGAAGACAAAGAAAAGACTTGAATTTCATCATGATTGTCAAGGAAAAAGTTGATAAACGCTCTATCTCACAATGTTGAAGAAGGTGACAAATTCCTGGATCCGCCCCCTGACCCGAATCTGCACCAAATGTATTAGGTTGGTGCTTGGGTCCATATCCAACCCCTCCACAAAATGTAATGGAAATCTATTCTGTCATTTCTGCTTAATCTTGCTAACTAACAAACAAACATAGATAAAAACATTACCTCCCCAGCGGAAATAAATATAAATTCGTATTCTGGTGTCCAATTGGTCTTCAGGAGGTTTTTATTGCAGCACTGTTCACAAAGCCCTGTGAGATACCAGTGACCGTTTCATTGCTTCCTGCTCCCAGATCCTCTCCAGGAATTCCTCTCAGAGGGGAAACGCCTCGCCAGCTTCCAGCCCTGCCCGGCTCCTCTCGGCAGAGAGACGTCTGCTCGTCTCGTCCTCTTTCATCAGAGCCAGAGATGCTTCATGATAACAGGCTTTAGCTCCATCGCTGATTGAATTCAGGTAGAGGGACTCATTTCCAGGGCATTGATCTCCTCCCTAATGAACAGACACCGCGGAGCCTGTCCTATCCAGACTCCAATGCTTTGCATTAAAAGCGGTGAAACTCAAACAAACAAAGACCAGAGATAACCTGGCTTTGTGCATATCTACTTCCATCAAGGGAGGAATTGCAGCAAAAACGCTCCATCAGTGGCAGCGGTAGATTAAATGGCCATTAGTGTGCGTCAGAGGCATGATTTTCAGGAGACAGGAAATTACTTTATGATCTTTTCTTTTACCTTTTTACCAAACAAATTGCTTTCTGTAATAAAAGGAAAACAAACACTGCAGGAGCGGCTGGTAGAGCAGAACAACACATTGTCCCAGGCAGCAATTTTTCAAAATTTTTCCAGCTATTCTATCGAGTCACGACTGTGTTGATGTCATGGTTGCCATTTGGATACTATTCTCCGTCCGGTCTGAGTCAGCTTAAGTGCGTTTCTCAGTTAGACCCTCATGTGATGTCTTTGTCATGTGCGTCAGAGGCTGAAAGGATGAGGAACATATTACTGAGAAAAGAAAGTGACCTTCCCTTTGATAAGTCAAGGATTTCTGGATGCTCTTACACCTTCAGTCATCATCACACTCGCCGTGTTTCATGTTAAGTAATAACAAATTGATTTCCTTGTCTTTCTTCTCTTGGGGGGGGGAGAAAAGCAGTGGTCATGTGTGATGAGTCAGATTTTGGAAAAAGAAGAAAACAATGGACCTTGTGCAAAATGACGGCTCCCTCAAAGTGATGCCAAATATCTTGATCGCCCCCTGGTGCCTGGCCTCAGAATAAGTCTCAAACCCTGCCTCCTCCACGTGAATGGATGGGACATGGCCAGGACTAAAAAGTCAAAGAACAAGTCAAGCAAAATTTTCTCAAAGATGGTTTCTGTCATTTGATGCTATTCAAACGTGTGCAGTAGCATTTGCATCCCCTGATCTTTACTGTGCAGACTCTGGCTGTGTCGGAAATCAACCACTCACTCACCAGCCCCTACTTCACTGTATAGGAGGGTCTTCTGTTGAGGACCAATTGTCGCAGGATTACGACTTACGGCAACGTCGTCGTCGTTTGAATGACTGCATTCTATACAAGTTGTACAGAATGTAGTGTAGTATGTACTCGTTTAATGACCATTGATTGTATAAAGCTTTTAACAATGCATTGTGGGAAACAATGAGTCCACTATAGGTTATAAAATATGTAATTTAACATTGGTACAGCACTGCGAAAATGGCCAACTCACTATATAGTTGACTATGTTGTGCTAAGTGAGTGATTTCAGACACAGCGGCTGGCTCCTAATCATGTGTTTGACGCATGATGGCAGTCCCATCTTAATATACTGTCTGTTTGACAAATTCAGAAAATGCAACCGCCCTACCTTAGTCAATCGAGGCTTCAAGTCAGTTTTGTAAAAACCACAATTTCTTCCTTTCTTAATCTGTTTTAAGGTTAGGGTTTTTATACTAAAAACTAGTACTACACAAAACTGATATGACACTTATACATAGCACTTTGTAGTTTGGCTTTCTTGATTCCTGTTGTTCTGGGTTTGTAGCCTCATGGTTTTACGCACTAATTGTAAGTCGCTTTGGATGAAAGCATCAGCTAAATGAAATGTAATGTAATTTTAATTCTACACGAAACTGGGCGAAATATTGCACAGTCGAGCAGGTTTTGATTGAGCCATTGTGTGGTTTCCTTCCAGGCCTGAAGTCTTTGTGCTGCTGGTCCCTCAGGTCCTCCTCAGTGTCAGCGGGAACTGTTTGTCCTTCTGAAGGAACGGAAATGACAGTGTGGGGGTATTCCCTGGAGATGTCTGCCGAATTCTCTGCTGCTTTGTGTATGTTTCTGTGATGGACTTGTGTTGCTCATCATTTCTTTCTCTGAGTAACTCAGGCTGACGCATCCACACTCCACCGTCTCAATAACTGTCTTCAACTTTCGGGTTGAAAGAAAAGGTCACACTCTGCCACTTTTAGACTCTATGTTTGTGCTCTCACTTGACATTTTAACAGCCTCCTATCACAGTTTGGCGTCAATCTTCTCATTAACACAGGGATGTGTGGGGTTTGGAAGCCACATTATTTAATGACACAGTTAAAGGTTTTGGCATTCACCCCGTATTTCTGGAACATTCAATATCTTTATGCAACACACACTCACACGTCACAGGCTGTAGTCATTTGTCAAATGACATCCATTTATCAGTGAAATGGTTCAGCCAAGCAGGTGACCTTTTGGTGGCCGGAAGTTAAATGACCTATTGATTAGTGTGAGCATATAGATTGTGGATCAGTGGTTTGACTAATCAATGAGCCCTCCGTCAAGGGGATTATGTCTTCACTGGTGTTTTTACTTTGTTGTTACTTTGGAAGGATGTCGTCAGGGGGCAGATCCAGGATTTTTTTTTTTTTTTTTTTCTCGAGCATTGTGAGAATGTCTGGCAACATTTTATTTGATTTCTCATATAATAATGTTTAATAGATCTTAAAAAAAAGGCGTGTAAAAGGGACTAACATTTATGAGCTTGTCCAATGTGGTGCAGATCCAAAATAAATCCAGATCTGGGGAATTTAAATATGGGGACTGAGGGGAACTAAGAATTTGGATAGTAAAAATCGGTATCTGGCACACTAATACTAAGCTAATACTTTCAGGCAATGTGTTCCCACCTTGTTCTCCACATCAACCTGTGGGCAACTGAAGCCTGCTCTACCATGATTGATCAAACTCGAAACAGAAACCGGAAATGCCAATTCCAAACATAGTACACTTATTATCAATACTATACATTTTAAAAGAAGAGAATGACCAACTTTAAACTGTTGCTAGAGGTTTCAAAACACACACACACACACTGAGCACAACTCTCATTCAGCTACAGCATCTCTGACCCACATGTCTGCTGGATGCTGGAGGATTAATGTTGTTTTCTCTTTGATGACGGCACACCAGCTTAATGTCAATCTGCCTCGGCCTTATCACACAGAACCTCACACTACCCTGCCAACACACACACACACACACACACACACACACACACACACACACACACACACACACACACACACACACACACACACACACACACACACACACACACACACACACACACACACACACACACACACACACATACTCATTGACCTCCATACCTCATTTCTCACCCGGTTTAACAAATCAATGAGTCATTATTGGGAACTGCTTGATTACAGATCACAGTACAGTCAGTCCTTTAGAAGTTTGTTTATATCATGAAGCTTTGACAAACAAACTTTTACTTCCTGATGGCAACAACCTTCATATTTAAAAAAATATATATAATTCAGATTTGATCTTTTTGCTGGTAGTATTTGCACGACAGTTAAAGCACATGACTCAGCATCACACAAGCCAAGATCTCTCACTTTCGGAAACCCACTGGAACAAGAGAACTTTTCCTCCCACTGACATTTAAAGACACTCCCAGCACCAATGTTTTGACTCAACATATTGTGTCATGAAGATGAGCAGGATAAGCCTGTCATCACAGGGGCCGTGTCTGTTGGGACACACACGACTGGCTCAGCGTCAAGGTTGCGAGAGTTCTGCTCAGAGGTTTGGACGTTGTCCACTGCCCACATACCCCACTCCTCACCTGTGACTCATTCATTACTGAAGTGACGTGTGCATCATCATCATTTCAGACCCCTCCATGTTGGCATGACTCTCTGGGTTATAAGCAGCAAAGGTCAGAATTTTTCCTTTGGCATTTTTTTTACTAAAATGTTGAGCTGTGGCATATTGGGAATGTTTCCCCACCACCACCTTCAGCTCCCTCTATAGAGGTGTTGGACCCTAAGCTCCTGAGCCACAGCCAGTAGTTAGCTTTCTCTGCCTCCTCTCCCAGCTCCTTTGTAGCTTTCCGCAGATTTGCTCCGGTCATACCAGCCCTGTGGAGCAGTTGGACTGCTGCTCTGCTGACAAAGCCCCGACATCACACCTGCACTGTGAAGACCTTTGCTTTCCAGCCAGCCTCTCAGCACTCTGCTGCACGCTCAGAGTACTTGAGGCCTTTCATGGGCTGTTGTCATGCCCTCCACCCAGGGGCTGGTCAGCTCCATGATAAGGACGCTTTTCTCCTCTGCAGATTACATGACAATCTCTGGTCGGAGAGTAGTTGATACAATCTCTGCCGTCTGAAGTCTACCAACGTTTCCCATTCCTCACCAGGTCTGAGAATGGTGTTCCTCTCTCGTGCAGTTGTTATGACAAAGGCTTTTTTTGGTGGGCCTTGTTGTCTGCAACTCTACATCTCTCCAGGATCTCTGCGAGTTTGACCAGGAAGTGATCATGGCGCCACCTGAAGGAGTTATGACCACAGCAGTGTCACCTTATAGAGACATCAGAGGGACACAAGCCTGGCCAGATGACCATTGTCACGATAACCTTCTCTCTGTTTTGTATTCCACGCCAACATCTGAGACATAGATGTTGATTTTTCACAGCTACATGCTCCACTGTGTTGACCAGCTATAGTCTCTAACTGTATGTGTGGTGATGGATAGTTTATTATTACCTCCACCACGGAGGTTATATATTCGTCCCCCACTCAATGGCTTTCCATCAAATTCATAGATCTAACTATTATCCAGTAGATCTGTTTTATTGTTTAGAAATGCTAACTGTCATTAGCCACCTTTGCAGCAGGGCCTGCCCTGGAGTGGTGACAATATTAGTTTTCCATAAGAGGTTTACATGATTTTTGCAGCCTATGTATTTGACTTTACTAAACTGAATAGGTCCATTTTTAGGGGATTTGTTTCCAAGCGCAGGATCTGTAATACAGTATTTCAGCTGCAGTGAATGAACAGAAAATTAAAGAAAAAGAGCCCATCAGAGGTTGGAGGACATGGAGTGTTTAATTCAGAGGACTTGTTGAAAGAAATATACAAACAAACGGTCTCTCGTCCAGCCAGATCAGGATTTACAATCTTGTCTGGTGTAGGATACGACCACTTGATCACAGTTGGAATTCCTGTGCCGTAGGTGTGTTTCCTCCTCTGCCCTCTCTGCACCGCTCCCCACCCACAGACCAGTCTTATCAAGAAGCAGCGGTTCCTCCTCATCAAAGCAGTGGGTGTTATCCAGAGAGAATGAGTCCCTCATTTTATCTGATGGCTCTGTGGGAAGGAAGGAAGGGTTGAGTGAGAGAGGAGGGGGCAGGGGAGGAATGCATCAAACCAAAAAACAGCAACGTCCGTGTTCCCTCCGGCAACCTCACTCTCCTCCCTGAGTCAAATGTTTGAGGTGGCAGCCTGCATGGGGAATTAAAGTTAATATAAGAAGAGGGCCAAACGCGAGAGTCAAACCTCCCACACCATCTCCTCCCTCTGTCACCGATTCTGGGGAAGTTGGATGGAGACAGACAGCGTATGAGTCACCGGCCTGGCCCCTATCTCAGCTCCTCTGAGAGATCACCACAGAATGATATAGAAAGAGGAAATGTCATTTCCCCGCTGACTGTCGGCCCGAACCCCGTGACCGTCGTCAGTCAAGTGAATCAAACCAGTTTCAACACAGCCATCGTGATTACAAGCCAACGATCTGCTTCATAAATATTCAGCGTGTGTGTGTGTGTGCAGGGGCTGGCTCCACCTCAGTGACTGAATTATAATCAAATGAAAATCTGTCAGTGTGTATTATGCAATATGGAGTCTAATCATATGCTGTCATTTCAATGTGGTTTCTCAGTTTAAATGTGACTTGTCCTTTCCATTCACAAAAACACTGTGTGACTGATTTATGAGGTGATTTCGTATGTTGCAGGTTATGAGATCAAGGGGATTTAAAAATGTTTTATACTCTTCATTAGTATATGATCCCTTACAGTAAAGTGACTACAGAACAAAGGAAAAGGAGGTTTAACTCATACAGCTACCACTGTATATCCCCACATCCACATCCCACCTCATCTACAGTCCCAACATCCCAAATTGGAGATCATGGGATTTTTAAGGAGGTATTTTTATATATTACACGTACAGATACAATAGTTGCAAATTCTCACTATGATGGGAATACTGTAGATGCGTAAATGCACGCCCGCAATTTTTTAATGTTTCAAATTGAGTAAGCAGTTGACTTCACAAAAAGCTGCCAGTGACTCAAAATGGAAGGCAAACTTGACTCACCATCTGGAGAGTTTAGACATCAATGCACGATGTCTATCAATATCTGGCAAAGGGACTGCTGGTGAAAATGAGCCTTTAAGCAAACTTGGGTGCATTTGTTTTTGTTCCTTCTCAAATAAAGAATAAAGCAAAGGCAAAATGCTCTTTATATTTACAACACAGAGTAACAGAGTAATATGGTAATATGATAACGGTGTAATTTACCTTTAAAGAGTGTAGGCGTAGAGCAGCAGCTGTCACCATCAAACCAATGAGGATGTGTGTGTGTTATCAAGCGTTATCTCTGCTTATCCAGAATCAGCATCAACCCTCGCTGCAAATGTTTTCCTCCACTTCTCTGACAAAATTGCACCTGCTCCCATTGATAACAGATTTGTCGGATACTATTGCTATACAGTAATGTGTGCTTGTGCATAAAGCCTATATATACAGACAGTATGTGTATGAGTGACAGTGATGCCCATACCTACTTCCTATGACGTGGGCGCTCCACAGTCGCCACCCGCTCCCAGTGCTCCTATCTATTTCATCTTTCCATCCCAGCCTTGTTCTTTCCATCCACTGAGTGTATGTGTGTGTGTGTGCGTGTGCGTGTGCGTGTGCGTGAGTGAGATTAAAGCATAGCAGTGCAATCTGTAAAGTCCCAGTGAGTTTAATTCCAGCTGAGTGGATTTGGCTTTGTGCCTCCCACACAGGTGATGAGAGGGGAGGAGGTGGGGGGAGACAGGCTGGACGACAGGGGATGAGAGAAGAGGTTAGAAGTAAAACACAGAGGAGGGGAGGAGGAGGGAGGGAAGCGGGGGGAGGCCCAGACAGACAGAGTGAGGAAGGGAGGGAGTGACTCTCCAGTTCCGGTCTTTAATATAATTTTTTTTTTTTTTAAATGAAATATATCTTGACGCATCTGTGCAGGGGAGGATTTCTGAAATGGTTTCACATGATGAGCCACAGTCCTGTTGCCAACTCTGTTTAGCTATATCCCCATGGTTTGGTACAACCTCAGCTGGTTTGCAGACATAAACATGCATTTTCTCCACATTTGCATGTCTGGACTTTTGACCCTTATTTACACTTAATTTTAAGACGCAGTTTATTTTTCTATTTGCTTTGTTTTATTTGGTATATATCTTTTTTTTTCTTGTGTGTAATGCCTCCTTATTCCAACTGAGATATTTTTTTCAACAATTCATTGAAAAATACCTGGGCTGTTCATATGCATATGCTGCATCACATTCATACAAAAACAAGAGTTGTGTTTACAGTAAACCATCAGGTACGGATGTGACATTTATTCTACTTGTTTGTATTTGCTGAGCCAAGTGAATCTGTTTCACTGAACACAAGGACCAGCTTTGTGATTTCAGGTGAACTCTTCTACAGAATGCATGATGATATTTCATTATATATTCTTTTATTATCTTAAGATACTTTTTCATCTTAGGCCAAATCCCTACTTCTACACGTTTGAGAATGCTTCTGGTCTCATTTTAGTTTAAAAGCTTTAAAATGATAATGTAGACACTCCCAACTGCTTGCTGATTTGGGTATTTTCAGTCACTACGTAGTTTTTGCTGATTCTTCACATGACCTCCTCTCCGGAAGAAAACATCTGGCAATAGCCTCGGCATAACATGGTTAATAAATTACAAGCGTCGCTGGCCCAGTTGTCTTTGCTATCAGCCGTTGTGCAGTTAAATTCTGCATTTTACAATGATACAACTGTTTACATGTGTGCGAGACCAGCTGTTATTTGAGCAATCTGTGAGTATTCCTGTTTACAGCGGCATGTGTCCAGTGAACGTGAGTGTTCATGTGATATGCGCTTTCAGGCTCGTAAGTATAAGAATAAGGAGCAAAAACGCTTGTGTGGACAGGGACCCTCTTTGTTTTAAAATCCAAAAGTCATACGCTACAACCTTCACACTTTCACCTTTGAAACACACACAGCTGCAGATACAAAAATGTCAAATATTGTCTGCTGGAATGTTTTTGAGCGAGAAGAGGTTGCACTTCCTTTAATAACAAAGGCTGATTTGCCAGGAAACTGGGAAATCCTCAGGGGGCACCGACGGCAGTTTCTTGCCTGTAAATCAGTTAGATTTTCCCCAGGCTGTTGTTCACTGACAATGTCTTCAAAGGCACAGAGGAAGGGAACAATGCACCCAAACGCTAGAACTGCCGTTCTTTCTGAAATCTTTACAAGGCATCTCCAAACTAGTTCTGCAACTGTGTGGCTAAGTGAAAATTCCTGAGGGTCTTTTTTATTTTCTTATATTTACTTTACGTTTCACATCTTATGATGTCATTCACGAGTCAGGGGGCACGAGTCCACAGCCACTCTGACTGGAATGAGTTCTCCACATAGTTCTCGACATTAAAAGCCTTCACGTCCAGTCCTCCTGCAGTCATACAACTGGATTATATTTTCCATTCATACAAGCTTGATGTACAAAGTGCACCTTGATAATCCAGCCACTGACTCATCACCAAAGGCTCTAAGTGATATTTATGTCCTCCTAAAAGTAACATAACACCTTCAGAGCTGCAAACACCAGCTTCATTTTCAGTGCTGTACTGTTTGTTTAACACCTGGCTTCCTTCTACCTTCTCTTCCTCAGCGCATTGTGTCTGCGGCAAAAAGTGAGCACAGACAAAAATAAAGTGACATATACTGTGTGTGTATTTATAGATACCGAAATTAATTAGAGAGCAAAGCGGGAGAGGAAGACAAGGCTTTGCAGAGGCATTGTTATAGCGTATATATGTAACGTATAATACAGAGGATGCATTAGAATAATGCAGAGCAGGCAGACCGAAGGGTGACGGTTTCCACACAGTCTGTTTTCATATACTCTCAACTTGATTAATGACTTAGGCTATGAGGATACATCACAGCTGCATCTCTGCAAAGAGTTTTCTGCTGAAACAGGAAGAGGCCAAGTGAGCCAGATAAGTAAAAAGAATCTGTAGCAACATATCTCTGGTATATAAGAAAGCAAGACACCAAATAGTCAGCAAGTATCATTGTTTTCTTCTCAACGGGCAAGAAGCCAGACTCTACCAGTTTTAACCTCACGAAAAAGGAGGATTTCGTACTTTCCCCTAAGACATAATGATCATTAAAATACACGTCAGTATCTGAGGGGGGTTTAATGGGGTTGACCGGTGTTCAATATATTAAATAATAAGGTTTGTGATATGATATTTTTGTCATCAACAAATCCAACAAAAATCATCAGTGTATTAGTCCCATCTGTTTCTGTTACTCGGCCCCATGTCCCTTTTTCTTACAAAATCTTGTAAATTAAAAATAAAAACTTCCCAGATGTATGGTTACATTTAAAAATCATCTGGCTCATTAAAACATTGTCATTAGTTGAAGATTTCTCTTTTAGGGAGTATTCATGTTGTCCATTGTTATTTACGGCCTTTTATAGTATCAATTCATTAATGTTTATTGACAATAACAAAGTGCAGATTACCAGCAGCCTTATCCCTTTAACTCTCCCGGCTGCTTGTGTTTTCTTGGAACAAAAACTTCACATATAGAGCACAGAGCTGCCAACACACTGTCAGGATTGCGACACATTGTTTTAGGTGCAAGGGACCAAATAGCCTTGTTTGCACTCCAAAACAGGAAGTGACTACACCGTTTTATGTGGTGACGAATTTCACCATGGATGTTGTAAATAACTTACTCATTTCTGGGTAACTAGTGGGGATAAAGGACACATTCATTGTACAGTGTGGGGTCTTATGAGAAACGCTTGAAAGCTCCACTCACCAGATATGAATGTGTGGATGTGAAGTGCAGTCAGTTTCACAGGAATGTCATCTAAGCTTTCTCGGATCTGCTCAGTGGTTTATTCTTAGAGATGTGACCAAGCTGGCAGCTCCTCAAGGGAGTAACTTTGGGTTGAACATTGGGGGAATAGGGTCAAATACTCTGTAGTACATATTTTAAAAATTACCATTTCTTTCCGATAAATAGTTGTTTGATATTCCTCAGAAATAGTCACTATTTATGTTTCATACTTCCCAGATATAACCAATGAGCTACTAGCCAAGATAACTACAATACAAGTCATGTTCATGATACAAATAAAATAGAGTCTGGCAAAAAATCCACTGTATCAAGTTTTATATTAGTCAAAATCTTTCATTCAGAATTACAGTATGATTATTGGGTGGTTGTACAGGGAGGTTCTGATTATTTGGAGAGTTACAACTCCTCATAAATGATGCCCTAGGCTCTTCTAAAACTTCTGTAACAGTACAGTTGAATACAGTAGAGTATGGCACAGCACAGACCATAATGCTGCTTTCCTTGATGTTACAACATCCTGACAACCAGAACTGCTGTTTCTCTCTTTGGAGACAAAATGCTACTCATCGTTACAAAAGATTTCAGGTGGGCTAGTTGTTCTTTACATTGAATACGTCACAGAGCCTGGAGGTCCGAACTGAATCCCCAGAGCACACTTCCCTAAACACTAAACAGGACAAAACTAATTTGACACCACCTGAGGCCTCAACCCTTTTTACACACCTGAGTTTCACCTGAAGACCCGCAATGACTTTTCTGTTGAACAATGGGAAAGGATTCTGTTTGATCTACTACACACACACACACACACACACACACACACACACACACACACACACACACACACACACACACACAGACACACCCTCCGTCCCCTGTCTTGCTCAAGAATTTTGTTCCCCTCAAAAAGTCATGGCAAGTGGGTGGAAATGAGGGGAGTGATTCAAACCTGGTGTGTGTCTGTGCGTGTGTGTTCAGCATGTGTCATCAGAGCCTTCGTATCGTGACTTGAAGTCAGGAATACCAAACATGCTTGCCTCGTATTGAGTTTGGCAGCCACTGCAGGTTGACTGGTGAGTTGGATGGGATATGGTCCGAGTGTGTGGTTACTCACCGTGCTGATGTTTTTTTATTGCCGTCTCTAATCATAACTCTGCACAAACAAGAAACTGCAAGTGACAACCTGCCATCAGCACAACCTGACTCTCTATCACGGTATTATTGAGAAACCGGTCATGATTAAGATGGTACTTTTGATAACACTTCACACTCTGGCATTTAAGATGCTTTTTTCTTTTAATTCTATGTACTTTATTTACTCAAAACTGTGAGATAGATTAGGAACATTTTAAACATTATCTGTGTTCTTAGGAACATGGAGGGTCTAAATACAGATTTAGAAAAGCCCACTGAAGATAATATGTGATTTTGGGCTACAGTAATAAAATGGACTTGTATTCTCTGTATTAAAACCTGCCAGAAACACTCCCACTACTCCAAGCTACTAAACCAAAATACTTTGACCTAATATAACTTAAATGTCTATTATAATAAACTGAGTTTGTTTCTAACAATATAACTGGAGTTAGAGTTTTTATTCAGTTCACTTTTGAACTTAATTTCCACTACAACAGCAACTCTTTGTGAGTTCATGATGAAGGACAGATTGGCAGACATGGAAAGTACATTTACTCAAGTACAATACAGTTTGTGGTGCTACTACTTTTCTTGAGGATTTTTTTCCCATGCTTCTTTTCAACTACATGTCAAAGGCAAATAGTGGCAGTTGTGTTAGGTATCTAGGGCAAGATACCGTGCCCCAAAGCTACCCTGACAGTGTGTGACAGTGAAAGTGCTGCATGTAAAAACTCTGTATGACTGTGTGGGTGAATGTGACTCTCAATTTTACTCCACTAAATGTATCTCTACGAAAACATTACACAATAAGCAATAACAATCGATAAATCACTCTAGTTGTGATTCCCTGACGTCTGTGTTGTTTTCAGTTCATTTCAACAGACATTTCCCCTGTCAGACTCCACAGATGGTTTTAATTAAAATAACTGTAATAAATAGTGTGTAGTATTTCACAAAAAGAAAAGACTTCACGGCAGAAAGTTTTTCCTTCTTCACTCCCACAATTATAATAAAATAAATCTTCTTTCCTAACCAAATATGAAATAGCTCAAACTAGCTCAATCTCAGCCAACAACAGTAAATTTATGTTAACACATTGGGATGTGTGTTCAGAGTGTGCAGACCTTTCCCATTAAAAGAAAGAATAACAGTGTTTCACAAATCTCATCTCATTCGTGGTTTATAAGTTCATTGTGATGACTTTACAAGAAATGACTCCAATAAAACATTCTGCAAACTATTAATGGTATTCCTGCACTGAAACTCCTCCCTCGAGTCAGTGTTGGTGCCTCAGTGGAATTCCAGTGCGATGCAGTCAGTGGTCAGCTGAGGTGAAATGAGTAATGTGAGACTTATTTGGGAAACAGCGTCATTATCATCATCTGGAAGCTCCGTCAGCAAACCAGGAAGCACCTGTGCAGCTGCAGTGGCGAGCGGCGGTGAGCGGGGACACATGTCCTATAGCGAAAGGTGGCCTATTGTGTTCCAGGGCTTTTTATAAGTCACATAGACAAAAAAAGGGACATTCTGAACAGGAAGTGACTTGACGCACTCGCATACCGCACTGATGCAGGCGGTCCAGTACTTATTGTCTAGTGTACATAACAAGTGTGGATATAGGAGCATAAACACAGAGACATGAGGGTGGCTGCAGCGTGAAGCATTCTGTCGACAGATACAGTAAACAAGACGCATGCAGAGAGTCAGCCATCTTGATCTATGCTTCATACATCATGGTAAATGAATCCTCATCCTCACAACAGTTGAATACCCTCAACACAAACTGTGCTGTAACTGTACCTTTGGGTTTACTGTTTTTCATAGTCTTTTTTTCCCGAAAAGGGCCAGGAGCTTGGTATACCGGGCAAATCCACTATGTTACATTACTCAATGGTTTATCCATAAGTAGATTATTTTACGAGTGTGGGCCAGTACTCATCAGACCAAACCTAAGCATATACAGTATATACCATTTTCAGAAACAATCACTAAGAATAGTGAGACAATCCTCTCAGCCTTAGATTGGTTTATTTATGCATGTCTTTAAAAAAAGAAAAAAACTTTTGATGATATACAATATTTTCCTTTAATGATCAAATGTCATACTTATTCAAAGCGTTGCTTTTGTCAACTTGAGAAACAACCCCAATTCCTGTACTTCCCAATCTCAGTTCACGGAACTTTTCTGAGACTCCAACATATGGCATTTTCTGCCAATACATTCTTTTATTTTTCTTGTTAACAATTAAAAAGAGCACAGACATCACTTCTCCTAACCGACCCATACTTTCCATATGGTCTGACTAGCTGGGTCCAATCAATATTTTCTTTGCAATACTCATAGTAGAGTTTCCCCAAAGTCTTAAAATGTTTTGTCCAACCAGAAGTCCAAAACCCATATACAATTTACTAATGGAGGACCAATAAACAGCATCTTAACAGTGGAAATCCTGCAAACATTTTACTCAAGATGATTTTAATGATTAATCCGTCATAAAATTCTTCTGTAGATAAACTAAGCTATTCATCAACAAATAATTAACTAAGTAGACCAAGAGGTAAATGAGGAGGATTTGTTCCTCTATTTAATTCTCCTCTCTTGAATATTACCGTGTGTTTTTCCATTTTATTAACTTGTATGTTTAATCAGTATAATTACAGCATTGCTCTTACGGAATGATCGATTAAACCTTGAACATTAAAAACAAAAACAAAACTCAAACTTTAGGTGGAACCTTTGCACTACTGACCCCGGGGACGTCAGCACACAGGTGGCACACTTTGTGAAAATATTGTGTCATACGCAATCACAGTTGATACAACAGACCTAATAACCTGTCAGCTAACGACAGGGCTCCGTGCACACAGAGCTGTGGCCGGAGGTAAGTACATGTAGACCAGGAAAGAGAGCAGAGAGCAGAGGAGAGGTGAAGCCAGTAAGAAGAAAGGACATACACAGGGAAAAGAGAAAGACGGAGTCAGAGGCCAGTACAACATGCGTCTTGTTTATGTGGCTCCTCTGGGTTCACTGTTGTTATCTACAGCTGACACTAACAAACCCCTTAATGAAATGAGGGCTTGGAAATGGATGGTGGGCCTCCCCACCCATCAGCCATGATGTCACAAGCCCGGATTAGACTGGACCATATGGCACGCTGCCGGCTGTCCCTCTAATCCTCCGCCAGCATCCATCCATCCATCCATCCATCCATCCATCCATCCATCCATCCCTTCATCAGTCTGTCCGTCTGTCTGTCTTTCTTCTTTTTGGTCTGGTGTACTCCCATCTGTGTGTGTGTGACTGGAGCTGTCTCGCAGTCTCTGCGTCTGTCTCGCTGTCTGACAATTTGTCACATATCTGTTGTGTCGTGCCGCTCTTCTTCCCTTTCTGTCTCTGCCCTCGTTACATATTCCCACGCGTTCGTGAAGCAGACACAACATGATGTAACTCATATCTGTCGGATATGAGTTACATAAAATCTTGAACATTTTAAATCTTGAACATTTGTCGCAGTCTGGGCGGGAAACAAAAAAAAACGATTTCAATACACACAGTTTGTAGTGAGTCAAAGATTCAGAGTAGTCATCAAATTATTATCTGATGAGATCATTAACATGTTATAACACAATCCACTGAGATGTGATCAGATACCAAAACTATTACATGAATGGAACCAAATACCAGTAGATTCTTACTGGAGATGGAAAGTAATTGTGCCTCTGTATAACACTATTAACAGTAATTTGGATATGCCCAACACTTTAGGACACTTAGAATAATATCTAATAACAGATTATGTTCGAAAGGCCAAAACAACAAAGATCTAAAATTTGCAAAACTATCTACCTTGTTTATCTTTGGCTCATCCACCAGACTCTGGCTTCTCCGGCCCTCAAAAAGAAGAGATTATTATATTTTTTACTGTATTTGTATGGGGTCTTCTTAATTTCTGTGTCTATACGAAGACTATAGCATCTGTTTGGCTGTTCTACATTATTAAGAATGATCTACAACAATGACACAGTGGCTGCTCCTGGAAGTGTGACATACTCTCTACTGAATGAGCTTAATCAATACATCAATAAATGTTTATATTGGGCCCCTTAACGGTCGACTTGGTTGTCCAGTGACGGATGTTTGACTGATGTCCGTATCTTTGGAGATTAGTGTCAGTGTAGTGTTTTTTTAAAGTTTAATTTATTCCCTAATCCAGGTGATTCCTTGTAGTTTTATTTCTCTGCTTAAACTTATCCAATGTTGATTCCACACGGAATTGTTTTTATTGTCATTACAGGAACAGCTGCAATTGCTACTTCAAACATTATTAACTGTTTCCCAGTGTTTCCAGTCTTTATGCTGCAGCTTCATATTTACCATACAGATACGAGAGTTTAATGCCAAGCTAGTCCTCAAAAACTCTCAAACAAAATGAATACGTGTTTCATAAAATGTCGAACTACTGCCTAATCAGAATTCTCTACAGATTGTTGAAAATAATGTATTACGTGAATAAGTGCTTAGTTAGATGTGAGCACAGCGTTCTTTACAGCGAGTTTGACAGTGTGAATCCAAAATGGCTTCAGTTTGATTACACACACCACACTCAGTGGTCACACATTGAAATCCAAACCAAAACGCATGCACACAGGATCCATCAGAGGCATAAGCTGCGTGTTAGGATTGATTGGCTGTCATGTGAGTGCAGGGAGTGTGACACTTAAGCCTGTTAATTCATTTGGGGGCATTAGGGTTACATGCTGGTGGATATGTGGCTGCTTCACTGGGCTATACATGGGACAGAGCCGAAGTAGGAGTTTGCTTTAGTCAGCTCACTGCATGTTGGGTGTGGTACTTGCAACTAGTGTCATTATATGTCATATGCTTCTTTTCAGTTGCTGTTGTATCAATCTAAATGTTATGTTTCTGCAGACCCTCAGAATATTATGTGTAATCTAATATCCTATACTAACACTATTGGTAATAAAGTAACTGGAATATTTTTCTGCATAATTTCTCATACGTGTGTGTGTGTGTTTGTTCATATATTGGTGTACAGTATGTTTGTGTAGGCTATGTGGTGTTTCATGAGTTTATGTATATGAACTAACTCAAATTGAAGTATTTTGCCTGAATGATTAATCCATTATTTAATTTGCTGACGTACAGAGAAAATAATCAGCAAAATTACCCTCACAATTGATTGATAATTTAAGTACATTTGTGAAGCTGATATGCTGGAGAAGATAAACTAAATTAATTATCTTTGGCTTTTGGAATTGTTGGTAGTGGGTCTGGAATTGCTTTTTAAAATTTTTGTTCTTTCTTTTTCAGACCAGACAAATAATAAATGATCAAGCAAACAATCAGCATATTGATAGATACGTGAAAAGATTGTTTGTCAATATAGTTTAGGTTATTGCCTGGATCTGATATTCCTGTAATTCTGCCTTTTGGATTGACATGTGTTATTGGACATATTGGCCATGTATCTCTCTATTATTTTTTTCTCTCTAAAGATTCATTATTCTGGCCTTGGTGTTTTTAGCATCCTTTCGACACATTATTACATTTTGTTTTTAGGCATTGAGATTTCTGGCATATTAGAACAAATTCAATTGGCCTATAGCTGAGGTCAACACAACAAACGAAACGAAAAAAAACCTCTCAGGTTTCGTGTGGGTGTGTGTGCATGTGTGTGTGTGCGTTTGTGTGTGTGAGTAATGTCTGAATCAAACACACACAGCAGTGGTCGGGTCTTGTTTTTACTTTTTTGATTCACTAGGCACGGAGGCGGGGTTTCGGTCCAGTCATCGTTGGGGGCGGGCCTTCTCCGTCGTGTCACACCTCGCCGGTGTCCATATGTGGGTCGTGACGTCACGCGCCGGAGGTTCCATTCACATAAAACCGATGGGCCGGAATCCCCTCAGAGGAAATGTAGGCACAGACTCGCACGGGGCTCCGCACTCGCCCGTATCCATCCGCTTTGATTCTTTAGGCAATAATAACAATAACAACAATAACAAGATGAAGGTGACCAGCATCGACTGCCGGCGTCTGAGGAAGATGATCAGGAAGGAGAGTGGGAGCTGCCTTATTGTGGATTGCCGGCCGTATTTCTCCTTCACCAACTCCAGCATCGGAGGCTCCGTCAATGTCAACCTCAACTCGGTGGTGGTCCGGAGGTCCCGGGGAGGACCGCTGCCTCTGCAGTTCGTCATCCCGGACGAGAGAGCACTCTTCCGGCTGCGGGAGGGCAGCATCTCGGCGATCGTAGCCGTGGATGACCGGACGTCCCACTGGCAGAAACTGAAAAAGGACAGTGTAGCACAAATGGTGATAAACACGCTCTCGCATCTGGCGAGCGGAGCCAACATCTGTTTCCTGAAAGGTGAGAGCTGCTTGGAAATGAGTTTTAATCCAGAAAGAGGAGATAGATCTGATCTGTTGTGTAGTTTTCTTTCTTCTTCCTTCCTCTTTTACAGACAGTCCTGACTTTGAGAACATAGTATAATGTATAAAAGCCACCATGAGGGGTTAAAACATCACCTGTATACCTTTTTATCAAACGTTATATGATCTTATTTTTGTGCTAATGTTGAAAATGTTACTTTGGACTGAAACTTCACAGATTTTGTCTTTATATGGCTTGTGTTGTTGGCTGGCGAGGTTAAAATGACCTATCTAGGCTATTAAATCAAGTATTTTCATAATTAGTAGTTTAATATTATATGTCATATTGATTTTAGGCTCCTAATGTAATTGAACATGTTATTATAGACACGTTTTTCCACTTTCATTTATGTATTTATCACCTTTTTAAGCGGCTATATTTGGGACTAGTCCATAGGTGTTAAATGTAATCTTACTTTTCTCAATCACATACACTGTTATATAAAGCCAAGTCGTTTTTCTCCCACTATCCTCCTCCTTTTGAGCCGCCCGTGTTGTTCTCTCACTACTCGGGGAGATCAATGTTCTGTGTGCGTCAACGGAGCCGATGAGTCAGTGCGCGAGAAACGCAGGCGAATTGGTGGTGCCATATCTTTAATTGAAGGGAATCAAAATATAAAAATAAAGGTGAAACCCCACTAGAGCCGAAGGTAAACGAATGCCTCGACGGGGTGATAATGTGTTGAAACACACCCATATCCGTCTGTCACCTCTGCGTCCTCCTCAGGATGTGGGCCTGAGAGGATTACCGGTCCTCCAGCCTCGGGCTCCATAATTACGCGCTTATAATCAGGTTATAAAGGTTATAATCCGCTGTTAAGACTGTTTCATAAACGCTGCCGTTTCACAACATGTGTATGTGTGTGTCAGGGGGTGCAGATTGTATTATTCTGAGCTTACACTCGTGTTTCCCCCCCTTTATTTTTGCTCAGGAGGATTCGAGAACTTCCACTCTCAATACCCTGAACTTTGCACTGAGGTGAAAACCATCGACCAGAGCGGAACTGAAACCGAGAAGAGAGTCAACACCCACAGCGAGAAGCTCTCTCACCACAAACCAGATTACGATCAGGTACGGAAACACCCCTGCGCTGTTCTGTTCTTCCCATCTCTCACACAGCCCCAGTGCACACATCCTCTCTCAGATTTGTATTTTTAACTGTACATAAAGCTATAAAAACGAAAACAGACTTACATCCAGGCCCTGCTGACATTACAGAGATTTATATTTGGCGTCAAGCTCAAAAAAAAACATTTTCTCATCATGCACATGATATTCTCTGACCTTCGCCGCTACCCAGCCGTCTTATATTTGGCTAAAAAAGGGGGAGCGATCACTCACTGGTGGCCAGCTGACACCAGGACGCCCCAGAGTGGAAAACACTCTTTCATCCCTGACCTTTCCTTTATAACCACCACTGCCCAAATAGAAAGTGCGTGGCTGCCTCACATCTCAGAGTACACTTATTGTGTCTGAGGTTGACATATCTTGCGTTACTCCACGTTACAGTTCCATAATTCCTCCATAATGTTCTGCTTGCAGGTGGATGTTGTGACTCAGACTATGGGTACATTTTTCTCAGACACGCATTTAGCATGGGTTGACGATGATGCATCAAGGCATTACGGAGGCTGTGTGTTGTCCTTATCCGCTCGTCTCATGTCTCTGTTTCCCCCTCCCCCCCCCTCTTTCGCCCTCAGGGTAAACCTGTAGAGATCCTGCCTTTCCTCTACCTCGGTAGTGCCTACCATGCCTCCAGACAGGACTATCTCAGCGACCTTCACATCACGGCCTTGCTCAACGTGTCGCGCAGGGACCTGCAGCCCACCAAGGGCCACTACGACTACAAGTGGATCCCCGTGGAGGACAGCCACATGGCCGACATCAGCTCCCACTTCCAGGAGGCCATAGAGTTTATCGGTGAGTTGAAGGAAATTCAACTTGGGCCTGTCAGATATACTGGTTTAATTATTTTCTTTATGAGGGTTTCTGTTTGAAGGTTGATGTTGTGTCAGGATCGGGCCTTTCTCTTTTATCTATTATGAAGAAGCCGATTCACTCAGCTCAACATTCATAACAGTCTCACTGCAGCTAGGTGAATAAATACACCAGAGCCAAGATGAAGTCCTTTCTTGGAAGTTCAGCTTCACTATACTTATAGTAAGACATCCCCTCAAGGAGCCTAAAAACAGTAGAGTCAGAGAAAACACCTAAACATAGATGTGTTTATTTCGGACATGCGTCCTCATGTAAACCCCCTTCATCGCTGCCTTGCTCCTGCTGCCATTCACAAATAGAGGGCTAAAAGAAACCAGGCCGTAATCTGTTTAACTTGATCGCCAGCTTTCAGCCACGGCACCACCAACACCCCCCACCTCCACCCCACATCCAACCAGCCAACATACCCAGCCAGTCTGCTTTCATTCAGGCTTTGCTCACTACCCCCTTCCCCTTCCTCCCTCCCTTCCGTCTTAACTTGAAAAAGACGCTCCCATGCCGTCATCGCCTCCCAGGCCTAATCTCAGTGGCTTACTCCGCCGGGTGTGGTCAGTGTGACAACTGGGTGAGCTGTCCGTGGTTAGTAATAGCGGGGAAGAGGAGGTTGGGGGCTGACACACACAAACACACACTCACTCAGAGTTGTTTTGATGGTCGGGTGGACGATAAAAGCTAGTTGACGGACACAAATAGAATAGCACAGTTGATTGTTGTTTACAGTTAGGAATCATTGATTTACCAGAGGGCAGTCAGAGGGCACTGAATGTGTTACTGAGGAAGAGGGTGTGTGTGTGTGTGTGTGCGCGTGTGAATGTGTGTGTGTGTGGGAGAGGAGAGGGGTGCGGGATAATAGCAGCAGCAGCGGCAGCAAAAGATGTACACAATGTGCTGGTAGCTATTTATAGTCAGGCATAACCAAGGACAAAGCTTGCCCATGAGCAGCTTGGCTGACCAGTCTTTGGTGGCTGCTGTTGTTGGTTTTGTGCATTGTAGCGAATTGTTCAAGGAGCAGGTTCAGCCTACTTTCAAGGAGGGTAACAGAAATTTGTCGGCCCTCATCAATCACCAAACAACACCCCTTACTGACCTAGTGACAATTGTAAAGTCGGGCAGGAGATAATAAATATTATTGACCTCCTTGGATGAAAACAGCAGCTGAAGCATGTCACGACAGCTCCAGCCAATGCGGGTGCATCACTTGACTCGAGGGTGGTCATTATCACACCCACCGCTGCTGTCAGTCAATTTTTTTTGCCTCTCTTT
The DNA here is from genome assembly GCF_963576545.1 of Limanda limanda. Classification (NCBI taxonomy): domain Eukaryota; kingdom Metazoa; phylum Chordata; class Actinopteri; order Pleuronectiformes; family Pleuronectidae; genus Limanda; species Limanda limanda. The sequence goes on along the minus strand of NC_083637.1, from coordinate 21,594,905 downwards.
CCTCTGGTTGCATCTGCCACTGCAGATGGGAAATTCATAATTCATTCATGGTGGGGAATCAGCGATCAGAGATGTCAGAAATATTAATTGTTCGCCCTCCAGTGACTCTCATGACCAGACAGAAGTGACCCTCAATGTGATAGAGAGAGAGAGAGAGATAAATGTGTAGGTGTGTGCCGTAGCTTTGTGGAGCTAAGTGTCTGTCGGGAGACCAATCCTGAACATGAGACACAGAAAAAAGCAGGTTTAATAAGGGGTAGTTCTGAGAATTTACAAAATCTTGAAATGTGTCATTGGCAGATAACAGAAAGTAGATTCGTGTGGCGGCATTAGAACATCCATATAAGTGTGTAGGAGTGCTGCAGCAACTCTGAATTAGAACTCGCAGCTCTGTGCCACAGTGAACTCTGCAGCAGCGCCCAGCACCCCCACAGCAGCGTAGGAGAGAGAAAGTCTCATGTACAGCTGCGCTCTGTGACTCACGAGCGTCTGTGTGCAAAACTGGAACTGGTATATCAGGAAGTGTTTCTCTGAGAAGGTTGATTTGTTGTTTTTCTACATATCGTGTGTGTGTGTAGATAAGATGTGAAAAGGTGTTGACTTTAATTATTGAGTGGGAGTAAGGTATACAGGAATAATTCTATAGTTATAATGGGATTCTTCCATTTGTTAATATTCATTGTTCAAAACCCCCTCTTGATTCATTGTAGCACCTACATCACCACTTCACTTTAAAATGATAAATTACAGACTCACACTAACAAAACAAAATAACCATGGCTGGTATTTTGAACTGGACCAACAGTTTTTTCAAAAATTCATTTGATGCTTGTTGCAGTAAGAAATAAGTATCCGTCTCTATATCAGATGTTTCATTAACGCTGCTTGTCATTAACGCTGATTGTCCCCTTCTCCTTCCAGATCACGTGAAGCAATCAGGAGGGAAAGTTCTTGTCCACTGTGAAGCAGGCATCTCACGCTCCCCTACCATCTGCATGGCCTACATCATGAGGACGCAGCAGCTGCGACTGGATGCGGCCTTTGACATCATCAAGCAGTGCCGAGATGTCGTCTCACCCAATTTGAGCTTCATGGGTCAGCTGCTGCAGTTTGAGTCCGAGGTCCTCTCCATGGCTCCGGCTCACGCTGCCACACCTGAACCAGCCACACCCTGCGTCCCGGAGTCTGCATCCTTTTTTGCCAACGACTTCACCACCACCTTCAACACCAAAAACTTTGAGCCATCCGTGATCACCCTCCCTACCTCTTACCTGCAGTCCCCAGTCCACCACCAGTTCAAACTGAGCCCAATAACTGCACTGCCTTAAAATGAACTTTGACTGCTTGTAGTCTTACTTGAAAAAGTTTTAAGAATCGCTCTCTGTGTGCCTGGTGTGGAAACCAGTAGATAGACTGAGGTCAGATAATAGAGTTCTGTCTATGGGACTTGAGGCCTATAGGCCTTTTTCACAGCAGACTTTGTGACTTGTCACAGTAGGAACTGTTCCTGATGACATTAACAATGGGTATTTGCGTGAAAAAAGACTGCTGAGTGAATGGCCTACAGCAGCCACTGATGCCGTTTCCCTTCCTTCTGAACTGCAGAGATGAAACAACACAGCACACTAATAAACTGCAATATACATGACTTAGGTTATTATTGTGATTTATTTGCCTATTCACAAATTAAGTCATGCATTTGAATTTAATTTATTTGAAGAATTGCTGTCTGTCTGATCTTTTTCAATAATGTGGATATGAGTATGTGTTTAATAAATGTTTTCAACACAAAAATGTGCTTGTTGTCAAGTCATCATTGCAGCATTCTGTGTGAATATGCAGCTGAGAAGTCTGATGGAAATGCAGGTGGATTCATTCCATTTAATGTTTGGCACATTTATTCCTGTAAAAATCAATTCTTCTTTCTAAAACTGTCCATAACAGCTTCAGGCCTTCATTGTACATCTCCCCAAGGAACAGGAGAGGCCAAGGATACAAGAAGAAGAGACAACAGTGACACCTGCAGTGACTTATAGCCTTTAACAGCAGATTTAAATAGGCGGCCACTTGTATGGACAGTTATAGTCAGCCTGTATGTTCCAAGGATATTTGTCAAGTTTGTGCAACCAAGTAATACCTATGCAAAATAAAAAAAACATGAAAACATGCATGTTGCAATATATATATATTATAGGAAATTTAAACCATGGATAAATAAAACTTCCCAATGGGAACAGATCTAAGTTATATTTTCTAAATGGGTGATAAACCATGTTGTTGGGTAGTTACTATCATCAATAGTTTAGAGTTAGAAGGCAGATCTTTCAGTTTCGACTATTTTCTGTGTTTGGCGCTCAGATGGCAGAGATCTGGACTGTACCAACTCTACAAACAGACAGGATAGTAAATATCTAACGTGTTATTTACGTGTAATTACGCAAAAAACAGTGTTTTTCAGTACTTTAATAATTTACTAGACGTTTTCTATAATCATATCTTACCTTAGTTACATTATTAACACAAAACACTTGGTATATGTTTATTGTTACAACCCCGTTTTCACATAATGGCACCTTCCACTCTATCCCGCCCCCGACGCCATTTTCCATGTTATTCTCCTCTGCCACACTGTGTTTAACCGATTTTTTCACATGCAACAAATTGTAATATATCGTTGAGTTTTGGATCAGTGCATTCTCGGCTTCTCCAGTTGAGCGGAGAGAGGAGTTGGACTCCGGATTCAGCCGAGGAGACGCCCTGCTTACACCGCCATGTACATCAAACAGGTGAGCTAGCGTCGAACTTGTTGGTGTTGCCGACTGTCACCGGTCCGACGTTAAATATGCGAGCACAACGATATTCAGCTAAATGCCCTAACCCGGGATAACAAGGTGTTGTTCGTGGTCTCACTTTAAGTGGCTCGCAGGGCAAAGTGACAGCGTACCAGACGTAGATAAAGGTTGAGTAGCTAGCTTGCTTAAGCTAGCTACGGCTACCGGGATTAATCTTGAATAGCCCGCCCCCTTCATAACATGCTACGCTAACGCTACTGGGCTAATGTGGAGTTAGCATACGTCCCGCTTCCCCATAAACGTTATATGAAACCACATTCAGCCTAATAGTGAGCTAAACACTAGCTTTGGTTGTAACATGGCGGCCCCGTGTGTGGTGGGTCTAGCTAGCAGCCATGCACACCGGTGAACGCTACGATACAAACTAGCCCCCCCACACTGCGACCGTCAGACAAGGCCCTGCTGTGAACCGGGTCCCGGTCATTACACACGTGTTACTGCGCCTAGCACACAGGTTACAGGTTGGATGTAAACGAGAGGTGGAGGTAGTAATGTTGCTGCATTCAGGCATGGTCCCCGGTTTGCTTCTGGAATACTCTTCATTCAATCATGTGTGGTTTTAACGATGCTTTGCAGAAGGACGTCACAGTCAATGTTGTGTGTTTGCTCTGCTGTAGGTCATCATCCAGGGGTTCCGAAGTTACAGGGACCAAACTGTGGTCGACCCCTTCAGTCCAAAGCACAACGTCATCGGTGAGCATATGAACACCTGCACTTATAACTCACCATTAGGATGAGTTTGAGGCTGAGATATGTCGCCTGAAGTGTTGTCAAGATACTCAAGATAAGATATTGTTGAATGCGCTTGCATTAAATTGTTGGTTTATAGTCTTGTCTCATGGTTGGAAGTGAACTTCTATCTCAATGTCCTACTTTGTGCGTTTTCTTGTAACAGTTGGAAGGAATGGATCAGGAAAAAGTAACTTCTTCTACGGTATGTGAGCCTCACTTTTCTGCACAATAGTCACACGTTGCTACTTTCTCTTGCTTGTTTTCTAAAACTGTTGCTCGTCTCTGTTTTCATAGCCATTCAGTTTGTGCTCAGTGATGAGTTCAGCCACCTACGACCTGAGCAGCGCCTGGCCCTGCTCCATGTAAGTCCAGGCCAACATCGCACACACCTCCAATGTCAGCCATCATTTGTAGAAGTGGCTCTCTGACATGAGCCTTGTACAGACGTCTTTTGTTATGCCTGCTCGTGTTCACAAAAGCTTGTGTAACCTCCTAATGACTGGTGGATTATACAGTTCTTAAAATGTATTTTAACATGTAAATCCATTATTATAAACATGCCAATGTTGTGTTTTCTTACCCTGTCACTGTAGGAGGGAACTGGTCCACGTGTCATTTCGGCTTTTGTGGAGATTATATTTGACAACTCTGACAACCGGCTGCCGGTAGGAATGGCAAAACTTTCATATTGATCCTATTTATTGTGAACACACAGATTCTTTCCAACTTGATATTGTTCTAACATTGCAGTAAGCCTCTGAAGAAAAACCCTGTCTTCCGTGTGCATGTCATAAATGCTATCTATACAATCATGTCATTACATTTTAGTATTCATTTAAAAAAAATTAAACAGAAGAAAAACTGTAATTCATTACTTATTTAGACGCAGATAAAAAAAATGTTTTTTGTCAGGCAACTTTCCTCAACATCTTCCTAAATTCAAACCACCGTTCTAAGTAATATCATCACTATATTGTGCTATTCTGATTTAACAGTATTCCTATGACTGTTGTGATCAGTGATTATAATGCAACCTCCAGTAGACAGTGCTTATTATTCTGACGATGAAGACAGGGTGGTTAAACCAATCCAGAAATCCAAAGAGTTTCCAACTGGGGGTTAAACTGTAATCATGCAGCCTGGTAATACTGTGTCACAACTGGCCAATCCTGCTGTTCCCTTCTTGACCGACAATAAATATCTCTCCTTCCAGATTGACAAGGAGGAAGTCTCCCTCCGCCGTGTCATTGGCGCCAAGAAGGACCAGTACTTCTTAGACAAGAAGATGGTGACGTAAGTATTGCTGTGTGGTGACTGTTCGTGTCCCTGTAATCACCGGATATTACAACTCTGTGATCCCATGCAATCACTTGTTTGATGGCGTCTGTTATTGTTGCAGTAAGAATGATGTCATGAACCTTCTGGAGAGTGCTGGCTTCTCCCGCAGTAACCCCTACTACATCGTCAAGCAGGGAAAGGTGAGAATGGAGTGGGTGACAACCTCACACGCACAACACATGAGTGTATCAGTGTTGTGTCATGTATCACAGTATGCAAACAGGGCTGGAAAAATGTTCTGGTGTCTTGACTTGCCATGTACAATCAGAAATTGTCATCTGCTTAAGTCAATAAAAAGGTACACCAAACATCAGGGTATTTCTTCTTATGCATTATTTTCATGTTTCATTCAGATCAACCAAATGGCCACGGCACCGGATTCCCAGCGTTTGAAGCTGCTGCGAGAGGTGGCAGGGACACGGGTGTACGATGAGCGCAAGGAGGAGAGTATTTCTCTCATGAAGGAGACAGGTAACAGCTTTGGAACATTATTGTTTCTTAAACGTTACTAAATAATTGTTCTAACTTCCCCCACTTTAAACTATTGGTTTTCATTCATAAATGGGGTTTTTGGTTGCCAAATTGAGCTCTATTTAAAAAAGGCATTATTTAAAAAAACACGTCACATTTATGTTGATAAGTCTGCAATGCAATTTAACTTAATACTATTATATCATGATAGGCATGCATGATGATGGGCAACATGGTTACTGTAAAAGTAAACAGCATTCATCAATAAATCATTACCGGTGTGAAGTAATGTCGGTTCAGTAGAATTGTGTTTGCCGTTTAAAAACCACTTGGTGTTCGTGTTCCACAGAGGGTAAACGAGAGAAGATCAATGAACTACTGAAGTACATCGAGGAGCGTCTGCACACCCTGGAGGACGAGAAGGAGGAGCTAGCTCAGTACCAGAAGTGGGACAAGATGAGAAGGGCCCTGGAGTACACCATCTACAACCAGGAGCTGAATGAAACCCGCGCCAAACTGGATGAGGTAACACTATGGCTACAACGGGCATCGCCACCAGCAGCCAGTCAGAATATATCAATATAGTACAAAATGCTGTTTCACTGAATCTTGACATGACTGCTGTTTTGTCCACTTCACCAGCATTTTTTCATCTTAAGCCATTGTAATAGATTATTTAATAAAGTATCAGTGACCATTGCCTGCACACCAGAGATTAAGGTCTGTGATCTGGTGTGTACTGTTTACAATATCAATTTTTCCTATTCTATTCTGTTTTGTGGTGTTTTTTTGCAGTTGTCCTCCAAGAGGGAGACCTGTGGAGATAAGTCCCGACAGCTGCGTGATGCTCAGCAGGATGCTAGAGACAAAGTAGAGGTAAAGTATTCCACCTTGAGTAATTATATCCATCTCTGGGATTAGTCGTGGGGTGTTATCTTTAACTGTTTGTAGAAAAGTGCCGTATTCAAAATTACATTGTTGAATTTTATTTGTGTATTCATGTCATCCAGAATAGTTGACATTTGAAAAACAAACAAATTAGGACATATTTTGTTAAAATTAGCTTTGCTCTTCACATGAACAAAATCTGTTAATCCATTCATCTCTCCTGAACCTGTCTTTGGTAAATCAATGACTAGGCATTTATTCACTGAAGAAGAAGTAATTTGTTTTATTAACACTCCTTTGAATTAAGTCTCACAGCGTGTTTCATTATTTTGGCTCCTTTTCTGTAGGAGACGGAGCGTGTTGTGAGGGAGCTGAAGTCCAAGATCTCTGCCATGAGGGAGGAGAGGGAGCAGCTGTCGGCCGAGCGCCAGGAGCAGATCAAGCAGAGGACCAAGCTCGAGCTGAAGACCAAGGACCTGCAGGACGAGCTGGCAGGCAACAGCGAACAGAGGGTACGGAAGCCTCCCATCTGCGTCACTCTGCACACGTGATGCTGCACCAGTAACACTCCCCCTCCTCCACCCCCCTGTCCACTGCATCATCACTCTATGGGACATGGTTTTCTCTTTTCATGTACTCCACTCTGCCTTGTTAGAAAGTGGAAAGAGGAGTTCCTGTTCACAGTTGCTTAATTTTTTAATGGGAGTCAAGGAAATGGTCAACTTTTGAGAGCATCATCAATATATGCAGTATACTAATCAATTAATTATATAGCCATTAAAATAGTTACATTTTTCATCTATCCAGAATCACCAGATGTTACTTGTACTTGGTAAATGATGAATTTACTAAATGAGCACTTATTCATTTCTTGCTGAACTTTGCTACAATATATGAACGCATTAAAAAGCACAGAATAGTGAAGGGTTTATTTAAAAGTCTAATTTCCTCATAAAATAGATGTAATGTGCAGTTTTAGTGCTGAGGCTTTTAGTAGAACATTTGCTGGACTGCGGATAAGAGATAGAGAAAACTGAGGAAGCACCAGGCTGCGTATTAGACCTTTTAGCCATAAGCTCCACTATACATTATTCCTGGCACATGGTTTTGTGTACAGAGCTGGCACAGATAACTCTCCGTATGGCCTGCAGTGTGTATGTTCATGTGCACGTGAGTCTGAAGATGATAATCATACAAACGGCTTTATTGGCTCAGTCTCTGTGTGAACTGTTATGGGTCCATGGCAGCATGCCGGCTGGTGGTTGGATTAAGCCCACCTGGCTACGGCTGGCACAGCATCAGCCAAATGTTATTGGAGCAAAATGAAAAGCAAGGGTAACAGAACTGCGTCACTAGCTGCTGATGGTCCCGGTTTTATCAGGTTTGAGTTGGCTTTCACATGCAGAGAGAAAAGTAGAGGATTTCATACCTGTGATAGGGCAACACACCGTCCCGAACCCGCACAGAAAAATCTTAAAAGCAGCAGGCGGTGGACTGGTCCGATGATTCCATAATTCAGGTTAAAAATATGATCTTAAACCTTTCAGAATACTCTGAATGGTTAATGTTTTTTACCAAATTATTTGCCTGCTCTTTGATGCTTTGTCCCTGTACTCACGACTTTCTGCGGGTTGCACGTTTCACATTTTTTTTTGTTAGTAGTTTAGACAGCAGATTACGAGCAGCATCAATTGTAATAATGAGAACTAGATAAAAAGTGTTTTGCTTTATACATTTGTATGTTTACTATATATACTCAAAATAAATACAGGCCAATACTAAGGAGTCAAAAAAATCACGGAAGGGATACACATAATTTTAGCATCTACCAATGAATATTACAGCCAAAAATAATTTATTGCAACCAATTATTTTGGAGAAATATATATTCAATACACATTGTGCAGGATCTTAAAATTTAGATAAAATGCATTAGGAATTGATTACTTTGGAAAGAAGAAAATATACATGAATGCATTGAGGTAATAAGGAAATATTTTAGACTAATTATTTTGTTTGAATGTCTTTTTAGTCTGTGTCAATCCCGTTTTTGCATAAGCTTATCATCCTTCCACTTTAAACAATTCATCCATTTCATATACATCCTTCTCCGAAGTTCTACATTTTGAAGATTCATTATACAACGTCATGTTCTTGCTCCTTTAGAAACGCCTGCTAAAGGAGCGTCAGAAGCTGCTGGAGAAAATTGAGGAAAAGCAAAAAGAGCTGCAGGAGACAGAGCCCAAATTCAACATGGTGAAAGAAAAAGAAGAGCGGGGCATCTCCAGGTAGGGATGACTCATCCTCGGCTACGAACCCTCGAGCAGTTGGTGACCAGGCATAACTCGATGAGTCAGTCTTCACATTTTGAATACATTTTGATGGCAAGAGTTCAACAGGTGGATGCACATGAAATACATATAAGACTGGGAATATTTGGACCGTTGCTCATTTCTTGGTCTTCAGGTTCTGAGCTTGAGCAAAGTCAAATTGAAATAAAACAATGGATAGTACAAGTCTCAGCTTTAATTTGAATAGGTTTTTGTCAATATTATTAGGGCTTTGTGAACGATAAATCGCTTTAAACACAGTGCCCAATTTTTAGGGGTATACGTCAAACAATATGTTTAATAATTTGTATCATTGACTGCTGGAAGTCTTTGACCCAGACATCAGTAGACATTTGTATCTTCCCCTAAAAACCTCCAACAGGAAACAGAATCAGATCAGAACAGATAATTCATCCTTTTAATACATTTTTACTTTGCAAAAGAAGTTGAAGCTCCACGTTAATCCAAATTATTTAAAAACTAAAACATTTGCTGCAGAGTAATTGGCCGACATGATCGAACAAGAGCCGAACATAATTTCGGGTTTAGGCTGCCAGAGTTATGACTTAGTCCGATGGGCTTTTAAATTTCTCAAGGAAAATAATATACAATGGAAAGTCTATAGCTGAATTTGATCAGAATGAACACGGCTACATTTGTTTTGTTGATGTACTGATGTGTCTTCCTGCGGGACCTTGTAGTTAGTTTACAAAATCTTAACTTTCTGTCTTCCGTCTCCTTCCAGATTGGCCCAGGCTACTCAGGAGAGGACAGACCTCTATGCCAAGCAGGGACGTGGCAGCCAGTTCACCTCCAAGGAGGAAAGGGACAAGTGGATCAAGAAGGAGCTGAAGTCGCTGGACCAGGCCATAAATGATAAAAAGAGGCAGATAGCAGCGATTCACAAAGACCTGGAAGACACAGAGACTTGTAAAGAGAAGAACCTGGAGCAATACAATGTAAGCAAATTAAAAACTGTGAAAATACTTTCCAGGAAGAAGATCTTTAGTTTAGTGTAAAGTTTGGTTTTCACAACCATTTTCAGGATCAGCTTCAGAGGAATTATGAGAAAACTCCTACAATTATTGCCACTAAAATGTGCTAATTTGTTCACTTCTTTCTCAAAATTTCTTTTGTTGCGTTATTCAAAATGTACCTTGAAACATTGTATTTGTCTTTTTTGAAATGACTTCTCATTTTTAATCTCCTAACCGAGAATCTGCCCTACATTGACCTTATCCCTTTAGAAACTCGATCAAGATCTGAATGAGGTGAAGACCCGTGTGGAGGAGCTGGACAAAAAGTATTATGAGGTGAAGAACAGGAAAGATGAACTACAGAGTGAAAGAAAGTAAGAACCTCCTCTCTACCCTCTTGCCTTCTCTTTGAATTAATTTAGTTCAGCCCTGAATTCTGCTCATACTTTTTATTTGTATTATGTAGTTATACAGCATCATATCATTCAGATGAATCTTTACTGGAGACTTGCTTGCATTAAGCTAAAAGATTGAATCGTTTCCGGTCTGCAACCTTTAGTTACATATGAGGGTTTTGTCTACTCTGAATGTCACCGGGCCTTCTCTATCCACTAATACAATGAGGTTTACTTGAAAAACAGAGACGATGATGCCTGTGGCCACTGCTTCCAGACACCTTTTTTTGTTTTGTTTATACATGTAAATTATTTTTAAGCCTGGATGAATTGAATCGTTGGTTCGTAGTACAAAATTAATTCAAGACCGATTCTCCCCTGATTCATGATAAACAGAGCATTTTCAGACAAGTGTCCATGTGTTCATCGAAAACAAATAATTATTATATCTAAATAATAGAATTCATTAGGGATGTCATGTTTGTTTCATATTAAATGGGTCATGCACCCTCAAGTCCACTGTGATCTATTGTTTTATTCTAGTGGGTGAAAAGGCAGCATAATGACTGCTTTAATCGAAGGAGCAAAATCTGCACACCCTACAGCTGCAAGCTATTGGCACTGTATAATCTAAAAATATTAACAGATAAAAATTACCCTAATGGAAACAGGAGGAAGATGGTTTTGGCAGTTTCATTATTTTAACATAAAGGACAGGTTCCTAATTTGTCACCTGCAACTGTGTGTCTGTGGAGACTGTGTTTGCTTGCTGTAATAATTCCTCCTACAGATAATGGCCAACAACGAATTCCCTCCTGAAGCTCTTAATGTTAATGACAAACTCCAAAGGCTTATTTTGTGCCAAGAGTCTGCCTGAAGTTAATGTTAGCCTTGGTCAAGTTAAAGTATTTTTTGGATAGGGCTGGGCAAGATTATGACGCAGCACAAGGTTTTAACTTCTTTGTTGCAGAAGATGCGATTCCCTGTTTATCCAGGAACATAAATAAAAATTCATCAGGTTTTTTATAAAGATCAGTTTGACCTGTGAGCAGAGGCGCCTGTTGACCTACACTCAGTAATGCGCCATAAAATAATCGTTCATTAGTCGTGATCAAGGTAAAAGTTTGATATAATAATGATATTGATTTGAAGTCTTATCACCCAGCCCTATTTAGGGACCAAATGCCCTTTCTGTGTTAGTTATTGTCACTGCAGCTCAGCCAGAAAACATTTTCTCAATTGCATTAAAGTCAGTCTACAAGGTTCTGGGATCAGTAACTTTAACCTATGATGGAATCAATTGATTTAAATTTTTATGCTAATGTCAGACACATTTAGGATTGTGTTTATAACAGAAGGAATGATTGCAGCAGGCACATTGTCTTTGTGTTTCATGGTACACTGCCTCAGTTGATACAAATTATTTAACGTGGGATTTGATGAACCAGATTATATTTAATTTAATGTTCACTCCTCAAATCGATGGGCAATATTTCAAATTACTATATAACTCCTTATAATGAAAAAATATAATTACCTCCCATATCAAAAACCTACTTTTATTAATTTAGGATTTTTTTTTTCTGTGGTTTTATCTAAAAATATTTACACCAAAAATCTTCTTAAAGAGCACAGTCTTTCCATTATTGTGTCCTAGTTTGTCCTTGCTGACTATTCTTCTGCTCAGTTGAGCATCGTGTAATCGAGTAATTGGGTTTCAGTGTTTCTGGTGACATAAGTGTAACAGTGTGTGACTGTCTGTGTTTGTCCAGCTACCTGTGGCGTGAGGAGAACGCAGAGCAGCAGGCCCTGGCAGCCAAACGCGAGGATCTGGAGAAGAAACAGCAGCTCCTTCGAGCAGCCACCGGCAAGGTTGGTTAATCTGTGCATGACTGCGTAGCTACTCAATTACATAACTCATCTACAGGATATGTAATGCGTCTGTCTGGACTCAAATGAAAGTGAAACCTGCAGCGTCTTCCAAATCCTTGTGTCTTTTTTTGCAACTCCTTACAAACACTCCCTTTTAGATGTAGCCCTTCCTTTGCCCTCCAGCAGACTGTTGTCCATGCTATTGCTGACCATATATTGTGCTGTGAGGCATCCAGATTGGGGTCTTTACCACATGTGCCAGCCATAGTGGCTGCTGCTGGTCAATCTTTTTATCAATGTTTGTGGCTTAAGGTTACTCAAGCTTCACAGCTTTGGAGGAAAGTGGTGATGCAAATAGCTTGGTTGATGGAGACCTTTGTTTAGTGATGTAGATGGTTTGAAAGACCTGGTGTCATAAGAACAGTCTCCCAAAGGGGCCGCTTAGGGATGTGAACTGTTAACCTTTATCTACAATAAGAAGAACAAATGGTCCAAACGGTTAAAAGAAGTACGAATATGTCAGATGTATCGGATGTCTTAGAAGAAAAATGCTATGTCTTCATTATCTTGACATCGGTACCATCTGTGCAAGTCTCACAGACTGCACATTCCCTTTAGGGGAACACTTTCCTTATAGCGGGCCAACATGTTGCTGTCTCTGGAAAAAAAAAAAACAGTACACAAGCTGTCTGCTTTGATGTGGACTATGATTCTCCTGGCCTGTTTATGTTGATTATTGTAATAACCGACTGAACATGTGTCCAGTATACGACCAAAGAGGGTTAAGTGTCCCAGAAATGCGATGGGCAGGACCACCAACCCGTCTGCACATCCTGACATCACCCACTGACCCAACTTCAACAAAGTTGAAAGAAAGCAATGACCTGGCACAATCAACCCGTGTTAACAAACCAAGGGCCCAGCAGCCTTCTGCAGCTAAAATGGCGGAGTGGTTGGTATTGGTCCACCCACACTACTAGGTTTATGCTCCTGGGAAAGGCACAGTTGCTATGGTACTTAAAATCATCTTGTGCAGCTATCCTCCTCTAAACCTGGTGGACAATAAGCACACTAACCTTAACTGTAGCTGCTGTGCTACACATCTATTAAAAGCTCACATATGGACCTACTTGGTGAAGTACTGTGAGACAGGAAATGGGCAAAGTAAAGATGAATCAAACCACTGTCACACTGGAATAGTGCGATGGACTCACTTTGTGATTCAGCCAGTCGTCAGGACAGGTGCATCAAATGTAATCATTCATCTGCCTTATCACCGCTTGCTGAATTTCCATATGAATCACTGCTCTCTGCCTCATCCAGTAACTGCCAGTCGTTTCTTCTGGGCAGATGCATCAATCAAATATCACTTCTGAATAATGTCTGGCTGACATGAAAGGGAGGCTGTGTGTGGCTTTATTGACAAATGTCCTGCATTTATTTATTTTTCATTGGTCCTGGGTGAGTCATCCCAGCTCAAGTCTTTGATGGACTCAATATCCTCTGCCGGTTGATGGTGTTGTGCAACATCCAGAAATTGCTAATTTCTTTTTCCGTTTTTGTTGTCTGTACCTTGCGATTTACGCTACTGAAGCAATGGGAGCAGTTTGTAGAAACACACTTTATCTTTGTGATCTTCAGTATGCAGTTTTGAAAGTTTCAACAATTCTTTACAGCACATCGTTTAATCTGTTTACTAATCCTTCTTTTAAACGTTAACCTAATAAAAAATGATTATGTCTGCTATTGTGAAAAAACATGATAGTCAAACAAAGATTATAATAATTAATTTATATGTTTTCCTGTATTTTATGCTGCTTAGTGTATGAAATGTTTAAATTAAGCTATTTTTGATTGGATAAAAAACATGCTCCCATTGTTCTTGTTTTCTAGTCCATTCTGAACGGCATCGACAGCATCAACAAAGTCCTTGAGCATTTCCGTCGGAAAGGGATCAACCAGCATGTCATCAGTGGTTACCACGGCATAGTCATGAATAACTTTGAGTGTGAGCCTGCTTTCTATACCTGTGTGGAGGTGACCGCTGGTACCAGGTAAGGACTGTTTTTGTTTTTTATTTTTTTTCTACTTTGATGTTTTTTGTGTCCTGACATTTTGCAATAAAACACATGGAGTCTGATTTAACCCCAATAGTGGATGCAACATGTGGGTTTATCTCATTGTAAGACTGGGATTGCATTGCTAGATCCTTTAAAGCTGGATGAGACAAACACTTGATCAATATGCGTTTTTTTTAGTCACTCAAGTGACTCAACAAAATGTATCCAGACAAATTAATTTCCCTCTTTTGTTTCAAAGTCTTATTCACATTTATTAAGTTTTCATTCAGACAGTGGCTGAACCTCAAGCATTCACTCAATATTAGGGCTGCCACTAACGACTATTTTTCTATCGATTAATCGGACGACTATTTTATCGATTAGTCGATTTAATCTAAACGACTAATTTTCCTCCAAAAAAATCAAATTGACCATTTCATTTCAGTTAATTTTATTTTGACAACAACAAACTGTATGTCATCGTATAATGCAGCACAAAACAAAATGTAAACAAAGGCTCAAATATTAAAGTGCAAAACTGTAGGTTTAAACTAGCAACTCCAACGTGATAAAAATAAATAAAAAAGAGGGCTTATAAGTTAAGTCAGCAGTGCAACTCAAAAAGATATCAAAGTTTCTATTTAACCCCTTATCAAAATAAAAAAGTTAGGTGTGCATATTAAACAAAGTGCAACAAGTTTAAAGTATAAGAAACAATGGTGTCCAGCTCAAAATCAAACTCAAACGTTAGTTAGACATGTGTGTTGTAATGTAAGAATGTCAGCATGTCCACATATTCTGGACTCAGTCTAGCGGCCCCCCCTCCCCCCACGCGGGCGCCGTAGCTGAGGTGACGCGAGAAGGACCCCACTCGGGTCCAGGGCCGCCGTCCGCACCTGCGACGGACACCGCCCCGCGGTCCAAGAGAAAGGAAGCCCCCGCACCAGCGACGCCGTGAAGCGCCGTGGACGAGGACCCCCCCCCCCAAAAAAAAACAACTTGAGGCGGGCCGCACACCGAGCCTCCGGCTGCGTGGAGGGGAGGGGGGCGCCGGGGCGACTGCTGCCCCAGCCGCGGCATGCATAGTCTATCGCGGCTGGTGCCCAGCGGTTTAAAAAAAAAAATGCGTCGACGCATTTTATACGCGTCGACGCATTTTCAGCGTCGACGTAATCGATGACGTCGACGAATCGCGGCAGCCCTACTCAATATATAAATTGTGAAGTGTGTTACAACAACAGTGGCTCCGCTTCCTTCATGCTAATAAAAATGTGTCCGGTGGATATATGGCACAAACTGTTGTTAATATTATCTAGTGTTAATTTGTCAGTATATTATATTCCTTGGGGATTATATTCATGGATTTATATCTTCATTTAGTGACTGTAGCAAACCAATTGACTCGTATATCTTTTTCTCTTTTTCCACCGTCCTGCTCATGATTTCCAGATTGTTCTACCACATTGTGGAGACTGATGAAGTCAGCACCAAAATTCTGACCGAGTTCAACAAAATGAACCTGCCAGGAGAAGTCACATTCCTGCCCTTGAGCAAGCTGGACGTCAGGGACACAGCATATCCAGAGACCAATGTAAGGGACATGCAGAAATAGCTTCTCATTCTTTTTAGTCAGTAAATTTAGGGCAGTTACTGCAGGTCTTTGTCTTCAATTTTAACAATTACAACAAATGTGTATTCAACTGTTAACCAGTCAAAAGTCAGTTTTAATTAAATTATTTGCTTATACCAATATTGTATTTGTTCCTTTTAGGATGCCATTCCCATGATCAGCAAACTGCGCTATAGCAACCCCTTTGACAAGGCCTTCAAGCATGTGTTTGGGAAGACACTGATTTGTCGCAGCATGGAGGTTTCCACCCAGCTGGCCAGGGCGTTCACCATGGACTGTATCACTCTAGAGGGTAAGCTGAAAATCCAGTGACAGTGCAGTCACACTAGAACATAGAAGGAAGTTGCAACTCTCACAAATAACACTTCTGAGTTTCAGACTAAAACTGAGTTGGCGGGAATTTGAACTGTGTAATAGATGATGCTGTTGAACCAATCCCCCTCTACTGATGTTAGATTTGCATTAGCCTGATAGAGCTGCAGGGCCCTTTTACATACGCAGTGTTTCCCCTTGGATTTCCTGTAGCAGAGGGGGAACCTTTAGTTGTTAGGTATTTTGCTGTGTACTGGTCGTGCCTTTCTTGGCAGCGGTCAACAAGACAACATAATGCGTCTGCCCTAATCCTTTTGTTGTGACCTCCCAGGTGACCAGGTTAGCCACCGTGGAGCGCTGACAGGAGGCTACTACGACACCAGGAAGTCTCGTCTGGAGCTGCAGAAAGACATGAGGAAGGCGGAGGAGGAGTTGGGTGAGCTGGAGGCCAAGCTCAATGAAAACCTGCGCAGGAATATTGAACATATCCTTTTACATTAAACATAATTAGTTTGCTCATCAGGGTTATTTTACATTATTGATGTCCTCAAAGAAATGTTGGCTCCATGTGCTCTCTCCTGGGAGATATGAGCACAAGTAAATACATTTTATTGTGAGATTTGTATTGGAGTTTTTAAAAGGACCTTGATGGCCAGCTGTGCTGCAGATATCTTTGTAGATATGTCTTCTCAGGACATTTCACTGTGGATCAGAGTTTTTTGTTCATTTGCTTTCTGTTGGCTGAGTCCCGAACGAGGTGTTTGAAGTGAGTCATGCAGTTTCCTTAAAAGTTTCACCATCACCATCTGTCCTTCAATATATCAGTATATATATTTTCCTCATAGCAGAGGTTTGCTGTGATAGATTGGGTTACATGTGCTTCAGTGTTCAGCCACACACCAATCACATAACCTGCTCACTGGCCTCACTGTTTATATAATTTGCAACATGTTTTCACAAGTAAGTTTAGCCAGTGAAATATCCTTCTTTTGTTGCTAAATTGCATATTTTTATATATTTTACAGACAGCCAGCAGTTTAAGTCAAAATTAAGCTTGCTGGTATCTGGAGTAAACCAAATTAGGAAATTATAATGCATGATATAATCGTGCTCATACTAATGTTACAACTGTATCATTAGCACTTTGCACCCGGTCTTTGAGCAGAAGAGGAGGAAACATTGTAAATATCTTGTTACTAAATGTGTTTAGAAACTCACAGCTTTATTCTATAAAAACACATATTCACATTGTCCTCTTCTGTCCATGAAGAAATTGTGATTCATGTGCCATCGTACATAACATGAGAACCTTTCCACTCTGTCTAGGAACTTGCAGTAAGTGCTGGTCTCATCAATGTCATCAATTGATGTCATATGGCTGAGCCTGTATTTTAAATGTGGACTAAATCGATCTGAGTTGTAGAGCTCCCTCAGGAGACTGACTTGGATATATGAGAGGGTCTAAGCAGGTCAAGAGAGATTAGTTTATATTTTGGTCAAATTGGCCGGGTCCATGACTCACTGGTTGACAGCCCATGAAAGCAAACAGTCAGATGTGTTTGCACGTACGACATGTTTATGGATATAGTCACTTCCGCCAAGGCATGTTTATCTTATGTGTCTGTGAAGTTTCTCACTCACACTGATGTGTGTGTATGTAGATTAATCTGTGCACCTGGCCATTACGTGTATGTGTGAGTAGGCCGGGGAAATGGATGACTGATGGACCCCTCCACCCCACTGCAGTGGTGAGTCAGTGACCAGATCAATTATTTAAAAGCCTCTTGTCCACTCTGCACCTCCACCCTGTCGATAAGCATGTGATCATGCACCTCGTATATCCCTTCTCTTTTAACTTGCTTTTTTCATTTAGACATCACTGCCATATTGGGGGGGAAACTATTGAGATCATGCAGTGGCCTTTGATTTGATGACTCGCAACTGCTACAAATGATCACATTTATAATGCGAAATTCACATGATGTATATTTTATTCATAAGGGTCAGAGTGGTCAATGAGATTAACATTTGTTTCTCTTATAAAGAATGGTTTCTTTTTGTGCTGTCAGTGGCCTGAGCTGATCCCATTCATGAAAATGACCAATTGGTGTTAAACCGTCTATTTTCTTTCCATCTACCACAAGCAGTAGGCAGAGCAGTCCTCTGACTTCCTGTTGCCCTTTGAAATCAGCAGATTGATTGGCCTCAGTGTTTTATTTAGTCAGTTAATCCTCAAAGGAACAGAGGTGTGTCCCAGTCCTGGAAGATCGATAGACCTGTCTGTTAAATTAGCTTAATGATGTGTATATGCAGCCTCTTTAATCCTCTGGATGTCAATGATGACTTCCCTTAGAAGCCCAATCACATTATTGACATTATTGTCACCCTTTCCGTTGCACTGAAGGGTGACACACTGTCCCATGGCTTTAGTTGCTAATGAGAGCAGCCTCATCGGAAGATTGAGTGTGTGCTATGCTTTTCTGTCCTCTATTCTGAGTGGAATTAGAGTATGAACAACTTCAGCAGTGTGGGTTTTGTCTCAGGTAGATCTGCTGTGTACCAACACATTTAGCAGAATAACAGAGGTGATGTGTTCGGCTGTGTCCTGTAGACACTGGTTACATTGAATTGGGAAAACTTGAAGCAATGTGAAAAGATGAAGTCTGTCTTCATTTTGAAAATTCACTTTTCTGAATAACTGTTGAAAAAAATGTTAATGTTCACCCAAAACTAGCATTATATTTCCTTAATGGCTGCCTCCACGCATCAACAACGAGATCGACCAGCTGATGAACCAGATGCAGCAGATTGAAACACAACAGAGGAAATTCAAGGCGTCTAGAGACAGTATTCTGTCAGAGATGAAGATGCTGAAGGAGAAGAGGCAGCAGTCGGAGAAAACGTTCATGCCCAAGGTGATTACAAACTGACATCACAGTTTAAACTTGTGTACAAGCCCAGGAGTAAGGATCATTAAGACGTGACTGACGTGAATATGACTTATTGTTTTGCATGATCTTAGCACAAGGTTCAGCCTGTTCTATCCACTGACGTCTATTTTTATTTTTTTACATTTTCTTCAGCAACGCAGTCTCCAAAGTCTGGAGGCCAGTCTCCACGCCATGGAGTCCACCAGGGAGTCACTGAAGGCTGAGCTGGGCACAGACCTGCTTTCTCAACTCAGCCTGGAGGACCAGAGGCGTGTCGATGACCTCAATGATGAGATCCGTCAGCTCCAGCAGGTCAGGAAGAGGACGAGGAATGGACATTTTGTCGTGCTTTGCAATAACTGACAGTCGCATGTTTTGTGGCGAGGTGGTCCAGCACTGCTCAGTAAACTGCATTAATTTAAAACCAGCAAGTAAATGGCTACCAGTGGGTGTGTTTTCACCTGTTGCTTGCACGGTTGATATAATTATTATTTATAAATCTATTTTTAGGGAGATTCTCCATTATGCTATTTTCAGGGATTGGTGTTTTCCATTCCCTGTACACAGTACACTTGTAATTTAATGTACACGGTCACTGTCATTATTAACGTCAAGAGTTAATCCTCTTTTAATGTTTGGATTAAAAATTTATGACACGGGATTAAAAAAATGTGTGAATGTTATCTCAAAATTTAACCACACATTTATTTATTATTACTTAATTCATATAATTGTATTGAAGGTGGATTTAAAGCCACTATTCATTTAAAATGTAATTAAGGCCAGTTAGTTCACGTAACATTTTTATTATGTTACATTACGTATATTATGTTTTCCAGTATCTTGTCAAAGATTAGAGTATTAGTTTAGATTTTGAAATTTGCATGAAAAAAGCTTTTATCCTAGAATGTGAAGAAACTCAATTACACGGACGCACAATTAACAGTTTGATTCTTATTCATTAACATGTGGTGGGGGAATTGACATAGTTATATTTAGATCAAAGAAACGCCTGTTACCCACATTTTGTTGTTTTGCCGTTTCCCCCCCCTCGCTGCCTCCTGCTTGTGTATTCAAATGACCTGATTGAGGTGAGAGCAGCAGGCAGCAGCTGTGTGTGGGATGTTCCTGTGATCCAGCGTCGTCCTCTCCTCTCGCTCTCCCGCTGCCAGCTGATCTCATCTCTCACCTCAGTGAACTCTCAGCTTTTTCCTGCAATTGTTGCGCAACAGCTCCGCCCCTGCAACATGGAGCTTTTCATGTGTGGCGTTGCAGTGCTGGCGGTTGTTGAATTTTAGATATTAAAATATCTTTTTTGTGGACATGCATAAATGCACACAAGGGATGCTATTGAGACTAAATAGTTATGAGTGTCCTTATTTGTTGTTCAGAGATTATTACTGATGTAGCAGATAATAGCAACAGTTTCATTCTAGCGACACATTGTTACATTAAGACTCCAAAGATAGATATTATCAAAATTGGCTTTGAAAAAATGTTTTAATAACATTCCTCATGTGTCTAGCGCTGATGTGATACAAAGAAAAAACGGAAAAGTTTGAGCTTTTGGATATCTACCATTGGCTGATTTGTCGTCACTTGGCAAAAACCTAACGCGTCTAACCTTTTTGTGTTGAACTCTTTGCCCAACCACAGGACAACAGACAATTGTTGAATGAGAGGATCAAGCTTGAGGGCATCATGACCAGAGTGGAAACGTATCTAAACGAGAATTTACGGAAACGTCTTGACCAAGTGGAGCAGGTATGCTGTCCCTTGAAACTGTTTAGAATTATGTCATTAATTTCATTGTATGGCTCATGCCAAATATTCTTCTATTACATGATGAAAGATTTATGTGAAACTACTATTTTGTCCTTTTTAAATTCTTAATCTTAGAAATTATACATCATTGCTTGTGTAATGAAAAGTTCAATATATATAGTTTTCAGCAGTTTGATGATTGTGGTGATGTTATGTGTTCATTCAATGTTTTCATTCAAACAAATTAGAAGGGGGTTATTTGAATTTGCAATCTTTTTAATGTGGCCTAATTTTCATTGACACAGGAACTGAATGAGCTGCGGGAGACGGAGGGCGGTACAGTGCTCACAGCCACAACATCTGAGCTAGACAGCATCAACAAACGTGTCAAAGACACTTTGGCCCGATCAGAAGGTTTGTGATGCACTAAAGAAGCAACAGGGAGGTGGTGGTAGTGTTTTGAAAAGTTTGCTTTTGGTTAATGAGTCAACTGACTAACTGGTCAAATTTACACAAGCTGGAAAACTGTTAACATATTCACACATTTCTTCCTCAGGACCTTTATTCCCATGTTAGTGTGAGATCCCATTGGTACTTCTATGCCTCACCCAAATGACAATATATCCAAGCATGTTTCTGAAACACTTTCCACTTGATTTGTTTGACCAATCAAACCCCAGTGATGTAAAGAAAACTCTATACATAAAAACATTTTCTGTCTTTCTTATTTTGCTGTCATAGTATTGGTAATGTAATGTTGGACAGAGTGGCCATTGTGACATTTCTATATGAAGAATGACTAAAGGCAAAAACAAATAACAATGGTTTGGAGAGAAGTAGGACAGCTGTTTTGCTGTAAAATTAAAAAAAATATATATCTTTGTTAATTACAAAATGTTGTTTGGGCAAGGTCTTCCAGTGTTTTTCAACATAAACAGAACAATTGACATTGAATTTCACTGCATCATGCACCAGAATCATCCGTGAAAAATCTTATATTCTGTTTAACGATCACACACAAAGAGCCTGGTCACTCAGTTATATAATATTTCTGCAGATGCTATGACTCAAATTCGAATTGATAGGCTGCAGCTCTTAGAAAGCACTTGTCCCTGAACATAATAGTTTCACAGATTCATATTTAATCATTGCCAAGAACTTATTAGAGACACATTCACAGTCTCAGTCTTCAATTCTAATCTCAACATGTCTGTTTTCTATTTATGACTCAGTGAATAATAAGATTATCTTTTGTCTCTGTCTCTTTACAAAGTTTGAGCAATAGCATCTGCATTAGTCTGTTGTGGAGGAAGGATATTTGGCCAAATGGAGTAATTGTGGCTGTGGAAAATATGAAAATCTTTTTCAGGAGTTGTAGAAGTTAAATGAAGTACGTTTTATTAACTTTTAAGAAATTGAGAATCCAGTCTGAGTATGAATAATTTTTGTCCGAGGGATATTATACATTATATGTGTGCACCAAAACCTAATTTGGTTGGAAACACATGGCCCTTCACCAACCCCCCTCTAATGTCTCCCCCAGATCTGGATACGCTTGTTGACAAGAATGAGGCAGAGATCAAGGACCACATAAAGAGCATGGATCGCTGGAAGAACATAGAGAAGGATCAGAATGATGCCATCAACCATGACACTAAGGAGCTGGAGAAAATGACCAACAGACAAGGCATGCTGCTCAAGAAGAAAGAGGAATGCATGAAGAAGATCAGAGAGCTTGGTTCACTTCCTCAAGAGGCCTTTGAGAAGTACCAGACGCTCACACTCAAACAGGTATAGACAGTGCTTAATGATGCTACAGCTTGGCCTCCCACTTTTAAGTTAAATGTCTTTACCAGCACCTGTAACAATGTTCCGAGGTTCTGTGCTGTTGTTCAATGTGGATTTATACACCACAACGGCCAAAACGTTAAAGCTACTGTCTGTTGAAGTGATCAATATTGATTATGTCATTACAGTGGAACCTGTCAGGCAGTGGGATATAAAGACAGCAGGTCAAATTAAGTGGGCAAGTGTGAGCATTTGAGCGAGTCTGACGAGGGTCACATAAGCAGCACGTTATTTTGAAGTTTTCCCAGTGGTCGTACCTACTGATGCTCTGGGTTAAGTTTTGTTGGGTACTGATGAGATTTTAATTTGACACGTCCCATCTACATAACGTTGTGCACCCAGTCATTCCTTTATATACAGTTTGCAGAGTTGACCCACCACTGCAGTGTCATGAAGTTGCAATTATGCTTCTCTGCAGAGCGCTTTTAATTTAAAGCTACTGAGCTGAGGTACAAGGGGGGACCTACAGAATATTTTATTAATCATGGGGCTGATCTTTGTATATTACAGTTTAATTGACCAAACTATTCCCCTTTACAGGTCAGAATATCAGGTGTTCAGGCAGCAACATATTATTTTAGTCTGTTTTGTGCTTCTTGGGCAGCAGAACAAACTAAAGTGTTAGCAAAGAGATGCTTATGTCGAAACTCAACCGACACAGAACAACTTCTGGAGTCATGCTTTGGTGTCCAATTTCTCATTTCTGTCTGCTGGGCCCTAACTCTTCAGGGTGCATTTCAATAAGGTTGAGGGTTGATTATCATGCTTCCGCCACAGTCACAACACTGTACGCTATTAGGCATATCCAAGTGACAGGTACACAGGGTTTATTACATTACCAAGCATAGTCAGGACTCTGTGTGTCATGGGAATGTTTGAGGCTAAAGCAGAAAACTACCTTTGTTTTTCCAAGTCTGTCTTCCTTCCGAGGATAGTAAACACTTTATAGATGAGAGGCAGGATTTCTCCCGTGCTGCTAATGTCCAGTCTGACTGACAGATGGGTCAATGTGTTTATGAGAGGGAGGAAAAGAGAGCGACAGCTCAACAACATACAGTCGAGCAACGGCACAAAACACCAAGTTAGCCGTGTTTCATATTATTTTGAGAATTGTGAAAAAGTTTGGATCAATACGAAAACTAGTACGATCAAGGTCGACCACCACAGTCTTGGTAATTATTGGAAAAAACGGTGTGATATAAAAACATTAAGTGCTGTGAATGAAAACGATTGTAGTCTCTGAAGCTTGGAAAACCACTTAGGCTTTCCACTGTGTAAACTAGAAGCTGTCGTCCTGGTGTTACCACATCAACATGACCGTAGATAAAGTGTTTAACTTCACATTGACTCTAAAGTCACAACAACAGCAGCACCAACATAACGAGGTACATATACTGAGAATCGATTTCCTTTATTTACCTCAGTCATACTTGCAAGTGTGTTCACATACACACAGATAGACCCGAGTCTCCTTAGGAATACGCCCTAAGGCCAACACATCACTTCCCACCCACTCACCTGTGACTCAGACACTAGTTAGGGGTTTGTCACTGCGTTATTTTCAGACCACTGCCAAGACTCACAGAATGTTGAGTGGACTTAGCTACAGCTTTCATAAGTGTCTGAGCGTGTGTGCATTGAATGTGTGTGTGTCAAATTCCCTCCTTGAAATTACTGAAAATAGCTGCACACTTTCTCATAAACACCCCACATAGTTAATCTCTCTCCACAAGACACGTGCTCGTGGGCAAGATGGTGCCACTGATTGCAGAAGTGGATGAGAGGACCATGAAACAATGGTTCTTGATCATGTCCCCTGGTCATTAGTGATTCAGACAGTTTGGAGAATGTGTCACATTTGACCCAATGGTTAATCAGCTCATCTTCAGATATGAATAGCATTTAGAAATGCACTTTCAAATGCTCTGAAATGCATAATGGGTGCATAATGAATACATGTCTTAATGGTATCAATGCGTGCAGTAATTAAGGTTTCTCCGATTGATCGGCCACTGAACGTTATACATGAAGTTATTCTTTTCTCTGTGTGCTCTTTTCACAGAATGCTTGCTCAGTGGTGTTGCAGTCGGTCAAACGCAATGCATTTCGTTGATTTTTAAAACTCATTTCATCTTTGCAAACGGGATGATGTATGTGTTAATTTGCATATAGAGTGGGGGATTTGATTACGAGTGGTCTGTCTGATCGGGTTGTATAACCTCCTCTCCTGCGGTCCTCTGTGTGCGTCTCCTGGGTGAGAGCCTGTCACAGCCCGGCAGGACCAACAGGAGACACATTTCTTCTTTCTCTGGTATTAATGCCTTTCTTCGTCATCTATCTGTGACGTGAAAAATTCAGATTTCCACACAGTCAGAGAAAGTTAAAGTG
This sequence comes from Limanda limanda, assembly GCF_963576545.1. Taxonomy (NCBI): domain Eukaryota; kingdom Metazoa; phylum Chordata; class Actinopteri; order Pleuronectiformes; family Pleuronectidae; genus Limanda; species Limanda limanda. The sequence goes on along the minus strand of NC_083637.1, from coordinate 21,570,118 downwards.
TGTGTCCTGCTTATATAGTTCAGTTATAAAATGCTGCACAGCGTCACTCCTGCAGCTGCTGACAGCGTAGGTGAAACAGGTGACACAGACACAGGAGTTTAATGTGACGCTGAATTGAAAAAAAGGAACATCTTGACAGTAATAATGGACATTTTCTCTGAGTGGGATTCAGCCCTGTAGTATTTATTTGCATATAGAGGAAGAGAAATTCCATCATAAGTGGTCCCTTGGATCACCGAAGAAGAATTTTAACTAGACATAAACAGGGCCATAGACCCCAAAATCCAGATTGGAACACCCTTAGCAGTAATACAGGCTAGATCTTTCAAGTGGTGTAAAAGTTGTTGGCAGAAGTTCCTCGAACCTTGTTGATAAAATCTCTGAATGATCATGAAAATTGTAGAGTATGAAAAAACATTACTGATTTAATTTCTCCTTGAATCGATTTGTTGTCATGTTTAGTATCAATCTATAATCATCACAGTATTCCAAAGCCGACAATGACATCTTAAAATATTTTTTTGACCAGCAGTTAAAAAAGATATTCAACTGACATTGATATGTTTGTGAAATCACTCAAATGATTAATAAATTGGAGAAGAAGTTTTTGTTAACTATTAATTAATTATCATTTGAACAACTGATCTTTTCCCCTCTTATAATTTGAGCAGTATTTGCTGGAAGTAAAGTCGACCTGCCACGACGTTCAGCTTTTGTGAATCTTTATTTTTTGATTCATTACAACTTATCCTGAAATGATTTTAAAACCTCATTGCCAGTCTGTTCTTAATGTGGATAAGAATGGAATCAATGTAAAAATCATTGTAGCTACTCTTTGTAAGATTGATTAAAAAGCTACATTATTAACAAGCGTAATGAAAATAATCATGTTTGGATAAATTTAAAGATAAAGAGGGTCAGCCCGACTTCCCCCGGAGCTCACAGTCATTGAATTCTTCCCTTTTTTCCTTTCCACAGTTGTTCAGAAAACTGGAGCAGTGCAACACAGAGCTGAAAAAGTACAGTCACGTCAACAAGAAAGCTCTGGACCAGTTTGTCAACTTCTCTGAGCAGAAGGAGAAACTGATCAAGCGTCAAGACGAGCTGGAACGTGGCCACAAATCTATCATGGAGCTCATGAACGTCCTGGAGCTGCGAAAGTACGAAGCCATCCAGCTCACCTTCAAACAGGTAGGCAGCAAGTCCCAGTCTGTCCAGAGTGTCCAAAGGGACATGCATCCATTGACATTACTGAGCCGGAGTAAAGGGGCCTGATAGTTTTTTTTTCTCCGATAGGTGTCAAAGAACTTCAGTGAAGTTTTCCAGAAGCTGGTGCCGGGTGGAAAAGCTACACTGGTGATGAAGAAGGGCGATGCTGAAGGCAGCCAGTCTCAGGATGAGGGTGAGGGGGGTGCAGACAGCGAGAAGGGCTCCGGTTCACAGAGCAGCGTTCCATCAGTGGACCAGTTCACCGGAGTCGGCATCAGGGTATGAGTCTTTTCTTCAGTTATTTATTTAATGTCTTTTGTCTGAAATTTCTTGTTCTTTACAATGATTTCTGAATGTTAATTATTCTTATTATCATTGTACTTTTTTAAATCAGTGGGGAAGTGTTTAAATCATAACCGCCTCTTATTCAGTTTTTAAGTCTTAAACTTTTTTGAAATGCATTTCCATATATTCACATACTTACAGATGTAGAGAAGAGAAAGTCCGAAAAACTTCCTGGAGTCTTTACTCTGTTATTCACTTTATTTAAACAACACATTCAGTCATAGGATTGGTCAGCATTAAGATAATCATCATATGGCTGAACATTTTGTGTCACTGTTTCCACAGTGCATTTGAGTTTCCTTAAGTGTTTTATCTAGAAACATGTGAATGTGTATTTGTGGAGTATTGGAGAAGTTGGAAAAACAATGAGCAATACACGATCCTCCGTACTCTGAATTCATCGTAATCGTTATCAAAGCTTTCACAGAGGCATTTAATCACTTCAAACCCCCAAAACAGAATTTTTTTTAATAATGATAAAGTGATTTAACCAAAAGTAACATATCTTTGTGTTTCTGTTGTCTCTTTTTCGTGCAAGTTTTCTTGTAATTAATTCTAATCTCTGTGTTATGTGTAGGTGTCGTTCACAGGGAAGCAGGGCGAGATGAGAGAGATGCAGCAGCTGTCTGGAGGTCAGAAGTCTCTGGTGGCTCTGGCTCTGATATTTGCCATCCAGAAGTGTGACCCCGCCCCTTTCTACCTGTTTGATGAGATCGACCAGGCCCTCGACGCCCAGCACAGAAAGGCCGTCTCAGGTAAAGTGTAGCACACAAATATGTAAAGACACAGGTGAATCTCTTATCTCTAATATGAATTGCTCTGAGGAGCAATTAAAATAGAAATGTGTAGAGTTTATTGTCAACTATACCACAGACCAACAGTAAATCAAGTCAAATGTATGTCCTACAGATGATTTGGAAAACATGGCTGCAGTTTGGGATGGACTTGATTTGGATACATTATATTTTTATTAAAAAATGTTATCACAAGTGAATACAACATAAAATGTTGTTTTCATGTTTTCTTTTTTGAGAAATTAATGACAGATCTCTTATTTATTTTGCATCCATTTTAGACATGATCGTGGAACTGGCAGGCCACGCCCAGTTCATCACCACCACTTTCAGGCCTGAGCTGCTCGAGTCCGCCGACAAGTTCTACGGTGTCAAGTTCCGAAACAAGGTGAGTTTTCTACTATCAAGTGTTGTTCAAGTTGAATTTTATTTGATGAGATTTGGTGATTGTCAAATAAGTCTATAATATAATATAGTCGTCCGTTCTCAAAAGCTATTTGAGGCGTGTGTGTGAGAATGGGTGGTGGGGGCAACAGCTCCGGAGGGGAAAAAGCTATATATCATTCTGAAAGGCTCTGCTCAAATCTGGCATTAACATTCCCAAGATGCATTGAGGAAGCATGTGAGTCGTGACAACTGTTACCACATGTAGAGGTGGCCTGAGACGCATATGGACACATTCTTTCTGACTCACTCTCACACACAAACGTACCCATCTGTATTTTCAGGCTGACTAAAGCAACACATTTGGTGTTAGCATGCAGCAGTAATCTAGGTGCTTATTTGCATATTAAGTGGGATGGAAAGATCCGATCACAAGTGGTCACGTGAGACGCATCCTACTGTCAAGTGTGAACTGACATATGTAGATCTGCCCACTTGTGATTGGATCATACATGCATGTTAAAACCAGGTATGAACAAGCCTATATTGAGCTTTATCACCTGGTGCGAGGTGTTAATTTGATCATTGACACTTTTCCCACCTTTTGTGTTGAGAAATGGAACATGTCACAACGACAAACAGTTGGGTCATTGTTTTCTGTAAATTAAGTTTGGCAGTGAACAGATTGAAACCCACCACAGTTTTCAGTAGTTGTGGCTGCTGTATCTCCCTCTTTGCCCGTAAGGTTCTCAAATAAGACATGTCGATGTATTAAAATAGTAATACAGATAGCTGAGCTGAAGCCGACGGCGAGCACGGCTCTGATTCTGCCCCCCCTCACGGCACTGCTGCACTGACACTCGCTTCAGACTTTTCCCCTCAGTAACGCTGGCTGTAAGCACCTCGTATTCTCATCGTACATCCTCGTCCCGATGACGGACTCTATATACATTTGTTGCAAATAGCAATCCTACAGTCGCTCTCAGAAAGTGTGAAAGACTTCCACAACAGCAACGCAGTTTTCCGTTCCAACGTCAAATCACGCTGGTATAGAAGTAATGAGCGCGACCAGGAGAGCTGTGTTTATCGGACGCTTTATCGACTATAATTTCCTATTCCAATAATTAAATAATAATATAAAAATCCCGTCATCAGGCCGATAATATATCGGATTGATATAAATCGTGCATCCCTAGTTGTTTTCAGTCAATTCTCCTCTTTTCACTCTTTATCATTTCCTCATGTCGACCAGGTTTGTTTTCTGCTGAAAACAAAATTCTCCCTCTTGAATGTTTGATGTTCCATAAAATAAGTCAACACTGTTTAGTCAGAGCAAGCAGAGGTTAGAAATTGTTTGGTCATTAACACTTTGTGTCTTTTGTTATTTAGGTGAGTCACATTGATGTGATCACAGCCGAGCAGGCCAAAGACTTTGTGGAGGACGACACCACCCATGGTTAATGGTCTTCATCTCTTCATCATCCTCCTTGCCCCTACGCCTCCTCGCCCCCCCCACCTGTACAGTACACTGCGTAGCTCCAAACCTTTCACAACTGGGCCCAAAGACAGAAATATCTTACTCAATCCCACAGATTTAATATTCCTGTTGAAGATAAACTTTCTCTGAATGGGAGGATTGGATTGGAATGTCGTTGAGACAATACTCAGAAAACTTCACCTCAAACTTTTTGTTATTCATCGTTCAAATTTAAGAGAATTTGGTTTTGTAAAAAATCTCATTGAGGCATTTGTTTTCTCACATTTCCCTTGGTTGCAGTGCCTCTGTTTGGATTCAGAAAATACAATAATTGTAGTTATTTTACGCTAAAGCCTCTGTTAAGGTCCTGGGGAGAGCTCTTGTTAGTCTGATGGATTTTTCTTACAACCACTAGGCTTGAGCTGAGGTTATATGTTCTTTCTGGGTTGCAGGTAAGAAACCTTTTCAGAAAGTCATCCCATGTATGATAAAACCCCTTTTGATACGACTGAGATAGTTTATCAGAAATCTTGATGCTCAGTGGAGGGGAGCAGGTCTTAAGCTGTTCTGGGTATTTGTTGACACCCGTAGAAAAGGAAGTACCTGTTTGCCCTGAGGTTCCTGTATTGTATACTCTTTTTACTCAATGCTAACATGTATGTCATAACCACATGGTTAACACGTTTCCAGGTTCTGGTTCCTTTTATTGATTGTTACTGTACCGTGTGATTTCCTGTTTTTAGGTCACTCAAATATGTGAATGGTTTAATTCCACCAGATATCAATTTTTAAAATGTACAAACCCTCCTGACTTAATATTTAAAGAACCAGAAGTAATGCAGTGGCGTTCAAATGACTCATAACTTTAGCAGTAAGCCAAGTTGTAAGTAAGCCTATTATTTTCTTAATGGATATATTGTTTGGGATTAAACACCTCATATGTTGTACCTAGGTTCAAATCTGCTTTTATAAGTGTTTTGTTTCTTTTTTTAATGTAACTGGAAAACTCACAAAAATAATAAAACATTTAAAAACTTTAAACTGTTGTGTGCTTCAGCTGTATGCGACGTGTACATTTTAAGGACCACTAGGTGGGGCTGTGCAACTGATACCGGACATCTCACCTGGTTAAAGCATTATTAACACAGGTCTGCCTGTTTGGAGTTGGATGTAACTTTTGAGGAAATTTGATAATGCATTATTATGGAGGAGAATGAACGACTGAACATACATAATATGATATAAGATATAAACCGGGAGAAGATTTATATAATTCAATAACCGGTATTTTGGAAACCTCTTTAAATGGATTCATAACTATTTTGGTACTCACAAAAAGGTAAAGTTAATTTCAACTAAATTCTATTTGCTCCCATTTATTTGTATAAATTGTATCTGTGCCATATCACAACATACACAATCTGAAATGGTCCAAGTTCTTAAAAATATGGAGAAACCATCAGCTCTCACTAACAGCAAACATGGCTAACTTAAATGGAAGAAAACTACCGGAGACTCGAGCATCACATGTTTTCATTTAGTATATCGTATCTAAATGTTTTTGTAATTTTAGAATTTTCTGTTAATTTTTATATTATACAAATTATATAAAATTAGTGTTGAAATGTCCAGTCGAGGAAACTTCTCCCACAACAGCTTAACACACGGCACAAACACACAGTAGACACGTGGTCATCAACCATCTGGCATCAAGGTCACAATCCTGCACAACCTATCCAGCCTTTACACCTCTGTTATATACTGTTGATATCAGGGCTCCTGTTGAAAGGCAGCGTGCCAGGGGAGATCCTGCACGGCGTAGCTGTCGCTCTGGTGTAACATCACCTTGCACTGACATACTGTATCTGAAAGGTCGTGACCTTCTTGGATTGGTGGATGCTCATTGCAATACCTCAGACCTCCAGAACATCCCCGTCCCCAGGTGTCACATGGTACCTTACGTCAGCTGCTTTTAACCTTTGGAAGCAGAGGGACCCAGAGCTGAGTTATCATGAGCACGATACCTCCCTCTATGACACCATGTTCTGTGGTTAGAGTGGATGTGGCTCTTGTGTGAAGTTTGTGTCAGATGAACAGTGAGAGTGAAACCAAAAAAACCATGAAGACGTTTCACCTCAGACTCCGAGGCTCTCTACTGTATATCAGGATCCACATTACACCACCTCTGCAGTGCTGCTCTACTTCAGCTTCTCCCACAAATAATTCACACTTCTGGAGTGAAAATAGAAATAACAACCCCCCCCCATCCCAGTTCTCAGCTGTTGTTCCACTGCCATTTTCTCTCCCACAGGCGATATTCTGGTATTTAAGGAGCATTTATTTACATTTTTACACTTGATGAGTGTGAGGAACACTAATTTACATGTTGTAAATGTCACCTATTTATCCCTGATTATCTGTCAGATGCAAATTACACAATGTTACGAGTCGTGCTGGGTGAGAGCATCATTTCACTGAAATATGATAATGCAATATGACTATTTATTAGCCTTAATTTAATTGATCTACCTGTTAACTGAGATTGGAGAGAAACAGGACGATCTGACAGTTTCTTTGTAGATCACCTTTCAATAACAAGATGCAACTCAAAATGATTTGTTATTTTATGAGACATTGCATCAATAATGAATTACTCTTATATCGAAAAGCATAACATCAAAAGTAATTTCTAAGCATGACTTTCCAGATAATATACAGGGCCTATAATCTCCAGTCATATTCTGGAGACATATTTGTGATGAGGTGGTAAATTATAGAAGAAAACAATCTCAAATAAATTTGTAGATTGGAGAGAACGAACATGAATACTAACTGTCCCCTTATTATCTATCACATTATGTCCCTTTGTCTAGATCCATGAAAAATTTGAATGGTGTCCGATGTGTCATCTTTCCACCAAATTTCATGGAAATCTGTTCTGCAGTTTGTGTGGACTTCCGCTGAATAACAAACAAATGTACAGGGTTGAAAACCTAATGTTCTTGGTGCAGGTAATAGGATAATAAAGAGAGAAAAACTAAAAGAAAACAAACCTCGGTCAGTATGTTGTCCTTACATCGTTCACTGTGGTTCCCAAATGTCATTTGACATCACAGGGCAATTTAAGAATCTTTAATGAAATAATAAAATAATAGCTAATACAAATAATATTTAAATTCAACTGATTTGATGCCAGTTGTGTGTTTGAAACTGGCCGAGCAAAGCATAGTCACATGTTCATTGTGGGGAGAGTGATTCACGTATCTATCAGCACCAAGCAGCAAAACCAGAAAGAAGCAGGAGGGTGATATGTGCATCATGTACCTCATGTGTTGTACCATCTTTACAGTTGATAACTTTCATTACACGTGGCCTGCACTGTCCTCACAGTCATCTGGTTGAAAAAAAAAGTGTGCCGACACGCCAGCCAGTGCGCCCGGTGCAGTACTGACAGCACACCTCATCCCTCTGTGGCCTGCCAGCAGAGAGCAGATCTGTCGCTCTGCTCGTCATATATCATCTACCCCGCACCCAGCTGTCTGTCGCCAAGTCAGCTGACAGATGATGAGGCTCTGGGAAGAGCAGCACTCCATATCACTGCCTATCTGCTCTGCTGAGTTCCCAGACTTTCATGTGCTTCCATCCATCTTTGTGGTACAAAGAGTGGGGGAGTCTGGGAGATTAGAAGCGACGGTAACCGGTAAATATGTCTCTAACCTGGTGAGAATATGAGGAATATAAGAATAAAAATTGTTTTCCCTTTTCTGCAGATTTGTCAGCTGCATTCATCTCCTGTTCCATCACATCCCTGAGGTGTAGAGCTGGATTCAGACAAAATAAATCACTGTCACATTGCACTGTTGTCTTTTACACAGACCGTTTTTGCTTGTGTAGGTGTCACGACTGTATATAATATGTAAATTGTCTGTATATTATTATACTGTACTCTCCAACCAACCGCCCGCCTCTCTGCCCACTCCTGTCAGGATGTGCAGCAGGCCCGGATCTAGGCTGCTCAGATTAGGGGGGCAATTAGAAATTTGGGGTGGGCACTTTTTCACATCGTGGACTTGTGGTATTCCACAAGGGTGGTATTCATTGTTTTTCCAAGATTTAAAGGATATATAATAATAATAAAATAATAGTTAACCAAATATAAGATAAATAACCATCAGCTGGATGAATTGTGGCAATGTGACCACGTTTAGGTGGTCGGAAACCAGTTAGTGTACAAATTAAATGAATAAATGTAGAGATATTGCGTCACAATAGGAAATTCAACCAAGCTTTTTCAGAAATCCGGAAATTCTAACAGGGCGAATTAAACAAACTTAATTGGCAGATTCAAACAGCACAGGACGATGTTGACTAATTGAGTGGGCAGTGTAGAAATTCTGCCCACTTCTACATCAGAACAGATTATACCCGCTCCCTAAGTCAGGTTCGTTATCATAAAACACAAACATAAAACTGTCCAAACAAGTTGAATTGTTGTCAAGCAGGTGCTCATTAACTGTGGTGGAGAATGGTTGGGGGAGGAAGAGGAGGAGGAGGAGGAGGAGGAGGCCCTGAGAACACATTGACTGTGGCCTTGCACTTCATGGTGGTCCATCTGCTACGTAGGCCTGACAGGTTGACTCGCTAGCTGTCTCCGCTGCTCCAAAGTCATCTCCATATCCATCTGGTGATTCTGCTTGTCAGCCGATCATTACGTCTGTCATCTGTCTGCTTCTCTCACTGTTGATTAGGGACGTGTGACTCTGGGCTGTGTTAAAGTTCCTTGTGTTACTGGCTAAAAAGCCGAAGCTCTGGCCTGGAAGTGGTGATGAGGGATGAGTTACAGGCGGCCAAGCAAAGAGTCACCGATGACAGTTATGATTTTATAAGCATTTTTTTTGTGCTGGGGGAAAATAATCGTATTCATTACTGTAAATCTCTGTAAGCACAGCAGAGCCAAGCCCACAGCGGGCCTATCACAGTGGACTGTCCCCTGATTGTGTGTGTGTGTGTGTGTGTGTGCGGGGGGGGGGCCTTATTGCTCGGCCTTGACATTGCCCACAATTATTCCAAATGGGCTTCAGTGTGGAGCGCTGTGTGGGTCCGCAACAAATAAACATGTCAGTCTGGTCGTATCCCCTGCTTGCAGTATACCACCACAATACTAAAGTTGTATTACATGTATCCACAATAACAGTTATTCACAGACAGCTTCGAAGAAAGTATTTCAAATTAACAACAAAACGTAGATTAAATACTGAATAAACTGTTTTTTATATTTGGAAATAATCCAGTCCTGCCACACCAACCCACAGCAGACCCAGTGTGGGGTGGACATTATAGACCAACTCCTCTGTTCATCTTTGTTGTGACTACTAAAAACTATATTTTTTACAACTTTACAATATGTTGCTTGCACTCATGAATGAAAGGATCCAGTTTATGGAAAATCTCAACAAAAAACCCAGAAAGAATCTGAAACAAATATTGTTCTAAAACTATGAAAGCCAGTATGTTGAGGTAATACAATGAATGTGTTTATTAAGTGCCTATAAGTGTCCCACGTATTGTACACCCCTAACCATAAGGTTTTGGACAACTCAAGGCATTTTGCTATAATGATAAGTTCCTACAAGTGTCCCAAGTATTGCAGATCCCGAACCACAAGAGTGGGACATTTCTAGGCATTTTGCATCAATGATAAGTGCATAGAAGTGTCCGGCTCATTCTGATTGGTCGGGACATTTCTAGCCATTTTGCCTCAATGATAAGTGCCTAGAAGTGTCCGGCTCATTCTGATTGGTCTGGACATTTCTAGGCATTTTTGCTATAATATTAAGTGCCTACAAATGTCCCACATATTGTACATCCCTGACCACAACATTGGGACATTTATAGGCATTTTGCCTCAATGATAAGTGCCTAGAGGTGTCCGGCTCCTTCTGATTGGTCGGGACATTTCTATTCATTTTGCTACTATGATAAGTGCCTATAAGTTTCTATTATTAATAGAATTAAATAATAATAATAATAATAATAATAGTTATACTTAAAAAAATAATTAAAAAAATAAAAATAATAATCACTATTCTTCTTTTTCTAATTATGACTTCTTTCTGTCAACTTTTCAAAAATATAATCGTGCCACAACTCTCATATCATATCTACCAATGTTTTTATTTCCTGTTTGAACCCCTACAGTAGTTCTAGCAAACTAGCCTTAGCTAATGTTGGATATTAGCTAGTGACGAGAATTAGCCGCTTATGCTAATGCTAGTACAAACAGAGTATTTAAATTTCTTCAGGGAAAAAGGGGCTTATAACTTTAGCTGGTGCTATCATGCTAACACTTAGGGAGCTGCATGGAGATGCTTATCTGAGCAGGTAGGAGAGACAACATGTCAAATGTGTGTGTTGTGTTGTATAAACAGCGTAACTTGTTTTTCAGCCATGTTGTGATGGACTAGACACGTGGCTCATGTAGCAGGTGTGTGAAGGATTAGCAGCTAATGCTAACTGGAGAGTTGGAAGTTAGCAGCATTGCTAGATTTTGTATCCAACATGTCTATGTGTCTGTGTGGTGATTTACTGGTGACTACGAACTAGTTATCCTGCCTGAGTTAAAGTAGAGAATTAGCTGTTAGCTTGAGTAGCCACAGCATCTCTTCACAGTCCTGGTAAACTACTCCATTAGCTAATGATCCTGCAGGGTGAGTCAGCTAGGAAGTTAGCTCGTTAGCCACATTAGCCTTACAGGCCTGTTATTGATAAGGTGAACGTTTTAAATAATCTAAAGGACTTCCAAGAACTCTGCCTCATATTTATTTTTGCATGAAATTCTAACTTCAATAATGTTAAGATAATATAAGATTAGACAAGATAGGTTAGATAAGATAAGGTATTTCTGTATTAGTCCCACATTAGGGAAGCTTGCAATATTCATTCAAGATTTGAGATATTGTGGTTTTTTTCATTTTGTTTGCTTGGTCAATAACTTAAATAAAAATTAATATTAATTTTTATATCAAAATTAATAAATAAACATTACAGCAGCAAGAGTCAAAAAAAGGCATCAGTAAGTAATTATTAGAATACGTGTAAGGATAATAATATATATATATTTTTTTTTTCAAATGTGTTTGTTGGATTTTCTTCTTTTTTTTTCCTTTCAAGGAAGAGCAAGTTACAAATACACTAAACATAAGAAACAAGCAACGAGACAAAAGAATACAAATACAAAAAAAAAAAAAAAGGATAATAATACTTAAGTGTAAGGAAGGATACAAAAAATACAAATAAATGAATGGAATAAAAACTAATATATAAAGTGTAAAAACTAAATATAATATGTACAGTCAATGGATCATACGATTTCCCACCAGTTCAGTCCATAAGTGTGTGTAGTTGTACTGTGAGCAGAACTGGTTGTTTGTACATGAAACAATATGAATCAAAACAGCGAGCGAGAGTTTTAATTAAATCATGTGATTAGCTTTGTGTGAAGAGACGCTCTCAGAGTGATGTTTATGTAGCTGACACCAAACTGCTGACAGGTGGACAGACATTAACCCCCGCTGGGCTCCAGGAGCTCAGCAGGGGGCCCCGGGCTCAGACCCCATGGAACCAAAGGTCACCAGACGACCCGGCCCCTGGTTTCACTGATGGACCAGGCTCCAGGCCTTAGGAGATGGGGAGCTGTTATTTTAACGGCTCATTCTATCACTTACATTTGGTTCTAAGCGGTAGTTGTGATTTTGAACGTTACTTTCCAAACATCACTTTTTAGTATATTGCTTGGAACACATTCAACTTTTGTTAGGAAAGGTGTCCATTGACTTCATGTGTTATGTTATACACACTGGTGTTTTATTATTTTATCCATTTATTTCATATCAGTGAGCTAAACAAACCACATCCTCGATTTATCAAATAGTTTTAAATTGAAAACCTTAAATTTGAATCTCTACTGATGTGTTTAACTGATGTATAACCCTACATTAGTTTTAGCTGATAGGTGAATCTTATAAACTGTTAAATCAGTGGATTGAAATGGTCATTTCAATTTCAGCTGATATTGACTCAGTCAGCTCTCTGTACTTTTGAATATCAGAAAATTATTATGGCCATTTAATCTCTTTTCTTTACGAGACTGTTTTTTAAAGACTCCTCACTTAGTTATATGCTTGTTAATGTATTGTAAGAGTAGTTCAAGTCTGTAAATTGTGAGCGTGTTAACAAACTCTATCCTCTCAGCTGTTCAGAACTCGTCAGCTTTGGGGTGAAAACCCTCTGCACAGGATCTGATGTGGTTTCCACTGCTGGTCACAGTGTTGTTAATGTCAGTGAAGCATCAAGTGTTTATAAACCTGCTTCTACTTTTGGCTGTTTAACGCAGACCGTTTTGTGTTTGCCCTTCATAAAAGCAGAAACACAATTGGACAATAGTCATTCCGTATGCCACGTGTCACTGTGTAATTTTAGTTCGTCAATAAAAAAAATGCAACTGCTGCCCCGTCGTGAACAATGGAATTTAGAGGCTGTTGTTGTCAGTGATTGCTGGTGCCTCATTCCTTTTTTAAGCTGGTTTTATGAGGTCACGTGCTCTCTAGATCCTTGGCCAAATGCTGATGGCAGGTCATAACTTCTCTGATGTCTGGGTTAGCCACAAGGGCACCAGTGGCTCCACTGTAAACGACTTTTGTCAAAGTCTCTTTTTGTAGTGATTTAGATGAACATTCCTGAATGTAGATTCCTGTCTCTGTCCTCTTGACTGTGTATATGCATGTGCTGCGTGCGGTTGGCCAAGTTGTTAAATTGGTAAAAGTGAAGTTTTATGTCATGCAGCTTCTGGATTTAAACACCCTAAAATTAAATCTGCATGCCCTTACTTTCTAGGACTATTTAAATACTGTTATTTTCCATTTTACACTTTCAATACTCATCTCTATTTCTTCAGATTATTATTATTTTTTTTTTTAATGAATTATAAAGAAACGTTTTTGTTTATTTTCATTAAAATGATCCAATTCAACCCCAAACCTAATAAATACTTCGGTACATTGGGGTATGTTACACCCACAGCCTGCTGAAATAGCTTCCATCTTCTCATGCAATGACCAAAGCCACGTTTGACCTTGACTTGATGTGTGTGTTGCATGTGCACGTTAATACATTTCTGAGTGTTAACTTGTCACATAATGTGGCCTGCTCAGTTCTCATAGAGGTCTCACTGTAATGAGGCTAAAGGTAGAAAATTAGATGGCTTTTAATTAACAGACTAAGTCTGCTAAATGGTTTCACACATGTCAGCTTAAATCCTCTGCAAAATAAACATTCCCCCCTTCATGGGAACGCCCTGCTGCATGAAGCCCTCTCAGCTGCACTGGGAGCATTTTCTGGAAAACCGATCGCTGGGAAAAGGGAGCTGTGCTTAACTCCGCACAGTCTTGTTTCAGCATTTGGCGAATCGTATGGATTTGCTTTGGTTTCTTTGTTTCACAGAATTTTTTTGTCCCAAAACATAATGGTGATACTGATATGGAGAACTTGTGTTGACATTACATTATTCATCCAGCAAGATTAGGACAAAAATGTGTTCCCTTTATCCCTGTAAAACTAAAAACACTCTAAATACCTCTCAATTTCCTCTTAATGACTGCATGCATGGTAAGATATACTGCACTCATTTCAGATCCGCACATACCAATTTGGACACATGACCTGCAGTCTTATATCCAGACACATGCACACACCTACAAATACAAAGTCCTGGCCTCAGATCTTTAAATTCGGTCATAGGACTGGGCAATATGGAACACAATTAAAGTAAAATAAAGATTTTCATATCAGTCAATATTGATAACTATCACAAAATGTCACATTATTGTTTCTTTTATGTTTAAAGACTGATTTTTGCTCCTGAGTGAAGGTTGTGATTTTACATTTTGTGTTAATCATTTATGTGTTTTACCTCCTCTCTGCGCTTACACTATGCACAACCGTTATATCACTATATATCGGACTTTGTTATAGGATCAAGCTGCTGTTGTGTGTTGCCCGTGTTGCCATTGCTATTATTATTGTTTTGGTTTTATTGCCCAGCCCTAGCTTGTCATCATTTCCAAAAATACATTAAAAATGAGTGTCTTCGACACTGAAATTAAATATATTTCAGACAGTCAAAGTCATTCATTTATTTTATCAGCCTATCCAACTTCTCCTGTCAATTAAAATCTCCAAGTCTAGCTAGCAGGGTTTTTAATTCCTATTTTTAGTTAGAGAGGTTGGATATTAAGTAGAATACTCTGGTATTCTGTGTAAATAACATTTCTGTGTAAATTACATATCTGTGTAAATTACATTTCTTCAAAAGAATAATTGCCATATATAGAGTAAATAATTTTAGGTAAAAAGCACAATACAACAAAAGTAACATGTACTGTAGATGTATAAGTTAAAAGATAGAAATTTAAACACATTTGAAAAGAAATGTTATACTTAAAAGTAAAGGTCCACCACTTGTTTGCTAACCTATCTTCATACCCAGATTATTTTGCCATTGAGAGCTGAGTCTTTGAGACCTGACTTGCTCTGAGTAATGAGATGCCACAACTCGGACTTAACTCACTTTTGTAATCGTTATGTTCTCTGTTATTCCTTCCTCCTGACAACACTCCTCATCATCAAAAAATGACTCCCACTAACTCGGCTTTCCGACCACAGCTGGCTACACTGGATACGACAGATCACTTCGCAGCGTGTCCTTAGTTCATATGACTGTGCTAATGTTAGCTGGTGGGAGTGCATCAGTGAATCATGGGAAATGTTGTTTGAGAGAGCAGTTTTAGAGCAGTGAGGAGGCTTTATGTGTATTCTGATGGACTACAACTACCATACACATGAGGATCTTCGTTTGTGCCCAGGCTGATAGAGACTCACTCAGATGAATGACTGTAAAGTTCTTTAACATGGTTGTCTTTTACCATGCTTTGAATTGCTTCAAATTTAACATAGTGTCCAATATTTTTATATTTTATTTTCTATAAACATGAATTTCTAAATTAAGTGACTTAAATCTCTACCTTGGTTCAGTAGAGAAGTGACACTGTATTTTAATTGAACGTCGGTGTTGGTAATTTATTGTGTCGCAGACGTGGAGTTTGATGGTTTTAAAAGATTGAAAGATTCCCTGGACAAACGGTTTAATTGTGATCTATATCTGTTACTGCCATGCTTCACACTGAGTCATCCAGGCATACACCATTATAGAAACCCCTTCATGCTACAGTGGTATCTGCTTTCTCCCAGGGCCAAAAATAAGTGTTCGGGCGGGGATTGTTATGTAGACTTGTCACATGGATATATGCATGCACGCTCGCACACAATGCGTAGTGAGTTTCCTGGGTGTTGTCAGTATGGAACCTGTTAGATACCCTCTGTTTTAACAAATTGATAATTCAGACCCTTGTTCAGTGCTGGGAGGCAGCTTGTTGTGAGATATGAGCAGGAATAATTAAGGTCAAGACTGAATAATATACAGGAACAGTAAAGGACACCCACTTTTTTGCACCCTTATTCTCAGGTAAATTATTTTTCAGTCGAGAGCTGCATGACTGAGCCTTCTCTAAGCGATGATATGTCCCAACTTACTCACACTTTTATTTTCAGTAATGTGTGATCAGTTGATCGCTCTTTGTTCTTGTCTGAGACTGTGTGTGCGGTCTGTGTTTATCTGCCCCAAATCAACTGGCATTAGCTATTAGCAGGCTAGCGACATACTCATTAACCATGTGTGTTGAATGAGTATGCACATGTCTGTGTGTGTGTGTTTGTGTGTGTGTGTGTGTGTGTGTGTGTGTGCGTGTGTGTGTGTGTGTGTGTGTGTGTGTGTGTGTGTGTGTGTGACAGCCTAGTCTCTGGCTGATCTCAGAGATCATCTTATTTCCCACCAGTCAGTCTCTTTTTTCCTTTTACGTTGATTCTTAAAACCCCAGGAGAGATGTCCAAACCTCAGATTACACCATAAAATGCTTGTTGTGTAAACTCCAGCCACAGAGCTTTTTTTAAACTTACACTTACATGTAGCACTGATGGTTAAATGCACTTATTCGAAGTTGCTTTGGATAAAAGCTAAATTATATGTAATGTAATGTGATTTCAAGGTTAAAACAAATTAGCCAAATTACTTTTTTATGAACAAATGAATGTGTATAATCTATCTATCCTTACTATGATTTACTTGATGATGTTAGGTTGTTAAAAATCTCAAATCAAAGCAAGTAGCTTCACAGGTTTTATGGTTTATACTGCTTTTATTCTGGATGTAGACATGTTTTCTGTTATATTGTTTCAGCCGTCAGAAGAAAGTAAAACTAAGATTATCCAGCTGATTCTTAAAATACAGTCTTGATTCCCATTCACAATATTACCCCCTCTACCAAATGACTAAATGACCTAAAGAGTCTCTTCCTTTTGAGTTTACGATTAAGGATTAGTGATGTGCTACCACTCATTGCTGTTCTCCCCCCTTTCACTGATTTACTATCGAACAGCCCTGCCTTTTGGCTCACAGATTTGAAACCCCAGACTATTTCAAAATGTGAATAATCCAACGCTGTGTTCCAGTGGCTGGAGACTGGACTCCTCCAATGATTCAGCAGCTAAATTAATATAGACACCCACCGAGTGACTGATGGCATTCCCAGAACCCCAGTGCATCCCGCCATTGGCCAGACTATGCGAGGGTGCGTGTGTCTGTGGGTGTATGTTTGTGTGTGACTTTAGAGGTGATAATCAACAGTGGCCGGTGGGACTCTCGTGTCCCTGTTGTTGTGCCGTGTGGAGCTGTCCCGTGCTGGGTCTCCCAGTTGGTCTCTTTCAACTCACCCCCCCTCGTGCCGTCCCCTGAGCCCACCTCTCTTTTATTCCCTCTTTAACTTCCCTCAGTCAGCCTCCTGTTTCCCTTTGAAGAGACTCTGCTTTGATTTGACACTGGACAGCTAAGGGGAAGTGAAGAAAAGTCTTGGGAGTGTATATGGCGTAGTGGACAGGGACAGAGATCTGGAGCGGAGAGGCTGAAGGGGCTTTGCTGGCTTTGTTGCTGTCGATCAGGAGTAGCTTTGTGGAAGAGCCCCTGCTGAAGTGCTCACCAGCCGCTCTCTTCCTGCCTGCTGGCCTTTCTGTCATCTGTCCATGTAGTGAGGGGAGAGAGAACCAGAGCAGGCTAGAGAAAGTTGCCTCATCAGGATTTGCTGTCTTGGGATCGTGGTAGTTATTTTTGAGGGGGGTGTTTTTTGGGGGTCGGGGTGTGAAGGCTGCAGGTGGTGCTAGGGAGTTTGTTTTGCCATGCAGCAATCTTGGGATCGGACGAGTAGCACTGACAGTCTCAAGAAAGGCCATACAAAAATGCTGGGAAAAGGACAAAGTGGCGGATATCCACCTGAGACATCGGGTGAACTCTTGCAGAGGTAAGAGGAAATTATGTCCAACACCGAATCAGAAGTCGTGTACATTGCTGTGCACAGGGCAGGGCAGGCACATGTCTGCTCACATGGCTGTATGAAAAATGCATTTGTTCCACAGGGATTTGAGTGATGCCATTGATGAATACACACATTTCTAGAGTAGCTGTGCTGGTCGGGAGTATTAATGGACAATGAATTACATCTGCACTGGAATGTCCACCTGCACGAAATGTCCCACACTCTGTCTGGTCTGAATTTGATGTCTTTATCAACAACAAAGTATTTGGATTCTTCCCTTGAAGCACTGGACTATTTATGCAGCACTGTGGAGTTGAACATACTGGTAAACATCTCTATTGTTAAAGTAAAAAAAATGTCATGTGAAAGAGAAGTAAATCAAGTGTGTAAAACTTTTTAAATGTCTTACTTTTAACGAAAAAATAAGATGTATTTAAAAGCACACTCAGCATATAAGGCTTCAAAACTGGCCAAAAACTTTTTTATATTTAATATTAATAATTTTACTGCCTGTTGCGATGTCATCTCACATTTAGCATATTTGACTATAGGGGTATGAATGGTATTTGGAGTAATGAACATAAATTGATTTGTTATTATTTGTTGTTTGAACTTTGTTAAACACTGGCAAATATACTACATATAATGGTTTCCATTATGTCCGATATAAGACCGCTTAATTCATGTTGGACAAAATGCATGCTGTAAAGTCATTAGGCCTCTTGCTGTGAAAACACGTCAAAGCCCCATGTTAAGTGTGTCAACGCTTTTACATGGTGTGAGTTTTTAAAATACTTTATACTCAAAACCTTTCATATCCCATATTTTAGCTATAATCCAAAAGCAAAAAGTGCCATAAATGCTAATGCAAAATCAGAGCTCTATATTGTATTTTGCAAATGTAAGCAATATTACTTTTTTCTGAAGAGTTTATTTTTGATGAGGACTGATTCATTTTTATTTAGACATTAGCAAAGAGCAATGTGAACATGCATGCAATTTGTAGTATGTCAGATTGTGTGTATTTAAGACAGGACTTGCTGTCCTGATGCGTCGTGAACTGTGTACTTTAAGGTAAAAGTACTGAGTAACGATTTGTCATAGACACAGAGAAGATAATGAATAAGATCACAAAGTGATTGTATATTTTCTGTATGTTGTGTTAGTGGCATGTTCAATTTGATTTGCTGAATAACAAAGTAAAAGTCCCAACATGGATTTAAACCTGCTGCTTTATTTAGATCATGAATAACTTATGGACGCTCTGCTTTGTCAGCAGGATTTTCCGAAAAATATTGTATCAGCTAATCAGATTTCTTCCGTTAGATATTTTTGTCCGTTCACACACAACCGCTAAAGGCCAAATACACAAGTGTGTAAAATTAGGCCATTATAACTGTACTGTTACTGCTACTTATAATTTACAGTTACACTCTAGTTTATTCATTGGCTTTAGTATTGTAGATTTACAATATAGTAAATCCAGTCAGTTTTTTAAATATAGTTCAGTATCATTAATAACTGATTTGTCACATTTTAACAATCTCTACAGAAACAACAGTCTCTAGATTTGATAAAGGTTGATGTATAAACTAATTGATTACAAACATATTCATGCAAGTCATCAGAACATTTATTTATCCTGCAGTGGAGTAGCTTATATATGTTCGTTTCTTTTTACCTGGTAATTAAGTGAAGTTTCTTTTTGTCTCCCAATTAGGCTCAGACTTTCTCTGTATAATGACAGAAATTAGAGAAATGTTGAGGTGAATCAAAACAAAAAAGAAAATTAGAGATAAAATCATAAAAAATATTTATCAAATACATTTTCAGTGCGTTCTTTGTGATCACAGGAGCTTTCTCAACACCTGTCAAGGTATTTTCGTTCATTTGCATTCTGTTACAGGATAATGTTGGGTCTTAATTTATTTTGTTCTGCTCTTACGGGAAAGCATCATAAAACCTGTTCTTTGTTTTCATTCTCTGAAGATGCCATCTGGTGTCCGTTGTATTCATTTCTGAATGTGTCTAATCGCATAAAGGAAGTGATTTGCGAGTACAATGCAGAATACAAGACATAAAGCGTTAAGAATGTGTTACATCAGGTTATCTATACATATCTAGAAACTGTTTTTTAAATCCGATTTTTAAATACCACAGTACTCACCTCGAGTGTAATTAGTATTAGTATAATGCAGATAATCTAAAAAAATCTGGTGTGAATTATCTAAAAAACTAAACAAAAAAACAAATAGGGTAAAAGGCTAAAATGATCTGTTAAGACTTTTTATATAGTTATTGTGGGTTTGGTGCATTATGCATTCTTGTCGATGTGGCTGTTAAGTAAACGTACCACTGTGTAAATCTGTGAAAAAATAAACACTGGTAGCTGTTAAAATAACATAATATTATTGATCTTGTGAATGTAGCGGCTTATATTGGACCCAGGCGAGCAAGACGAGACCAAGACATGTGGTATGATGACTAATGCGACCCAAGGACCCAGGTGGTCCGAGTTGTGGATTGACAATCCTGCTTTTCTTTTGGTCCAGTGATGAGTACTTCAACAGATTCGTGGTCAGGGAGATTAGTTAAGCATGGCTAACATGTTTTGCCTAATCATTTTCACATTAGGGTTCATACTTTCCCTTGTTTTCCTGCTTTACGTCTTAGTGCTCGTCCCCACCTGCTGGCTCTATATCACTATGTCATAGGGGGGAAAGTTGTCTCAGCAGACCAAAGTCCCTCTAGCCCCTCATCAGTACACTAACTTGTGGAAATGTCAAAGGAATGGTAGATCCCACCCAATTGTAGTTTTGGGCCAATAATTCTATCCTTATTTGTGCGTACCTGTTTCTTCTCTTCTTGAACTGTGGTGTCGGAAAGCTGCAGCTTCGTTTATTGACTTAACCTAAAGGCACCAAATGTTGTTATATTGCCTTTATGACACCCAGTGTAATAAAAAGCTGCCTTCTGCTGTAAATCTGTGAAGTTGTAAAGCTTTCCTTTTGTAAAACTAGGTGTAAAAATGAAATAACACTTGTGTTATGGTCATATCACAAAAACAACGGAAAGAGGCCACATTGATCTCTCTGTCTGCCCCTCTATCTCTGTCTGTCTGAGTATGTGGTTAAGTATTTATAAATATTGGAACGTATCCCCATAGGTAACTCAATTTGACTGGCAAGGTGAGAGTTTCAGACCTCTCCCATTAGAAAGAGCTAATTTGACGGACTTCACATGGCTCTGGCCACATGCTTGTCTGGACTTAGATGTGACGACTGATTAGTGAGCAGGCTTTACAGCTCTGTGACAGTAGGGGTCTTCTTTGAAACCTGTGGCATTTGTTTGAACAAGGCTGAGCAAAATAAATGCCATGAGTATTTAATTGTGTTATTTCAGAGAGGGATGTTGATGTTTTTTTTTCTTTCACTCAACAGCTCAAAAGTTTATCCCAAGCGGTTGCATGAAAAGGAAAGGAATCGTATAAACAACACTCAGCGTGGCTGCCATTTTTAAAACACCATTAGGGGGACTTTGTGGTATTAACATGAAATCCTCACTGCCCCAGGGACGAGATGTTATCTCTTCTCCAGCAGCAGCCAGTATCAGCACAGCTACGAGTGGCAGTGGACTGGTTGTGTCCAGGCCTCACTCATAGGTGTCCCCCATTTGCTTTCAGCCATTGTGTTTTTATTTTGTGTCACCCCCTGTTGTCTTACAACTATCTCCCTCCCCCACCCACACCTTAAGCATGTGTTCATTGCTGTGTTGACACGTGGCAGCAACTGCGGCTAATCTTGATGTTAAACGGCTGACAGTTGCATAGCACCAGACAGGCACCTCTGAGGCCTCATAGTTGCCATGGCCATTTTGGCGTCCCCCATGACAGAGACATAAGTCAAGTTCATGGTGCATCCTGTAATCAGATCATTAAATCAGCATAATGCTGATGTATAAAACATAAACAAGTGAACTTGTCTAGCTTGTGGGGGTACATAAACCTCAATATCACTGTACTATGACTCAATGTGATTCAGTGTAACAGCTAAAGATTAACTTCACATTTATGTGGAATAATTAGGGCGACTTCTAGTTCTTGTTCCTCTAAGGTTTGAATGCACTTATTGTCAATAAGACAAAAGCTCAAATCAATGTAATATAAAAACAATGTAATGTAAAGCTTAGTTAACTATATTAGCCATTTTGATTCATGACGCCCAAAATTGTATTTGCACAATACGCCATTCGATTTATGGTTGATTGAACAATATTTTATTCTGATACCAACTTTGTGATTAAATAAACATGGCGGATAGTCTTTTTTTTTAAGCTCTTCAAAAGTTCTGTTAATTCAAAACATCATGGACACAATGATTATTTAAAAAAATTCAAACATATTCTCAAAACATAGAGCCTACAGTCTTTTAAACATGTTCATAAAAACACTATTACATCCTGGATTCAAGCTGCTAAAATACAAGTATTGAAATGTTTCCTACTGCAGCTTCCATCGTTTTCCTGATCTACTGTATTATTGCATACGTCATAAAACTGTTTTTAGTCAGTTTTGTATTTGACTTCCATTTGACTGTTTTGCTGGATATTGTTCAACCTAGTGATGATTTTATCAGTAAACATAAACAACTGTGCTGCAGATATTTGTCTGGTTCTCATCCTGCACCACAGAGTCTTTTGGTGCATAAGGGTTCGCATGGCGTTGAGTTGGTCGACTTAACGAGTCTTAATATCTGGAACAATGACAGTGGACAGAGTTAAGGAGGCTTATATGTCTTTATACACTGCTCTACATTGAAAGATAGCAGAGACAATATTGTTGAAAGATTCCCCTCTGTGTTTGTCGACAGTGATATTTGCAGATAACTTTGACAAGCTGTTGCATTGTCCTCAGTACCTTCACTGTCATTGACGCTTAAATATATGAGCCGGCAGTATTTGTAAGCTTGGTGTGAACAACAATCTAAATTTGAAGGGAGGATAATGCAGTGCCGTGCAGGCTGCAACACTTGTTAATAAATGATACAAACGTCCAAGTGTGACATTTTCTCAATAATAGTAAATATCTTAAATTCTCCATGTGTGCGCATAGCATAGCGTCTGTGAAGTTAGTCAGTTATTTCTTTACAGAATTAATTTTTAAATAAAAAATAAAACTGCATCTTGTACCTATTTTTCTGACCCATGTTATGTGTGAGGACCGATCAATTCCCTCATGCAAGGCTCCTGAGACCAGATGTCATTCCTGTAGAAAGACTGATGGACAGAAATGGGACAGAATCTGTAGTTGCTGTATTATTGAAAACAGATTGAATTTACTTAGATGATATTGTGATCATATTCTTATAATGTAACGTCATAAATTTTTCTAACCGTTCTCTCCCATGAACAGATAAATACTTGAACATTTGCCAATGATAGACCACTTCACTATTTGTTACACACACCGAGCTTCATGTTTTGATAAAGATATCTCTGCTGTTGGGTGAGAAGGCAGGGACACTCTGCTGTAGCTCAGACTAAGCTCTGCTTTGGGTTGTTTTGTGTTGTTTGTTCATCAAACAGCTCTCGTCAATGACAGGTACATCACATAGCTATAATGTAACACTTCTTCTATTCTGCATGGATAATATATAATTTCCTGTGACAGTAATGAAAAGGGGATGCAAGGTTTTTCCGTGATGTTCTGTAATCGTAGCTCAGTTATCCCATTATTGGGCACAAACGCCATTTTCTTTCTTTTCGTTTGTAGAAGAATTTTTTTTAAACACTGTATGTAAATCTTGTTTTTCCACCTTCAATCAGAAAAAAAGGCAGATTTGTCAGTGAGAGAGTAGTTTAACTATTTTAATGGAATAAAACAGGTTGTGTTAAATATTCCCTTTTGAGTTTATAGCTTTCTTTGGTTGATCAGGTACTGTGAAGTATCAGGTAGTGTCGGTAGGCTCGGGTGTGTGGGCACTTTGAAATCACTATAATTAATCCCCTCATTTGGTCTCATGAGTCACAAGTGAGTCAGATCCTGTTTTGAGATCTTGTCTCTACTTTCACTGCTGAGCTATTTTCCTCTGACAAGGACACGTAGGAGGCCTCTGCTTCTCATTGTTGATTAGACATCTATATGTGATATATCTCTATAAGAGATGGAGAGAATAGCTTATGTTACAGACTGCTTGCTTTTGACAGTCCAGTCCAGGGTGACGAAGCTCCTAGAGACATTGTTTTCACACAGTAAAGGATCCATGTGGACAGTAAACTTTATGTTATAACTATAACTATGAAAACTTTCATTTAGAATATTGTTAACAACATAAACAAATTAAAAGGAACATTTTTCATGTGGGATACATTAACACTGTGCAGTTTAATAGCTCTAACTGAAATCTGGGGATAATTAAAAATAATCAGCTGTTGCTGTTAATGTTTCAGCATGGACGACAAGGCAGTTGATGAACTGTTCAGATTTTACCACTCTATACTTGACAGATTGTTTCCATGAAGATAGTATTTTCAAACGAACATATTACAATGTTTAAGAAAGTTACTTGACCCGCCCTGTTTATCGAATCTGCTCTGAATGTTAATGTGCTTTTCTTTCGGTCCCTGATCCTCCACAAAGTTTCACGAAAATCAGTTCTGCTGCTTTTTACGTCATCCTGCTAAAAGACAGAAAACATAACCTCCTTGGTATCGTATGTCAGAATCGAACTCGTGCTATTTTCCTGATTAATAGATACAAATCTCTGCTTTCATATCAGCCTGCTTTAAAGACACAGCAATGAATTAGGATACAGAACTTAATGCATGTTGCCCTGCAGGCTAAACAGTAGGAGAGTGGGGTGTTTAGTTCAGACATAAAGCCACCTCCTGTCGTAAGATCCTCGCAGTCACACTGCTTTGCTCTGTTAGGCCGGCACCGACAGCTGAAGCCAGGGGAGGCTGCAACACGTGTGCTCACCCCAAAGGCATCCTGCTTTCGTCCACATGGTGAGAAGGCCGGAATACAAGAAATCAAATGTACTCTGTCACAAACAGGTGCAGCACACACGCACACAGGGTCAGTAAAAGATAGTGTGCTAACAAACCAATTAAAGGAATGGATTTGTCTTCATGCTATTTATCTATTTCTGTCCATTATATATTTTTCATTTAAAAACATAAACTTTTGATAGACACCATGGCGTTTAGACACATTCTTACTTGCCTGTCCACCACCCTGAGATTTTCTTTGTATGGCGGCTCAGGGGAGACATTTGACACATTCATATAATTATTTTTGATACATTTATTTAAACAAATAACCAAAAAAACTAATTTGCCATTTTCAAATGATCAAAAATACATTTCAGTAGCCTTTCTAAAGCTTTATTTGGCCTTAACAATTCAAAATTCACTAAACATGTCGATTTTAATTGGGCAGCTCTAGCAAATATGACTAGACACATCATTTATTTGTTTTTCTTTATTTTGATGCATCTATTTTTGTATCTGTTAGTGATGCATATACATGTGTACCTGTGTATGAGTGTGTGTCTGTGGAATGCTAGAGCAGGCAACACATAAACTAATCGGGGCACGAAGTATTGTTGACAGTGAATTTATGTAACTGCATGGTGATAATTTAGTACAATCCCGTCTTGTCTTGGAGAAGGCAGGGAATGTATAGAGAGGAATGTGCGCAGGCAGACTGAAACATGGACACACAGTGTCAGCAGATATTGTCTCTCCTATGTGAAGGGGTGAATTTAACTTTGTACTTTGATTGTAAGATAGTTGTTTGCATAAATCAAACAAGCTGAACTGGTTGTGATTATTGAATTAGGGCTTGAATTCTATCACTGTCAGGGTGTA
Source organism: Limanda limanda (assembly GCF_963576545.1). NCBI lineage: Eukaryota > Metazoa > Chordata > Actinopteri > Pleuronectiformes > Pleuronectidae > Limanda > Limanda limanda. The sequence continues at coordinate 21,544,562 of NC_083637.1, read as the reverse complement.
GATGAGCGAGTGCCCTCCTGTCTCATCAGCAGGGGTCAGGCTATGTATAGGTCCCTAATAGCAGAGATGCCAAGCTCACTCTCTGAGCCCAGAGAGAGAGAGAGAGAGAGAGAGAGAGATAGAGAGAGAACACCATGGCAGGCAGTAGGGAGGTGAGGGGTGATAATTACCTTCCTATAATTATTCATAATCATCAGATAAATGATCTGTGAGTGAAATGTGATTCACCCACCCTGACGTCAGTAGGCAGAGTCACAGTGTCTGATTGTGTTTGCTAACCGCTGCAGAGCAGGGAGATATTTCTGTGTTTGTCTTTTCACTAAGCCTTTAATTATACTCCCATAGGAGAGTAAGTCAGCTGGTCCCGGATTTAGCTGAATTAAATGGCTAATATGATGTCAAGCCTTCTCATAACTCTTATTATGTGATGTAACTTGGTGGCAATTTAGGGCCAAGGCTGTGTCTCCTCCCAATCCCCACCTCACATATAATATTGACGGATGCCTTGCAACACACCTAATGTGCCATCCGGGTAAACAGTCATGATTCCACTGGGACGTACAGACTATTTACTGAGCATTCACTGGTTGTTTTGAGCATCGTCACTCTCTAAGACTTTCTCCCACTTTTCATTCTGTTATTAATCTTGTTTGTTTAATTTTTTGAGCTTTTATGGTTCATGAGTATGAGTGAAATTGAAGTTGACCCTTGTAGTATGGTCCTCCCACAAGCTTAATAAGTTTGTCCACAGAATATGTCAACTTTTTAATATTATGTTTTATTCGTTAAGGTTGCCAGAACATATTTTCTTTGGAGTAGCTCTATCAACAATAAGATCAACTATCAAATCATTGTAAAAATAAAACAAATTAAAACTGTCCTAATGTGTTATCTAAATTAATTTGGCCCAGTTCAACGTAATTCATCCAAGTGTGATACTCACACAAATGTTGTAAGCACACGTTCTTTTAAGTATAACAGCTTATGCTTTCACCCTGAAGAGTTTACTTTGGAAGAAATGTAAGTTACCTCCGCTAATGAGGCAATGTTTTCACCTGTAGATCCAGTGAATTAAAATGTGGTTTCATAAGGGGACTGGGGGACCTTGGAGGAAGCATGCGCTCTACTGAGTGCCATTCTAGTTGCTATGGCTGATTTACTGTGAGCACGCATGTTGGCTCGCACGGTTTGTGCTACCTTTGGCATATATCCTCATAGTTTACCTTTGTGTATCCTGCAAACACAATGTTAAGAGAGCAGCACAGTAGAGTTTGGCATCTCTTTCATCGTGGGCTCAATTTTTTTAGTAGGAAATAGCAGGAAGTAGGACTGTCAGTGGACAGTGTAGCTAGCTAGCGGATTAGGAACGCACATGCAAACACACACATACACACACACACACACACACTTCCCTATTAAGTTTTATTACTATCACCAAAATATTCTCTGTAATAATATAAGGATGTTTTATTGATGCCAGGCCTTGTATGATTATTCAGTGTTAATGTTTTACATGTCTTATGTGTATGAAGTACTTAGGCCTTACGACACAGACTTGTTTGTTTTTGGGTATGTAAAACAATATGTAAGTTCTAAAATGAGCTTTTACATGTATCGCCTTACCTTGTCATACAGATCCAGATTTATGGGTCTAAGGTCAGCAGTTTCTTACGAGGACATAGATGTGCTATTACATCAAAGAAGGTCCTCTTCCAACATCGGTCCTACTTAGTCTAATTAACTGTCTTAGTGTTTTCACAGTGTTTATTATGCATTTATTACTGGAGACCAATCAACAATGTTCACACTCGTATATGTATTTGACTTTGCAATGAGTGACGGCTTAAAGACGCTGTGATTTGTGATGCTATTAAGATAGTCATGTAATGTGCTTGGCTCATGTTGCAGTTTGAACCGTTCCTATTGGTTATCTCACTTCTGAGTTGCCGGGCTGAGGCAGCAGGTATAAACCCTGGCACATTCAGAGCAGATGCTTTCTGAAGAGGCACCAGGTGCACAGTGTATCGATTATCAGATATGACATATCCCCACGTCAAACAGTCACCCAGCCATCCCCACCTCCATTTACCAGCAGGTGAACTGGGAATAAAACTTAGTCAGAGTATGGGGTTAATAGATACATTTACAGCTCAACTAACGCATAATAATGTCTGATATCTACGGTGGAGCATTGTGTATTTATTGTGTGACCAGTCTTTGTCAACAAGAGAAGGAGGTGAACAGATCCGCTGAGGTGTGGAGTTGTTGACAGTCAGGTTGTTGTTTCCTGTGTCAAGATACAAAAAAGAGAGATTGTTTGTTCATGACTCTTTCTATGTATTACACACCTTCCAGTCAGAAAATATTAGGACATTGATAAAAGTTTCATTCAAATGACCTTATTTTAGCACAGTCCAACAGGACAAAAATCTGAAAAATATAAATACAAAGACAATGGAATAATTTTTGGACCAAAAGCCCAAGAGAAGAACAACAACGAGGATGTAGCACAGAGCTTGTTGAGCATCACAAATATGTGACGTCATGCAGTCTTTGGCTTTAAAGGATTTGTGGCCATGTATTGAATATTATATATAATTAATTTGATTTTGTTTATGTTAACTTGGGTTGGGGATGCGACTACAGTGTAGTTTTGACATCACTGGAGCCAGTGTCTGTGCAGAAGGGATTGTGAGTGTGTATTGAGTCAGTCACACGAGTCAGTCTCAGCTGTCAAACATGATGTTCCATCATCAAATAATTATCAATTAATTAAAAACAATGTAATATAAAAAAATAACATGGTCATTAGCACACTCGCCTCACAGCAGGAAGTTTTCCTCTTTGGGTTTTCTGTATGGAGTTTGCATGTTTCCCTCCTGTCAGCGTGGGTTTTCTCTAAGTATTTCCTCCCACACATCCAAATTGGGGTTAGAGATAATTGGAGACTCCAAAGCTACTGTAGGTGTGAATGTGAGTGTGAATGGTTGTTTGTCTGTGTCATGGCCCTGTTTATGACAGCTGTGATTGGCTACAGCTCCCAGGATAAGCGGTATATTACATTACATATCATTTAGTTGACACTTTTATACAAAGCGTTCTCCAATAATTGCATTCAACCATGAGGGTCTGAAACCCAAACCATCAAGAATCATTTGAATACATAAGGAATTGATGGGATGGGTAGTTTGTTTCATGTCCCAACCACTAACATGGGTTTATTACCTAAACTGCAGCCAGCCACCTCTTTCCTTTGGATGAACTGTCATCTCATATTTATAAACAGTCCGTGGTTTTACCTCAGAGTGAGGCTGTATTTCAATTCCACTGTGCTGGTGTACAAAATCAGCACAACATTACAATTTGTGTTGTCACTACTTTTTTCCCCAACTACACTGTCTGCCTCATCTGGAGTCACAAGTAAAACCAGCTGCTGTATCTAATTATTTTGTTTCTACTTACTTGTGATTAGTTTAGTGCTGTTTCATGCACGACTATTTGAGCTTATCTTATCATGTTGTGTCAGGGTGTATTCAGCTCTCCCTCTGAAAATAGGTGCAGACTTCTATGATAGATTATATTATCTACAGTGTCTGTCAGTAGTTGTGGTGAGAGGAGAGTTTAATGAAGGAAGTAATGTCTCCTGGGTGCTGCATGTAGTGAAAGGTCTGCAATAAAGGAACTCTATTTTAAAGAAACACTGCAGATACAGTTACACATCAGCCTAGCCTCACTTCCCTTCAGCTATTTCACACTTTAGCCACAGATCCTACACCAGCGGGATCCCACAGAACTTTAGAACACATTTACATTCAGGGATTAGCTTCAAATGGGCTGAGTGGGATGGCAATCGGAAAAGAGACTCTCAAGAGAAAACATTGCCACCAGTGAGAAGTCTGTCACCAAGCCCACTCTGTATTATCTTTCCTGTAATCAAAACCCACGTCACTTTGCCAAACTCTGTGCACCATAATAGTAAATGATGATTTAATGGCAGTCATTTATGAATACGGTTTCCATAAACTGAGGTGATCCCACTGTGCCCCCCCCTCCCCTGTAGCAGCATCATAGCATATTTGTGTGCGTTGAATGTTTCATCGGATGTTTTTACATCAGAGAATTATTCTGTGTTTTTGTGAGAAAGTGGGATAAGGAAATAAGAGAACGTGTTTATGTTCTGTGAGGTTGATATAGATTTACATGTAGCCGGTCAGTAATCAGAGATGTCCATGTGGCTTTTTCACATTTTAAACTAAAGCTGTTGTTTTTCTAAATTACCTTGAGCAATATGGGAATGCAATTTGAAAACTTTTATTCTTTTTGTTCGACTGTGACGGCTCGGTGAGCAGACAGGCTCTGCTGTTGTCGTGGATTATGATGATGATTATTTTGGGTGCAGTGGTGAGTCATGAATAGGTCTGTGGGTCTGGAGTGAGTCACTGCACTTTCTGTCGGCACAAACCTTATGCAACACTAAAACAGTTAAAACTGTTGGAATAAGACAGTCAGATGATCAGACATCATCAGTGTGTTGATGTAACAACAAGTTTGAGGCTCAAAATAAATGAGATTTTGTTTCTCAGTCTTTACGTGGGGTTGTGATTATTATTTAAATGTTTTGCACTCTTAAACTTTGTTTTTTCAGTTATCAAACATAAGGTTAATGACTAAAGACTCATCCTCTTCATTTTATTGTAACACTTGACTCATTGATGTTATGTAACTCTCTCTGTCTCTTTCAGTCTATTACACTTGATTCTTTTTTCAATATTATCTCTGAATTTCCCATCCCACGTGTACATGATTTGTTAGCACATATATATCTCGCCCACACCGGGTCAGATGACTGCCCAGAGGTGTGATCACACCTGCTCATTGGTCTAGCTTCTCAGAAAGGTTTGCAGAGTGTTGTTGTTCGGGTTCGTTTTTCATCTCTCTTGATGGTAGATTTTGGCAGAGGATCTAGTCAAAACAAATCCGATTCCAGTTCGTCTGACTTTCAGTAAGCACGATGGACTCGTCCTCTCTGGTGTTCATACCAGAGAGGACAGATGTATCATCAACCAGTCATGTGGCAAGAAACTGGCAAGTTCAACAAATTGTGTTGCTGGGTGATAAACCTGATCGTTTCCTAAAATGTTTACCTTTGCTAATTAACAATAATAATAAAATAGAAATAAATTGTTCCAGTTGGGACATGACCCAAAAATAGCCCATTATATTTTGGTGCAGATCCAGGAATTGGTTTGCCAGTGGCTGGAAGCATTATGTTTTCGGTCCATATGTTGGTCCGTCCATCCATTCGTCCCACTCTTGTGAACATGATATCTCAAGAATGCGGTGAGAGATTTGGTACAAACACTCAGTTGGGCTAATGGATGAACTGATTCGAATTGGTGGTCAAAGGTGAAAAGTCCAGGTCACTATGACTACGAGATGCCGCCTCAGGGCGGCATCTCAACTTTTCACTTTCTTAGACATAGTGATAAAGGGTATTAGCCTTGGTGCATGTATGGACGCTCCGAAAGGCCTTCTAGCCTTTGATATTTTCATTTAGTGTTGACATGATTGTAAACAGTTTTTACTTTGGCTCCACCTGGAAGAAGAGTTCAATGAGATTTTACGTCTATGTCCGAAAGGAAATTTTGCATTTAGCATTATATCATGTTGCTGGCTCCAGTATAGATACAATGTTATATCAACCTCTATTCCTGGCTTCGGCAATTAGCCTCTCCGTTACAGCTATCATCGAGAGGCGGGGAGGAATGAAGAGATCTTTGTGTGTATCTGTCTCATGGGGGGAAACTGCTAAAGTAGTTCGCTGGATAAAGTGGGAAGGCAGAGGGGGGTGAAAAAGAAGGAGAGGACTTGAAACGGGAAAACATTAAGTGAAAGGTGCAGATGTATATAAACAGAGAAGAGAATAGAGCAGTGCTGTCATTGCTAGCATTTGAGAAACAGATTATAAATCAGGCATACTAATGGGCCAACTAAAGTACTTGATGAGGGAGGGGGTCTGGTGAGTTTCTGTTTGTCAGCCAAACAGAGGAGCTTCCTGTTGATTAACCTCCAGGCTAATCACTTACACTTTAGGGAGGTGTGTGTGTGTGTGTGGGGGGGACACAGGTGGTGGCTTCTGACCTCCCCTTAGAGACGACCGTCATTAAGTAAATGGCTATAATTGCACTGCTGAAATGAATCTGTTCTCTCCAATCCACTTTTCTGTGAGTGACATGATCTGTTTTAGCTTTAACCTACAGAGTGAGCGAGAATGGAGCGAATGAAATAAATAAGATTGCAGTCATGACTCCGTGAGTGGGTCTGGAACAGCTCAGACACAGCTGTCAGTGACTCACGAATGAGATAGGGGGGCAGTGACCTTCCTGCCTCCCTGCAGTGTGCAGATTTTCCAGTTTCCCTATATAGACGTCAATTTCTCCAAACATTTAAAAAGTTTTCTTCCACTTGGAAAATCTAATAAGTTTACATTTCTTAACAGTTTTTTAAATCATAAAGTCTTGGACCCTGCCTTTATTTTTCTCTTATTAGTATCTGTAAACCCCACTTACATTAACATTTTAGCTACATTGACAGGGCATTAATCACTGTTACGTGTAATTGTATATTGTGCAAATCTGTGCGATTTACTTTTATACAACTCTGTTTATTTGTTTTGTTTGTGGTGATTGTGGTCTCCATGAAACTGTTCCACTATTTGCTGTTATGCATGTACCAAGTACGCTTCATTGCTACTGTACGTGTATGTCAACTTTTAATATGTTAGTTTCTGATTGAAGAAGTGGTTTATGTTTATGCCAGCTTATTAAAAGTGGACATATAAATTCTTTCCTTGCTTCTTCATGAGCACTTCCTAAACAAATGAGTCGAATCCCATCATGTCATTTTTCTTCAGATCGGACATTTGTGCCCCCCCCCCTCTCTGCTTTCCTCCGTCTCAGACGTATGGACAATTTTTTGTAAATTGTTAGTTTCATTAGAAATGTATGGGCATGAAACTATTTGTATTTGTAATTATGTATTTGCAGCTTTAAACTGCTGAAACACAAAATGAATACTTTTATCTTTGGTGTTTTATGAGTGTGTGTATTGTTTTAGTAACCAGCTTCACAGTGAAATCCCTTGATGGTCATTTATCCGGGGCATAGCCAACCCATTCTGTCCACCGGCTTTGAGGGGGATTTCTCACTTACACTGTGGTTGTGCTGGACGACTTTCTCTTTTTCCTTTTTTCCCCTTTTGTTCATTTGTCATTGTGGGGATCCTGCAGAGCAGCTGTTGGAAAAGTTGCTAACTTTACACACTTTCATTGTTGGGTCTTATTTGCACTTATGTCTATTTGAGCAGCCTGTGATGCCTCCCTGTCTCTGTCAGGCCTGTACTGAGTCCACCCTGTGTGTGTATGTTTTTCCTCCTTCATATTTCACCCATCTGTTGTTTTCACTTTGAATACGTTATAGTGCAATTCTGTCTTTCAGTAGCTTGAGACACTTGAGACAACCGTATTCACATCTTAATCAATTTGCATAGTTATTAAAAGATTAATGAATACTGTCAACACCTTCTGTGTGAAATCCATCTCAATTGAACAGTTGTCAGCAAAGGAATTTTAGCAGAAGTTAACATTGTGCGCACAGACAAAAAAATAACAGGTTCTCACACTGTAGCGTTTTGTTATTTATTTCATAATCTCCCTTCTCTTTCTGCCTTTAGACCTACATGCATAGTGTAATATAACTGAGAAAATTTAAAATTTGTTTTTAAAAGTGACATTAGGCACCATGTGTGCTGTTTCTGTGCTTTTTCTCACACTGAATTAAATCTTTGGCCAAAAAGTAAACATGTTAATTTGTAAAGATTAAATATATTTTCTAAAAATCACAATCAAATATTTTCCCCCACCGCCCCTTTATCTTCCTCTGCTTTCTTCTCTGTCCGATTCAGGCACCTTCACACTGTGTGAAGGTGCCCTGCTTCACTATCAATTTCAATCACATGCTTGGCGTAAATGGAGAATTTGCTTTGCGTGAGGGAGTTTATGTCTCCTTGGAAGACATCACAGGATTTATATCATGGCTCAGGCCCATTGACGTACTATAATAAAATTTACAGTATGAGGGGGTGGAAGTGCGTAGAGGCTGGGGGTCACATTAAAACAATCTTTACTTTTAGATCGTAGGCACTCTTATTAAGTTTATATTACACTGACTATATAAGAATACCTGTTTATTGCTGTTGCACGGAATTGATTAGATATTTTTGTTTCATGTACCACCACCTGTCGCAGTGCTGATGGGCCTTTCTTTAACTTGCAATCCATTTTCTGAATCAGAATTTTTGCAAATTCTAAAATATGAAAATAGAGCAGTAAGCTAAAGTCAGCCTAGGCACTGCTCAAAGGCAATGCAGTAATTATAAAACAATGATTGATGGTGAAAAGGGAGTTGCATTACCATTGGTTAGAAAGTCAGTGAGTGGTACAACACTGCTGGGTTTGATTGGTATTTGTAGACACGACAGCAGTGACAGATGGCAAAATGCTATGCTTGCTTTGAACAGAGGTGGAGGAGGGTGGGAGTGAGGTAAGAACGGACAGAGAGAGAGAGAGAGAGAGAGAGGAGGGGGGGTGGGGATATGGAAGGAGGGGAAATGGGAATCATTGCTACGTCACCTTGTACACTAATATAGCTCTGATGTTGCTGACCAATGTCGGGAAAGACTCCAGTGAGGTGTTGCTTACTGTGCCCCACAGTCACTTGTGTACAGTAAGGCTGTACAATACACAACAATCCATTGAAAATGTTGAAATGTTCAGAATTCACAAAGAACACTTATTGAGTTTTAATTTGTCACTGGGCAGCGCGGCAGCAGCTAGTGAAAAATGTACTGTCTACAACCGGCAGCAGCTATAAATAACTATTTCAGAGCAGCAGCAAAAATGTTCAGGCTCAGTCGTGAAAGCCAACACAATCCAAACCCACTCCTCGTATTACTTCACCTCTGAGGCTTGTGACGCTTCTCTGCTAGAATTCCTACCACACAAATATTTCTCTAATCCAATTAAAACAAATTTATCTCGCTAAGGGTGAACAATCAGGCCACGGAAAATTTCGTTCATTTGTTTTCCCTTGAAGTGGGTTCCCCATTTCCTGTGAATCTCCCTCGAATACAGTCCCTCAGTTTTTCTTTTTTTGTCTGACTGGAGGATTAAGGGACAGGGACTGGTTTTCTGTCAAACTTGTGGCTACTGTGACAGGAGCTTAGCTGCTGTAACTTTAGACTTTCACTGCAGCCTGTGAGGTCGCCGTCCTTCACAAGCCAGATGGATCTCTGATGTCACCCTGTCCAAAGTCCAAGCAAGCTGTTCAGAGATTCAGTCACCTGGCCCCCAGCTCTCAGCACCCAGTTTGACACTGAGTGTCAGCAGATCACAGGTAAATGGGGGCTTTTCCTAGCTCTTGTCAGCACTGTTACATCAAATGCGGCCACAGGCCACCTGATAAGAAAAGAGGAGCAAGTGTTGATAATCTGTCAGAATTGGAATCTATGGTTTACATTTGAAAACATTCCTTATCTACTATAGAAAAGCACATCATGAACATTTTAAATCCAGAAATGAATCCTACAAATATTTTAAAAACTTATTTTTTTGATTTTTTTTCCTTCATGTCTTTGTATCTCTGTATTGAGGAGGACTTTTGTAAGTCTATTATAAAGTTAAAATTAATACAATTATTATTTAGTTTAGAATTAAACAGAAATGTTGAGAATAAAGTCAACTCCTCTGGTCCATGAAATCCAGTTAGATGAGCCACTGACAGCTTTGCAAGCCGCCACAGTGTTACAACCTTGGTGTAACCACACACTCCAAGGATGTATGTATATCTTGCATTTGTCCATTACAAGCTATTTCAGCTTCAGCACTGCTGCAGCCACCTCCTTCCTTACAGACAGTTTTCAGCGCACTCTCTTCAAATACTGATTACCACACTGTGTTTGTGTTAGAGAAAGGAATATCATTGTTACTAAAACATATTCTGAAGTCATTTACACTAGATTTTGTAGAGGAAGTTGTTTGCGCTTACATAAGTATTTTTATTTATTTCTTAAAACAGTCTTGACATTTCAACTTTGTTAACTACAACAGAGAATTTGGGCCACTTCAAGATTTTATAAGGAAATTGTATTGAATTTTTGGGAATCATTTTAGGCTATGGTTAATGGTGGAGGGAGATATCAGAAGCTTAGCCGGTCACCTGCATTCAAATGAGAAGTGTGGAGCACAAGGTTAAATTATACTTTTGTTAAGGTTTCACCAATAACAAAATACTTGACTTTTTGGCTCTTCAGCTCCCGGTGATCATAAGAATCAGATGTTTTTCAGATGCAGTGGAACTCAGATGAGCATGGTTTATCCTTGCTGCTTATTTCCTTAAATTTTCTTTTCTTTTCTTTAATCTGATAATAAGGACTATTTTCATTAAATTGTGACTTAATTCTCACAATAATAACTTTTTTCCATCTAAATCACAATTTCACTCTTTGAATATTACAGGCGTCTTCTCAATTCCGACTTTATTTTAAAGGCTCTAATCCTCTTCCGTAGCTTTGCCACCAAGCTTCCAGTGATATTTTATTCCTTACAAATGCCTTAAACAGGTGTCACGCTGAAGTCCTCTAGTGGGCACTTTGTCATCAGAGCTATCAAGACTAATTGCTGTTTTCCGCTCGGGGGACATATTTGCAGGAAAGGTCTTAAAGTTCCACAGTTGGGAGGCAGCTGTCAAGTCAGAAGGTTTCTTTTGACCTGTGCATTTCTCTTTGACCCCAATAACCAAAACTACACCGTCCCCTACGGTTGGAACAAGATCACCTAAATTTACTATGTGTATGTGAGACAGAAGTGGAGAGAAACATCACTTCAGCTTCGTCGGGCTTGCAAACATGTAAATCTATCACAGAAGGATTTGACAGTAAATGACCACAGGCATAATGTGATGATAGTTATCTCGCAAACTTTAGTTTCCCTTTTGATACCACTTCATAAAACCCTGTGGTTTACCCCAAACATAAATCTGACCACTTTACAAGCATCTTCAGAGAAATGCGGCATGAATCCAAGTGATGCTTTACTGTGGACGGGACAGTATTATGGGGGTCGTAAGGGGCCAGACCCAATGTCTCTGTGGCCAAGAAATTACACCCATGGCTGGGACGCCATAAATCAGGAACCACTCCCCCCTTCCAACCATGCCAAATGTGGAGCAAGGCAAGCTGACCCCGCATCCTCACCCATACCTCGCCCCAAGCGTCTCTCATGGCATGATGGTGGCTATGTGTTGACTTTGCAGGCCGTGGCTATACGTGTCTGATTTGTCGAAAAGTTAAATTAAGGTTCTGGAATGTAAGTAACACTTTACGCCATATTGGGAGAGTCAGGGGTCTCACGGTCTCCTTTTGATTAGTGCCTCGAGTCACGTATTCTGCAGTTCATGCATGTCTGTCCGTGTGTGTAAATGAAAGGATCCACATTTGTTGCTGTGTACCTTTAGTGTTAAGTTGTTGTGGCTGTGTGGTAAAGTTTTACCCAGCTCTTGAAAACGTTTTTCTTCAGTCACTTTTATTGTATTCCAAAGGTGACTAATCGAAGTTTCACTAGAGTATGATCATTCTATGCAAATGTAAACATCTTGACTATTCTCCACTTCAGAATGACCTGCAGATTGAAATGAAAACAGTGCCCTCATATGGCAGGTCGACACACAAGAGCTGAGGGGCCCGTTATGGCAATATGTGGCACCACCTAGTGGCCGATGGAAAAAGAGAGACACACACACACACACACACACAATGTAGTGTATAGTGTGTGTGTGAATCTTTTCCTCTTCTCTTGATCATAAGCCACCCGAGGGGAAATAGGAAACAGCTGATATGATAAACAACAAATACAAATTAACAAAAATTAACAATTAAAAGTAAAACACTAAGTGCAGGTTCTACAGCTTCATCGAAGCAAATCAGCACAGTTTAACGGTTTAATTTTCCCACATCAATGATTTCTGGCTTATAATAAAATAATATGTACTTTAATACTATATGACAAAAAAGTATCATCACCACAAATCTAATCGGTATTAATTTCTGTAATTTATATATTTATCCTGGCCTGCATAAATACATATAATTATAGACTTATTCATACATTTGAGTTGTTTTAACTTGGGTATTGGTATTGGAGCATACATTTGACCAATATGTTGTTTCCTAAACATTTAGTTCACTACATTAATGAGCACAATGATAATCATAATAATCATAATCATAATATTAAGTCAGGGGATTATCCTATAGCATTACATTAGTATCCCAGGATAAGAAAGTGACTTGTAGCTGGTCTGTGTGGGTGTGATAGGAACAGATGGATTGATTGTAAATCTGTCAGTTTGATGCCTGCCTGGGAGTTGAATGCTTATGTGCTTAGATAAAGTTTTACATTTACAGCTGTTAGGAATCTACAGCTCTTTGGAAGACAGCCGGAAAGAAAAACAATATAAAACTGGAGGCTTATGCTACATGTATGTTATTGTACGTACTTTTGTGCTGGGATACTCTTTTGCAGTGGGTCAGTTTTTTGTGCCACACACCTCAACAAACTACAATGTAGACAAACACACAGGAAAAACCTAATAAAGTGCTATTAAAACAGGAAAGATAAATTAATTACATACATATTTGTGTAATTATGAAATATTAACAGATTTACATAATAACACATACATATTCTTACTTATATTAAAAAAAAATTGCTTGATTCTTTTATAAAGTGGAGGTAATTAAGAGACATAACAAGCACAAACCAAGAGTTAAAACAGCAGGTGCTGTTGTTGCAGTTTATTTGAAGCTTGCTGTGCTCTTTAAACAACATCCCTTAAGATCAGAAACATTTGTTAACATCATTATATTCAGTAGAAATGTTGTAGGCGTTCTACAAAAAGCCTTTTATAGCTTCAGTTTGTCTAGTGTGTAGCCTGTGATATGTAAAATAACTTCTCATCTACATGAAAAACCATATTAAATGTGGTCCAACATTCATATGAACATTAAAGAAGTATCGTGTTAAGTCATTCAAACAGAAGAGTCAACATATTGTTAACCTTTGCTTTAAATAATTCAATTCACCATTGCACCATGCAATTGCACCATTTTGTCTGAATTTGAGGTATATACAGTTTTTTAACAGAACTTAAAAGTTAAATTATAGCAGCTGCAAATAACGTATGAGGTTGAACCTCAATTCAGGCATTATGACTTTAGTTTCATTAGTTTTCATATTTTCACAATGCAAAAACAGAGACACAGACGAGATAAAACAATACAATGCGAGGATATCAGCTAGACATTTAGAAATGTTCAGTAAACACTCTCGCTCAGCTTCTAAATACACACTGCTCCTTGCTCAAAGCTGTAGGCCGTATTTCTCATTTACTGCCATGAGTGTAGACTTAACGTTCCGTCTCTGCCTGTCAATTATCAATCACACTGAAAAGAAACATCTGTGACAAGACTCCAGTCCAGAAAAATTATTCTCTCTCTGAGACTAAATGAGGCTTCATCTGTGAAATTGTATTATTCGTTATTAATGGTTTGGTTGAATGGTTGTTTTCTGACTTTACATTTGTGTCTATATTCATCTTCACTGGGGCCAATCTACTGCCTGTGTGGAAGTTCAAGCAGGTACTTACTGTATTTGCAGGCCTCTGCTGTAAATATACACAGTGTGTGTGTTGGTCTAACCATGTCCTCACACACACATGCCGACCACTTGTGACTTTTCATCACATGGTGTCTCCTCTGCCTGTCCGGTTAATGCAGTGTCACTCACATAGGGAAAAGACCACTGGCAGGGATGTTATGGTCGTGTACATGTGCCAGCATTAGTCGTCATGTTAGAGGGCAGAGACACATGTCAATCTCAGCTGCTGGACAGGTGGAGGTCAGAGAAGTGGTAGAGCGACAGTGTTAGAGGTGTAACTTGGATCTCAGCTGCTCCGCTGTCTTCTCAAGGTTTGTGTGTTCCTTCCTTTATCACCAGGTGCGCTTCTCGACATAAAGCCTGTAGAAGGGTAGTTAATGTGGTGGTAAGTCTGGTCAGCTGCACCGTGTTGTAGGCAGGATTTGTGGTTGTCTGTGGCGCTGTGGCAGGACATTTTGTTGGATGTTTTATTGGACTCAGTGGAGGGGTGCTCTGTAGCTGGACTTGAATCCCTCCTCTAATTTTTTACTTCCTCTGTTGAGACTCTTTGGACCCATGTAGTGTTTTCTATGCAATGGACCTGGAGGGAGCTTGGACGTGGACTTTTAAACCAGAAGGTGTGTTATCCAAAGCTGTCCTGAACATATATCTAATGGTGTTTGCTGCAAGTATTATCCGATTAATTCAGAGGTCCTGTTGAGCCACCAGATATATGTTGATCCAAATGTCTGCCGAGTATTGCTGATATTTTGTTTAGATTATTTTACTTTAGTTCTGTGTAAATGCATGTTTAACTGTAAAGTCAGCATTCACAATGTTTTTTTTAACTAACTCAGTAAAAAAGATAAAAAATGTAATGATGCAGCACTGGATCTCAACTGTTTTAAGCAACTCTTGTCTTGTTAATTCTAGAGTTATGAAGGTGTAGAATTTTATGAAAATGGTTCATGCTAAAAAGTAGTTTTTTTTTTCAATATAAACATACTTCTCATGCTTTATTTTATTTATATATGACATTTTGTGGTTTTACTTTATTTATTTAAAGTTAATTTAAAATGGAGAGTGTTTTTTAAATAGATAATAATGAATGATTGACGGACGATTGGCACTTTGTTGAGCGGGAAAAGAAAGCATGTGTTCAGCAGGGTTAAAGTTGGACACCAGGACTATCACCCTTTCTCGTCAGGCTTTACACCTGACATCAGGCTTAACACTAGATGACAAACACTTCACTCACGGGCAAGTCAGGAGGAAGTTGATTCAAATATTCATCGATCATTTGCTGGAATAGGTTCCGAAAATAATAGGAAGTTGTTTTCAAAAAACTGATCAGTAGTTCTACAACGGAGCTCCGGTGCAGTATCACTAATACGTTGTGCAGGTTATCTTTATAATGTGAGGGTCTGTGAAATATGGTTAATGTATACAAAAACATTAGACAGGAAAAATTAGAGCTAAATGTGGTGTTTGAGGCAAAGAAGGAAGACAGGGACTAATGCAGAAAGAAAGAAGTTTCACTTGTGGCTGTAAAGATCTACCAATTGACATCTGTCCTCTACATTAAAGCCAGGATATTAGTAGATATGAGTCAGACATTACGTTTAAACACAGGCTTTGTTATAAATATTTAGACTTGGCCTATAATTGTTCTAAGCCTGATTTGCTATTATCTTTTAAAAAGTGATTTATGGTTTATATACCCTATTGCTAATTTATTATAAAACACCACAAAACTGTGTTACGGTGCATGAGTGTTTAAAAGATCACCAGTGGCTATTTTTGCGAATGAGACAATACTGTCTGATGACACAGAAGCTCTGCCATGATGAAGACTTTGAGGTCCAATGATGAACAGTAGGAACACATGAAAAACAGACTGTTGTTGTATTTGTTAAAAGAACAACAACGGGTCAGAGCATCAGAGCCACAAATATGTCTCGTAAAAGATTTATTCTGATATCATTTTCTGATAATCTGATATTCGTTG
Organism: Limanda limanda; assembly: GCF_963576545.1. Classification (NCBI taxonomy): domain Eukaryota; kingdom Metazoa; phylum Chordata; class Actinopteri; order Pleuronectiformes; family Pleuronectidae; genus Limanda; species Limanda limanda. The sequence goes on along the minus strand of NC_083637.1, from coordinate 21,528,804 downwards.
TCTTTGTCCTGCAACAGTGGTAGTGACGCTTGCACACATAAATAGACCTTGATCCAAGCTCTCTGGTACATTTCTGTTTTGATATGGATATTTGGTATTTTCCGCAAAGAGTTAAGTATATTTAGGTTTTGTGTTGATCCTTTAGACACTTCTTTAGTACAGAAGATGGTCAAATAGGCTTGTTTCCTCTCATAGCTACTGCTAATAGGTTCAGTTCTTGAGCAATTGCTTCTTTGCATCTGCTACAGAAAGCTTAGCTTGCATAATTAGAACATATTTTATAATCAGTTTTTTCTGGTTGCTCAATATTTGACATGTCATCGATGGTAAATTTTTAAGTATTACCAGTTGGGATAAAAAGAGTATATCATACATAAGTAACCTGTTGCTGCCCTGCTTCTCTGCACAAATGCAGATACAAACCCATAAAGGCCCTAAGTGAGGTGTAAACAGTCCCTTTTTAAAAAATCATTTCAATTCACTAGATCTGATTTTTGTCTGGGTCCACATTGAATTGCACAAACTAAATATTAGTCCCCTAAATGTGCCGAATTTCTCTCATCAAGATCCATGAATTAGTCTCTGTGAAATCACTTAAAATTTCAAAATAAAGTGTCAAGACAATGAAAACATAATCATGAATCCAGATCCGTTTCAAAATGTAATGGGTTCAGTCTCGGCATGTGTCCAATCCATCCAATATGTGTTGTGGAAATCCGTTCAGTTGTTTTTTTTTGCATAATCCTGCTGACAAACAAACGAGCAGGAGTGAAATCACTTCCCTTGGCGGAGGTGTTAAAGCTCCGGATTTAGCAGATCTGTGGTCTGTTTGAAGAAGAGTCCATCTGAGCCAATTTGTAAATCACTGGGTTTATCGATTTGTCATTTAGCAGAAAGAACAACAAATGATCTACTGAAATATTATGTCATTCATTTCGGTGCTTGTTACAACTTACATTTATACAAATTACTTTCAATCTCACTTCCATTAGTTTATATATATTTTTTTATTATTATTAAATATAAAATGTAAAAGCACATCTTATGAGGTCTCCTGGTGGCTTGGTTCTTTGAAAAATAATGTCATTGATTTTTATTTATTTTATTTTAACATTAGCAGGTTTCTCTCTCTTGTCATCCATGTCTACAGGAACTCCTGTGTGACTCTTTTAAACTCTTCTTCCCTGATATACCTGGTTGCACTTAGTTTGACACATATATTCCCTGTCGCCATCACAAGACCGGTTTGAAGTGTCTAGCACACTCTGCCAGCTGCCCGAGAGTCCATATTAGTATATTAGGGACACAGTGTCTCGGGATGGCGAGGGCAACTCTAGTATTTATAGCTTTGAGTCATAAGTTGGAACGAGGTAAGTCTATCTCTATCAACGTGCTTGTTCACTTAAGTGTGTACATTCAGCAGCAAAACTATGGAACGTCAATTGCCCAACATTACTCGGTTATTAGTAACGTGAATACCTGAATAAAGCATGAGCATATAGGTCGGTTTGACCTTTAACTATTGTATTTATTACAAATACAGTACATGAAACCTAAACGATGCAAAATTACCTATGTGATCCTTTACCTTAATTCCTATACCTTTTCTTGATTTATTTTCTTATACAACTCACCCCTTGCAGTGAGTTGTATTACAATCACTTAAATACTTTTGAAATGTAACTTGACATTTTTTTACTTAACATTATATATATTTGAATGAAATTTAAGCATTAAGCTTTTACACAGTTGTAGTGACTGAACCATGAAATTAGATTAGGTTTTTTTATGACATTACATAACATTACGATTTATTTTCTAATCCAGTGTGCGTTATGACTATCTGCCTGAAATTAGTGAGACAACAGCGTGACAGTGATAAAATTGTGAAAAAAATGATTGTAAACGATGAAAAAATGGAAATAATTACAGAATTTATAAAATAATAAGTAGAAAGCATATTCACTTGGTAAATTAGAAGATTTAATATTCACTGATACTCCCAAATAATGTATTTTTTAATTTAGAGCAGCAGTGTTAAAAATGAATGAAAGAAAGTGAGTCAAATCTCTGCTATGTGTTTACACTTAAAGTCTTGACTGGTTAGCAGCCTATGACAAGTAAAGAAAAGTTATAAAGATGTAAGTCCTTGTGATGTGGAACCACTTATTAGTCACCTCAAGTTTAGTGTTGTATCATTTGATTCTGCTAACGTTTAGAATAGCACATATGTGGTAGGGTTCAGTCGTAGGAATCAAGTGAAACTGATCAAAACAAACGTACGTAGTTTCCTTGAGTTTGAAATTCAGACCACGTGTCTTCACCAGGAAATTTGATACTGTAAATCAGTAGGAGCATGCTTATGATATGATGACAAATGAGTCAGTAGGAACACAGAGCTGGAGGTGATAATCTCAAGCATGATTCAGTTGCAAGGGTTCATATTAATGTCAATTGAACTTCATTTTTAAGAAGGACCAAGACCCAGTGTCTAACCCATCTTTCCAGATGAAGGATCGCTTTAAAATATCTCTGTGTCAGTATTATGATTTGCTGATCAATAAAAATTCACTGTGGATTATCTGATCGACCCATCACCTGTCAGCAGGGTCGGTCGCAGCAGTAGCTAGATAGGAGGCGGGGTGTTGGCTGCTTAACATAGATGATGTGATGAATAGTGAGTGGACTAAGTTTAGACAGCATGTGAGAGCATTCATCAAAAATTGAGGACAGGACCGACCAGTCAAACAGGGTCACAGCATCAGGGAGTCCTGTGGCTGGAAGCGGCTCTATGACAGCAGCTTGTGTTGTAGGAAGGTGGTGTTCACTACATTCAACTGGCGGTAAAACAGGCACTTGGGCTATGTAGCCTTTGGATGATTGAATCGTACAGCTGTCCACCGTTTATTTCAACCTTCCCATTTATCAGATAAATTAAACATATGTTTCATCGCCTGCCCACAGTTGAGATGCTGTGGCTTCTCATCAGTGGTGAAAAGTAATTAACTTATGTCATTTTTTAAATATAGGGGGATATTCTGAAAAATCACCTATCAGCATGTTTGCTGAGCACTTGTGAATGTTTTGATGTTCAAAAATAATATAGTAATATTCTGGGTACTCATAATAGTAAGTTGAAATCATGAACATTTGCCTTTTCTCTTGCTACTTTCGTCAACCATACCACCAAAATGCTTTTGGTGACACTTAACAAAATGCACATTAGGTTCGAGAACACCTTCATCAGCAGCAAACACTTGTGTAATAAGTCTTGGCACAGACAACTTCCTTTGGTTTATCCTGAAACCGGCAGCACTGACAGACAACTGATGGCTGTGCCCAACTGCGGGCCATCTGCCAGTGGATCAGTCGTAAGACTTGACTTGTTCGCTGCAAAAACAGTTGTGTGACCACGAGGAGCTGAAACTTGTGTCAACAGTGTAAATCTCTGTTTGAAATACAAGTGATATATTTTTTTATGGAATAGTTTTATGGTTAATGAACGTAAAAATCTTAACACATCATGGACCATGATTACAACGAGACTGCCTGATATACAATATGCTTACTCACATACTCTACCATTACTGACAATAACTACTCCATTTCGATTGTGATTGCTGCTCCCTTCATTTATACAGCAAGAATGATTCCGACAGTTTTTTTCTGGAAGTTTTTACTCACTGTTGTTTACATTGAAGAAAATTAGTTTGATTTTATATTTGCAGGTGACGGCAGGTCAGCAGTCTTATGTGCTCCACAATCCTTTTCCACAGCCAGTTTTCTTACCTTGTAATTGAAAATCAAAAGCTGGTCATAGTCGCCTTCAACTAATTCTTTTTGAAGGCAGTTTAATTGTTTAAAAGTCTAATGAACGCCTGCTCCTTTTCTTAATTAACCCTTTGATTTCCTATTTCTCACTGGTTCCTTGTGGTATTTTCTATGCATTCATGTTTTCTCGTGCTCCCTTGGCTGGATTCATGCAGCTGGTACGACCGTCTGCAGACTCCATCAGCCACCTGATCTGACTGATGTTTCTGTGTCTGTGGAAAGTGCCTGAATCCCACTTCTAGAGAATGACATTTTTTTTTTTTTCTTACAGCCTCAGTCTGGTACCTGTGGACAACACCGATAAGAAAGGCCTCCAGGTGGGTGCTCAATTTCCAGGCTGTGTGCCCACGGGGCCCCAGCAGCATAACCAGCAGCTCCTCCTGACTCCAGCCAGCCTCCAACTCGCTCAGCTCCAGGCTCAGCTCACCCTCCAGCGCCTTAAACTGGCTCAGGGGGGGAATACTGCCACTGCCGCCGCTCTTCTCAATCAGGTTCTCTCCAATGTCGCCATGTCCCAACCGCTTTTCAATCAGCTAAGGACTTCAGCCATGGTTGGGAATCAGCAGGGTGCCTTCCCCACAGGGGTTCTAGGTTTCCCCTCTTCAAATTCAGCCTTGGGGGCCTTGGTGACTGGGGGGTTCCACCAAAATCCAGAGAGACTGAACCATCCTGGTGGCGGGGGGCCAGTGGGCCAGCAGGGTGTGGAGTACGGCAAAAAGACAGGGTCAGCTTACCCATCTGATACTGACAGGCGTCTTCAGTATAACCAAGTCGGAGGGACGTCTGTAGCATCAGCCCCTGCTGGTGATGGACAGTTCACAGTGATTAACACTCAGGCTAAAAACATGAACAATGCAGGTTTTCAGAGCGATTTCTATAGGCAGGATATGCATGGACAACAAGCTGCTTTTAGTGTCAATGATCAGAACATGCATGCTTATAACTCCACTGGGCATAAGGAGCAATGGAAAAGCCCTGCTGGCTTTAATCACACTGGAAAGGTGGATATGGTTTCCAATGCCACCAACATGTGGACATCAGCCGGGCAGCCGATTCGCCACCGAACTGAACTGTACAACCCAGAGGAGCCAACCTCTGACCCCAAGTTCAATCACCCTAGTGGGGTTTCCTCTCTGGCTTCAAGTGGCGTGCAGGGATTTGGGGGCTACCAGACCCTGCAGGGAAACGAAGAAACGCTGTCCTCCGGTACCAGGAAACTTCAACCTTATCAGGTCAATGACTACCACGCAGTCACGCCCACTCAGCTGCCACATCAGTGTAGCATCTGTGACAAGAAGGTCTACAACCTTAAGGTGAGTTAAGTGATCGGTCGAAACCTAAATACATGCCAAAATACAATTAGTGTTACATTTGTAAGCTCATTATTTAAAATGAACAATTGAGAATTTAAAAAAAAGTTAAATTATTATTATTATTAAAAAATCTGTCTATGTCTTTCTCTCTGGCTTTTTAAAGCAACTTTTAGAGCAACTTTTGTCTAGTAAAATGAGACAAACTCAGATGCTCTTGCTCAATTAATCTCTATCTATACATACAGTGAGCTTCAGAAACTATTTATGCACAAATTAAAGTGTTTTAAGAAGTGTTTTAAGAATTTTTTAAATAAAGTTGAAATGTTAAGACAAAGATATGTGTCTCCAAATCTATCCAGTAAAAATGTTTGCTATTCAGTATGAAACAATTGCACTTAATCATAGGAGACCCTTTTCTTTTCATTTTACATAACAAGAATAAAGTCAAAATGTCAAGAATAAACTTGAGATTTCAAGATTAAAGTTGAACTTTTAAGTATATATTAAATCATGACCATATTTCACATGGTAACACGATTTTCAAAAACGTATTTCTTTTCAGCCTGATAATAACTGATAAAACCCAAATGTTTTATTTTGAAGGGCAGCCCCTGTTATCTTGTTTCTTCAATTGTTCTAAGCGAAGAGCTTCCACAAGCACATGGGAGCGCATGTTCTGAGCTTCCAGAGTGTTGATTTAGTCCATGTGGGATGGTGTGTGTGTGTGTGTCTTTCTAGGACTGGGACCAGCACGTGAAGGGAAAACTACACCTGCAGAATCGAACATTGTACTCAAATGAATGGTGAGACATTTGCAACTCTTTGATTCACAGGAGTAGGCTGTGATACATTGTTTGCTCTTCCATTGCAATTTACTTCTGAGAGACAACTTCAGATATTCCCCAAGCTGCTTTATTCTGGTTTTGTAGAAAAAAAATGCAAGTAAATGTTTGCTTTTATTTCTAAGACCATGGTTTGGTTATTCAGCCCCTAACCAGTTGTGCAGTCCATCCATCATTTCAGGACAACTTTTTCTTGAGAATTGGAAGCATTTTATTTTCCTTTTCCTCGCTCTATAAACAGCTGTCTTAATGTTCCTATGAATATCAGCTCTGTCACAAGATATGAGCACGCAAGGCAGGGGAGAGGCAGCTAAAATCAGCCTTCTCTGATTGTTGCAGCTCAACTGTGGCATCAGCTGGAGCTGTTCACTACGCTGCCGGCAGGCCTTCTGATGGAGCTCTGAACCCCGGAGGGACGAACTCCATGGTCTACTCTGCCCCCAGTCAAGGTAGGATCACCCCCCCCGTCGCCACCGACCAGACGAGTGTTCCCTTTTCTCACCGGTGATGTTTTCGCGTGAGGTTTTTATGATTGCTGGAATATGTGAAACCGGGTGATAGAAGGGCGCTGGGGGAGTATATATAGAGTGGGGCGAGAGAATGAGGCAGCTTATTTTTATAACACACAGTGTAGTTTGATGCATTGATTTATAATGTTGGAATAAATTGTTTGGAATCCAAAATATAGCGACCACAAATCAAACTTGGCATTTATTACTTTTGGTGCACATGTTATTGCTCCAAACGGACAAATCGAATGACTTCCGTAACATAACATACGGAGCACCTGTTCTCTATCAAAGCCATAGTATCATTCCACTGTATTGCATATCCCATAAGTATTCCCTTACGTATAATGATATTAGATGCACGACCAGTGGGGGGCCTTTTACTTGTCAGCTCTATTATTTAATGTTTTCATGGTGTTGGAAAGATTGTTTTTTTACTCTGATAAGATTTGTAAAATTTTATTGGTTCTTTGCCTTTATGCTAAGCATTTAGTGTTTAGAAAGCTTGGTGCAGAATTGCTTTAAATAAGAAGTTTTTTCTTTTGAGGTAATAGGTCAGGACTGTTAAGGTATTTGCACACCATGTCCGTATTTTTTCTCCGAAATTGTTGCATATATACAACCCCAAGAGTCAATCATTGTTACATGTCGGGTCTGAGCCATTATATTTTTCAGAACGGGCTCGATTTGCTTGTTTTTTCGCATCTGTCAAAGCTGATCTACAGATTTGTCTGAGCTTGTTTATTGTTCCTGGCAGTGTTTCAGTTTGGGATGTTTTTTTTCTTCTTTTTTTCAAGAAGCGTGAGCGCAACATAATCATCCTCACTGCTCGACCATTTCCTCTCCTGCTGGGTATTTTCAGAACAAAAATCTAAATGAAATTCATTGGACTCAGTGTGCAAGTTTTCTGTGCATAACAGAATAGTCCATTATACAGAAACCCTGAAGACATACCATTTTAATCACAGTGCATTCAGATATTGTAAGTTTAAAAATTATTGTCTTTAGATTTAGGTTTCAAATTGACCATTGTCTTCACCAAACCACTGCTGGAACAAGCAATAGATTTTAAGTGAGAAACTGAGCGGACGTTCATATCACAATACAGTATCATTACACTTCTCCGATATCGCTTCTCCGCACAGATGCATGTATTGAGCCCTTTTCTTTCAACCCAGTAGAAAAACAAATACTTTTGAAAGAGACATTTTGTTGGTAATATTTTAATTTCATGGAAGTCAATTTATGTAATCACCCCGCCCCATTAGTTTGACTGCATGACGGCAATTTCAAATTCAAATTTGTAATTCTTTCCACAGATGTATCCTCAGGAGCCAGTGCTTCATACTTGCCAGCTGCAGCCATGACGACTTATCCCATGTCAGACTCAGGATTTGCCTCACACCAGCCCGAGTCAAAGGTCAGACAAATGTTTGGATTATTTTTCTCAGAATCATTAGAGGCTGACCTTGGCATGTAAATCATGTTTTTAAATCAAGTTCTGAAAAATGTCAGTTGTAAAGGAACATCTGTCGCACTCTGACATGGATACGGTTGTATTTTGATTATGTCCTGCTCAATGAAAGAGTCATTAATAATGTTTGACTCAATGTCTCTTGTAATGTGAGAGCACTGGACAGTTGTAAGTATTAAGTATTCTTTTCACTAAAGGTCAGACTATAATGTTAATTTAAATAACAGCAGAAACAAGTATATTAGGTGCCTAATAACACTAAATTTGTTTTGTGTAGAATAAATGGACCCAGATCCACTAGTTGACAGCTGCCGGGGCCCAACAGTGAGTCTGGGCTTCACGTCTCTTTTCCACTGAACTGGGAAATATAACTGTGTCGCTAAGTATTGGCTAGAAACTGGGTGTCGAGATATTTGCCACTTCATGATTAACCAGCCCCTGGATCCAATTGAGGTGATAAAATGTCTATATACAAGAGAAGACCTTCTATATTGTGGAAAATGTTGTTTAACAGTGAAGTTTTTTTTTCTTAAACATACATGTTCTCATTTTTAGGTGCATCATACTGTAGACGTTTGTTTAGACCAGACACAACTCTGTAATGTCTTTAATTTTCTGCCTTTCAGAACAAAATAAGTTTTATGTAGCTCAGGGCCATGGTTCAGCTGCATCATACACATGTAACTGCAATGCTATCTGAAATCGTTCATGGTTTATTTAATTTAACCACATTAAATAGAAATAAACTATTTGTTTCATTTGTTTTAGGATACAACTGCAAAGACATTTCAAAGTCATTTTAAGCATGTGGAGAAATGTAAAATAGATATAAACAAATCTAAGATTAACCACGCAAATAATTAAGATTTTAATTTGAAGGTATCAATTGAAGGAACTCATTTTATTTAATTCTAACAGAACTTAAACATAAGGCATAATATATACTATTCATATATTGATGCGATCCTGTGCATTTTTAAAATGTAAAAACACTGAACTTAAAAAGTGAATAAATAGTTTAAACTGTTGATAATGTTTTTATGGTAAAATAAGATATTGGAAAAAGCTAAAAAACAAAACAATATTTATTTAAAAAAGGGGGAGTTTATAATATGAAAAATGTTAAATTAAAATATACAGAACAATTCTGGCCACATAAAGAAATGTGATTAAGATCTTCATGATCAACAAGTGTCTGTAACAGATTCTCAGGCCATGTTGTGTAAAGTAATTCAGTTCTTCCAACAAATGTTGACTTGTGACGAAGATTTTGTTATTTCAAGCATTTTTTGTTTGCATCATTGTCAGAGGAACCTACTTTATTAAAAAGGAGCCTTCTTGGGGAAGAGACAGTCCTGCCTCCAACCGTTAGTTGGTTTTTGACATAGGTTTTATTGTATCAGTCGGAAAATATTTACAGGCGGTGCTACATGAGCTAATGCTAGTTGCTATAAACACACACCTGTCTAGGCAGAACAGGTGGGTTTTATTGTTTCAAATCCCTGTGTTGCACAGAGCACACAAACCACAACCACAAATAGGGACAAGTTGTGAACTGTACTTGTGTTGTATTTGTGCAGGTACAACATGCAAATTAAGTTAAACACATTATAACAATTATACAAATTCACAGTAGAAAATAAACTAAAAGAACACTTATTTAGTAAAGTAGATTTTCACATAAATTTCAATAATGAAAAACAATTTTTTAAACAATGAAAATAAACTAAAGTAAAAATAAGGAACAACAGCAAGTAGCTCACACACAAACAAGTCAAAGCACAAACAGTACACATGAGTGTGATTATTCAAACACAAGTGTGCCTTAGTCTGGAGTGCAGACTGTTAGTGTCAGTAACCCAGTAGCTTCATGTGAAAACAGAACTCAGACGCAGATAAACACAGGATTACAGCTAACTGCTGTACGGAGATCAGACCCAAAGACCCCTGAGTTACACACCCCGGCCGCGGTGTCAAGTTTCAGGACTGTTGAGAGACTGGTAAAATGATCTGAGGGATCGGCGTGTGAGCACTCTGTGTAGGAACGTGGGGTAAAACTGTGAAACCCAACTGACCACCACTTGGATCCTCCAGCACAGACACTGATTTGTACAAATAAACAGTTGCAGCCTCCGAGTTGATGTTAGTCAACGTGCTGTCGGTGAAAACAGGAAAGCGCCATGTGAAATGGTTGTTATTCTTTACACCATTTGGCCCCATTTCTCCAGGTCCTGTTGTTGAGAGTGTTAGGTTTTCAGTAACACATATGGTTGAACACACTCTGGCTGGGAAAGTCATTACTTTACCCTGGCGACTGCAGGCTGTGGTCTCAGGATGTAATTGGTCTGATAAGTTAGAAATTCATTAAAGTAAAATAAATTATGACCTATATAAAGAATGAAAATCAAAAAGTCAAATTTTATGATAAAGCTACATTAATGAGAAACGCAGATAGGTTTAATAATATAAGATGTATTTGAGTCATTTAATTCCCTGTTTAATTCAAATATATTCTGATGGTAATTTGGATTTGACCAAGGAAGTTGGCCTCAATATGAATTAAAAATACGACTTTCTCACATGTATTTCTTCCTGTAGTTTTTCATTATTAGACTAATTCTATGATCTGAAAATGTAATCAACGTTTTTGCTCCTATTGGAAATCCAATCTGACCATTCATGTGGAGGCACTGGCCGTGTGTGTCGTGACTCCACACACTTGTGATTACACCGTGACATTGCATAACTCTGCACTCCTGCTTTGCGGACACTAGAAACAGCTACTGTTGAAAGTCTGAGCCAACCTCGGAGCGATATCAGCGCTTTGCAAGTGCTGGGGCTTTCAGGCACAGACAACATTTTATAGCTCAGACATTAGTGAACACATCGAGCAGAGAACAAGACTGTTGTTCTTTCTAATATTCCACGGGCATAAACAGCCTATTCCTGGATCTGTTTATTGAGGCCGACCTGTGTTGACCTTCATGTGTTCTGGTTGTGGCAGTGGCACAGAGATGTTTGTAGAATTATCACGGTTGCATCTAAATCTGTTAATGTCAACTCAGAAACCATTAGGTTGTGGCATAGCCAGGAATCTGGCTCATCCACAGTGAGATCATCCAGGTCTCTTGTTTTACATGAGCAGTGACATTGTAACTTGCCAAAAGAGATAAATGTTCAAAATCCTGCACATCTGATTTGTTAGAGTCTAACAAATTCACTTTACTGTTTTGTTTCAAATTATAAATTGGGATCTTGTGACATAGAATCAGCTGCTGTTTATAGATTATTTGTAATCAGTGCTTAATGTACTCTTTGAATACTGATACTGGTCCCTCTGATTATATTTCAACATGCATATTCAAGCCTCCTTCTGCCCTTTCTACGTGTTACAATCCATGGCTGTTGGACCCAGTGTGAAGTGTTAGTTAGTGTTGGGTTTTCCCTGAACAAATTCTCTGTAAAAACAAAGCCCCTGGTTGCTGGTTCCAAGGTGGAATTAGGAGCCACAGTCTGCTCTGCACATGGGACTGTCCGTCAGGTCTGTCAGCCCGAGGAGCAGGAAGAGGAGGAGGGGCTCTGGGAAAAGTGCAGCTGCAGTATAATGGCAGCAGAAATCAGACTCCGTGATATAATGAGCTGAATTTACAACCACTCTCTGCAGTGATGTCAGAGAAACACAAGGTATCAGATAGTATGCGCAGCCGCTAATTCGATAATGAATATACAGCAGATAGGCAGATGGTGTGTTTTTAAGGTTGGTTCATGTTGTAGGCAAAGTATCCGGGAGGCTAATGGGAAAGATGAAAGCATTAGAAGTTGGTAATATAGCTCATAATCACAATTAAAGTGCTGTCAGGGAATTTGTGACCTCATGCAGCCTCTATTATCGCTGACCAGATCGATTTTTCACAGGTGCTTAACTAATTCTGCAGGAATTAGGATCTTTTATATTTAGTGTTGGAGTTGCCATTGGGGCCCTGGCATTACGATTAGAGGAACAATTCTTATGTAGACGTTTATTATCTGTTGCCTGCCCTATAGTGAAATACTGAGATGTTTTTCAGCTTGTTCTTCAAGATTTTTGGTGCCTGCATGTAAGCTTTACAAATAATTGTCTCTGTCTATATATCTGTAATAATCACTTGTATTTTAAAGTTATAATATCAGATTATCTTGAATTTGACCCATGTATTAATTCTTCTTTAGAATAAAAAAGGAGGAGAAAGATGGGTGTTGAGCAATGCAGGTCTCTGTACATGGCAGCCAGGGAGGACTTGTGTCAAATGTGTGATACGTCTGAGGCCAATCATCCGACAAGTCTCTAAATTAGGGATGGGCATTCGATTAAATTTTGTTAATGGATCGTCGGGAGAATTAACAATCGATTTTCGATTAATCATTCATAATTTTATTATGAAATTCACTATTTATAGGCTATATTAAAATGCAGTGTGTTTCCTCATTGAGATCTTTATTATTTTCGTAGGTCGTTTCTATGGTTTCTACCAGTCTGGTGATGGTAAGTCGTGACGGAATGTGATATGTGATATGCCGGGTCCAATAAGTTTATCAGTAGTCGAGAACCTTCGCATATCCATCTCGATGAACCTGCAGATCCGTTGGGAGATTGTCTCTGCTCGTTGTGCATCGCAGCTCCTTCGGATAAAAAACAGAGTTGATGCTAGGTTGAGACCGAGAACGCACCGCCACGAACCAGGGTCGGTGTGCGGTGTTCAGGTGGAACTTCAATTGAGTCGTGGACGAGTTGTACCTATACACAGCTTCGCAGTGTTGGCAGTGAACTAAGTGGGCGCTCCGCCAGGGCCGTGACTGACTGATCCGAGGACCTCATTAAACCATCCAATCGGTAGTAGCGATGTGTGTACAAAGGGCAGGGACTTAATCAACAAGAGCACATTCCCCATCTATTTATTCCCTTTGGAATTATCCAGGTGCTCATGCAAGAGCTCGGTTCAGTTCAGTCTTGTATTCTGTCTGAAATTTGGCAGCAAAACTAGACTGTTTCCAGTGAGTTTTTCTTCTCTGCACTAGCAAAGTGCAGGCTAACAAAAGAGAGACTATTTTATTTTGTGTGCTTAGAACTTGTTTCCCATTGCTGAGTTATCATAAGGGGCTTTGTGTATCACTCCTTCTACTGATTAGAAAGTGATAGGTCCATGTTTAGTGATATTTACAGAATGTTTTAGTGGTTTTACTGTGGTTTATTAATGTTCTTGGGCAGACACAATAGGCAGTTGTTTATTCTGTTGTGTTGATTCTTTGTTGTCTCTAGAAGTTCAGATGGACTGGTCCATTACTATTTGAACCTCAGCATCAAGGGTTCAAAATTTGTAAAATTATACATTATATACATTATATGCATATTGCTGTTATAATTTTTCAGTAAGTTGAAATAAATCTAGAGGAGAAACATTTTGGGCTGTTTTGGGTCTGTATAGGCCTACTATAAAAAGCACTTTGTATTTTTAATTTTGGTACTGGTACTTTTACTTTTGATACTTAAGTTCATTTCAACACCAGATGCTTTTGATACTTAAGTACATTTAATATGAGCGACTCTAAGACTTTTACTCAAGTCATTTTCTGACGGGTGACTTTTACCCCAGTCACTTTCAGGTAAGATACCTGTACTTTTACTCAAGTATGGCTTCCAAGTACTTAAACACCACTGTCTTAATCCAACCAGAAAACTTTTATTATCATTGCTGCAACTCAGCCAGGGGAATATTAATAGATGCAATGATGTGGGTTGTATCAAGGAGGGAAAGTGACATGGCATCCTGTCTGATAGTGTTACACCGATGTTAGACAGACTAGTTTCCTGTGCCTGCAGAATGTTTCACTCTGATGTGCTAAACTGATTGTCAAAAGATCATTTAGACATTGTTGGTATTATATTTTTTTGTTGTCAGTCAGGGTTACACCTATCTTATCTTTACATAATTACAGTTATGTCAATAGCTCCACAACTTTTGTAGTTACATGGTATCTCTTAACCTTATATATTTTTTGTTCTTAGATAACAGCTGTAGTGACTGTACACAGCAGCTCAGCTGTTTTATCTGTTTATAAATATATACATGTTATACATCCTACAATGTTCATGGTTACTCAAAGTTTGTACCTATTTTCTTGCAGTCATTTCCACCCAGAAAAGACACTGTAGGGCGAGTCGTTCACATCTGCAACCTCCCTGAAGGCAGCTGCACAGAGAATGATGTCATCAACCTCGGGCTACCATTTGGCAAAGTCACCAACTACATCCTGATGCGCTCCACCCATCAGGTACAATAAAAGACCCTCAAACGTACAAGGGATATTCCCCCTTCTAGTCCTTTATTCTAAAATAACATTGTTGTTTGTCAATACATTCTAGAGACATTTTGAAATGTTCTCCCTTGGTTGCACATTAGAAATGCTTTACAGTACATGTGAGGTGGTTGGTACTCGGCTGAAACACCAAGCATTAAGATTAGCTAAATGTAAGGTCAAAGGTCACTGCCATCTTCTTACTTTGGACACACACATAATCAACAGATGGCCAGGATGCTTGCCAGGATTTCCACAAGAAGTCAGAGGGCTTTGACAACCAATGGCAGCATTTAAAATGCGACCCATCAACATGCATTTATAAATTGATGATTTAACTATAGCTACGATATTTATCTGTCAAAAGACAAAACAAGTCTCTTGTAATTAGAGCCAGCTTTCTGAGGAGATTTGCTAAAATTTTTGTTACAGCTGTTTAATGTCAACGCTTTCTTCACGACTTGTTTCTGCTGCCTCCTAGTGACCAAATAAAATAAGTTACAGCAGGCTTAAATCATGTTAGCTGTATAAAACTTAGACAGTTTGGTTTGTAAGGATTCATTTGACTACATCAAGACATCATTTCCATCCTGATGTTATCTGATCCTGTGAATATTTTCCCTTGGAAACAACGTGTAAATTATCAACATGAATTTTAACGACTATCTACAACTTTTTCAGCTGTGACTGTTATGAGATATCATGTCATAACTTGCTGGCGGTTTTACTACCACTCAGGCTCCTCTGTGGTTTCATTCATAAGCACTGAACTACACCATTAAAACCAGTCTTATTACATTTAAGGCATTCTCACTAGAATTATAGTATATGTTACAGGGTCTAGTTATTGGTGATGTGATACCCTGTGGTTTTTCATCCATATGTTGTGTGCATTGCAAGAAAGACCATAGACGTGTCAGGAGGGGATTATTTTTTTTACAGTAAAATTACTGTACTCCCATCAGGCGTTTCTGGAGATGGCGTATATTGAAGCAGCTCAGGCCATGGTTCAGTACTACCAACTTACCCCAGCTTCGATTAATGATCAGAAACTTCTCATACGAATGTCAAAGAGGTACAAGGAGCTTCAGCTCAAGGTAAGGCTCAACGGGAACAGCAGGTTATTGTTTTAGTGGCGCAGTTTTAACTGATAACTTAATAGATGTTTTCTGTTTAGAAACCAGGTAAAGATGTTCAGACGATCATCCATGATATCACCTCTCAGAAGGAAAGGGATGAGATTCAAGAACTTGAGCAGTAAGGCAAACTTCTATTCACCTTCAGTCTCAAATTGTTGTTTTTTCCGTAGCTACATTCTTAAAACCATTAAAAGGAAAGAAAAATGAAAATCCAGTTCAGTGAAAATTGCACAAGTTACTACTTGTGCTGAATCAGTGGAATTTCCAATTCCACTATGTAATCTACCTTTCACCTCCCTGCAGGTACATGCCAGAGAGGCCGCGCTCCCGCAGCCCGATCAGCCGCTCTCTGAGTCCTCAATCCCACAGCCCCAGTTTTACATCTTGCAGCTCAGCCCCCAGCCCTCAGGGGGCAGCCGGCAGGGGTCCGGAGAGAAGCAGTAATGGCCTTGGGCCCTGCCGCGGCTCTTGGGAATGGACATCGCACATAAGGAGGGGTGAAGACGAAAGGGAAAGGGATGACCCATGGAGGAATGGGGGAAGCGTGGATGATGACAGGTCTAATGGACGCGCGGCAGACCGTCGGAAGGCCTACCAGAAACCCATGGATCATATGAGCTCCAGATCTTCAGATGAGCGAGGAGGAGGTGGCGGAGGAGGTGGCGGAGGAGGTGAAGGGATGAGGGGCAACAGAGACTGGCACTCACGAGGCAGCCCTCAAGGCGGGTCCTTCAACTCTTACAGGAACATGGAGGACGACTTCTACATGAAAGAACAGATATACAAGTCTGACAAGCCGCCCAGAGCTCCATACCAAAGGCATGACACAAAGTCAAAGAGGAGGGATGGTGGTGACTACCACAGCAGGTCGAGGCATAATGAGTTTGAGATGAGCGAGGAGACACTTTGCCGATCCCCGGAAGAAAAGAGGCATAGCTCCCCCGGCAGGAGCCACAGCAAAAAGACAAGTAGGAGGCACACTGCAGAAAAACACGAGAGAGAAAATACTACTGAAAACACTGTGAGTACCTTTGGTAAATATACATTATATATGTGACACTGCTTAATGTGACACACTATTCTAATAACTAAGTCAAATCTTCTCTCAGGATCGCCAGTTGAAAGAAAAATCTGTTTCACCTCAGCAAAGCAGTAAACCCAAAGAGGCTGCTGTGGAATCTAGTAAAGACAAAGACACTGTGAGTGAGCGTTTAGATCTGTATGACACATTCAAACCTTCACATCTTTATTTAACCTCACAGATAAGATCTCTTAACCTTCTCCCTCTTCTCTTTTTCCCAGAAGAAGGAGTGGGAAAGTGGAGCTGACACTGATGAGGAGTGTTGGTATCCTAAGAACATGGAGGAACTGGTCACTGTTGATGAAGTGGGAGGAGAAGACGATTCCATTATTGAACCAGACCTTCCTGAGTTGGAAGAATATGCATCCTGCCCCAAAGAGACAGTGCAGGAAGACGCAGTAATGCGGCACACGCCACAGCCAGCACCCACCCCTTCCTTGGAGGTGCAGGAGACGAACAAGAAGTCCAACCAGGAAAAGTCTTGCATTGATGCTGGAGACCAGGCAGACACACCTGTTACTGAGAAACTACAGATTGTTTTAGCTGAAGTCGCTCCTGAAGAAGAGAAAGTCAGTCAAGTGGCTCCTGAACTGCTGGTTACTAACCTGAGTGACTTCCCCAGAGAGGAGTTCAAGGCCGCACCGGAGGAGAGGCATTTAGAGGATAAAGTAATCAACAGTGAGCCTTTAGAAGAGCCAATGGAAAATCATTTTACAGTGCTAGAGGACAGCAAGACTCAGGAAGTAGAACAGGTGATGGAAACAATCACCAACGGGGCACAACTCAAGGATGGCATTCTGAAAAAAGGTACTGTTCATAAGTCAAATACTCATGTAAAATATATTGATTTCCTCTCAGGATGGTCCATTGCACAAACCTCCTACAGAAAGCAGTTTTTTTTTATGTCTGTCAGTGTTTGTCTCATACTTCTATTATATAAAATAAAGCAGTTCACACTGTCTCAGGAGCTAATGGCTTCAAATCCATGTATTTCCTCTTGCATTCTGATTTTAACCAATCTGAACATATCAATTATGTCAATATTGATTAATCAAGGCCTCACCACGAGTCATCACCACGAGTCTAATAGATAATACAAAATAAGGATGGAATCAAATAAAATAAAATCTCCATAAATATAAACATCCATCCGTGCATCTATGTATAATCTAGAGATCTTATCCTTTGAGGAACCAACCCCAGCTGACCTTGTGCAAGAGGCGGGTTACAGCCTTTGACAGGTCACATTCCCAATTTATGTTGGAACCTTCTCTTATATGAAATATTGGTCTTTTAAAAATTGTCTTTGTGGTGAATGCATAAAACAGATACTAAAAACTTCTAACTAGAGAGCAGATGTCAAATGTCCCATCACTTGACCTCGCTTATAGCCTTTCAGTGAATGGATGATGTTTGTGACATCACAACGTGACATCAGTCCAGCTGCAGACAGTCTGTTCAGCCCCTGTCTCTCTGCTCCTCCTCGGGGGCTGTGGTGCTGGTGACAGACAGCAGGCTCTGAGGACAGAGACAAACTGAAGTCGGAGTCGATGCTGATAAAACATATCGTTGCTCCACACGTGTTCACACACCACTGGTGGCTCTTTTGATGGGAATTCCACTTGAACTCTGCTTTGTAAAATGGGATTCCATTTCTATATCTGTTGAGCAAAGTCATCTTCTCTGATAACTGATGATGTTTATTTTGTGTGCAGCCCTAAACCCTAGAGCACTATGAACACTAGCTTTTGATAGTGGAATATAACATTGTGTATACACCACTTACATGGATAACTATAGCCAACTGATGAATATGTTTTTCTGCCGCTTTTTATGATGTGCTTGTAAATTTGCTCCGCATATTATATTTTCAGGTAAAAGTATGTACAATCTCTAAGGTTATAATTATAATTGATGTGTCTTTCACAGAGATTGAGGCCTGTTCCCCGACTCCTGAGCAAGACAAAGCTGTCAGTGAACACAGCATCCCTCTAGGTCAGTCTAACACATTTTATAAGCATGATGAATGAGTGAGAGAAAAGATTAAGTCATACATGATGTATGAGTTTATATCTGTAAGGATGTTAAAGCACAGTTACGATGGTTCTTTTTTTGTCAGCTAATATCATCTTACAAATAATTACAAAAATTGAATAAGGTGTCTGTTGCTGGTTTCGTTCCAGCGAACCGCTCTATATTTAGTCAAGAACCAGGAAGTTCATGGAGTCTTGAGCCTGTGGTCTTAGTCCAGTGTTATCATGTGCATCATTAATGGGTGCACTGACAACCTGTTGCATTAACACTCTAATTGACTTTGACATTGCTTGGCCACTTGCTGACCTATTTCTGTGAGCAGGATGTGAAACGAACCCCAGAGAGACCAGTATATATTATGATTGGTGCTGGAATGACACATGGCCTGTCTGTGCTGGGCCGGCTGCACGGAGACTTACATAAGCTCTGATGCAGTGTGGCAACAATAGACCACAGCACAGACCCCAGAGCTGTGTGTGCCATGAGCTGTGCGGCTATTTCTGTTGTATCATGTCCCAAGAGTGAGTGTGTGTGCCCAGAGTGAGCTGCGTCCAATCGACACTGTTGCTGAGATACATAAAACACTGAAGGGTCATCAGGTTGTTGTCGATTTTAAATGTTTTTATTATCACTTAAGATTGTCATACAGTGCGATAAGAAACAATATATGATAAGATTAGATATGAAAAGATAGAATAGAATAAGAAAAGATATGATCCGATAAGAGAAGAGAAGACCCAAATCAGTCACATTGCCCCAATGTTGTGTTTGTGTAGAGAGGTAACATTATTCTTCTGACCAGTGGTAGAGACAGGTTGTATTTTAAATACATAGGAAAGACTAAATATATTAGTGAATGAGGGAAAAAAAGAATAAAGAATAAATTAAATACTTGCTTTTGCTTTACAAACTTGGATTTGGTTTAAACAATTTTTTTCAAAGTCGCAGGTTCCAATATTGTCCGGTGTATTATTAGTTGGACAGACCATTCGTGAGAATCCTCATCTATTGTACTGATTTCTGGAAATAAATTCTAACCGTTGTGTTTGCTGTCGCACAGGAGTGGAGTTCATTGTACCAAGAACGGGCTTCTACTGCAAACTGTGTGGATTGTTCTATACCAGTGAGGAGAATGCAAAGACGAGTCACTGCCGCAGCACCGTGCACTACAGGAACCTACAGGTACACACTGCACAGGGATACAACACTAACCTCCACTTCAGTCCTTCCTCTCAGAACTATTTGAGCAAAAAAGGAACCAACCCTCAGTAATGCTGTGAACAATGGATATGTGCTCTGTCTGTATTTCATGTCACTGCTTTTAAACCTGCGAGTTTAGTGTCAAAGTTCAAATCTATCCGTCTGTGCACTGGTCTGTACTGAAAGCTCCGCTGGTCAACAGTCAGTGTGTTCTGGTAGCAAGATTTAAGAGATTACACCACCTGTTTGTGGGTCGATGAGTTATGTGTGTTTCAGGCTCAGCACGTTCAACACATGCAGGTTTCTCGTTCAGTCTCTCTTCAAATATTTGTCCTATTTTGGGGATAAATTTGACTTATTTTGATTAAAAACAGTGTTTGCATTACGCAAATACTTATTCTACAGTAATATATAGGTGTAGTTCGAAATGTCAAATCAAATCTTGAATTTCTGTCTGTTTCTGCATTTGAATTTGATATCAATTTAATTTGAAATAGATTTGTAATAGCTTACTGGAGATTGTTTAGTTTAGCATCGTACAACAGTGTTCAGGTGTACATGTTTATTTTGCCTGAAAAATGTTTTAATATCGGCTCTGAAAATAGTTAATATATTATTTGATGAGTTTAGTTTTTCTGTTTAAAATCCAACGCATCGGCTTATTTATTTTAGCATATGAAGTAAAGAATAATAACCAATATATTTGAGAAGAAATTATTCTGTTCTCAAAATAATTTTTTTATTGAAACACTCTATACTCTTATACACTCAACTGTTATTATTTAAATTTGGCAAAATTAACAATATTGCTAAAATAACTAGTTTGATTGTTGACGACTCAATTTTCAGAACAGTTTGAGTTTTATTTTATTTGTATGATATTCATTTTGATAAAAAATAATTTTTCATGGTTTTAAATGCAATCTCTTAATGCTGTGTAGTGTTGTTGGTTGGACAAAACTATTTAAAAAAAGCATCTTGTTGCTCTGGATTTAATTTGTACTTTTCCCCCCAGACATTTTATACAGTAATAATAATAACAGCAGTAATATTTATTTATAGAGCACCTTTATATGTAAAATGCATCTCAAAGCGCAGTTAAACGTAAAAAAATTCAAAAGACAGATTTATTCAAAACGAAAACCCTTGATTGCAGTCATATGGGCGAACACAATACTGTGACTGTATTAGGTTTCTGAATATCGGCCGTTCAGCAGCGGGCCGTCTTGCATTTCTCTTCCCTGACAGCACAGCTGAGGCAAAGCAGAGGAGCAGCAATTCCCAGTTTTAGTTTTTTAGAACAGTTGTTCTGTCTGTCAAAGCCTCCGCGTCTGTATGTGTTCTGTTGTTTTACAGTTTTACTTTAGTCAACATACGGCCATATTGACTGCTTTACATACATAGCTGAACCTCAACACTCAATATAATTAGCCTTTGTGAATTTCCTTTAGATTTTTAAAAAGAAGTGGATACTTTGTTAGATATTTATTATGTTAGTAGCATTTGTCTTATTTAACATTTTACAATGCCTCTGGTAATAGTTTTAAAATCAAAAATGATTTAATGCTTTGTTTTTAACAAATCAGCTACTGTTTCTTAACATATGATGCAAAAAAATAACATCATTTAGATTCTGGCTGGTAGACATGTTTTTTTTTTCAGACTAATGCTGATATTTTGACGATGCTGGTATATGCTGATATTGAATCTTATCCATAAAGCAATACACAAATTTACTTTAATTCGTCACTTTACAATTGTATTTGTTGAAAATCTTTTTGAATAGTATTTGTTTATGTATAACACTTTTAATATGTTTTATTCACTGTTTTTGTTATATATGTCATGTTATAAATATATTTCCCCCTCTATTCCCTAGAAATATCTATCCCAGCTGGCGGTGGAAAGTCTGTCAGACGCACTTTCTGGACCCACGGCTGCAAAGTGACACCAGCTTGACCTCTCACCTCTTGTACAGTGAACAGAAGAGTAAAGATTTGCGTATGTGTGTGTGTGTGTGTCTGTGTGTCTGTGTGTGTTTGTGTGAGCTGGCGGTGCCTGGCGCTGACCAGCTACAGCACAGATAATATGATACAATGAAAATAGAGAATGTGGCCAGTTGCCCTGGTTTTTAGTATTTTGGTGAGAGGGATGATTGCATTGACAATCCCAGCTATGGATGCTATCAATTTTGTACGTACCTAAAAAGTAATGTATAGTTGTTTTTGGTTGTTGGTTTTTGTTTGTTTTTTGGGGTTTACAGTTTTATTACAGTTTATTTTATTGGGTTGTGTGTGAATTGATTTGTTCTTTTTAGAATTAAATGTATTTGCAACAATGTGATTAATAAGAAGACAGATTTCTTTAGTATGGGCTCATATTACTCCATTTAAAAGTGGTTGAATTCTAATGAGATTTTGGAATTTGGTCTGTACATTTTCTTTGTGACAGTGACAAACTTACAGCTCTAAAATGAAATGATCGTCATTGAACATTTTTCACTCAGTTTAAAAGCTGAGGCAGATTCTCAGGTTTGTTGTATTTCAGTGTGTTGCACGTTATACAAGATTTGCGTTTTAATTTATAAATGGGGCTTTAAATGCAGTTTTTCTTACTATTCTCATCCTGTGCCTTTTTGTGCGCTGCATTCTCTGTCAGGTAAAAATGTAAATAATTTCAACTAAGAATAAAGTAAATAAGCAAAGATCTTTATTCTCTTAAGGTTAAATGTTGGATTTAATTCATTAAACAATCGCAGTCATACCGCCAACGCGATAATGCCTTAAATACTGGAGACCTTAAGCTGGACCATGTGTTTAATTTATCAGATTTAAACATGCAGTGTTGCATGTCACAGTCCTTTGTGTCAGAAGGATTATCAAGCCAGACTGTTTTTGTATACTGTGAACAATAATCCTGTGACATCCGTGTTGATGCTGTTTTCATATAATTTTTCATGTGACTTTTTTTGATGAGGAAAGCTACTTCAATAAATGTTTCAAATGTTTCAGGTGCCTCGTCAATATTTCAACGAGTGTAAATTCACACCAAAGAGCCTGGAACTGGTTTCCAGAGGTATTTCTTTATTTCTAGCATTGTGACTTTGTATTCATCTCAAACCTAGTGTGTATGAAACTGGTTTAATGTTTATATGGTCATGAACACCCCCAATGACATTGCACAAAACACCCTCCATTTTCTACACAGGCTTATTTCAGTTAGGACTTTTGACTTATTCTGGAACTGTTATAAAAGAGCGCCCCCAAGTGTTGAGGCAAAATAAAAAACAATTAACATGTAAATTAATCTATAACTTAGTTTGGATGTTTTTGTTTGAATGGAAACTTGACAAAAAATTGTGTAAAATATGTATTTTCAAACAACTGTAAAGAAGAGATAATCCATTATGAGTCCCACAAGGGAGACATTTGCTGTGATACAGCAGCAGAGAGCACAATCAAAATAGAGGCATCTTTTAAAGTAATGAATGAAGTAAATATGCAATAGAGACATATGCAAAAATATTTAAAAATAACAAGTATTATCAGCATATGATTTAACTGAGAAGAGGTTTTATAATATTTATCATCGGTGCCTTTTAAAAACATCAACACACATCCATTAATTTTAACATTCAAAGACAATATTTATAACATTGACCCACAACCTCCATCCCCAGAGTTTAAGTATTTGATCACAATCTAGTTTCCAACAATCAGCGGTGCGGCCTAGGGGGGAGAGTGGTTGTTCTCCAACAAGATGGTTGGGGGTTCAATCCCCACTCTTCCCTATCTGTGCTGTAATGTCCTTGACAAGATACTGAACTCCTAAAATTGTCATTACTTCAACCACCATTGCACAATATCTTACACTATGTAAACTACAAACATAAATAAATAAAAAAAATTAGATTAAACTTAATTAATCCTGCGCAGTTCACTTCTGCGCAGGAAGAGTGCAGTCCACTACTGTTCTGCAGGAGGTAAATAATTTTTTTTAAAATAAATAACTAAAAAAATAAATGAAAAGTTAATTTTCACCACTTTCTAGCTTTCTGCAAATTTTGGTAAGAATTTGAACATGTTAAAGCCCTCAAAAAGCCAATTCATTTGCTTGAAAAATAATAATAATAATCCTTTCAATTTCAATAGGGCCTCACTGTCTGTCAGTGCGTGTCAGTGCTCGGGCCCTAATAATGTATTATAGAATCCAAATATAATATAAAACACCCTGTGTATGAATATAATGCACAGATGGAACATAATAGGTATTGCACAGTTTAATGAAGATACATGATTCTTAATAATTGTTAATATTTACTAGCATATAATAATGATGTTTGAAATTCTTGCTGTTATATTATAATAATAATGATGATAAACATACTGCTATAAACTACCATCTCTTTATTCAACTATACTGACTGAACTGATTAAATTATTATTACAATTATTATGATAATTGTTGTTTATTTCTGTTGTTATATTAAAAGTAGTATTTAAGCAGTAAGTCTTATATTAACCAAACCTAACTATACTGACATAAACTACCATCTCTTTATTAAACTATATTCTTATTGTCATAAATATTATTATTACTGTTATTATTGTTGTTGTTGTTGTCTCCCATAAACATGAGTGCAGTTCTGCAGCAGTCACGACAGGGGGCAGCCGCTCACAGCCAACACAGAAAATACCAGAAGGAAAATCCCGTGTGAAGTTGCCATTGACTCATGGTTTTAAAAACCTCCGCCCCTCCAGCCAATCAGAGAAGAAAAACACGGAGCTGCGTGTGCGAGTTGCTGGGTCGAACACACAACACCAGAGTGGGTCGGTGGTCGGTGGTCGCAGCTACAGACGGTCAGTGAGTCTCACTACGACTCTTCTCCTCCACACACGATCCTATTCTCACCGTGTTGTTACGCAGTTGACGGATTAAATCGACGCAGCCTGACAGTTGTTGACCGAGCTTTACGCGCTGTGTGTACTTGTATTCCTCCTCTCATTGACGTGTTGTGTAGTCACCGAGTGTGTGATGGAGACACACTAGGTGTAAAGTGCACGTTCTGTTCGTGCATGTGATCGTGACTCGTGTTGTCACGGTTAAATCGTGGAGTTTGGCCTTGTGACGCAGCTGCTCCTTCCTCTCTGACACGGAGCATTCGAGCTAACGCAGCGTCAGCCATTGTTTGTCAACAGTGGGACTCGTGAATGAATGGAGTAGGGGGGGGATGGGGGAGCGTGTTGCGTCTGGACTTGTTGTTATTGACGCATGTGTGATCACTGATGTCTCCTCTTCCACCGCGCAGGGTTCTCTCTCTCTTTGTGTTTCTGCAAACTCTTGTTTCCTTCTGCACCAACATGGCAGCTGACTGTGTGGCCTGGCTGAACGCGAACCCCGTAGGTGAGTAAGAGAGAGTGTGTGTGTGTGTGTGTGTGTGTGTGTGTGTGTGTGTGTGTGTGTGTGTGTGTGTGTGTGTGTGTGTGTGTGTGTGTGTGTGTGTGTGTGTGTGTGTGTGTGTGTGTGTGTGTGTGTGTGTGTGTGTGTGTGTGTGTGTGTGTGTGTGTGTGTGTGTGTGTGTGTGTGTGTGTGTGTGTCAGACGCAGAGATTCAAATGCTCCATCAGCTCAATGTGTTGTGAGGCACCGGGACTGTTTTTTCACGCGGATGTGGTTCATTACTTCCTGTTGGTTCAGTGATCGTGCACACAGCCTTGATTTCGTTCTGCTCATCATCCTGCCTCAGTGACTGCAGACAGACATTGAACGTGCACCCCCGACACAAGTATGACTGCTCCAAGAGCTGCTCATTCACTGTTGGTCAAGTAAACACATGTTAACATTAACTTTCTTCCCTTTTTTTGTGTGCTTGTATCCAACAGAGCCCGGGGACCTGAGCGACTCCTTTCTATCTGGTGATGAAGACAACGGCAGGCCGGCTGTCTCCAACAAAAACGGCAGCAGTGAGATCAACGGCAACTGGCTGCTGTCGTCCAGCAGCAGCGTCCAGGAGGCCCGGCTCAAGGCCAAGGCCAAGCGGAGGCTGAGGAAGAACTCCTCCAGGGACTCTGGCCGAGGAGACTCGCTCAGCGACAATGGGGACGTGGTCCGGGGGTCCTCCGCGGCTCCCACCAGCCCCAAGAGCAAGCTGCTGGACAGGAAGTCCAGACTGGGAAAGGGCAGAGGCCTGCCGAAGAAAGGTACGACCATGCAAACAATATGACACCACATACATCAGATGTTTCAGTTTCCCTGGAATCTCAAAGGGTAACGTCTTTCTTGCTGGTCACTGCCTGGGGGGGGGGGTCCAGTGCTTCAAAGTGGACACAACCCTCCTCACTGTTGGACCCACAGTTGTCTTCATCTGGTGGTTTTCCATCTCTGAGCCATAAAGCAATTACCTTGTAAACAAATGGCTGTGTGATCTGGAGCAGCTCGCACCAATTTAAACGGCCTCAGGGTTTTTTTTTATAGCCATTTGCTCGGTCAGGCTTTTGTGGAAATTTCCACGTGAGGTAAAATACAGAGTGATATAAGTGATATTTTATCAATGTATACGATGTGACTTGTTACCACAAGTACCTACAGATACATAAATGCAGTTCTTAATTGAAGTTAATGTATTTGTTCCCGGGGGACCAGTTATGCTTATGGATTTGATGTGTTGTCTGCTGAAGTTACATGAGCTTGTGTGATACATTTGTTAGTGTGTGTGACGCCACTTGTTATAGCATCAGGCATTCAGTTGAAAACGTTGCATAATGGCTTACTGTGATTCCCTGTCCCATTTATAAAGCAAGCCTTAAGATAGATCCTGTAATCTGCCGTCCTCCTGCTCCCAACGGTCTGCTGCACACAACATGAATACACAACATGAATACACACCAGAAATGCACAAGTGGATCAGAATGTAACATCTCACTGCAGATCTTGCTCCAGCGGTGGAAGAGTACACATGTCCTCACAGTCTGCAGAACAGTATGTTCACTCTGCTCTTCTCATGGGCAGTAAAACTGGAACAAGTGTGTTTTCTCTTGGCCCTGTGCCTGTGTCTGTTTCTTTTCTGGTTACATAACAAAACTGCACCGTCAGTGGTGCCCAGTGGAACACTAGCTGCGTGCTGTCCTCCACGCATGTCAGTTTTTGAAAGACAACTACGGAAGATTAGCAGAAGTAGAACGGGTGGCTCCCACAACCGACGTGGGCTGCACTAAATATAGTGGCACGATAAATGTGACATACTGTGTGGGACTAATGGGGGTTTAAAGCATGTTGCACAAGCTGCTTTTGGAATTGGGCTTCTTAAACTGTCTGCAATCTGTTGGGGCTTTGCCTCAGAGCCAGCAGATGTTTGTTTGTATAACGAGCACCACTGAGGTGTCACCTCCCCAAATACAGGGATTATGTGTGCATGTTTTTTGTGCTGTGAGAAAAAAAAATTAACATGAGAAATGGTAAACATCACCCAGAGTTAATGATCCATGGAACATTAATAACACTATTATAACAACTGTGTTAGAACTGTTTTGACCCCTGGGCAAGACCTTTCTGATTCTAACACATGGCTTTAAAAATAATAGGAAAATCAGAGAGAAAATTGTTGTATTTTTCTAATTAAGTAGGTTTACTTTGTGTTCGGTTGATTCACTCAAGAGTTTATAAGGCACACATTTCCCATAAGCACACAGAGAAAATATTTTGTGCGCACAGTTCACCAGACACACACAACACGAGGCGCACACAGCCAGGACGTTGACGTTACAGTGACAGCAACGATCCAAATTTATGGTCCGACCCTATTGATTCAAAACTAAACAAGTGTGATTGTGAATGATCCGTTTCACTAGTTGATCATTAACACATCAATGATCATCTTGAGTTTATTTCCTCTCCACAATGGAGATGCAGCACAGAGGTGGTCGGGTCATAGATTTGAAATAAATCAATTAATAGCTTTTTTTCAATCAGTTATTATAAGTAATAAAAACCTTTAATGAGACCAGTACAATCTTTCTGTTGAGTACATGACATCATGCGGTGTAAGTTTCAACATCAACACCCCAGCTTCTCATTTGGATGGCTTTCACTCTGAACACACAAGTATCATTATTCACTTTCATTCTCTAGCAAGCAGGAATTGAGAACACACAAACTTAGTTTTTGTTTTGTTTTTTCAAACAAGACAACTCATGTTTCAGGTATCCAAGATATGTGGGCCAGGAAACTTTTTCAAAAGGACACGGCCATATTGCTTTTACACAAGGGCTTGTAATGCTGTCAGATATCATGTCTAACATTGTCACTGCGGCAGGTGGGGCTGGAGGAAAAGGTGTCTGGGGCCGATCCGGTGAAGTTTATCAGCTGGAGCAGGTGGATGCGAAAGATCCCAATTATGACGAAGCTCAGGTAACAACACCAGTGTCGAGTGATCACATGTAAAATCCACTGGAGCTTATGTGACATGTTAAGGACCTTTTACGCCGTGCAGATGATAACATGTACTGTAAATAAAATTGATCCTAATGTACATAGTTTCTATTATTTGTCTATGCAGTGGATACAATTAGAAAAATGTCATATGGGAGACTAATTGTGATTATGTTCTGACAGGAGAACTGTGTGTATGAGACTGTGGTCCCTCCACTGCAAGAGAGGGACTTTGAGAAGACTGTCGCCCCCATAGTGCAGGAGTACTTTGAACATGGGGACACTAATGAAGTGGCTGTAAGTGTCCCGACATTTTGCCCGACTGACCGTGGATGTGCTTAT
Organism: Limanda limanda; assembly: GCF_963576545.1. Taxonomy (NCBI): domain Eukaryota; kingdom Metazoa; phylum Chordata; class Actinopteri; order Pleuronectiformes; family Pleuronectidae; genus Limanda; species Limanda limanda. The sequence goes on along the minus strand of NC_083637.1, from coordinate 21,500,280 downwards.
GTATCGCAACACACTTTACAAACGGCTGTAAAAAGTAACGAGAATAAAAAGATATTAATATTGTGACATGTTGGCGCTTCTCTCCATGTCCAGGAGCTACTTGCAGAACTGAACCTGGGGCCCATGTGCAGTGAGGTGCCCTCATTGGCTGTGTCGCTGGCCCTGGAGGCCAAAGCCAGCCAACGGGAGCTCACCTCCAGGCTGCTGGCCGACTTATGTGGACCGGTCCTGTCACACAGCGACGTGGAAAACTCCTTCGACAAACTTCTCCGAGAGCTGCCCGACTTGGTCCTGGACACACCCGGAGCCCCACATGTGAGTGGAGAAGAGAGAGAGAGAGAGTGTTTGTGTGCACTTGTAGCCTAGTTTCCAGCTTAATTAATAATAGGGTGTTAAAGTTATCAATAAAGATTTTAAAATGGCCTTGCATCACAAGCTGCTTTCAGAACTCCAGATAAACCCTGGACTTTTTGCTGCCAACATCGTAGTAAAAATTTTGGAGATTGAAAAGGACCTGTAACTTTTGTTTCCATCTAGAACGTGTAGACAAACTGATCTGCAGAACCAAAACACTCTTGAGCTGAAAGTATAGTTTCTGTTTGTGGTGTTTGAGTTTTCTACACAGTCTGGGGAATCAGGGGAACAACGCCGTGGTTTGTTAGTGTGTGTGTGTGTGTAGTTATGAGGCCCAATATTGGTCCAATACCATAATTGTGAGGACATTTTGGCTAGTCCTTAAAAATTCCAAGGGCTGTTTGATGGCTAAGACTTGGTTTTAGAGATAGAATTGGACTGGGTTAGGCATTTAATTGTGATGATTAAGGTTAGAGTAAGGGGCTAGGGAAGGCATTATACCGATCACAACTATAGTGAAACAAATGTGTGTGTGTATTTGAGCTCTTCCCTTTTCAGTCTGCACAGACATGAGATCTCTGACCATTGTCTGCCTGTTCTCACAAAATGCAAGCTCAGCAAAGGGTTATTGGTCATCACACCCACCCACACACACACAAACACACACACACACACACACAACCCCTCCTTTCACTGTCTCATTCAGTCTCACTGGTCATTTCTGTCCCACAGATAGAGGGGCATTATGACTCCGCCCTGCCCCCACCTACTTCGCTTCACCCTTTCACTCTCTGGTTCCCAGACACACACACACACTCACACACTCTCTGCTCTCTTTCTCCTCATATGCCTGCCAGTCTAGCCAGAGCCACAGATCAGATGAGCTGGAGCTGCTTGTTGTCTGTGCAGAAACAATGTTGGGTGATGAGCGCAGGCTTTGTGGAGGCCAGAGGAGCAAAGCCAGCTCTTTAGTTTTCTCTCAATCATGCACTCAAACTACTGTAAACAAACTCATGCACGTGCCCCTGAGGCCACAGCCTGTCGGGTCAGTCATTTCATGGTCTCTGTTTTTTTCAAACTGAAAGAGCTTTGTAACACTAAGTTTTTTGTCCTAAAATTAAACATTTTTAAAGTAATGTTTAAATTAAATGTCTCCTCATCACCTCTATTGTTTCCGGCTGCTCCTCGAAGTAATGAAAGTAAAATAATCATTGTGTTGTAAATCTGATTTTCACCTTTCATAATATAGAAAATATACACAAATTACCAGATTTCAAAAATAAAAATGAGATGAGGTCTAATGAGAACACCGGTGAATTGAGTGTCCATCAACTGTTCAGCACAATGTGGTGCTGTGTAATTTGTTTGTTTTACATTTTTTTCTCTTTTGTTTCTCTTCCAGTTGGTGGGTCGGTTTATTGCTCGGGCTGTTAGCGACCAAATATTGTCCAAGGGCTACATTGAAGGTTACAAGGGCAAAGTTGACTGTGAATACTCAAGGTATGTGACTGTAAGCAAAGCTCTCCTGCTTGTGATTAGAGTTTCCTGTCTTATGTTCTATCATGATCTTTTTTTAAAAAAACATGTAACTTCCTGTGTCATGCCCAGAGTTTATGTTTGGGTATGTGCGCAAGTGATTAGAATCGCTGCTCATGATAAGAGGGGATTCAGTCAGTAGTGTGGAAGCTTACTATATAAATATATACAGTCAAGTTCAAATCTGTTTAAAAACAATCAGTAGTTGTATGTGATATGAGGAACAATATCCACAACAATGACGTCAATCATAGTAAAAATAGTAAAAAAAAAGTCTGAGTGAGATGAGACAAGTACATATTTGTTTTTACTATAAAAACTTACTTTTTGAGACTTCAGTGAGGAAGGTATGAAACAGCAGGAGATTCTTAACTGAATTTACATGTAAACAAAATAAATAAGTTAGTGTTGCAGTGTTACAACCTAAACCCCCCAAATCATGCCTGTTGTTTTGTTCTGATCTCTCAGGGCGGCACTGGACCGGGCAGCCGTGCTGTTGAAGATGAGTATGGATGGGCTTCGCATCGACAACCAGTGGGGGTCAGGGGGGGGCCAGAGACCTGTCACACAGCTCATCAAAGAGGTAAAGGGTTTCTTGTAGATTAGACTCCTCTTAATAATGATAATAGTAATGTACTCTGTTTAGTAATAGTAAACCTGTTGTTTCTCCCCCAACAATTCCCAAAGATGTTTGTTGCCTAAAACTCTTTTGGGGCTATGAGAAAATGAAACCCCACAGGTTAATAATGGTAGTTGAATCTCTCCTCTTCCAGATGAACCTGCTGCTGAAGGAGTACGTTCTGTCTGGAGACCGCACGGAGGCTGAGAGATGCCTGAGAGATCTGGAGGTTCCACATTTCCACCATGAGTTTGTGTACGAGGTAAATACTTTGATGCACTACAGGTGTACACGATGGTAAAGAAGTCGAGTAAAACCTTTTTTCAACCTGAAAAATAATAAACATTGCTTAAGATTTTGAAGCCAATCCATTTGCTGTAGCTACTATAGAAAGTTGTTGGTGCTAATACAAGGCTGTAAATATTCCGGCCTCTTCCCTCAGGCTGTACTGATGGTTCTGGAGTCCAAAGGAGAGAAGACTTCCAAAATGGTTCTGCAGCTCCTGAAGTCACTCTCCGCTTCCTCCATCATCACCGTGGACCAAATGAGAAGGGTAGGCTGCCACCTGGTGTTCAAAATGTTTTACAGCATGGTATTATTTCAGCAGGAACCAGTTTATTTGTTTGTCTTTGAGATCGTTTCTTATCCATTTGTTTTTTTCTTTCACAGGGCTATGAAAGAATTTACATGGACATTGCTGAAATCAACATCGATGTCCCTCGTGCGTACTTCATACTGGAGCAATTTGTGGATATGAGCCTCAGTATGGGAGTCATTGATGTGAAGTCCAGAGATCTCTGTCCCTGTCGGTAAGTACCCTGGCTTTCTCAGACACGCACCTTCATTTGACCTCTGAAGGAAGATCTTCATTTTGTGACCTGTCTCTCGTTCAGAGGCCGGAAGAGATTCGTCAGCGAGGGGGACGGTGGCGTCGTCAAACTTGAAAGCTACTGAGGCGCCCTTTTTACTGCATGTGCCACAAGAAGAAGAAGCTACTTTTTTACTGACGTATTTTTCAAGATAGTTGGGTACAATATTTCTCCTTCTAACAGTCAAAAGAATCTACATTTTTGAAACTGGGGTAGGCTAAAAAAAAATCTGCACTTTCCGATTAAGACTGAAGATGACTTTCTCCAAGGTTTTTCACTAGACATTTAAATAAGCTAACCCTTGAAGTGCCACACCTCTCAGTGTCCATCGCTCCATGTTGTTTTGTACAGTATTTTCTTGATTTCACTGCCACTCCTTCTGTGTTTTCTGGAACGCAGTGTTTGTACAGAGATGACTGCTTTGTGTCAAGAGCTTTACAAAGGGGTTTGAAAAAAGAAATATAGGTTGCGAGTTCAGTATAATACTGGCTCCCTAACTAGCTGCTCTTTCTATGCTGTGCTTGTCTCTTTTTCGTCTCTATACCCTTTAATATCACACAAAGATATAATTTCTGAAGGTTTAAGACTTAACAAAAAACAAATATCAATCGGGTAACTCCACAAAATGGTGTCGAGAGTGTTTATTTTTATATATCAGGAATACTGGTTTGTGAAATGTATTGCTTATTGTTTGTTCATTAAACCACTATTAAATAATCCAAGCCTGCTTTTGTGAATGTCACAATATTAACACACGCAACCAACCACATGTTGGAACTAAACTCTTGCCTCTAACACATTCATTCTACCCTACATTCATGCAAATGTCTCTGCAACCAACCATATTGAGGTTAACTGGCCTGCAATAAACATAATGATTATTGATAACATGCATCAAATCATGAACACTAAGAAGAGGTGTGTAGTGATGAGGCTTACGTTGACTACTCTCACCGCTCAGCTCCAAACATCAACCTCTTCATGTTGCATGTCACTGTCTATAAAAATACCTAATCTATTAGTGATTGAAAATACTGTGCCCTCCTTCTAAAGGAATGTTCTACCAGTCTGGCTGCTTCATGCTGTAGCAAGTCCTCCATAGAGCGTCTACTGTGGCTGCTCCTTCATCGACAGCTCCTGCTGTTTGACGGCCTCTTGAGCCTCCATCTGCATCTTCTCCAGTTTCTCCAGGGTGACGGATTTGAGTGGGAGCAGCTTTGGCTTACAGAGAACCATGGTAGGGACGTCTTCCATGGAAAGCTGCCCTGTGGATGTAAAGAAAGAAGAATCCCTTAACCTCAACCTTAGTTCTCACATTACTACAACTAATCTAGATTTAAATGTGAAGATAAATGAGGAAACTGAGGTGCAGTGTTGCTGTTTTTTACTTCTGCCAAGGAGGGGATGTTTTCAGTTTCTCTCTGGTAGTTAGCAGGATTACACAAAAACTACATAAACAGTTTACCACGAAACTTGGTGGAAAGATGTTGTACAGATCAGGAAAGAACCCATCATTTTGGTGTGGAGCCATCCTTAAATTTTAACAGTGCGAGATAAGATGTTTTTACCAATTTCTATTGATTTATCAGAGAATAATTAATTGATCTTGTTGAAAAACAAAACGGACATGTTCATGGCACTGCTACTCATTAGTATGTGTGACTAGTTTTAGATCAAAATAAAAATCTGTATGCATGTTATATTTGTAGGCTCTAAGTTGTGGCCCATCACATGCCAGTTTTTAAATGCATGTAGCACTGGGGTTCAGTCTCCCTGCATGAAACATGTGGACAGTTTGGACCTCTGCTGCTCTGCCTCTGAACAGCCTGTACATATTAAAAGCCATTACTCTAGAAATCCATTATTATCCAGCTTTATATTGCGAAAAAGTCAATGATGCTGCGCTGCAGAGGAGGCGCACACAGCACCCACTGACTGATTTTGCAAGCTTTTGCAGATTTCTGAACAGTTCCCATGTTGTATCAGGCTCCACAAACAGCCTTTTGTTTGGAAACCACTGCTGCCAAAGGAGCTAATGGCTTCGGCACAAACCTTGTTTAGGCAGAACTTCTCTGAATATTGACTTGACTTCTGGCATTGTGTCTCCAAAGTGCGTGCTGAAAGGTAAATATATATTAGTTTACTTCATTTAACTAAATTGAATTCAGCACAGATTCATGAATACAAATGCAAAACCCAGAAAGAAAGAAAAGACCAAGATTCAAAACGATGACGCTGTGAAACCAGAAAGAAACTAGCTGCTGCCAATAAACAATAGGTGTTTTCTCAGCTGATCATAAAAGGTGAAATGTGACGCAGGGATCAGTCACAATAAAGAATCGGTGCCACAAGCTTTGCAAGGAACATATTTAAATGCAGAGCGAGAATACTGGAGTTTCAGTGACACAGAATAAATGATATTAAACTATGAATTAAGCAGTCAGGCGACATCAATAACATCCACCACTGATAACACCAGATCCTCCTGAGGGGGAATGTAAGTTAGCATTAGCTCATTCTGTTGAAAGTCTTGCAACCATCTGAAATGCAGCTTTTGCAGTGTGTCACGTTCACGTTCTCGTTGTGTTCAGTTCTCAATCAGCGTCACTTCTCCTAATGAGCGAATCTACCATCGCGAACCTCTTCGATCTCACTCATCCGGCTGAGGGCTAGCAGGGGTTAGCATGCTACCTAGCTACATAGCTACCCAGGCCCAGCTGAAGCGACGGCACCGTCCCGCGGTCAGATGGAGTCTCCGCCTCTACCCGCACACTGCGATGTGTCGTCCCCCCCCCCTTGTGTCTGACCACGTTTAATCACAAAACTCCGCGGTAAACACAACACACAACAACATTTAGTGACGCACCGGGCCGAGGATCACAGCGGTTGTCAAGCCAACGAGTCCGCGAGTCATGTGACCCCCCTCTTCCTTCACCCACTGACACCTGCAGAGCTCAGACACGAATTCATCTGCTAGAGGAGCAGCTGTGGAGGACTGTCCGTGTAACACTCTCTATCTGAATACAGACAAATACACTGTTTAACCCTTAGGTGTCTTATCAATCTTTCTTCAACCATTGTACACTTATCTAGGAGTTTTAATCGGTATGTAAATAAATAAACTCTCTCTCTCTCTCATACACACATACATACACACGCACACACGCACACACACACACACACACACACACACACACACACACACACACACACACACACACACACACACACACACACACACGCACACACAGATCCATATCCATGTTCGTGCATATCCTCCTTGTGTCTCAGTGTGTAAGATTTAGGTGAAAGAGATCTATTGAATATAAAATAATCCCAGTGATGTGTTTACTGGGGTGTGTTCATTGTTGTTGTTTTTTTACCCTAGAATGGTTCCTTTATACTGAAATACTTCATATCAGGAGAGGGTCCTCTCTACAAAGATCTCCAGACTGGACAACCTTAACACCTTATGAGTCTTTATAACAACTAAAAGCTATGACAGGTTCTCACTCATGTTTGGAAGGGGAGGGTGAGGTGAGGGGTATTCAGCTGCAACATAACACTTTACCACTAGATGTCACTAAATTCTACACACTGAACCTTTAACTTACGTCACATAGATTTCCTGGAAACACAACCACTGTTACTACTAACCTAACTCCAACCTTGAACCAAACCTATGTCTGGATCCTCAACATTTGATAATATACATAATGGGGACTTAGTTTTTGAGAAAGAAGTAAAATCCCCATAACGTGACTATGTAAACAGATATAGAACCCACAACATGGGTAATACATGGACTCCACATACTACATTGATTGATTGATTGACATTGGCTCTCTCTGAAGTTTCTACGTCTATTTCCCCTCTTTGTATGTTTTTTTGGGGTCGTTTTTCCTTACTGTAGTTGAGGGATAAGGACAGAGGATGTCACACCTTGTTAAGCCCTGTGAGACAAATACAGATTTGTGAATATGGCCAATAGAAATAACACTTGATTGATCGATTAAAAGTGAGTCACAAAGTGAGGTCCTGAGGTCACAAAGAAATCTGCTGAAGCGCACACGCACACGCACACGCACACGCACACGCACACACACACAGCTGCAAAGGAGACAAAGTAGATGCAAAAACAGAACCATGATTGAATATAGTCAGGATGCAACACATTTTTAAGAAGAAAATAAAAATGTTTGGTTTGATTACCTTTTGTTGGGACTTTTAATGTACAGTCACTTGAAATAATACTAACTGAATACACTAAATAAACAATACATAAAACAATTAAACGTAAATTGATTTCAAATTATCTGAACTGCGATAAGCCGTTTCACTTGCAATAGAGAAAGCAGGATATGGGAATTGGGAACCATATCATATCCACAATGACCCTTTTACAGTTTGACAGGATAAAACTTCCCCCTAAGAAAATTATTATATTCTGTCCCGAGAAACACACACACACACACACACGCACACACAGTCTTTTTGTTTATGTGTGGAAGTCTCGTTCCTAGTATCGTGATAGCGGGGGCTAGGCGTGCGAGTGACGCAGTTCGGAGTGGGGGGGGGAGGAGGGAGCGCAGCGAGCAGCAGTGTAGGAGAGAGGAGGAAGCAGCGAGGATGGCGGAGTCACACCTCTGAAGGTAAAACACTTTTATTATCACATTAGCAGTGGACGCTGTGTCGCCCCCGACCCCGCCCGCCCCCCCGCGGCCTGCTCACGCACCTCCCCGCAGCTCACGCACGCACTCAGCCTCCCGTTTCGGTGCGTGAGAAACGCATAAAGTGTCATTCCGCGGTGGCGAGTACGAACGCACTCTTTTGTTCAGCTTCGGAATGGCCGCTGTTTTTCACTGTGTTTTCTTTTTTTTCCTCCGCTAATGCTCACCGCGGAGACCCCGCTCGGACACCCCGGTAGTTAGTGGCACCCAGGCGGGGCTCGGCGGCCGCTCTGCCGGGAAACGAAGCCCCTGCGCCGGGCTGGGCTCCTCCGGTGGCCCCTGCCCGCTGGAGCTCAGCTGGCCGCAGCGGAGGCTTCCCCCTCCGCGGCCGACGGCTCGGTCCGACCGCCGCTCTGCTCGGGCCTACCCTCGCACAGTTAGCCGTGCTGAAAGACACATCTCCCCGCTGGGTGGAGGTGAACGTGTCGGGGGGGAAACCTCCACACCCACGGCCCCGTCGCCCACGCACAATCACAGCTGTTTGATTTATCTCTCCTCCCCGGGCCGTGATGTGAGTCCTCTCGCTGAAATCGTGTTAGCCGGCGGTGCTAACTTGTCCGCTAGCTGCCGTTAGCAGGTTAGCAGTCTGGCACCACTGACGTTTGCTTGGCTGTTGACGTTTAGCTTAGCTGCTTTTATTTCCTGCCTTGTTGTCAGTGGTTAGCAGGAGCAGCTTGTGTGTGTCTCTCTCTTCTCGGGCTGGAGATATTAGACGGAGACATTCCCCTTGTTTCAGCTTCAAGGCGGACTTTGCTAATATTAGACATTTTCCTCCAGCGGGAGTTAGCTAACGACCATTAGTTATCTGGTAGACGCTGGGTTAACGGTCAAACCTTATCATGTAGCACTGTCCGCGTCGATGCAGGCTAACCAGTGACTGCACAGCATCGGCAGCCTCGATGTGTTTTCCTCGGTAATAGGTTAGTTGATTCGTCTCGGAAGGTGACCTGACTTTTGGAAACATTCACCCTTTTGGTCGTTTAATCTGTTTGCAAGGATTTGCCAGTGGCTCACGTAGCCATGAAGCTAGCCCCTTCCTGTGCAGTGGTGTTCAGCAGCTGGGAGCTGCCACCTCACCTCTGTCAGGCTGCTTAGTCTCTAACATGAACCTTTAACATTAACAGGCCACGGTCAGTCCTTGTTGTTGTTTATTGTTTAGCACTAACAAACTGTCAAGCAGCAACATGAGCTGGATTTTAGTCCTGATATAGTGTTATTTTTATATCAGATATTTTTACATTTTCTTCACACACACACACACACACACACATGCTGTGTTTTATTCTCATATCGGCCAACATTGTTGCGTTTCTACTTTGATCCAGAATTGTAATGGATCAACATAAGCTGGAGAACATTAGACTGTTCTACTTGGGTCTAATGCACTGGCATCAGATGGTTTCAAGATATCCTTAATGGAAAATTAATTGGTCTCCTGCATTAGATTTTCTTCAAAGCTGTATACGAGTCAGGATTCATATTATTTGCATCTACTGAATGAGTTCTGCTAACTCAATGTAAGTCACAAAAAAGTTTTGTCCCAACTGACCCGTCTGTCGATGGCTACGTCCAATGACGCCTGTAAATGGATTCCCTCACACCTGGATGCGAGGGCCTTTAAACAGACTCTGCCCATCAGTGGTGCACTTTTTGACATTTAATTAAAGACATTTAATATGGCTACAAAGTGATTCTAACATTTCGTGCACAACAAGTTATTTACATCTCTGCAGATCTGTTGGCTTTCGCGTGTTGATGCAATCCAGTCATTACATTCATGAACAACTAGTGAGCCCTTTCTTAAGCTTGTCATGTATGGGATAAGTCACTGAATCACATGAATTCCTTGTTCTGTGGTTTTCTAACATAGTTATTACCCATAGATTATTCTTTTCCTCTCACTCTTGCTTTTTTGGTTCGCTGAAGACAAAACCTTCCCTGCTTTCCTTTTTTCTTTCTTTTTTTTTTTTTTTTTAGAAACCACTGCATTCATTTGAAAGTTGCATTAGATGCATCTGCATTATCTGGACAAACAAATATACAGCTTGTTATCATGGTAAAATATCAACAATAACATGAAAACCAAAAGTATGTTCCTAAGAATTATGTATGAACTGAACTTGCTCAGTTTGATCTTCAACTTTTCCCTCTGGTCTCATTTGTTCTTTTATTAGGTTGAAGATAAAAACATTAGTTGAGAAATACAGGGATGAATTTATACAGATACCATTACACAGTCTGTTATAAACAGAGGATACATCAGGCCAGGCACATGGAGAGTATAGCCATAAAAGGAAGTTGCCTGCACAGTTTGGATTGGCCCAGCAATCAGGCTGGCCTGGCTATTCTCATTTTATGTTAATGATTATTTTGTACGTGGCTATGCCTATTCTGGCCTGTTCTAGACTTGCATCTTCTTATTTATGATTTGAAAGAACAGTATATACATTTTCTTTTATTTACAGAACACACCTTTAGGCTTTCTATCATGCAAGGGGTGCTGCTGTTGACCCAACATTTTTTTCAACCAAAAGGTCATATGACCTGTTGTTGTGGGGACTTCATGCTTTGAAGGCCACTTCTAAAGATTACTCTCAGCAGTCCTAACCTTTTCACTTAGCTCTGATCCTCAGCCAAACCTGCCTCTCTTTTTCACCACAGCTTAGCTTGTACTAGTTCTAGAGAGTATTACACAGTCACTGAGGAACAACAGAAGTGGAGACTAAACAGAGACGGGCCCGCCAGAGACATTCTGGCTCAGTTCATCAGCTAAGGGTTGTTTGTTTCATCTGACTGCGAGTCAATTTGCAGTGTGATTGTTGCAGTTCAGACTTTATAGGTGAATGCTAAATAGCTGAATGCATGTCTAGGTGGGGCTTGAAATCTTACAGTAATGTCAACACCCGCTTGGGCATGTTTGTTTAGTAGGAGCAAGTTGGAGTGAGGTTATGCTCAGTACATTCAGCAAATTTGTGTGGACTGGTACACGCAGTACTGTTTAAGTCATTGTAGGAACAACCCACCAAACCTGTTAGAAGTGTTTTACTGTCGTAACCTTTTAAAGAGGAATATTTTCAAGGCTCCTTTTTCATTTGTTGATTTCAGTTTTTTTTTTTACATGCAGCTTACATTGCACTTTTAGCACACACCAGGCCCTTATATTTGTTTCCATAATTGATCGTTTAAATATATTGGTGTTCTTTCACATTGTTTCCTATGAAAAATGCATAATATCTGTTCCAAGAGGAGTTTTCTGTGTGGATTTATGATGGCAGGAAAGCTCGCAGTGTCTCTTTTTAGGCCCTCTGTCTTTCTAGAACAATACAAGTTTTCAGCTAACAGCAGTTTATAAGAGGTGTGGTTTTTCTGCAAAATGTCACTGAAACACACATACAACAAGGAAGCTGCCCACCGCATGTTCCCACATACATTGCCTTCTGCGACACGTCATGGTCTTTAGTTTTTAAAATTGCTTACTTCTGTTGGAGCTCACTCACCCATTGTTCTCAGTGTGCAGCGCCAGTTATTTGATAGGGTGAAGGGAGGAATTTGTGAATGCTGCCCACCAGAACAAACAAACAAAGTATTGAAATTGAATTGGACTTTTAAGATCAGAAACTTCCAGACGGACAAGTCAACTGTTGAATTGAATAATACTGAGAATATTTGTGTGAAAATTATATTTATTTTTTCCTCCCAAACAGCAAATCTTCGAGGGATTAAAAAAACAACTTCGATGACCTTTGCAGCCTGAAAGAACTTCTGTCTGAAGGTCCTGAGATTGTATGCAGTCCAAGAACTTAAGCATGTGGACCATGGATGTCACAATCCTGCTACTTAAAAGGATTTTTTCTTCCATGGCATTTTAACAAAGCAACAGAATATACAACTATCCAAAAAGCCTTGGATCACTGGGCCTTTATTTCAAGGATAATCATAAATGTGTGGACCTGCACAGGGATGTTTTCTTTAAAGGCCTCCTTGGCTCTGTGTGTCCCCTTTTTCCCAAATAAGTAACCTGACAGAAGAGACTCCCATGAGCAACTCTGCAAGGGGCCCGATAACGTCGACATGAGTAGTACTTTAGGCAAAGAAAAAGATTCAAAAGAAAAGGACCCTAAAGGTGGTCCAGCAGGGAAAGAAAGGGAAAAGGAGACCAAGGCTCTGGCCAGTTTGGTCAAGGATGGAGGCAAAGAATCGAAGACCAAAGGGAAAGATGCCAAAGAAGGAAAGAAGGACACCAGCAGTTCAACACCGGGTGTTGCCTTCTCCGTTGACAATACGATTAAGCGGCCAAACCCGGCAGCAGGTACTCGCAAGAAGTCCAGCAATGCCGAGGTGATCAAAGAACTAAACAAGTGCAGGGAAGAGAACTCAATGAGACTGGACCTATCTAAACGGTCCATTCATATGCTACCCACTTCCATCAAGGAGTTGACGCAGCTCGCTGAACTCTACTTATACAGCAACAAGCTGCAGAGCCTGCCAGCTGAGGTGGGTTGCCTATCAGGCTTGGTCACACTGGCCCTGAGTGAGAACTCCCTGACCAGTTTACCCGACTCACTGGACTCCCTTAAGATCCTTCGAATGCTCGACCTGCGGCACAACAAGCTGAGAGAGATACCGGCTGTCGTCTACCGGCTGATGTCTCTGACCACGCTGTACCTGCGCTTCAACCGCATCACAACAGTAGAGAAGGACATCAGAAACCTGTCCAAGCTCACAATGCTCAGCATCAGAGAGAACAAGATTAAACAGCTGCCTGCAGAGATCGGTGAGTAAGACCAATGTGTAAAGATGGTACAAAATACATGTAGGTGGAGCAAGAAGCCCACCAATCCTCACGGTGAACACAAGTTATTGTGGAGTGCAGGTCATTTTGTGCTTATAAGGTCATCAATGTTATAACAGTAATTCATATACTATGAGCTAGATCTAGTATATTGTACACTGTCTAATTGTACTATAATAAAACTGCAAAGATGCCACCAAGAGAAATTTGTCATTGACAAGATGCTGTGAATATTGAATATTAAGATTTCTGAATCAGGAATTAAAAAAGTTCTGAATAGTTGTTGGTCCTTTGTACTGAGGCTGTGTTACTGAAAGCACTTTCATCTTAAAGTAATTAAGCATTTGAGTTTGGTTTGCTTCTTTCTGCAGGGGAGCTTTGCAGCCTCATTACTCTAGATGTTGCCCATAACCAGTTGGAACACTTACCGAAAGAGATTGGGAATTGCACACAGATAACCAACCTCGACCTGCAGCACAATGAGCTCTTGGACCTACCAGAGACTATAGGTAACTGAACTCAGTATGATTCACTGACTCAGCATTTAAGGCATTATTTTGTTTAATTGTATAAGTCTGACTTCTACTAGAGTTTTATAAAAGTTACAAATGTAAAAATGTAACGGCAAGGTTTTTTGTCTTGTCTCAGGGAATCTGGCCAGCATAAATCGCTTGGGTCTGAGATACAATAGATTATCAGCCATCCCCAGATCATTAGCCAAATGTCGAGAGCTGGAGGAGCTAAACCTTGAAAACAACAACATTTCAGTGTTGCCAGAGGTAAGTAGAACTTGGAATTTAATCTCAAATATGATTGCAGAATAATACTGAGTAATAGAAATAACAATTAGTTCCAAGCTTACTTTGTTTTTTAGCTAATATTTATTTCAATTTCTGCGTATGAAAAACTGGAAAAACAAATTGACAAACATAAAATTCATTTTTGAACTTCAACCCCTGCTGTACCTGTGGCTCTCAATGTATGGAAATGTATGTTTTTTTAATGAATTTATGCATTGGTACACCTTAGCCACAGAGTGTTACACCACACACAGTCCTTTCTTTGCAGAAAGAGTTTTCTTGAATGCCTGTTATTAACCATAGATGTGGTTTATGGTTACTAATGCATCCAGTGTAATAATCACAGCCTATAGTGATATAATCCTCTCCTTATATTGTCTCAATAAGGCCTCTGTTTCTGTAATTGACCAGGGCCTGCTTTCAAGTTTGGTCAACCTGACGAGTCTAACACTGGCGAGGAACTGCTTCCAGTCTTACCCTGTGGGTGGACCATCCCAGTTCTCCACAATCTACTCCCTCAACATGGAGCACAACAGAATCAATAAGATACCATTTGGTATCTTCTCCAGGGCCAAAGTGTTGAGCAAGCTTAACATGAAGGTACGAACATGTGCATATTTATCTCCATAAGATAAATTGATTCATAATCAAGTATAATCTCTGTAAAACTCTCACTCGGACATTTTGACTTGTCATAGTAGGATATTTTTATCATTGTCCCAGTACGTCATGGCACTCTGACAGTGAAGACATAGAGGATCCTGAAAAAGAAGCATCTGAATTGAAAATACAACTGTGTTTTCCAACTGTGACATGTCGAACTTTATTCAGTGAAAAGGCCTATGAATTTAACCTGTGTGTCAAACGTAAAATTATTAAAAATATGGAAATCTTTAACAAATCATATTTTTTGATAAATGTAAATCTGAGGTGATGAAGTCTGCCTTGTTGGTCTTGGATCAATTTCTAATATAACTGAGCTGGCACTGTAAAGGTGGATGTAAAAGGCATAAACCGAAAATGGTCCGATGACGCATCTTAATTTATTTATTAAATGGTTAAGCTGTTCATGCATTTGTAAAAGCAGCTGGTTAGGCTAAATTATCATTGTCATCATGAGACATGATGGCCATTTCAAAATCTGAAGCTCCTGATGTACATTAAATACTAACAGTGAAACTGCATTGAGAGAACTACTGTTTACTTTTGCTCAGAGCTAAGACTGTCTTAACAGCGCCTCCATCAAAGTCTGTGTTGGTTTACAACCAGTACAGACAATTCGCTTTACTTCTTGTATTTCCACCCTGGCTGTAGTAGATTTATATCTCCATTTTTTGTAGCACAAAGTGACCTAGCTGACAAAGTGCACTGCTCTGCCTCTCACACAGCATGGTCCCTGTGAAATGTCAGTTAATTTGCTTATAAAGGGAATTTCATTGTCTTCCCCAGGACAACCAGTTAACATCTCTGCCACTGGACTTTGGCACATGGACGAGCATGGTTGAGCTCAACCTGGCCACGAATCAGCTGACAAAGATCCCTGAGGACGTCTGTGGTCTCGTCTCTCTAGAGGTGAGCCTCGCGTCCACACACAGTGTATAGTAGGGATTTAGCCACCTCCTATGAATGTTTTGAAAACCAATGTGCCAGGAACTTTGCTGTCTTTCCGATGTTATATCCGTCACGATAGAGGAAAGATATCTCTGTTCAGTGTTGTTCCCAAGATGTAAAAAACAATAAATAAACAAACTTCATTGTCTTCACAGGTGTTAATATTGTCCAATAATCTTCTCAAGAAGTTACCACATAGTATTGGAAATTTGAGGAAGCTACGAGAGCTCGACTTGGAGGAAAACAAGTTGGAATGTCTGCCTAATGAAATCGCTTATCTTAAAGATTTACAGGTAAGTTTTCTACTTCTCTCCATTGGCTCTTAATAATTACATTTACATAAGGCCTATTTTCAAGTAAAAGCTTAGGACTGAGATGCCTGTTAGACAAAGCAGATGAGTTTTTTCCCCCCAGTTATTTTCTTACTCCGAAATTAGACCAAGAGATTCTTCCAAGAACAAATGAGACCCTTAAACATTGGATTAGACATCAGTTAAATTTAAATAATACATAACCGCTATAAGTTACAGGTTGGAGATGAACTCAAAGTTGTGAAGTGTCACTACATCAAGTTAAAATTTAAAACTATTGTATTAACAATTATTTAAGCTTTATGGAAGAAGTTCCCTGGCATTAGATCTGAAGAATGGTCAGTGATTTTGTATCTTAGTCAACGATAAATGGTTTGAATATCTTGACAATCTAAGCGATCATTTTAATGTCCACTCTGTTTAACAGTTAGTGGTAAATGTCTGTCTAGTTTCAACAAAGGTATAATTTTTTTTGCCTGTGAATTTACTTGATTTCTTTTCTCACTCAACATCCTGTGTTTTCACTCTTTCATTAGAAATTGGTGTTGACAAATAATCAGCTGACTACGTTACCCAGAGGCATCGGCCACCTCACCAACCTGACTCACCTGGGTTTGGGAGAGAACCTGCTGCAACACCTTCCCGAGGAGATTGGTAGATACTCATTTCTTCCTCTACATGTTCGCGGCTTGAAAAATATTACTTTACTCCTCACTGCTTCAGACAATAGCTGTTTCTTTAAGTGGTGGTAGGGAACCAGAGCTGATCACGACTGATCACGACTGTGTATGTTTCTACTTCTGGGAGATTGGTGGGAATTGGACAAATTCAGCAACTTGGCTCTAAAAACACAATTGGGACTTTTGGCACAAAATTCTGTCAAAAATAATTTAATTTAAAACTCTTGCTCAATTTAAACTAAACACAATTCTCTTTCCATGTTCCTTTTAAAGGATTCAGTTGCTCTCGTATAGAAGAAGTACTGTATACTTGAAAAGTAAGCAAACCAAAATAAAATAATTTTCCATAATTCTTCTTTTGGGAAAGGATACTTGTTGTCTCCCTGTAGTTTTAAGCACTGTCTCCCCACACTGAAAAAAAAAAATATATAATATATATATATATCCTGTTTACACACATTATTAGTATTTGTTTTAAACATTTAAGAAATTGTATTATCCAAAAACACAAATAAACCGTTTTTTTTTTTACCTGTAACGTTGTTCACCAATAAAAGCTAAACTTATCCATAAGGATTTAAGAGCTTAGCAGTCGACAGTATGTCCCACCTCTACTTTCCTTTGAGTGATTGGTCCAACCTGGTTAGGCTGTTTACTGCTGAGGTCAAGAGGTTAGATGCAGCTTATAAAGGCTGGAAGAAGGAGCTGAAGGTGGTTTTATTTTTAGAGTATTCACACTGGACCCAGAACTTTATACCGGTAGCGTGTTGGTCATCTGTCTTTAAGATCTCATCCACGCAGCCAGGGGTAGTAGAGTGGAGCTTGAATGGTTTGTCAATCAACCCCAGGCTCTTCTGATTGTCAATTATAATAATTGTAATCATTTTAAGGAAAAATGCTAAATATTTTTGACTGACTGTCAGATAAGATGAGTAATTTGGATACGTTAACTTGTGTCCAAAGAATCATGGTCATTTTATTTCAGTTTTTAAAATCTATCATAGATTAAACAATAAACCAAAGAGAATAATCAGTAGACTTTTTTTTGCAGACCTTAGTATCATCATTTATTTGATGTATGTATTAAGATATATTTCTATAGAAGTACTATAGCTTCTGTTTTGATGCATCAAAACAACATGTGGTAGTAGTAGTAAGAGGCCATTTCTTATTCCCAAAAATCCTATTTTAATATCTCCTTTTTAAATTTGCAAGAATTTAACATGCAACAAGTCATTGATCTTGATGAAATATATATCTGGGACATTTAAGGGAACTGATACACTGATACACTATATGAACAAAGGTATTGGGACACCTACAGGAGCTTTTATGACATTCCATTCTAAATCCATAGGCATTAACACAGAGTTGGTCCACCCCTTCTGTAGCTCCAGTATAACCACTTCAACTTTTCTGTGAAGGCTCTACAAGATTTTGGAGTGTGTCTGTGGGAATTGTTGCCTATTCATCAAGCAGAGCATTTGTGAGGTCATACACTGATGTTAGACGAGAGAGCCTGGCTCGCAATCCCCCTTCTAGTTCATTCCAAAAGTGTTGGATGGGGTTGAGGTCAGTGCTCTGTGCGGGCCAGTCAGCTTCTTCCTCATCAAACTGCCAAACCATGGCTTTATGAACCTTGCTTTGTGCACTGCAGCAGAGTCATGCTGAAACAACCAAACTGTAATCACAAAGTTGAAAGCGTATAATTGTCCAAAATGTCTTGGTAAGCTGAAGCATTAAGATTTCCCTTCACTGGATCTGAGGGGCCCAGTCCAACCAATGGCCCTGAATTCAATGATAGAAGGGTGTTTCAATACTTTGTGTCCATATAGTATATCTATGAGTGTGTACAATGTGGTCCACCTTATATGAAATTAAGGAGACTGTTGGGCCTTGGCTGAGGTATGTGATCTACTGAGTGTCATTCTACTTAAATCATGCCGTCTGGAGGCTGTATGTTTCCCTGGATGATAGTTTATATGTGAACACTGCCTGCCGTCTATCCTCAGGTACACTGGAGAACCTGGAGGAACTGTACCTCAACGACAACCCCAACCTGCACAGCCTCCCGTTCGAGCTGGCCCTCTGCAGCAAGCTGTCCATCATGAGCATCGAGAACTGTCCCCTCAGCCACCTGCCTCCGCAGATCGTGGCTGGAGGCCCCTCCTTCATCATCCAGTTCCTCAAGATGCAGGGACCGTACCGTGCCATGGTCTGAGCCAAGAGCAGCTCAATCCCAGTCCCACTTATCCCCGAAACCCTTCAGTTGCTCAGCACCCTCTCGCCTGGCGCCTCCCCCCCCACCCCCACACATTACGTGTATCATACACTGTAAAGAAAACAGACTCGCCACAATCAGCGTCGAGAGGGGAAGCGAAAGGAGGAAGAAGAGGAAAACATTTCTTTCTCCATCCTTAGGCAGAAACGAGGTGAATCTTTGTAGACCTGACTCATGTGTTCCTCCAGAGTTTATCACAGTCATTTTAGGACCCCAGCCACCCCCCTGCTCATCTTTCATTCCGAATCATACAAGAGGAAAAATATTTCCATCTCTTTGCCAAAACTGAAGATCTATAAAATTATATATATTGAGTAACTGTGAGCTAAGTGGCAAGTCTTTTAACCATATAAACCATGCTCCCATTGCCAATGTATTTACAGTAATTACAAGCATCTATTATGTGAGCAAGGATACAATTGTATGCAAAAACAAACAAAAAAAGTCTTTTGAACTTCACATTTACTGCTGCTGCCGTAATTTTAACTGTCATCTTGTTATATTTTCTTTTGATATTCCTTTTTTTTATCATCTTCCTCGAGATAACTTATGTTAATTGCTTCTTGACCATAGAGAACAAAGGTCTAATGATGGTGTGTTAATTTCTTATTTTCATTTTTTTAAATCTTTTGTTTTCTTTTTAAAAACTGTGCCTATGTTTAGAGTGATCCAGTGGTTCATGTCTAAACACAATTGTCCATGAGAATACAAAGATATAAATTATTTCAATATTTTTTTTATTACTGCTGTTTTTACTTTTTATTTTTCGATGTTTCTTTTTGCTGTTGCATTAATCTGTTCAAACAGGCGATATCACATGTAAAATAGGATGATTGGAGATCCTTCTAACAAATAGCAGCAGTAGTTGTTCAGCATTAAGCTAGTAATGTATACATATGAGAAATGCCAATCATACATGCTTGGGGAGGAGAGAAAAAAAAAGTAGGTTGGACTTGAACGGGCGGCGCTGTGACCCTGTGTGTGACCACCTGGTGTTGGAAACAAGTCAAACATGCGTAGGCGATGGGGTAAGTGCCCAGAGACGCTTTTATATATGTATACAAATCCTGGTTGTTGCCTTGAGTGCAATTTTTAGTTCTGATTACTTGTTTTACATTATCTTCAGTGTTGGGCTGCAGAGCTGTAATCCAGTTGACCAACATATCAAACGTTATATGGTTTGAAGCGCACGGTGATCAGAGCTTCAATCAAGGTTTCATAATAAAACATTGACAGGTAAATTCTTCTTGACAATTCTTTTTTTGTTAGTACCTTCATTTTCTTTTTAGACCGGGTCTCCCCAATAATCTAAACGACATGATAGAAAATATTCCCTTGATTTTTTTTGTATCTCATATTTGTCCCACACTGTCCTGGCAATGCTGCTGCTCTCATGCACTTTTTTTTTTCTTTCAAAAAGACATTGGCACCCTCTATATTTTGGCAAAAACACAGTAGCCTCTCATTGGTTCTTTTGAATGGGGGCATTTTTTTGTTTCATAAAGAAGTATTTTATCTGGTAACGGTTTATCATGTAAATTTGTATCAATTTAAATATTAATGTTGAGTTTCTCGGGACAGAATATAATAATTTTCTTTGGGGGAAGTTTTGTCCTGTCAAACTGTAAAAGGGTCATTGTGGAAATGATATGGTTCCCAATTCCCATATCCTGCTTTCTCTATTGCAAGTGAAACGGCTTATCGCAGTTCAGATAATTTGAAATCAATTTACGTTTAATTGTTTATTGTATTGTTTATTTAGTGTATTCAGTTAGTATTATTTCAAGTGACTGTACATTAAAAGTCCCAACAAAAGGTAATCAAACCAAACATTTTTATTTTCTTCTTAAAAATGTGTTGCATCCTGACTATATTCAATCATGGTTCTGTTTTTGCATCTACTTTGTCTCGTGTGTGTGTGTGTGTGTGTGTGTGTGTGTGTGTGTGTGTGTGTGTGTGTGTGTGTGTGTGTGTGTGTGTGTGTGTGTGTGTGTGTGTGTGTGTGTGTGTGTGTGTGTGTGTGTGTGTGTGTGTGTGTGTGTGTGTGTGTGTGTGTGTGTGTGAGCGCACCACGACTCATCTCTGTGGGGGGGTCGGGTATGGCTGGTGGGAAACCATGTACCGCTGCTTCTATTTTACCAGCAGAGCATATTGCTACTTCTTTGTTGGACTTATGCTGTATGAGACTGGGGGGGGGGGGGGGCATGAGGCGGGAAACCATCCACTCCCGACACTGATGCAGACTTTCATTTGGAAAACATAAAGCCCCTGACGAGGAACGAATCCACTTACCTTTTTTTTTCTTTTTCTCGATTTCGCCCGGTGGTTTTCTCACAGATCAAATCGTTTGGACACAACGATAAGACGACACAGGAAGGTGCATATTGGAGCTTAACGCAGTTACAGTACAAGACTGTCGGAAAAAGACAAAAAAAAATGTAAAAAAGGGCTTTTTCTGTGTTCATGCTCAACAACACACCGGAGGCATTGCATTCCTGGGTTTTATATAAAAGCTTTTGAAGTTTCTTTTGTGTATTTGATTTACTTTTAGGTGTAAACAATTGTGTGAAAATGCCTTCAATGAGTACTCAAGGGTGAGATGTGCATTAGGTGTGCAGCGAGAGCGCTGTGACCCATTTTTACATTCAGTCTCTCTGTTTATACTTTAAACATGTGCCATCCTGCGAGGTTGAGAATGCCAGTGTATGAAGACGCAGATGAGGAGGATGGTGATGGAGGGGGGGTGGGGGGTTAAAGGCTGAACAGGGCTTAGCGCCGGAGAGCATTTATCAGATCCTGGAATGTAGTAAATACTTGCTGCGGAGGGGATGGAGAACAGCGACTGGGCCGTTCAGTTGAAGGTGTGACCTGTTGGATCAAAGTGATGACTATGTGTTGCGCACTGGTGCATCTTGAATAATCGGAGTATAATTGGTGTTTATTTTTCTATCGTCTGTGACTTTAAGGCCATGGCGAGCATCACAGAATCAAAGTAATTTTGCACCTTAAGCTTTTTTCTTCTTCTTTTTCCTCCCTCTGAATCGTACAACTTGTCTTTTTCCTGCCTGGTTGTATTGTACAGGAACCAAGCATGTTGAACACATCTTTGACATGATTTTGTCTGGGTCAGAATCAGGCGTTTTGCATAAAGGACTTGGATTTAGTGGCTATTTGGTGTTTCTGCAAACGCTCCCTTTTTGTATATTGCAAAGGGTGTTGAAGCATTGTGTGGCAATGCTTCTCCTACTTAATCTACATTGACAAGCAGCCTTAATGGTCTTTTCTATGTGTTTGTTTGGCTATTTCTTGTGACTATGGCCACTGACTGTACTTGATGACAAGCAACTGGTCGTTACAATGTAAATTTGGATTGAATTTATTTCTGTCTTATTTTTTCCTTTTACTCTGTACAGTAAACGGTAGACTCAGTATTACAAAAATCTGTAATGTGATGAGTTTTACAAAAAAAGGCAAATAGTGCAACGGAAGATAATGCCATTATGCTACCAAGTGGATGTGCATTAGCTTGCTGCTCACTTGTCTTTGGCATTAAAGGGGAATTCCACTAAAACTGACTTGCATTGTTTTTCTGCTAAAGCAGATCCTTTTTTGACCGAAATCACCAAGATATTTTGCTTTTTTAAATTGTTTTTCTCTATGAGTCATATCAGATTCAAGTCATGAGATCAGGGGACATGAAATTATGCGACATCAACTTTTAATTGTCTGAAATTGTAAAAAAAAAAAAAAAAATCTTGAGAGCACATAACTACATAAATGTCAACTTCTCCCTAATCAAAACTAGCCAGTTTTGGTGGAATAGCCCTTTAATGAGGAGCCGCCTGGGATTACCCACTGCGTTCCCATACCTGAAACCCTAAATCCCACCCACACACACACACACTCGAGAGCTCACACACCTCTATACTATCTCCACACATGTACTTGACTGCCTTTACGCGCACCAAGCAGAACCTTTATGACCGTTTGATTTAATCAACAAAGACAGATAATCATTCGCTTTTCCCTTTTTATTTCTTCCTTTTTAATGTCGGTAAAGGGATCTGGGTCCAGGGATTGAGGCAGAGTTTTTGGGTCAGTTGTCTCTTGGACGAGCAGATGCAGACATGACTACCTCTATGTGAGTCTCCATTGCTAACCACAGAGAGCGAGATCCAATGTGACGTGTTTCTACCTGTGTACAAACTGTACAGAGCTGCAGGTTGGCAGCAGGAGCTTGGATTCGGACCAGCAAATTCAATTGACAGTTTGTTTATTAGGCATCCTTCTGTTGTTTTGACTTTTGGTTTTATGCCTTTACAAAGTATTATTTGGCAAATGGAGGAGACAAAAAATCCACTGATTTGTGTGCTTGGTTGTAAATGACAAACTTTATCGATGCCGCCCCATTGTAAGACAGTTATCCTGAAACCAACTGGCTGCAAAGAGCTACTTTGCAGCTGAGTGAAAATGACCATGTTTGGTGATGTTCTGTATGTACATACATCTTTTTAACTGTAATAAACTGATAAATATTTACAAATTTATCATGTGTGTGTGTGCGCGTGCGTGTAATAATTCAGTTTCACCCAACATCTCCGTTACTATGGAAACCTCAATACTGACCTAATTGCATAAGGGACTACGTATTTTTGTTTTGGTTTAAAACAAAAGGAATTCACATTTGCTCATAGATTATAATTATTATTAAAGATGATATTCGACTTCCAAGGGCTGAATGATACGTATGCATTTTTTATTCAGATATAAAAATAAAAGTATGCTTCATTATTCTTATAAATGGTCAGCTTTATACTGCAATTTTAAATTTCTTGTAGCATTGCCATCATAGAAAAACATACAAAATATACAATAAATATACAAAACAAAAACCTTGGAGCATTGAGACAGAAACAGAGAGGAAATGTACACATCGATAAATATTTGCTTAACAATGAATACATATAAAAATAGTTTTTAATAATTATCATTATGGTGTGTTTCAGATGGATTTTAACTGTAAAACACAAACAAGGCTGGACATCTAAAGAACTAACCTCAAAATATGCTTTTGTTAAAACAGAGCTAAACGTGTTCTTCTCTGCAGCCGCTGTTGTGAAACATTGATTATTTCTTTCCTGTGCAGTTACGGAATTCTCCTTCAGGGAATAAACCTGCAAACGCTGCCAGGGATCACATGCAGAAATAGAGACTGCTCCTGTTCTGCCTGTCCAACATGTCTGTCATATATTTTACAGCTCAATAAATACAACTATTTTGAAGGTGTGATTTGAAATGAAAAAGGAACGTGTGTTTCTGCACTTTGTCTTTAAACCTTCTCCCAGATGGGTCATATATCTTCATACATCATCTCACAGTGTGTGCTCCATATATCGATCTTGTATTCCATGATTTATTTGCTCTCACTCATATCAATTGATCAATACAAATTATGTTATGACAAATAGTTTTAGGGGCAGTAGGCCTCATGTGTATTTTAAATACATCAATTTAGTGTATTTCTTTTTATTATTATTTCTCATCTGTGTCCTGAGCTGTTGTTCTGCTCCAGTGCAACACCGCCTCCTGCTGGAGAATTAAAATATCATTAGTATTGTATGGTTGAAGCTGCCTTTGGTCCATTTCTCTAATACTGCAGTTTTGCCGCCTCATAGAACACTGAACACTTCTGATTTGTTTTAATTTTCCATTTAATGTGAGTACATTGAGCTATTGTTTGTTTTGTTTCACTGATTTGTAGAGTTGTGGACTTCGCTACAACCCCCCCCCCCCCCTGTATAAACTAGGTCCCAGAAGAAGAGAGAGAACCCGGAGATCAGTGCCCTCCTCATCCTCATCCTCATCACATCTCTCTGTAAACACCAGGTGTGGGTTTCTCCCCCCCCCACGCTGTCTCTCGTGCTCGTGCAGCTGGGAGGCTCCTGCACGAGACGACAGGTGTCACTGTATCCTCGCGCTTTTGTCTCAGGCCTCGTGCATCAGCAAGCGACCAGAGGAGGAAGAGGAGCTGGTGTTTACTATACAAGACACAGGCACAGGTTTGTGACCTCAGCTGCTCCTCACTGGAACCAGCAAATCATCTTAAAAATGACTTGTTATTATAAAGAAAATTTCTAGGGAAATACATACATGATCCAAAAGTCTGAGATTCTCGGTAAAGAAAAAGTACATAAAAATCTATTGGGATTTATTCCTCATTTGAGTTGAATTTCGTTATTGCCCGAAGGCAGGTTGTTACATATTTAACTAACATCTTGTCTGACTAGAAGATGGAACTGGAATCAACACCATCTTTACTAGTTTGGAAGTTGCATACCTATAATGCCAGTTAATAGAGATTTCACATGATCTGAAGGACACATTTGCTTCTCAATTCTCGTTATCAATCCAAAAATACAGATGACTGAGCAGAGTATTAGATATCAAGCAGGAATTCAGTAAATGTAGTAATAAAGATTCATAACTAAACCCAGTCAAAGTCATTAGGGCAAACACAGACACCAAACACCACCAAGTCACTTCTAAATGTAGAAAATGTGTCTAGACACTAAAGTGAACATCATCACAGAGTCAGAACCCCTTCCATCCAGTTCGGTCCAGCAGACACTGAGGACGAGGAGTGTGTACTCTGTGTCCCTCCACAAGGTCTGAGAAATGTCCTCCTCCAAGCCCAAACCTCCCACAGTGAGTTTTAACTTCACCACAGAAGACGAACACAAACAATACATTTAGCTGTGAGAGCCCGAGCCCGAGCCTCTCTGGTGGAGCTGGGGCCTCGGTTCCTGGAAGACTCTGTGAGTTTGGGAAATGATGAATCCCCTGATGGACGAAATCTGAGGAAATGTCCTTTTGACTTTTTCTGTCGGTTTGCTGAAATGATGTGAAATATCCATCAGTGGTGTACGGCCACAAAGGGGAAGGGAATTGGAGTTTGATTGTGATTTCTAAGTGAAATTGGCCACAAGCTAGAGCAGTTAAATGATTGTATGTTGAACGTTGCCATGTATCATGACTAGTCTGATAAAACCATTAAATATTGACTTAGTTGTACATTCTGTGATACTCTGAGTTTTATATAAGCGTACACCTCCTGCACATTGTCCCTCTGGTTAATTACATTCCAGTCATATCATCGGTTCGTGAGAATGACAGCTAATTAGCTCACTTAAACTCTTGATGTCTTCTATTACATGACACGTCTTAATTATGTAAGGAGAGTAAACGTGATGAAGCTGAGGTCTGCTTCTGACTGGGGGGGGGGGACTACCTCTCCCTCCGCCTCCCACATGAGGTGTGTGAGGCGGATCAATACATTAAGTTTGGACAAAGTAATAAAAACGCCTCTGCTGATATCCACGTGGTGTGGCTCTGA
Organism: Limanda limanda; assembly: GCF_963576545.1. Taxonomy (NCBI): domain Eukaryota; kingdom Metazoa; phylum Chordata; class Actinopteri; order Pleuronectiformes; family Pleuronectidae; genus Limanda; species Limanda limanda. Next base: position 21,474,304 of record NC_083637.1, on the reverse strand, counting down.
TGGCTGCTGCTTAGCAACCGAGTCCAGCTGCTGCACTGCAAAAAGTGTCCGCACCCCCCCCCCCCCCCCCCCCCACACACACACACATTACTCCTTAAGTAATATGTCCACATTACGTCAGGGAAATGGACAACAAGGTAGATGGAATGTTTCTTATATGATTCCAGTTTTAAGTTTCAATAAAAGAGCAGAGATTAGATATTAATTCATTTCGGCATCTTTTAATATTTGCTACTAAACCAAACATCAGGCTTAAGGAGGGAGGTGAACACAATGTGAGCCAACGGACTGATAACTGGATTATTATCAACAATCTTGATATCATCTGATAAATTGATATAATCTGTATTAAAGAAAGTATACATATGACATTTTTAAAATAGGGGGGGAACTGAAAGGAGTGCTGTTACGACTGCTCTGTTCTCTCACCTCACTGACAGTCACTGGTTCTATTTTCCCTCTGACTCTGCTGCAGTTCTTGTCCTTGTGGAAAACACTTGAAATGACCTTAAAAGCTGCTGAAGAAACCAACCTGCTCTGATCATCTCATTCTCTCTCTGTGGTGACAGTATTCACTCTGACCATGGACCATGGACTGAGACAGAACTGAACAGAGACTACAATAACAAACAAAACACTCAAACAACAAATATGAGCTCAGATATAATCACTTTAATGAAAACTGATTCTGTCATAAAGTATTTAATGGAAACTTACATATGATCCTTATCGCTTATGTCAGTATTGCACATGCAAACACAATTCATTTCATTTCCTTTTATCAAATTAAATACATCATTGAAAATAAGTTAACCAGACTTATGATGATCAATTTCCTCTCTTCTCTCGCTTATCTATTCTCCCCATTTTGCAGCTCTTAAATCCAGAAAACTGTTTTAAATCTCACGAGAGCTTTAAACTAAACTTTTTTAACAGAATATGAGGTCATATCTTTGTATTTAATTTAATTTGCCATTTTACTCAATTCTATCTAATGCGTTTGTATTGTTTTCTTCCTTTAACTATTTCTTAATTTTGATCAATCCTTTTAATTTCTTTGCCTCTTTTATTCTACTCTTTTTAATCCCTTTTATTTTGTTTTAAATTGATCTTTTTGATGCACATTTTGGACTCTGCGTTGTTTCTGACACCTCGCAGTGCACAACATGAGCTTTCTGGATAAACATTTTATTTATCCATGTCGTTTTCCTCCGCTGCCCCCCCCCCCCTCCAGTCATTCTGTGCGTTATTACGCGCCGTGTTATGTCAGACCCGCATGTTGACACCCTGTGGACGCACAGTGACCCGGTGCGCGGGACACTTTTTGCAGCGTGCGGGCTATAAAGAGAGGGAGTGGCGCGCACCGGCGAGGGAGAGACACTCGCTCCACACGCACTGACGCGCACACACAGACAGAGGCAGCGCCCGGGATAACAGGATTACCGCTCCATTAGCTCCACGGCGAGCAGCGGCTGTGGATGCAGCCAGGGATCCCAGCGCAGGGGGAGAGAGGGTGATACACCGGGGGAGAGAGGGTGAGACACCGGGGCAGAGAGGGTGAGACACCGGGGAAGAGAGGGTGAGACACCGGGGGAAGACTTGACGCCTCATCCCAATGGATCCACTGCACGTCTGGATCTGCGTAAAGAAGTTCCCCACTCTCTGCGCCTTCATGCCCGTGCGCCTCTGGCACTGGAGAGGTGCGTCCCCGCTCGGTGCCTCAGGTAAGATCCACTCTCACTTTCATAAGGCTTATTCTCTCTCAGTGTGGGTGAAGGGAGGGAGCTCTTGTAATAAATGACTTGTTCTAATTGGTTGTAGAAAGTGTCAGTGTGATGAAAGATCTGATTTTTGCTTTTGTTTCCCGACAGACTGATACATAATTAGAGCTTCTCCTTGCGGAGGCTGCAGTGCACGATGAGAGAGAAGCATCCAGCCAGAGAAGCCTCACAGGAGTGATTCAGTCGCTTCCCTCCTCTGCTGCCGCTCTGAGCTACGAGCTCTGTGCTTCCTGGTGGATGATATTTTATTAACCTCAGCTGAACTCACTTAGAAGAAGTGGGCCGACCTGCTCCGATGGAGTTTATCAACGACACCAACCAGACTCTCCCGGAGGCGGCCCAGTACAGCCTCCACATGTCCCTGCCGCTGGCCGTGCTGGTGGGGATGATGATCCTGCTCACAGTGTTCGGTAATGTGCTGGTGGTCATTGCTGTGTTTACCAGCCGGGCCCTGAGGGCTCCGCAGAACTTGTTCCTGGTGTCCCTGGCGTCAGCGGACATCTTGGTGGCCACCCTGGTGATGCCCTTCTCCTTGGCCAACGAGCTCATGGGATACTGGTACTTTGGCGAGGTGTGGTGCGAGATCTATCTGGCGCTCGATGTTCTGCTCTGCACTGCCTCCATCGCCCACCTCTGTGCCATCAGCTTGGATCGCTACTGGTCCATCACGCAGGCCATCGAGTACAACCTGAAGAGGACACCGCGCCGCATCAAGTGCATCATCTTCATCGTGTGGGTCATCGCAGCAGTTATCTCTTTCCCGCCGCTCATCACCATGGCGAAAGAAAACCGGGAGGAGGACCCCGTGTGTAAGATAAACAACGATAAGTGGTACGTCATCTCCTCCTGCATCGGCTCCTTCTTCCTCCCTTGCGTCATCATGGTGCTGGTCTACGTGCGCATCTACCAGATCGCCAAGAAGCGGACGCGGGCGCCTCCAGGAGACAGGAAGCGGAAGGTGATGCTGAAAATGGCCACCATCGCCGCTGTCAACCCGAAGGAGAACGGCGTAGGAGCCGAGGACCACGTCTGCCACGAGAACCTAAATGGCAAGAGGGACATCGAGCTGAAGGAGGGAGTGGAAGGAGAAGAGGAAGGGCCGGACGAGGAGAAAGAAGACGTGAATGGGGCGGACATTGAGGAGTCGTCGTCGTCCGACCACAAAGTTAACAATCCCTGCTCGATCAAGAAGAAATCGTCCAAGGGGAAAACCAAACTGAGCCAAATCAAACCGGGGGAGGAGGACAATGTGCAGAAGCGGAGGCAGAGCACCAAAGGCAGCCGCTGGAAGGGCCGCCAGAACCGGGAGAAACGCTTCACCTTCGTCCTGGCCGTGGTCATCGGAGTGTTTGTCGTCTGCTGGTTTCCCTTCTTCTTCACCTACATGCTGATGACGCTGTGCGAGTCCTGCCCCGTGCCCGACACCCTGTTCAAGTTCTTCTTCTGGTTCGGTTATTGCAACAGCGCGCTGAATCCCATCATCTACACCATCTTCAACAATGACTTTAGGAGGTCGTTCAAAAAGATCCTGTGCAGGAGGGACACGAGAAGATACGTATGACGGACTCCACCTTTGTGTACATACCTTTTTTTTGTTACTATGTTGTACATTCTTGATAAAGTGTCTTGTACATAGATCACTGACTCATGAACGCTCTGTAGGTGTAACTGCTTGAAAAGGCTTTTCCCAGGACGATCTTTACACGCAGCGTCTTCTTTTCAAAACATCCACCCCCCCCCCACAGCTTCCACACGACCACATGGAGAGAACGACCCAGTGAAGCCATGCTTTTATTTAAACCTTATTTTTATTTTTATAAAACCAACAAAGTGATATGTGTTGTATTTTTAACGGCAGTATGTTGTACAAAATGAACTGTCTCAGTATTTGTCTCTTTTTTGAGGATGATGGTGAAAGTGATGATGATGGTGATGATGGCTCTTTAAAGAATAAAAACCATTACATTAACTGGTCCCAGCACTCCCAACCCAGCTAAAGCATCTCATTGGTGACGTTATCTTTTTGCCTGTCACATTGTTTGTATTCACACACACACACACGCACAGACACACACACATGCACACGCACACGCACACGCACACACACACTCACACACACACACACACACACACACACAAACGCACACACACAAGGGCAGGAGGGCGAAGCGCCCAAATAATATTGAAATGAACTGAATTATATAAAACACTTGAATGGGAATTTGCTCTCAGAACATGAACAAGTGTTTAGGGTGAGTTCCCTCAGACTAATGAAAAGCTGCTGGGATCCATGTGAAGAAGTGGAAGGTGGATGAAGAGGATGGACACACTAGTCCCTCTTGTGCAGTGATTTGGATTTGAGAGCGGAGTCAGGCCTTCAGCTGTAATTTCAATGGTCTGTTAAATTTGACCTTTGCAGGAGATTCACAAGGAGTTCAGCTCAGCTCCTAATGAGCCTGAATGGAACATCATCAAATTGCTCTTTGATATCGCTGCTGATTAGACGGAGATTATCAGGGATATAAAATCAATTCCTCTTATCTTTTTTTCTTTTCTTTCGTGTGTGTGTGCGTTTGCGCACAGATTTTACGGTCAGGTCATGAATCAACAATGACTGATGAATACAGTTGTAATGCGAGGCACGAGAAGTGGAGACGTAACGCTTCATTTGCCGTTTTGTGTTATCCCCCGTATGCTTCATTAAGTAAAGACATGGAGCTCGTCAAACCAGAACCTGATTGACTGGTTCTCTCTGCCCGTCTTATACCTCGCTGTATCAACTCTGAGGAGACCGAGTGAATAGAGCAAGAGAGCGGCAATCATCTGTGCTCTGAATACAGAGGATACAGCTTTGTCCCCCAGTGGAGTCGATGTAAGTAAATGGATTCCTTTCGACAGTCAGGCCCACAGTTGAGCAGTGCTGTCCTCAGAAAGCTAAATGGTTCCTCTGGGAGTTGAAGCAGCCCGTCCAGTGGAGCCGTAGTGTTTCCCTGCACGTTTACAAAATGTGTAAGTGTGGGGAGCCTGTGAGAAAGAGGGGAGTGGATTGTGTGTGAGAATGTGCGTCTGTATTTGCAGCACATATAAACACACGGAGGGGAAGCTCCCTCCGGACACGAGGGTTTGCCGGAGTCGTGCTGATGCCCCATATTCAGCTGCAATTAGAAGAGGAGTTTCGTGGGAGACTGTGAGAGATTACTCAACAAACCCGAATGGCAGAGTCGAGCGCATTCCTCCGCCACTGTGGAAGAATGAGAGTTTTATTCATCCAGGTTTATTCAAATTCCCTGGGATATTGATGACATGCTAGAAAAAAAACCACTCCTCCTCTCATTATAAAGGATGTGACAGAAAGTCCTGGATCCACGGTTTCTCCGATGTCACATCCTTCAACCCAGTTTCATAGAAATCCATTCAGTAGTTTCTTCATAATTCTCCTAAGAAACCTACAAAGAGACGTGAAAACATAACAACATAACGTCCTTGGTCGAGTTAATAATTCATAGATGATACCCCGTCTCAGAAACATCAACAAAAGTGAAGGCTGTAAAATTGATATCTTTGCCTACAAACCTGCCATTTCAATATCTGTAATGATATAATACCCACATATTTTGAATTACAATGGAACAGTTACCGGTCGGTCTGATCCTTGTTTCTCTCTATCTTTGTCGTAAAATAAAATAATCTCTTCTTCAATGAGGGTTCTATTGTAACTGCAGTGATTGCTTTGAGGTTGCTTCTACACTTATACGTGAAGACCTTGGCTATATGTGTTCACCTGGTGTCCACGCTAATTCAGAGACTCCTGGAAATGCTTCTGTTTTGGTGTTTTTTCGTAACTACATTCAAAAGGTTGGTTTTTCAGTTTGAGAGCAGGATTTCTTGATTTCACGTTCAGATTTCGTAACGCTTGTGCCTAGATTTGCTCTGCTTGTGCTCAAACCGTGCACTTGCACACTTGTGTTTTTGCTCTTGAATTTTGTCAGAATCACACCATCCAATGGAATGCCATTTGAACATCTTCCAAAAGATATGAAAAAAAAAACAACATTCTACTGGCCCCTTGTCAACTGATGTGGTCTGGACAGGGCACAACACTCAGAGTTTTGAAAACAATAAAAATTTAACATTTACTCATAATTTCAGTTTCACTTCAATGTTGTTCAAAGAAGAGACAACCCTGCTCTTGCTTTTCGCCCTTGCCTTGATCCTCGTTACTTATACTTTCTGTATCTTAGCAACCAACTGCAAATAGGCTCCCTTTTACCACCATGCTGTGCATGATCAGTGCATGCTAATGGTCATGTAATATACATTTTCAGCCAGATGTTAGGATGGATGAAGATTGATTCTGATATGGAGCTAAGAATTCTTATCTGGATGTTTAAAACTAAAAAGATGTTAGTGTCGACGTAGCCCAAGACAGAATTAAAACACTATGAACTGTGACAGGGTTTCTTCAGTGGACGTGAACTGATAAATATGTTTATGTTTGTCTTGTTTTGTCCTCCTCTCGCTCTCTCTATCTCACACATCAACAAGCAGCAGTGATATCATTAGGCGGATGTGCTTGCTGACAGCCTATTGGAAGAAGCCAGCTGTTGAAGTCAGCAGACCCCCTCGCACACACACACACACACACTCACACACACACACAAAAGCACACACAAACAGACACACACACACTTCGCCTCTGGGAATCGGGGCATGGATCATCAGGTTAGAGTGCACATCCATCTCCAAAAGGCGAAGCATGGCGGCTGAGTGCAGCTACCATTCACAGAGACAGGGACAAAATGTCAGAAGCAGCAAAAATCCAACAGGAAAAAATGAAGTCGCATTTGACTCGACTGCCTCGCTTTCAAGTGTTTGTCTCTGTGAGTGTGTTCGAGTGTGTGTGGGGGGTGTTTTTGCATATGGACGTGGGAGTGTCATGGGTGTGTCTGCTTTGTGCATCTGTAAACTGTAGGTGGCCGGGGTGAAAAGGTCACCATGACGATGAATATTGACTGAGGCACCCACATATTACAACCCGCATTGTTTTTCTACCACAGTGACATCCGCCTATTAGAGGTGGCTGCAGAATACATCATTACTCACCGTGTTACTGATGACTCACTTTTGTTTTCTCCCACTTTTATTTGCCGTCTTCATTCGAGCACTTTCACAGGACATCTCCATTTGCAATCTAAACACTACGCTAAACCACAAGGACATATTATTGAGCTAGGGATATATTGTCTAACAGCCGGCTCATTGTTTGACGGCTCCTCTTTACAGTGGACTCCTAAAAGTGTTTCAGAGGTCCCATTTAAAACAGAGTCTCAGCCTTATTAACTGCGGACTGATTAGCTGTCAGGCCTCTGGGTCTGATTAGAAATGCAGAACAACGCCAGGCAATGGATATTTCCCTTGAAAATAATTTGTCTAGACAAATCTATTTTCCATGAGCTTATTATGATTGAGAGCAATCAGCTCCCATCATCTCAGAGACCACACAGCATTATGGCACATGATTATTAGACGTGCGAGGTAATTTGCTGTGGCCGAAGAAAGAAGATGGCCGAGGTCTGGATGTTCCAGTGTCTTGCATAAAAAAACCCATTTGGGAGCTGGAGCAGCAGGGGCTTGATTTACCAAATGAACAATTTTGTACCTGAAGTATGTTTGATTTGCAAACTGTAATAGAAATTTGCATTGAATTCGAGATAATCAAGAATAGATAATCCACAAACACACGACAACTTTATTTATCACAGAAGATAAACTGCTGTACACCAACAATTCAAGAAAAGTTTCCTGATACAAAAAAATATATTTTGTATTAAAAATGAAAACAAAACAAACGGAAACTAAGTGACAGTCTGGTCACTCAGTTTGGAACCTCCCGGAGCTAAATGGACTTTCCAACCGCAGGCCTGATCTCCTTTACCCTAAAAGCTTTTCGGCCTTTCACTAGCTCCTCCTCTCCCACCAAGAAGGACCAGTGAAGGGGATAGTTAACCCCAAAATGAAAATTCCCTCATTATCCACTCACCACGATGCCGGTGGAGGGGTGGGTGAAGGAGTTTGAGAAGTAAACAGCGTTGCAGCTAAATTCAATACAAATGAAGTAAATGGAGATCAATTCTGCAAATATAAAAAACACATAAAATGCCTCCATCCTGCTCCTGTGGTTTCATCCAAGTGTCTGTATGCCCCGACATTCAAATTCAACTCGATATTAAGTCATTTATATTCATTTGTAGCCTAAATGTCCTCTGTGATCCATACGTGAACGCGGCTCCGGAGGAGGATAACAGAGGTCATTTGTGTTTTTTTTAAAAAGTGGTCACCATTTCCATGAATTGTATTGGATTTGGCTGCAGCGCTGTTCACCCCTGAGACTCCAGAAGGGTTCTGTGGACTCAAACGCTTCACCCATCCCTATATCGGCATATAGTGGTGAGTAGGTAGTGAGGGAATTTTCATATTTTAGGTGGACTATCCCTTTAGGACACCTTCTGCTGCCATGCTCTGTGGCTCTTGTTCTCCTCCCTCAAACTGCACAGGTATGTAGCCCCACACTTGGTTTATATCAAGATAAAGCTAAATTATGATGAAGTAACTAACTGGGGTCACTGGTTTAGCTCCATAGTATGGAGCTAAACCAGTGAGTATTTCAGTGGGTATTTTTTCACCATGTTAGCGAGGACAGACTGAACCACTGTTATTTATTGAGTAACTTAGTCGGCCCCTGTCTGCTGTTGTTCTTACTCAGTGTTGTTTGTCATATTCACCTCCGCCAAGGACGTTATGTTTTCATCCGTGTTTCTTTGTTTGTTGTCTGATATTTAGCGGCACTGCACAAATACTACTGAATAGGAAACTTGGTGGAAGAATGATGTGTTACGTACACATTTTTCATTGATTAATTCATGTTTGAATCTTGATGAAAATATCAGACATATTTAGGGGACTGTTATTTTTGTGTGTGTGAAATTTAGTGAGGCTTGATTGAATTTTAGGCGACTGTTGGGCCTCTACTGAGTGACATTCCGATTTAAGAGAAAACAGCTTTTTGTAACCATCATAAGCCACTATACAGCATTTTAATGACATGGTAAATAAGGTATATGTCTTTAGTTCCATTTCACTTCAACTTATTCAGTGGGGCTAAGTGTCTTTGGACTGAGGAGGATAAGTCTCCCTTCATGGTTTTCATGGTTTTCATGAGTGGGTCTGCTTTATGCTGCGTGTGTGTGTGTGTGTGTGTGTGTACGTGCGTGTGTGTGTGTGTGTGTGTGTGTGTGTGTGTGTGTGTGTGTGTGTGTTTTTCAGTTGCTGTGACTGCATAAGTGATGACTGATGACAGTATATGGTTGCCTAGACACTCCTAAGTGGAGTTTACAGCCTGATCTTAGCCGACTGAAATTTAGTTCTTGCTTCTTATAATCTTAATACTCGGTGTACGTCATAGACTGTTGTACATGATTCTGCAGGGTGGCCCGGTCACATGTTTCCTCAGATATAAATCTCTATTCAGTAAATATGAAGTCAGAAGCACATTAATGAGAAGTTCCTAATTTTCTTTTAATTTGTCAGTTCATTTGAAAAACAAAGAGGAATGATGGAGAAACATGGTTTTCTCAGCACACATAGAAACGCTTGGCGGATTTAAAACGCATCGACAGAATGAAAAAACAAATCTATAGCTGTCAACTACATAATCTTTACAGCACCACATTAATGCAGATGATCTGTCCCAATACTGCGTCCTCCTGTTAAAGAGCCAATCACCCTAATGGACACACAGCACGTGCCTGCACACATCATTCATGAGTCAACCAGCTGACACATCCCGCTGCTGTTTTGGCACCGTGAGTATTATGATGACGCGTTAATCAGAGGTGGATGATTAAAGGGACCTTCCTACATATTTCCAGCCTCCAGCAGTCGTGCGTCTCGATAATGATCGCAGATAGAAGCCACGGACTTTTCTGTCTGTCTTCAGAGTTTGTTTGTCGGACAGCACAGAAGAATACCTGTTGGGTGACATGGGAACAGCTAAGTGAGCATAAGGCACAGAGGGCAGCAGAGTGGGCTGCTGTAGTGTCTGTAATGACGGCCTGCTGTGTGCTGACGGACAGGCCGGTGGGCGTTTAGCAGGAGATTATACCTGAACACGCTGCGGTTTTAATAATGGGGATCGTGTGAAAGCAGATGGTTCATTTATAACAGCTTGTTGTGTTTGCAATGATTTTTTTTAAAGAGACAAGACAAATGTAATCTGTTTTTGATGTTTATTTTCATATATATTCAGCGTTGGTGTTTGTGTTTGCCAGTAAACAGACTTCTCTGGAAGCATGGGACTTAATTGTATCTTTTAATTATTTTTTTAGCTTTTAATCACATGACCATTGCTAAAGGATTTATTTTTGTTGTAAGACTCAATGTGAAGATATGATCCAACCACAAGTCCCAGTTTGGTGGAGTGTGTATAACGTATTTAAACCTTGTGATGTCTGTGTTCAGATTCCTTCTTAAGGAGAACCTAATCTACACTGGGAACAGAATTCTCCGTCATTTCTGTTTGTGGATTCACAGAAATGAGCAACCTTTTCTGTGAAGCGCCACAACTTCACACCGTTCAGATTCAAATAGACCAGCAAGCAATTATACAGTATAGTGCATTTAAAGGGCATGCAACTAAAAATGAACTCCAGCTTCCAGATCTCCGGTGAGGTGTTGTATGTAAACTGCACAGTGTACACAACCAAACAGGTCAAAAAGGCTAAAGACCTTTTACTATTTGATCTGTCACACATTTGTTCTGTGTGATCACAAATGTCCATAAACTCCAGCAGGATAAATCTGTTTTGCTTCAAATATTTGTATTGGATTTTCCGTTTTTTCAGAGCTCAGCAGCTTATTCCAACAATGTGTGCCGGTGTGGAGAGATTGAGAGAATGCAATGCAAGTGTAGAGTAGTAGCAGTAGTAATAGTACATGTTGTTGATCAGTTTTTGCATTTATTTATACTTCTCCGATTTTGGATTGTAACCTAAAAATGTAGTTGTCCCTATTTAAATACATATGGCACAACTGAAAAGTGAGCCAATGCAACCTGGTATAGATTTAAAAATAAATATTTGCATGAATGGTGCAGTTTAGGGACGGCCTGTCCGGACAAGACGTCCACAGAGCAACCAGCTATGGTAACACTACTCAGTCTTGCATGACATCAGCCCATTTATGGGGAATGAGAAAGTGGCCAGCCCGACAGTGACTGTCGCCTCACAGCAAGAAGGTTCTTGGTTCGAGTGCTGGTTTTACTGGGGTCTTTCTGAGTGAAGTTTGGTGGTTCCTCTTGAATACATGGATTTTCTATGGGTCCAAAGACATTCATATTGGGGTTCGGTTAATTGGAGACTCTAAATTGACTGTAGACGTGAATGGTTTCCAGTTATTTAACATATAGAGCTCCATGACAGGAATCTCTGATGAAACCAATCTTAACCTTTGTAGGAGGTTGTGAGTTCTTACTACATCATTCATAGTAAGAAAGTCTGAGGGCCTCGATGGTGCAGCCACTCATGATTGTATGGAGGCATAAAAAAACAGGCTGAGAAATGTTGCCATAGCAGCGACTGTTTTGTACAATCAGTTTTATTCTTCATTGTTTGTCCCTTGTTCATTGTTCAAACTGAGGTTGTAAATTTTGAAGACTCCACAGACTGAAGGCCTTATGTACTGTAACCCCATAAACTCAGTCAAGCTTCCTTTGTTCCCAGCGTCCGAGAGTATTTCCTCTGTGGCTCTTCAATACAATATTAGGTTTCCTGTACTGAATGGTTCAAAGAAGTATATTAGCTTAAGTCTGTTCAGCTCTCGGCTCTGTAACACGCTCTCTGTGCTTTCTACCTCTGCTACAATCTTCTCATGGTTTTCCTCTGACGGGCAGCAGCCACAATTTCCTGATGGTCTCCCTCCTGCATCTTTAGCCGAGCTGTAATTTTAATTTGTGTGGTAATCTTCATTGAAACAGAACATTATAAAAATGTAATTATGCACACTTGTAGAAACAATCCAACGTGTCATTTCATGTCAGGTGAACTAGTCCCCTCATTATCTCAACGATACACCCACCTCTCATCCGTCCACGTATCCTCCCCCCCTAACACCCGAGCCATGTTTCTGCATAGGTACTTATTATAAATACAACACCAGTACAATAGTGGCCACGTCAGCACCTGGTAAATATGAATAATTCAGAAGCATGCTATTTTATGTCGCGTTTAAACCTTTCAGTAGAAATAAAAGCAGCACTGGCAGCGTGCAAATCAGAAAAGTTAATCGGTTACAGGTCATTAGCAGTTTCATGGCAACACTGGAAGGGGTGTGTCGGTGAGCATGAATCCAGAATATGATCAGACATGGGGGTGTTATAGTGACAGGTTCCATTTGCTTTATGAGCGATGGGTGGATGGATGGAGGTGTTAGTGGAAATATATTACTGATGAAAAGGAGACAGTGGAAAGGACAAGATAGTAGCAGGGTAAAACCTGACGATGATCTGAATTTGTGCAAACAAACGGCTAATTGAGATTAGAGTTTGAGGTTTACCGGCAGCAGGTGTGAGTCGTGTCTCGCTAAGAGATGGAGAGAGACAGTGAGTACACGGGCCAATCTGGGGGGAACAAAGAGTCCAACTCATGTACAAGCTCTATTTGCATCACAAGATCCTTAAAGCTGCTAAACCCTGTATATACCCACTCTCACCCAAACTGCATTCAGACTGTTATCTTCTCATGTAGCAGCCCCCTAACTCCCTCAAAGCTGATGAGATTCTGCCTCTTTCCTCCGATGGGAATAATCCCATTTTCCCTGAGACAAAAGGCTCATCTTTCATATCACTGCCACTGGTAAATTAGTTTCGAGGCCCAGGTATGGAAAATGGACATGATAGCCCATATTTACAGCTGAATTGGGTTATGTGGCCAGCAAATACAGCACGAAGAAAACCACCGGTATTTTCTCTGGAACGCTCCCGGCAAATCAGAAGGCACGGCAGCCAAGTAGTGTGTACATAAAACAGTGGATCGCCTGAGACAGTACGGGTTTGTAGCCTATAAATAAATAAAACGACTTTCACGTCTGAATCTGTCCAAATTGACATAAACGTGATAAGATGTAGGTGTGATTCTCTGGGAACACGTCTGCGGCAAACCGCTTTTGAAAATTGCTTCCAGCACCTCAGACTCTTGAAAAGAACATTACTACCACAGTTGTGCTATAACTTTGCTTGTGTCTGATAATTGCTCAATGTTCTTATTAAACAGGTTTGAACAATAGTTGATACATTCAATATGATAGTGAAGCTAAAATGTGCTTTAAGGGTGAGTTTCATCACCTGCCTTGTTTAATCCAGATATTCAGACTTTTCCGTTTATTCTGGACTAAAATAACAGATTTGAAAAGTCCCCTGGACCACGATCCAGACTGTGGACTTTGTGAACAATTGTAAGGAATTGAGACAGCATTGAACATAGATGAAGAGAAAGAAGCGGAAGCAGCTTGCAGGCTTCGCCTCCAGTGACATAATGTTTTAATGACAAGGACGTTCGTTTGGCACATTCAAACTACAGTACTGAGCTTGAAGGCTGGTGATGGTGGTAGTAGTTCTATAACCTTATTACTGTGGCCACAAAACAAAATTAATATTTTCTCCATTCAAATTGAAATGAATGAATAATTGCATAACTGACAGCACATCAACAGGTGACGTCCATCCGTCTACAAACCGATCAATGTAATGTCATGTTTAGGTAGATGCAGCCCACACAGACGATGACGACAGGACATGCATTTGTGAAATAAAATGTTTTAGTCCTCTGTAAATGATGTAACAAAGATATGAACCTTGGTTCAGACTTCCAAGTGTAGTTTTGAACAAAGCCTGCATCTGGTCTTGTTTTAACATAATTTCTATCGATGGTCTTTGAGATGGTCATTAAATGTTGAGCTATATTTTTAAATGTAAAATAAACATCTGAAATTTTACACTCATACAGTTTAAACCCCGGCTTTAAACTGCAACTCACTAAATCATTATGCTGTTACTGACTGTGAGGTTACAATGATAGATCCGTAAACTTATGACTTATCTGAGGTTCCAGCTGCATAAATTTGAATCTACTGAACAGGATGTCAGCACTTAGCATCCATTAAGGAAATTAAAGTCTGCTAAATAATGCATTCAAATGGACTATGGTAATACAATGTAATAGTGTTAACTTATTGTCTATTTTCTCCTAATTTTATGGCTGCTGTTGAAATATTTACAGAGATAAATGTTCAGTGTCCCTCAATTAAAATGTACACTCTGTTCTTTACCCATCACCAAGGTGAATCACAATATATCAGAGCTTCTTTGATGATGGCTTTTTCATTCACACTGGATTTAAAGTAAACATACCAAGAGTTTATTGAACAAACTCGGATCAGTTGTTCTGGAGTTTCTCAGCTCAGGGTTCATCCACTGAGAGTTCAGGGTCAGGTTCACAGTTTGTTCAGTCTGTTTTCTTTAATAGGCCTCTGGATGTGAAAGGGCACATAAGCAGAAGCCAACTGAGACTAATTTAAAAATCACTCTGACCCCAACTCTGGACATGTGGTTCACTGCTCACTCTAAAGGCAGAGCAGGAATTATAAGATTCACACAACAAAACCTGTTTGAATTTTTAAGTATTTAGGGATGAGGAGGCCGGATTCTCAGAAAGTCAGTGAAAACAACAAAAGCTGCAGCTGGCAGGGGACACGTCAAATAACATGAAGGACGGTGAAGCTGTCTGTGTCTCAAAATCAGGAAAAGCCTCAGCTCATTACTGTGTGAACTCGGAATATTGAAAACCTTGATAATGAAACCTCTCCTCATCATGTCCCTTGAGTGATTGTCTCTTCCCAAAACATTTACAGAAGCAAACAGCAGCCTGATGCTAGGGGAGGATAAACCAGGGAACCCATGTTTGTCCTTTACCAACTGGCTGGCCTTTAGAGATAGCCATCCTTCAAATTTTCAATAATGACCAAACAGGGTTCATAGCCGAAACTAAGGCACTGGGTAAAGAGCATACGGCCAGTTTGCGATTTAATCAGTAGACTCACATCAATATTAATGGCACCATACTGACTCGGGCCTCTACTACTTTCAACAGGAAGGGTCACTCCGATCTAGATGAGTATTAGACCGAGTCTGTTCTTTCAATTCAAAATGATCCCAATCCAATGGGACTTCGATGCAAATTAAAAGATGACTAAAATATATGTTCCATTAGCTTGAAAACAAATTTTGGATTTGCCTTTGTTTGAACAATGTTTGAAAACATTCTGGACAAAGAGAGTGCACAAGTCAACCAAATATATAACAGTTAATAGACATTTTAATGAAGAATTGTTCCATATTATATTTTTAAATCAGCTTGTGTCTAATTTCCCATGGCTGGTGGTTTTAGTACATAATGGTCCAGATTGGTCAAATGAGTGCTAAGAAGGTAGAAATATTCTGGATAAACCATTACAAGTATAATCTCCTGTTTATCTTGAATCAGACGGAATCTAACATTGCAACAAGAATAATGCACCAAACTAAAGACTGTGAAATGTGTGTGTGTGTGTGTGTGTGATCCAAACAGATCAGGTTTTTTTCTGTGGGTAAATGCAGGTTGTTAAAATTTTGGACGACTCAGTCGGAGGATGATGTAATTTGAGCTTTTGAGGGTGAAATATAAACCAGCTCAAACACATTTTATGGGTTCCTTCAAGTTAAAAAAAAATCATCTAGAATTTAACAGGACATAAATTTGATCTTCACAAATATCCGCAACTGAGTCGTTAAAGTATATAATGTATAGCAACAGGTTTATAGTCAGACAATGCTCAGAGGTTCTTAACACGGCCCGTAAAGTTAATGAAGCATTCCTGCGAATATGGAATCATGACCTTAGGGAAGAGAGATGAATTTGTAGAGACGGGGATGTGGTTGGAGCGCTTCAAACATATTCATCGAGAAAGGGATGTACGATTCAGGCTGCTGCACCAGCTTTGCATACTGCTTCGACTCAAATGGACCCAAAGAGGTCAGCTCTCTTTGCTTAGTGCAGTAAGGAGGTTTTTAGTTTTATTACCTATATGGACCCGTCTGTATTTTTAGGATATCTGGATGAAGGCAGTTTAAGTGTATCTGTGCCGTGTCCACATTAATGCGGATATTTTGCGAAACAAATGTTTTCTCTACATTTGGGCTTCTGCATTTCAGAAATTTTAACAAACACATTGCAATGTGCAGAAACACTACAAGTTTCTGTGTATCCGCCGTGTTTGGGAGATGTTGACATCACAGCTTGCCCACTGTTGATTTGTGAGCATGTGCCAGCAACAACAACAACAACAACAACAACAACAATGCCTATATAGTTTACTGGTTATTCTGTGGGGTTAGCACTGCTAGGTCTATTTACAAGTTTGCAGCTAAATTTAGCATCACTGAACCACTTAACCGGAATTTACAGGCGTCTGCCTCACCCAGTGCTTCTCAGACCACAGCGCTCGCTTCTGGTATTTGACAGATTGTTGATGACAACTTAATTGCCATCTACTGGCCTGGCATCCTTGTTTGAGCCTTCATAGTCATTTTTGTCTTCTTGTCTGGATGAGACATTCTGTGAAGGTTGTGTTTTTTTGTTTGTTCTCAAAAAACATTAAAGAAAGTTACAGCCAAAATGTTTTAAATGTGATAAACCTGTGCTGGATGTAAAAGCAAATTGCTAAAACAGATTTTTCAGCAATGTGTCTGATCTGATAAAACTGTTATATATCATCATCTATAGGCTTCATTCCTCGATTATATCATGATTGTATTCCTTGGACCTACTACATCTAGTATATTCTGGAAACCACTTCCAGGACTGATAGCTGAATACTCCGGAGAGGCTTTGTCTGTGTCATTTCTCTCACTATTTATTCATCTATTATTATTCGATGATAGCCCTCCGTGTGTGAAATAAGACTCTGCTGCGCTCCAATCCTGGAGGGACCGGCGCGAGGGAGGGGAGTTATCGACGGGGTTTGGTGGGTCGTTCTGGTGCTGGGGGCGCGTATATGTAAATCTGTTTTTTACGGATACATAATTAATATTGTTCGTTCCTTCCTCACTTGGTTACCTACATTAACACACAATGCCTGTTCTGTTTTTTCACCTCCTTTTCTCTCTCCTGCAGCAAATCCTCTCCCAAATGGCACTTACTCTCCCCCTCCTCCCCCCCAGGTGTAATGCTCCCCTGAGAGGCTGCATCTTGATATAATATTTGAGCTGCCAAACGTGAAACATAATTGCTCAACAGAAATCAGGTTGGAGACAAATATTGCTTTGTTGGATCAAGGGGGGAAAGTGGTAGCTACAGCTGGACTTTGCGACCGTGTCAGCATCAAATAAGGTGATAACACAGGTTCGTTGCAGCACATTAGATTGCATTCAATTGCAGGCTATTAATAGTGGGTCGTTGTTTGTGAAGTAAACATAAAGCATTGTAACAAAAATACAAAAAAGAGGGACTACTATTAAAGAATAATCTTCTAACCTCAGAAATAATGCTTTGACACAACAATACCAAGAGTTGGACTCTTTCAATGCCCCAGGTTGGAGCCTGAGCCCTGTCCTGGAATAGTTGTTGTGCTTAGATGCAACGTAAACATCAGTGCACATCTAGTTAACATTTTATTTGTTTATTTGTTTATTTAGAAGGATCCACATTAGCTATACCCTAAGACAGAGCTACTTTTAGTGGGGTCCACATTTAAGACGTACATACAGATATCAAACATTTAAAGCATGATACATTACAATACCAATATCAAACATTTAAAACATACGTTAAATTACAAATATCAAAAGTTAAAATACATTAAAATAATGATCAAACAATTTTATATTACAGATATCAAAAATTAAATAGTGGTTATGCAGTTTTACCTTTGTCACTGATATATCCAATTCCATGAAGCGAAAACTGCAAACCATGTAATATAATACTACACATTTATGTACAGTACAACACCATCTAGTGTTACAAGTGTTTCATTTGCTTTTTGAACATACATTTATGTGTCACGTTTATAATTTCTGTTGGTAGTAGGTTCCATGACTTCCATTACACTTATCTACACTGTGTACATGGCTCCTTCATCATGTTCAGTTAGCCCACAGTGATTCAATCTGGTGTCTACACACCAACAAGTTGCCTAAACGGCTGATTGTGTGGTTGTGTTTCACGTGAAAGAATTGGGACACTGGGTGGAGAGTCGAGAGCCAGGAACCTTCTGCTGGGTCCTGGGAGCAGCAGTGGGTGGAGTTGGTGGCAGTTTGCACCTTGTTGTGTGCGATTCACTTATAAACAGGAGAGGAGGAGAAGATGGAAGAAAGGAACACAACAAACTCAATGAAGCACCTGGCAAAGCACAAAAGCAGAGGGATGCTCCATGCTTTACTGTTTGTGTGACCTCATGTCAAGCACAGCAGCCGGCAGTGTGGACGTCCTTGGCCCCGGTGGTGGAGAGACAATTCATGATGAGTTTAGAGTGTTTTGTTGTGAGAAGTTCTGAAACTGTTAATGTGAAATGTACAGGACTTGGCTTTCAAGAGTTTTGCAAGTTATGTTAATTTCCAATCTCCAAGTTGCCTTAGCAATAAAAGAGAAGCGTTTCTATCGACGACTGTAGTTTTATGCTTTATTTTGACAGCTTTAACAATATCGGCTTGCTGTAGGAAAACGCCCAGACAACTCCCAATTCGAACAATACCTGAGAAATGTAAGTATGTGAAGCCTCTGCTAAAGTTTTGTTGAGCAGAAACTCTGCTGCACAACATCTCTTCCCAACAAAGGTCGGCCTTGAAACTACTCTGCAGTCTGCCAGATGATTTGCTCACAGTTTCGTCAGGCCCTGTTAATGACAACCCAGTGTCATGTGTGATTGTCAGTCCATCCATGTCATGGTGTCTGTGTGTGTGTACTTATACCTCTGTGGGGACTTTGAAGCATACAACCTTCAGAGGACTCTTTTGGAAAGTTGGGACACTTTGGTCGGCCCACACTTCGAAGGGCTGTTTGAGGGTTAGAACCAGGTTTTAGGGTTAGACAAAGAGTGTCCTCATTAAGATTGAAGGACAAACGTTTGTCTTTGATTGTAGGAGTCCGTCTGCCACATATTTTGATCTCAGTAGTGAGTTAAATACAGGAAACTCTGCTTCTGAAAGCTTCACATTTCACAAGCTCCTCAAGGTATTTCCCCTTTAACCTCTCCCCCATCTGCCTCCTCCCTTCTCATCCCATGTGGATGTATTTTTGTAGAAAATATACCCGACACACACGAGCACAGATTTCATATGAGACGCCTGCTTTTAATATAATATAATTCCTTCATTTTTCAATTTACCGAGGCCTTTCCGAGGGACATCGGAGGTGGGCTGAAAAAGAGATGCAGAATGTGAAAAATGAGACGGAAAGAGACGGCTCCGCATGGGCAGCGGAGAGGTAGACGGCAGCAGGGAAAAGGGCCTGGCTGTGAATACTGATGGGATCATCATTTGAGATTCAATTGTGCATGAAAAAACTGGTCGGCGTTAGTTCTGAAAGGGAAAAAAAAAAGCCTTTTCGGGGGAGGACAACATCTGGCGTGGTCGCTTGCTCTCTCCTCCTCATGTTCTTTGGGATATGTTTGTTTCCGGGGGATTTGCTCCGGCCATGGGGGAGTGATGTGAGGGAAATACAGACATCAATCTCCCATAACATGCAGGAGAAATAGAAACACATCAGAGACCTGATTTCAACTCTTTTTCAGCCAAGAATTACGGGATATTAGCCTCTTACCCTACAAACGCATGGGAAGCGATTCAGAAACTCTGGTCCCGTTTGATTATACGCGTCACAACTCTACCAGGGAGCGGATGTTTATATTCTGGCCGTCAGTCATCGTTATTCATCATCAAGTTCCTGACAGCGATACAACTGTCTGTGAGCACACTGAACGACTCTGCTGTCACAACGGACTTTGACTGAGCAGGTGGCGAACTGCCGTGTATTCGTCCTCAACACTTAGCATCTTGATGAGTGTGTGTGTGTGTGTGTGTGTGTGTGTGTGTGTGTGTGTGTGTGTGTGTGTGTGTGTGTGTGTGTGTGTGTGTGTCTCCACATGGAATCTGTTCAGGGTTCAACAGTAGTCAGTTCTCACAGGGTTTGAACTCTCCTCTTGGGATTAAGTGGTAAACAGTCAAACTTATTCCGGTACAGGCCCCACCTCCATCTCCCCTCTTTCCGTCCTGTCTTCTTTCCTTTCCGCTCCTTGTCTATCTCCTTAACTCTCCTTTTCTCCTTTCTAATTTTTATCTCGCGTTTCTCTAACATGTCTCGTGTGCTCTTCTTTTCTCTTCTCCTTCCCGCTGCCTTTTCTCATCCTCTTTTCATTCCATCTTTTTTCCTTTAGCCGTATTCGTTTTTCCTTCTTTCTAATTTTTCTCTTCCCACCTTTCATTTAATTTTCTCCTGCCCGTTGTTTCCTCCTCCTCTCATCACTCTGGTCCATCACAATTTTTTTTCTGCTCCTACGCTTACCTCTTCTTTCCATCTTAATTCCCATCCGCCCCTCTTTTGTGATCCTTTCCTCCTCTTCTTCTCTCTGCATATTTTCTCAGCTTCTTTCCTTCCCATCTTATTAATCTTATCTCTACTCTTCTCCTCTTCTCTCCAGTTATTTGCCACCTCTCCTATCATTTCCCCCTATCTCTTCACTCCTTCTTTTCTGTTTCCTTTCCTTTCCTCCTATCCCCTCCTCCCTTTCTTCCCTTTCTACCTTTCCTCTTTTCTTTCCTCTTTCCTTTTCCTGTCCCCTCTCTTTTCCTCTCTCATTTCCTATCCTGTCACCTTTCCTTTTCCTTTTCCTTTTTCCTTTCCTTTCGCCTCCTCCTATTCCTCCGCTTCCATCTGGTGACCTCTCCTCCCCTGTGACTGTTGCACTAAGTGGGAACTTGCAGCAGAAATATGAAAACAACAAAACAGACACAAGGCCGAGGGATGTGACTGCTGCCCGGAGATAAGCAAAAAACTGCCTATGATTTTTGGAGTCCTTCCTCTACTCGTTCTCTCGCGCGCACACACACACACACACACACACACACACACACACACACACACACACACACACACACACACACACACACACACACACACACACACACACACACACACACACACACACACACACACACACACACACATACACACACACACACACACACACAGCCTCAACCCCTGTCTCCCATACGTACGGCAGCAGACAGGTAATGGCTGGTACATTTCGGTGGACTGGAATTATATTATTACCAGAGGGGGATTGAATTGCAGGGACTTCATGCGTAATTTCTCGGGGCCTTCCAAAGGTGCTGCATCTCTACTACGATTACAGATTTATTTTGCAGGGGGTGATGATGAACTTTCACTTTTCATTCTGATGTGACGCTGGGGAAACGCAGCACCGACAGGAACATTCACAAACACTACGATTAATATTGCGACACGTCACAGTGTAAACCTGCTTCTAACCATTTGTGGACCCAAACATTAGAGGGTTACAAACGAATTTCCTCTTTTTCTTGCAAGCATGACGAGAAAACCGGGGATATTAGTTGAAAACAAAAAGCAAATGAACATGGGTGGACACAGCAGTTTCAGAGACGGTGGTATCTTCTTCGGTCTCGTTCTGCAGGCGTGAAATTGCTCTGTTTTCTCTGAGGAAGATTGGTCCATGGAGGTGGACCTCATCACTGACACTAACAGGAAGCGTGTGTGTGTGTGTGACTGCATATATAGTGGAGTGCCTGTTTGCATTGATGTAAAGGAGTGTTCTCCTGTCAGTGTGACCGTGTGTGTATCTGAATCACCTGGAGTTGAAACTATAACAAAAGTCCTGCTTTAAAAATACAAATTTTCTTTTTAAGGTTGATTAATTTCACTGTTCCTCCAATGGTTTTTAATGTTTTTTCTTCTGTGTGCTTTTTGCCTAAGGTTATTAGTGCTGTTATACATGACTCCTTGAAGTGTGTGAAGAAAATCACTGAAGTGCAGAATTGAGTATTCATGCAATGTGCACTTTCACTCTGCATGCTGAAATTCCATTAAAGGAATAACAACTGGCAAGAGAGGGATTTGAGCAGAGGTGTGCAGATGAACTGCAGCAGCTGTACCGAGGGCCTTGGTTAAAAACTAACTTTTGCATACTTAATACTTAAAATGAGAGGAGGTGACTCATTTCTGTTTCTTTCTACAATTAAATATAAAATAGATAAGCTGCAGCTGCTTGGCTAGTCTCTACATTTATGAAGTAACTATTTTGAAACTCTACTTTTTCGTACAACTTTACATTTCTCAACATTTGTAATTGGCTCTGCAGCTGCTTTCAGACATGCTCTTAATTCTGAATGCAAATGTCAGAGTCAGTCCCTCCATACATTTCCCCAAACTTTTCCTTTTCCTGATGATGTTTGTAATCCAGGACAGACGCACACAATAAAAAGAATATGAATTTGTTAGGATGAAAAACAGGGGCCAATCATTTACAACACGCTCCAAAAGATGTCAGCTTGGAAGGTCAACAAGAATTGAGAGCTTTTGACGACAAGAGCTGAGGATGGTGTCAAAAACAAGTGATTTCCTCACAGGTATTAATGTCATGTCCTGATTTGGAGGTGTACACCTAGTCCAAATGTTCAGTCTTTATTTTAGCTCTATTTTCATCTGTACTGATTCCTGGGACTTGTATTACAATACACAAAACTTTAAGTTTTTAGCCAGTTGGAAGATATAAATAAACTCTAGATTTGGTTGTCAAATATCTGTTTGACAAGTTAACTGTTACCAATTTGTCAAAACATCTTGTAGAAAATGTAGCAACTGAAGCTTCTTCCCTTAAGATGGACATACAATACTTCCTTTCATTTTTACTTTAACTACAACTCACACTTCTTCCTTTGCTCTGGATTTTGCACAGTCTTATATGCAACAGTTGTTTTTGCTTTCTGTTTGTGTTTTGCTGGGTGTCCTCTGGTCCGCTATGAATCCACAGACTGTGGTTTTTAGATGAATAGGACTTCTGGGTCATAGTAGCTGAACTCACTGTCTGTCAAAATACAACTGTTGATGAAAGTTACAAAGTGTACCCACCTCGCATAAAAATGTTAAAGTTGTATTACTTTTGTGAATCTTATTAAGTGGACTGTAGCATCCAGTTGAATTGTCCAATTTTAAGATCCTAGGTTTCTCACAATTTTCTTGCCCTCCATAATGTGACTATTATAAAATAAATAAATACAATAAAACAAAGTGAATGCAACACTGCTGTGTTTTCTGAGCTGGCATGAACATCTTGTGCCGTCATTTCCTTCTCCAAACACAAGAAAATGGGCTCTTTACTTTTATTGATGGCAATAATTTGTTGGTTATGTCTTTCATGTTTTTAGGCCACCAAAACTCTGTTGTCTAGAGCAACCCAAACCCCAGAGTCTGTTCTGAATTTAGACATTATCGTTAAACACTGTCTGCTCTGTGCTGTGAATCCACATTACGTCAGCCCCATCCTCTCCGCCTGCTTCCGTTTCTCTCTCAAAGATGAGTAAATATCTAATTTGCAGAAATGGGTTCATCTTGTAATACTTTGGCCTTTGCAATATCCGCTTGCCACTTGATGTGTTGTGTTTCATTCAACCCCCCCCCCCTTCCCATGGGAGATTTTTAGTTAGTGATTGCTCCCAGCGTTAGCAGCCCCCCACCCCCCCGACCTCACTTAATCTCCGCAGTTTGCACAGAGGAAATACTAATAAAACACCTCGTTATGTAAAAAAAGCAACAGCCAGATGAATCACTCCAATGCTTTGCTTCTAAATGGAAAAGTCGTCATGATGCACAGAGATGGAGTTAGAACGAGAGCAAACCGATCCTCCCACAGCTTTACACAGATCGTTTCCTCCTTATAATGGGATAAGAGGCCATTTTATAAATGTGTGGCTTTTTTGTTGGGACTGAGAAGTGAAAATGAAATGGAGGGCAACAAAGAAAAGCATAGTGACGTAATAATCCTAGAAGAGTAACAGGGTGTTCTTTACTCTGAGCACAGCTTCACAGCTTTTTGATTTTTTGTAGAAGGTCAAATAAATTTAAATTTTATTTTTATAGTCTAGTATTACAAATCATGCACATCATTCACACATCTAGGAAGAGGGAGATGAGGAGGAGGCTTGTATTCCTGGAGGACAAGAGATCCAGATGCAAAAATCAGGTAACATGACGCACAGAGAAACAGGAGTGGGAGAGAGCTCAGAGAGCCTGACTGAAAAGAGAGGACAGGGAAGAGAAAAGGAAGACAACCTGTGTCAAACCTGAAAACAAAACATTACAATCACCCAATTATAATGACACAAAAACATGGAGTCTCAGCATCATCCACAGACAAGCTAGTTGGCTAAATTACAAAGTGCCAGTTGATAATGTCTTGATGATGTCTTTGATATGTTTGGTGGAAACAGAGAGTTATGTGTCTCGAAGGTTCTGGCTGTCAGTCTCTGAAGTTTTGTCCTGCTGATATTTTGATGAACAGACCTTCGATTTACAAAATATCTCTTTTCAAGAATAATCAAAAACAACTTCAAATGCTCAAACAAGCATGCCAGACCTGTAGGTGGCGATGAAGTCTACATCAACAATTTGTCAAAGAAGAACGCTGTGGTCACAGTAATATTGGGTGAGGCAAAGGTCAGTAATAAGGTGCAGTGATGCAAAATGTAGCTGCAAACCTGTAATTACACCTAGAAGTGCCAACAAAGACGTTGTTGTTTTTGTTGTATTTTCTGGCGCATGCTCATTAAACTTTGGTCATGTGCGAAGTTAGCTGTGATGTTATCGTTTTCCAAACATTCAGTTTTAGATGCACACAGAGACACACAGAAAGCAGAAAATATGCACTTTGGATGGTGTTTGTTAAACTCTATAGACGAGAAGCTCAAACACAGAGGAAAACATTTTATCTCTCAGCAGTGTGGACAGGGAATGAGAAATCACAACCTGTTAGGGGTTAATGTTTTTGCTCCAGCTAACGTCTGCATTGAGCCAGTACAATGACCAGCTTCTCAGTTTTCAGAATTTAGCAGGATATTTCTTTGACACCCACCTTTTCAAAGGGAGACATGCAGTTCTCTAATTTGATCATTTGCGTAGAGATGTCGACTTTAAGATACAGGGGATTAGCATCAGCCTAACAGTGAAATATAAAGGGAGAAAATCTGGAGAAAAAAGCCTGGTGTACTGCACCTTTCACATCAGAATGTATTTATCATTATTATAGGAAACGCACTGTGTTCTTTCAGATAATTTAGACAATAACCAGAAATTGCTTTTCCAATCTCTCCAGAAATATGTTGTGATCGAAGGATTCAAACCTGCGGCGAGATTGAGTTAGAGAACGAAATCTAATTCCATAGAAAGTAGGTGATCATTTACCACTTTAGCTAGTGTAGTTTCAGTGGAGAGGTGGGCTCTGAACGCAGATTGAATAGGCTGTAGATTAACGGGTTGCTATTTGATATGTGGGCTGAAAGCTGCAGGAGTCTGCTGCTGAGACAACAGCAGACTCCTTCTACTTTCTTCTGAAAAGAGCAGAGGTTTGATGATCGTTAAGAGAGCATGGATCCCAGTGGAATGATGTATTAATAGCTGAGATTTAGAAGAACAATGAGATTAAACAGAAACAAGGAGATGGCAGTTGCCGGTTTCACAGAAAATCCCGCTAAAAATAGTTTCTTTGAATAATGACGAGTTTATACAACTAATTTAAACAGCAAATACATTTACAAGAAAATGTCATTGTGATTTTATAATGCTTTCTGTAATCAGGAAATATTAAATATATGCAAAGGGCAATCATGGTGATACTGATTGTAGCAAAATATATGATAGAAAATGGGCCAAAATGTCTGATCTTGGTTTATTATAGAAAGAACAATCAGTCGGCCTTAAAAACAGTCAAATCATAAACCCACCATCCTATAGAAGATATAAATATAGATAGGTATAAAAAAGGTTATCATAATCCTGCCATTTAAGGGTCATTACCCCTGAAGGTTAACGCCAGAGCCATTTATGAAAATAAAGGTCATGAGCTGGAGCCCTTCTAATATTTCATAGCTGTATAGGTTTCATTTAAATGGAGCAGAGGAAATGCTTCAACAACTTATTCTGAACAGACTTCAGATCTCTATTTTTTCTTCCTTCTTTCCCAACATATAGTTCTGAATGTTGTTTGCAACCTGTTTCAACATTAAACCAATGTTGAGGGAGATCTAATCAAAACTGACTTCAAGAAAGAATAAAAGACACAGTGTCGTGTATTCGTTAGAGTAGAACATGTTGGTGTATGTTCAAAACATAATTACGGGCTTACGTTTATGATACCTGCCTTCTGGACTCTCAGACATTCTCAGAGAGTCCTCCAGATGTTCATCTTAGAAGTTCTCTACCTTTTTGAAATGACCTTTGACTCAGGGAGTGACCTTTGACTAGCTAATGGATGGGAGTAGAAGAAATGTTCTTGACCAATGTGTCTTCATGTTCGGACACAAAAACATGTCCATCTTTAGCCAGAAATCCCATAGGGGACGGCATTTACCTGAAGTCATGGGCGGAACCAAACTCTCTATATAATGTGTGTTTGACCAAGGCCTGTCAGACTTCACCTTTTGGCTGTGTGATTTCTCCGAGTCTCTAGAGCTCGTCTTGACCTGTGAAACTTCTGTGTAATAAACACTCTGTTATACTGCAAGTTCTGGGTCCGCGGTCTTTTCCTTCATCATCAACTTCTACAACCACATCAACCTCTCGGCCGACCAGAATATACATCAACAGGATCTAAAACACTAAAATCTCTTTAATTAGAAAAATTCCTTATATAACTTTTTCCCATTAGTGTTGTGGAAACAGTAGCCGTCATTCAATGTTTATTTGATATTTTACTTCTCAACAATCTTTAATTATATAATTTAAAATTTCTGGAGAAATTACAATATCTCCAGAAAAGAATATGAATTGACCGAATTTCTTACTAAAACATTTTAAGAAAATTGCAATTTACTGAAATAGTACAAGTACAAGATAAACATGGATACAGTTATCTTCTCCCTTTACTATATTTGTTTTCAGAAAGTAGCAATGTTGGTTGTGGCCAATCTTTAAAGATTTCAGCTCTTTCTCATTGCTGGGCAATTTCAAATATTTGCGCTGTGGGGTGTGAGCTTTGGCTCTTTCTCCTGCTGAAGAGACCCAAGATCCTCTGATCGTCTGATTTCATCATTCCCTCAGGGCCTCCAGAAGCAGAGTGAGCAGAGCCGCCCCACAGCTTGATAGACCCACCTCCATGTCTTACTTAAGAGCTCATGGGCTTTAATTCATTGCATATATTAAAACCTGATGCTCTTCTCTTTCAACGAACTCTACATTGGTTCCATTAGTCCCAACGACAGTAGAGAGAAAGCATTTCATGAACTAATTGTATGTGAAAAATAGACAAAGCTAATGTAGGAGGTGGCTCAGCTCATAAACCAATCAGAGAGCTTGTGTCGTCCCTTGACTAACTTGCGTTGCTTCGCCTTGTTTAACCAGCCCAAGGCCCAAGTGTCGTGGAAAGGCTGACTGGAGAAAGGGAAGAGAAATTACTCTGAAAAGCTCCGGGTAAAATTATTTTTACAAACACAATTATTTATTTTTGTGCCTTTTTTCCCAGTACGGGTTTCCTCCCTGTCCATCGCCCAATGAGAGTCTATTTGGTTTAGTGTTGGTTGTATATTAGTTAATTGTACACGATTAATAGGAACCCACAACAGGTTCCTATTAATCGTGTGTTTGTAGTAACGCACGTTCTGGGACTTCTGGGTAACAGGCCCCAGAAAATGGACATTTAGATGGAAAAAAGCTTCTGAAATAGATCATAAACTGTTTCTATGAGGCTGATTAAAAGAAACCCTCTGTTCTCTGTCATTTGTGAGTCATCCACTCAGCTGGTGTTTTACCCTCAGACGATCTCAGGACGATAATGGAAATTAACTGAGGACAGTGTTTGTTTACTGCTGTTTATGACATGGTGATAGGTTTTGTTTGGACCCTCCAGATTCTGTTTATGGCTCGTTGGTGTACGTGCGTTAGACTTTGGTCAGACGGCAGATTGTCCCTGTGTAGAGCAGGACAGCAGAACCACACAGGTGGAGGTGGGTAAACAAAGCAACAAGACAGTGTGACAGTTCTGAGCTGGAGTCATTTACTCTGTGTGATGAGGATGTTTGTTTTTTTGTAAATGAACAGTTTTTGTTAATTTAAGATATTTTTTTGGTTTATTTACTTCGATTTTAAAGTAGTGTTTCTAATGTTGATACATGTGTGTTATACTTCTTATTTAATTCATAGAGACATTTTTCACATGAACAGGTGAGTCAGTACATGTCTTTAGCGACTGGCACATGTGACGCACCACTGCAGGGCCCCCTCTGGTCTAGGTCCGGTGTAATCGGGCTGTACTTTCCCTCTGCAATTCAATCCCCACTGCTATCCCGGAGAGCGTCCTCAGGCTCCTCAGGCTCCTCCTCCTCACTCCTCCATGTCCAAACGATCAGTAGTGAGGTCGAGGTACCAATTTAGCCCCAGTGGTCCTTCGACCAAGCCAGTTATGGGATTGCTAGTGAGACATAAAGCTACAGCTGTTCATGTTGGGTCAAATGATTTCCAGAGGTAGCAAATGAAAATATTAAAGGCTGTTTCCTGCCCTCCGTGAATTCTATGATAGTCAGCTTCCATTCCCATTCCTCTAAATATAAATTACCCTGAGATAATTACCATTTCGACACAATATCCAATAATCAGACTCTTCACTATATTGGTAAATACATTACTACTTTCATTTCTAACAGACCAGATAGTCAATACAATGAAATTGATAATTTTATTGTATTCTAA
Source organism: Limanda limanda (assembly GCF_963576545.1). Taxonomy (NCBI): domain Eukaryota; kingdom Metazoa; phylum Chordata; class Actinopteri; order Pleuronectiformes; family Pleuronectidae; genus Limanda; species Limanda limanda. The sequence continues at coordinate 21,445,446 of NC_083637.1, read as the reverse complement.
ACAGATTAGCACTCAGTAGGGCACATTCCTCCGACCAAAGCCCAAAAGTCCCCTTCAATCAAGCTGCTCCAAATTTCACTCACACAGATATCAGTTCTCTAAATGTGGCAGATTTTAAATTTTTAATCAAGATCTAAGATATATTCCCGGTAAAAACAGTGGAATTGTTGAAACCCACCGTATCTAACGATGCTCAAGGAAGTGATAAATCCGCTCCCACATCCTTCCACCTACTTTACTGGAAATCTGTTCTGTTGTTTTGGTGTAATCTTGCATACAAGCAAACAAACAGATGGACTGGTTACCTTGGCAGAGGAAAATGGACCTGGTCGGTAGAACAGCTGCAACACGCCTGTTCATATGAATATTTCTTGACATTGTTTAAATTTGAAATTACTTTAGGGTTCAACTGTTGTACAAATGCAACAGAAAAGCTTTGTGTTCATGAAGTTAAGTGAAAAGGAAACTTAATGGGAACCAACAAAACTAGGAAAAGACTTTCCACACAATGTGACCACAAGCCTGCTGAAGAAAATGAACGTGTAACATTTTGAAATGTTTAGAAACATCCTCTACTAACAACGTCTGATTGTACCACTACTACGAAAACCCCTTTTTTCTTGTCTCTCTCCCTTTTCTCTTGTGTGCTGAGGAACTGTGTGTGGCCCGGGGGCCTGCGCGACACACAATAACTGACAAATTAAATATTTTCCATCATCCTTTTAACACTGTACATCACGCTACAGCTGACACATTCTCGTACCCGACACAGAACGTCAATATTACTGCCTCTGTGTAGGAGACTGTAAATGTCATCGTGAAATTTCAGCCATACATCAATATGAGCACATAGCTGTTCGAAGCCGGAGAAAATGGCTGTGGGAGGTGAAGGCTTTTCACCTGACACGCAGACAGCAGCAACCCGCTGCTTCTGTGAGGATGAGCAAAACTAATACTCTAGAATTTAGTCTGTGTGCTGAGCACCTCACACATGAAAGTAAAGTTTTCTCTGAGCCATTCAAAGAGGTCGAAACCCAATAAGCCCTGAGCTGTGAAGACTGCTGTTTGTCAGCTGCCAAGTGTCTCATTCATTAGAGGGTTTATCTGCACTCGCCATCGCTCATATGCATGTGAATCATAGCGGCCAGTGGGCACACAATCAGAGCAACTGAGATGAATATTCAAAGGAAGACAGAGGGGAAAGCCTATTATTGACATATCAAGTCTTTTCAGGGAACGACTGTTATTATTTAAGGATAGAAATGAATCAATTATGCTCTGACATTTACCACCGCAGGGTTTCATTGTGACTGGTTAATGGCTTCTGAAACTGCCGGATGATTTGAAACCAATGAAAGTGCACTTTTTTATTGGACTTTATTGGAAAACTGGGCTTTCATCAGATACAAGCTTCTTTCATCCAAGTTTAACTTTAACGAAGTTTACAAAGGTCATGTTCCAGCTTTAATCTTCCATAAGCGGTTTTGAATTACTACTTGTTGGCCTTTTTTTCATAAATATGCACTTTTCTAAATGTTCTTTTCAAAGCCCCCCGGGAGATGATGACGACGCCTCATGATTCACCTGCATCCGTCTCTATTTGGTGAGCGTTGCTGTGATGCTTTCTCTTCCTCTGCTTCTTGCTCCTCTTCTCCTACTGCTTGCCAAACTCAGCTCTGGGAATATCTCCGGCGTGCAGCTTGTGGGCTAATTGCCGTTATCAAAATCACGACCTGCTAAATGATGCCTGTCTTTAATCGCCTGCACTCTTGCCAGCAGCAACTGACATTTAGTGCAATTAATTAATGCGAAGACAACAGGGAGCTGGGTATCTGCTCCGCTTGGCTGAGAAGGCAGCCGTGGTTATGTAAGGCAGCCAGGGGAAGCCTCAGAGAGTTGATATGTCACTATCAGACGCTGGGTCGGGGCAATGGAGCGGATCAGGTTAAAGCTTGATGCTTCAAGAGGAGTTGTCATGAGAAAACTACGATCTCATTACCTTGTTAAATTCTACGTTGGTTTTTATAAACGGTTGTACTGATCTCCAAATGGCCATCCACTAAATGAACGGCCAATCATAGCTAAGCTACCGGTAGCCACCCAAGCTTTTGTGGTTTTCATTGGCGTGTTGATAGGTTGTTTGTAGAGAGTTGGCTGCTGCACCCAAATGATTTCTTAGATCCAATTACTCAGACCCTGGTCAGAGGTGGTTGTGGAGGCGGATGACCTCTGACCCAGGTTATTAAAACATTATTTTACATTTCTCAGATACATTGATATATCTACGGACACCACCACAATATCAATACTGACCTTATTATTATTTTTTTTACAAGGCTCCTCCTCTCCATCTCTTGCTTTGGCTCATCACACACAACACTATCAGCGGACTCATCTGTAAACTCAGACTGGGTTGAAACAACATCATTAGGTCATTGTTTGCATTAATTGCATATAGAGTTAGAAGGAGAGATCAGATCACAAGTGGTCACAGGAGACCCATTCAGGACATATTTTAACGCTGTTAACTTATAATCGTATCTCTCAGGACAGATGTTAATAGCAGTTCTGAAAAGACCATTTAACACAGATCATACCTGGGACTGGTCGTCTAGTTTAGCTACAGTCTTCGGGTGAATTTTTTAAACTCTTAATTTTTTTACTGCAGATTTAGTTGAAATGAGCCAGATGGACACTCTGTAAACTCTGCTTTGACTAGTAGTGTCCAGTGCAGACCTCCACCAAGGTCCATTAAAAATACATAGACCAGACTTAAAGGAAAACAATCTTATTTATAATAAATGATCTGGGTCCAAAGTGTTCTACTTTGGTTCATGCCTCATCCAAATTCAGTTAAAATCTGTTTAGAAGTATTTCCTTAATCCTTCGGGGAATAAACAGTCATGGGTTAAAACACAACCTCTTTGACTAATTTACAGCCGACAATATCTGTCAGTGACCTTAAAGCAGTTAATGGCTATCGGCTGAAAGGAGACGTCTGCTTTTGTTCACTTTTATGTGAAATCAAAGTCTGCCTTACGAGTTATAAAACTCCCACTCGAATTGTTTTAAACGGCATAGGCTGCATTAAGAGAGCAGAGATGTAGCGCTTTGAAAATACTTATCGCAGAAAAAGGACGTAAATATTTCAGGCGAATGTAAGCAGGAAGAAGTCATTTTTAATCAACGCCTTCATACAGGCCACAGGACTGAGCAGATATGAGCGACCTGCTGCTCTATAGCTGTGATTCACTGGGGAAATTAATTTGACTTCCACCTCAACGTTATCATCGCAGCCCTGACGCTGATGCACTGTACCAATCTGTTCCAAAAACTAAGAGGGAGAAAAACTTCCACACTATCAAAACAGCAGCTGAAATCCCTACAACAACGGTTTGTAATGCTAAGCAGGTGTAATTAGTGATGAATGCTTCAGTGCTCAAACGTTTCACTGCGTGCCGGCTCTGTTTGCTCCTGCTGCTCTCCATATGTCATAAACAAACACGTTTCCCCCCCTTAGGTGTAAAACGGCTTCTCAGATTATACGTATTTGTGGGAGACGTCTTGTGCTGCTCCTCTCACTCTGTTGTCTTGTTCTGCTTGTGCGTTTGCTGCTGATCTAACATCCCTTTTTCCCAGTTGTTAGCCTCGCTGCTTCATCTGCTGCTTGTTTTACTCCCTGGCCACTCGTCTTCCTCTGCAGGGTGTTTTAATGGTCTTTTATTTGAATCCCAACTTTTTTCTCCTTGCCTGTATGCCTGAAAGTTTTCAAATGTTTCACTCAGCCCGTTGTCTCCAGATGTGTCTCCACCCAAACAAATGCACAGTCATGGCTCCTTTCTGCTACAATCCCTGACCAGCTACTGTCAAAGCCTGACAGCTCCAAAAAATTTTTTATCATCTGACATGATGCATCCTGTATATCTCGGAGCTCTTGTAGTGTTGCACAGCGATCCAAGGAAGAAGCAGCATGTTTCTTCACATGTTCTACAGGAGAGGGAGACGGTCCTGGTTTGAATGTTTCAATCACACAACACTCACATTTTTAAAAATCCGATTTTCTCGTCACAGCTGAAAAATGAGGCAGAAAAAGGGCACAAGCTATGGTCTGAATTTGACTTGTTATTTAAAATAATCTCTGCTCTGCACAATAGTCAAACATCAAGAATTAAACTTCAGAGATGAATATAATCTGTACAGCTGCAGGGCATGATTATTTCAAATCAGCACAGCAAACAAAAACATTGAAAAAAAACAACTCAGCACAGCATACTGTTTGTAGATGTCATAGTTGAACCGTTAGGAAAACAGACGGAATATATATTATACATAAAACAAGACGGCATCTTACACTGAGCACAAAGCAGCGGCAAACATTAAACAAGTGTCTGTCAATTTCAGACCGACACAGATGTTGTGGTTTTTTCAACCAGCGCCCACACTGATAAAAAATATAATGTACTCGTGATCACCCATGGGTGTGTTGGTATAAATTAGGTGTGGTCAGGCACATTGTTGCCGAACCGCTTCATGAGAATATGTTGCTTGAGGCGGCTAAAAGCGTCTTCAACAGAATAAATAACTGGATTTCACTATCATTTAAAGGACGCCTTATCAAGATAGTAACATGTGTCACTGTGGTGGAAATTTGGTCAACAAACGTGGTTCTGAACACTTGCACGCTAGCGACATTTTTTTTCAGGATTATCCCGTAATTTCACATAATGTCATGCCACATTTTTATTTTGAGTGGCTTCACATCCTAATCACATGCTAATTGATTTCATACATCACTATACATGATCCGTGATCCGTCCATCTCTCAAATTTATATTTCTGATGCAGTTTCTCTTAAAGCTCATTAAAAAACAAGAATCGAGCTGCATCAGTGAGCTAAAAAACATTTGAGGAAGAAACTTTGAATTTGAATGAGAGAGTATAAACAGTCACAGTCCGACAGTTTTTTGCAGATTGCTTTTCCCAGTGAGGAGGCTGCAGCCATTAGTTGCTTTATTTGATTTCACTGGTTTGTGGCCAATGAGATGAAAGTTAATGCAGAATAATAATTGGGAGCTGGGAGAGACCAAACAACAGCTACATGAATATTAAACTCACATTCGTCAGGTTGCCAGACATACATTTCTGCTGGGATGATAATATCGCTTCGTTTCTGCTGCAGGACCAAATTGTTTGCTGACGCATGAGTCGTAACAACTTGTTATACTAAAGGTAAATATCTGTGTTTCTGACATGGAGGCGAGAGATTGATTAATGCAGCTTTAATGACCAAAATCTATTTGTGTCTCCATGATGCCCTCGGAAACTTGTCCGTCACAGCTGCCCAGCTGTGTCACCACTGTTTGTTTTACATTTCAGCATGTGGAACGTTGTGTTGTTAAGAAGCAGTAATGATTAAATTACCCAGGCAGACGTTTTCCACAGCAGTATTCAGAATGAGTTCCATCAGTCTGCCCTTTATTTGCCCCTCCATACGTTGAATCACTCAAACATGATTGTTGATTTGAAGGGCACAGTTAATGCTACATGTTTCTCTATCAAATACGTGTCTGTCAGAAATTCCACAGTGTTTAGTCTGTATTTGATCAGATTTGGATCCAGCGGCGCTCGATAGGTCCAATATGGCCTTGCTGTGTATTGTTGGCAGCGAGACAGGAGACATCCACCAAGTGCCTTTTAATTATGTCAATATGTCTACCCTTGTACTTTGGCATCAACTTCCTCTTCATCACTGTGTTGGCTGATCTCTGCCTCTCTGTCTGTCCTCCTTTCCAGAAGGTTAACTGCCTGTAAAACCTGAACCTTTCTTTATAGATGTTGACACTTTCATATTGTCATTCGTGATAAGATATGACCCAGATTCCACTAGAAACTCGACCTATATGGCGCCACAGAAACTTGCTGAAACCAAACCCTGCATGGACATGAACACAAAAGTAGGACGTTTGGAATAAAGGCATGATAAACAAATATGTCTACAGCATAGAGTGTATATAAAACATGACTGCTGCCCATAAGTGAGGCCAAAGTGTTGGAGGTTCACCACAGTGTAGTCAGATAGGAAATGTTGAAGTATTGCACCAGCAGCTTTATCATATGATCCTATTTCGTGGATAATTATCATATGTGACTAGAGTAGAGATGGGATGATTGCATGATTGGCTGGAAAGACGTCATGTGAGAAGACCTTTACACACGTAACGTTTACGATAGACACGTAAACGCTGACAAAAAGTTAATTTGTCTTATGAGGAAGTTAATAAAAGCTGTCACTTATTTAACCAACAGTAAAAATAAAATAAACATTCCACTGCCCATTGAGGATATCAGTCAATCAGGATTTTCAAAACAACAGTAAAAATAATTCAACTCATTCAAAAGTCACATTTCAATATGCATAATAATAATACACTTTATTTATACAGCACTTTTCTCAACATTGTCACAAGTTAAGTGTTTACAAGGAAGAAAAAAACCCATACAGATAAAATTACAAAGGAACATGAGCAGAAAGATTAAAACAATGAAATCAAATCACTTGAACAAAAAGGATCAATGAGTTAATAAACCCCGAGAGAGTATATGTGTAATCCCATTTCATTATGTTTATACATTTAACTTTTCAATTACATTTAACTAAGTGTTTTATATCTTTAAGTAAGGCCTAATGCCATTTTATGTATTATTTTATGATTTTAATCAGGATTGTCGCGAACTCCATCGTGACTCAGGAGTGGGTCGGGGCCACGGCTCTGCCAGGAACACCTGATTTCAATCTCAGGGAGGAGGGAGGAGCAGGTCAGAGGAGCAGAGGGATCACAGAGACTAGACAAGAAGGTGAGACAAAAAGAAGGTTCATCATGGTTTCATGAACCTAGAAACGTAGAAGATTGGCATGCAGCTCCCTCACTCGTTGCCGGGTGGCTCTACTCTCTCTCTCTCTCTCTCTCTGTCAGCTCTGCAGGACACCAAATGCTACCCATCACTATATTATGAGCTTGTTGTGTTGTAAGAAGCTTTGAGTTTCTCAGAGGTGAGTGTCAGAGGAGAGATGTGCAGGGTTATTGTGAACTGCGGGCTGCTCAGGGAGAGGATACGAAGAGCGTGCCCGGACTTATGATCCTGAAATGGAACAAAACCGTGTACGTGTTTGGAAAGCTTCGATGGAAAAAGAAAAGTTAAGAAGTGGACTTTGGAGGAAGTTTGCGAAAACTTTCTAGTGTTATTTTTGGCAGCAGAGTTTGATTAAAGTTTTAATCAAACTCTTTTGACAAAAAATGTGTGTTCGATTTAGTCAAAGTGTTAGTCATTTGATTTTTGTCGGGTTTTAGTGTAAAATTATAAGTAGACGAAAAATGACTGTACGTTGTTTGTTAATGAAAACTGTAGTTGTCGTCATGCGAGTCGCTACGGAAGCATTTGCATTCACTTGAGAAAAAGAAAAATTAGCTCGTTGTGAACTGATGAAAAATCCGAACAAAATCCAACAAAATTCAGTTTCAGTTTGATCCAGTTTTTATTTGGTTTGGCTTTGAGACATTTGAGAAGTGTTACTTTTTTTTTCTTAAAAGTTTGGTGAAAAGAGCCTTCCAAACTTTAAATCTGTTGATGCAAAACAGTAGACTTTTTTTGTCGCCTTTTCTCACTTTTCTTCCATACATTCTTTGTTTTCATGTATTTGATGCATTTTGAGGCCACAGCTGTTGTCATATTTGTTTATCCACAAGTCAAGACTGTAGCTCGGTAATTTTATGGAGAAGTCACCAAAGTGGATCTGAAAATGAAAAGTCTGCAGACTGTTAAACAAGCAGCATAATCAGACATGCAGGATGGAGGCTCCATCTGCAAATCAGAGTAGAAAGAGGCTTTCAAATAGAAGACATGGAGAGCAGGATAATCACCCCGATGGCATGAGCATCCAACAACATCCAAACCACTGACAGAACTCTGAAACGCAGGCATGCAGAATATTTTCTTTCTCTGTCCACAAACTAATAACCTCAGTCCTATTATGCAAACACACTCGACATTCTAGAATAAGTGGAAGGATATTCTGAAATACAGAACAAGATAATTCTGTATTTTTCCTGTTTCTCCACCTGAAGGGTAGTGAACCTTTAGTCAGTTGTATATAAAAGAGAAGACCGTATACATAATTTTATACAAGGCAATAAAGCCTTGGGAAGTTAGACTTTCTGTGAAAAGGAACGTCCTGTGGGCTGCCCCTGTTTGCATGATCCTGTTGCATGATCCAGTTCAAATTGATCCAAAATTAAATGATGATATGATGATGTCATCATATTTCATTATGCATTGTGAAATGTGTTGATAATGCAGATGAGCAGTAAATGGGCATATCTCAAAAACTGAAAAGTGCACACAAGTTCAAATTACTTATGTGGCGTTAAGGAATATTATGTCATGTGGTATGGTTTATTGACTTATATAACCTTTTAGCTTAGGTTGTACATAATGAAGTGATATGAAGCATTTGAGGAAACTTATGAAATGTATGTAATGTGATTTTTGTATCATATAAACTGCACAGCATCAGAAGCCATACAGATGATGCATTAAATAATTTCTAATAATCATAATTCGATGAAACATGCTGTTCTGACACCAGATATCTATGAAAAATAAATATTTGTATGTTTGCAGCCCCTCAAATGTGATGCCTTACATTTCTTTGAGTTATCGAATACCTGTTTATTCTCCACCTCTAATATCAAATACAATCATATATAAAAACATACACTTTTGTGGATGCACTCACGTGGGATTAGTATAGATCTTATAGATTTTACAATTGTGTGGAGAATTGGAGATGGATTGCTTGGATGAAGAATTGGTTTACTTGCTCTTCCGTGTCCTATCGCTTCTTTTTAGTATGCTGTGCATTCCCCTCTCTACTTTTAGGCATGATGATGATGACACTCTAGATAATGACGCGTAATGTTTTTCAAACACTCCTCATGCTTCAGTGTTGTAGATTTTTTTAAATCCCAGGCCAATGTTCTGGAACTTTGTATGGTATGAAATTGAAGTATGAATAATTTTATTGCATCGTAGAATTTTTGTTTTTCTCTGTCATCACTTATCAGGCCTATTGAGTTCACTTGAACAGCTCATGAATTTTTCATTCACGTATGGTGAACCTGGGGGAGAACATTGACTGAATTACAAAGTGTCAAAAAACATTGGCAGAACATCAAAACATTTGTTCTCCGATGCACTGGATTTAACTCACATCAGGAGTTGTCCCACTGACACGGAGCAGTAACAAGAGATGAGCAGTGTCACAATCATCTTCAGCAGCTGACACCTCGGCTCCCGGGTCAATATTCACATGGATACCTAAAGGTCCAGTGTGTAGGATTCAAGGGGATATATTGGCAGCAATGAAAACCATATATTCAAAATTATTTGTCAATCATCTATGCCGCGTGAACAGTTTTCGTTATTATCCCTTAATATCAATATCAAGAGCGCGTCCTCCTCTGCGAAGTGTTCCATGTTGGACCTTCCTGTTTCTCCAGTAGCCCAGGACTGACAAACCGAACGCTCGCTCGATCACTGAAGACCACCTTAGGTTCTCTTACACACTTGAAAAGGAAAGATAAGGGGAAGGGTATTCGATGCTAGATGTAACAAAATCCTTCACGCTGAACATGTAAGACTATTCAAATGAATCACCTTTATTAATCATAACATTGTCAAAGTATGATAAAAACATCTGCATATCCAAACAAAAATGATCATTCAAGAAGAGACCTCTGCTCTCATATTAAATATGTGTTGCTGGTTTTGTAAATGGGTTAATACAACAGTATAATCCTTAAATATAACAGAGCAGGAGGAGGATTGATGATCATGACAGATGACAGACGATCTTATCTCATCCTAACAGCTATGAAATTCACATTAGCCTGTGGAGCCCAATGTCCTCAGCACTGACTTTGCAAATTTAAGACCTTTCTTACTTCATCTAAATGATTTACTGTCTCGAGTTTGTCTCAGTGTGTTCAGCCAGGAGCTCTCTTCATTGCATATTTATTCCCGTACGACATTACAGCTGCAATAATCCAAATTAATGTCTTAATAAGGGATCAAATTATGCATGATGGCAAAGTGGTTGTGAACCACACGATTCACCACCGGAGTGCAGTTCCCTCCAGGTCTGCCGAGCATCTTTCAGTTCGTTGTTTTAGATCTACAGGCCCCTGCTGTTTACTTGTAATGCTGCCCCAATAAAAGAAAAGAAGAAAGGAACAAGGTCTATTTACAGCCGGCTGAGGATCGTCACAGGGAGATATATTTAGATAGACGTTCAGGTGAGGTAGACTGAGGAGGGACAAAGTCTGCATAGGAGAGAGACTGTGGTGGATGAATGTGTCAGACACAGGACTGTCAATCGAAAGTTTACTTATTTTTAAACTTATTATGTTCCGTTTGTTTTTGTTATACTCAATTATCAGTCGCAGTTTGGCCAGCACTAGGCACCAGAGCTACTTGGTGAGGTTAAATGAACCCTTCCACAACATTAACCACTTTCCTGAAAGAACATCCCCCCATGTGACTCATTGTCTGTCTATCATAGGGTGCTAAAAGCATTGTTGGCTATAGACCATAGACTCCGAGGCGCAAAAAGCATCTGCCAGTAACGAATGTATTAACCCTTTGGAGTCCCTGTAGTACTGCAGGTGTTTTGAATTATTCTGGTTGAGGATGAGACACAGTATTAAAACTATTAAAATTCACTTGAGGCATTTGGTCATAAACCAAAGCACAAGACTAAATTAAAATGTTGGTTGAATACTATTCATATGGACGGGAACATTGATGTATGTACCAAAGCTATGAGCTATATCCTTGTGTATTGTTGAGCCTTTCACGAACAACCAGATGCTTTTCAACAGCTTCTTGATATGAACTAAGGGAGCCGAGTCCTACTTGTCTGAGATACGCTCTTTTTTATCAGTGTGTCCACATTTCCTCCACCGCCTGGCCTTAATGAATAAAATCCCTACCAGTGACTGAGAACATTCCCCTCTACAAGAAGGGTGGGGCGGGGGTGGGGGGGGACTTCTCGCCCTTCATCCATTGATATGAGAGTAAGCCCCTGCCCGGTAATAATGACACATCGTTCCTCTCAGGATTGCTTATTGTGTATTTGAAGTCATTTAACATAACCAGCGAGTGGTTGTGATCACTACCAAGACGGCTTTTAATTTGTGACCGGTTTTTGAGAAATGTAACTTTCATCCAGGCTATGCTTCAATGTTTGGGGTTGCCCCCTATAAGGAAACTTTTAAATAACCTTAAACTTTTTAAATTGCAGAGTTTGCATGAAATGATAACTAGTTATCTGGCTGACATTAGTCTCCTTGTATCTGCTTGAATACTGCTGAAGCACACTCTTCCTCTTCGTGTCGGCTCTGTGAGTGTGTTCGTGTGTATGTGGCTCAGCCGCCGCCCACAGTCAAACACACTCTCGTGCATGATTTGCATTCAAGACAAGTCAACTTTATTTGCATAACACATTGAATACATTCAAAGTAAAGTAGATTCACTGACAAAGTGCCATGGCGTCACCTAGTGTATTGTTTACAATGCAGATTATTGACATTAGGTCTGGCAATACCAGTAATTTAGTCCTGCTAGACCACACATGCAAGATGGATTAGACCAATTAGATTGGTGGGGAATTGAATTTGAATCTGATCCATATCTATTACATCATCATTATCCTAGTGGTTATTTTTCAGATGAACTGAGTAACCACTGTCCCCTTGAAAAAAAGAACGAAAAAACCCCAACTACGAGCCATCTTTCTGAACAGCTCTCAGAAAGCACCGGAGCCATAAGTTCTGGCTCCCTTCAAAGAGCCATAATTCACAACTCTATCTCTGTGATACTCTGGTGACATGTCCAGGTTGTTCCCCACCCAATGCCCACTGTCAGCTGAGATTGGCTCCAGCTCGCCCCTTGATGTAATAGATAGTGGATTGATGGATGGATCTGTTGACAACCTCATGATGGTGCTGGAGTAAAATGCAGGGTACCAATGAAGTCACTTGGATACATTCTCTGGAAACCATGAATGCCTGTTAGGAATCAATCCCCTGAGTTATACTATCCCTTGAGCCATGCTACTATCGTAACTAGAAAACGACGCACCACTTTTTAGATTCTTTTTTCCTCCTTCCACAACTTTCTGAGAAAGACTTGACCCCTTTGCTATTTTCAGCCGTCATTTGCATGTTGAAGAGGTCCTCCGTGACTAACAGCGATGACTTGGTGCACGTATGAAGTATGGATATCCTCTTCAGTCCTATAATGTTCTTGCTCACATGTACTCTAACATGGAATCATCATGCAAATTATAAACGGGCAGTTGAGGAAACTGAGGGGACACTGTGCATTCATAAAGGGTCCTTTAAAGAGGTCAGGGGCTAATTGGCTGTAAATATGGAATAATCGTGAGATTTCACGAGTCTGACACTCACATGTGTCAGATCCAATGATGCATATATGAGTTCATGCCAAACTCATCTATAACGTTGTTAACCTTTGAAAGCCGAGGCTGAGATGTGCTGCAGGATGAAACCTCGCTGGTCTGAGCCCATCTGTCTCACACACTTATATTTACTCTGAAACTGTCGGGCGCCTCAGACAAACCCATTCCCCAACTGCCTCTCTCCTGTTTGCTGTGCGGCCAAGGCACAAACGAACAGTCTATCTCTCCCCGTCTCTGTCACAGCAGGAACATTTAATTTGCAGGAATAAAGAATGGCTTTAACCCTCCGATGAATCAAAGCAAGTCTCGAAGTGTGTGCACAAAGAGACTTTTACTCTGAGCCTCTGCCGGGAGTGTTTCCATACCTCCCTTGCTACAGTTATAGGAGGTGGTTTCCATGACAATGATGCACTTTTGAGGGATAAATGAGAGGGAGCTTGACAATTAACTTTCATATATCACCACCCTCCTCTGCCTCCTCCCACCTCCAGGCAATAAACGCCTCTTGATTGCTTTTGTCGCGGTGTGAGCAGGAAGAGAAATGTCTAATTTACAATCATGACGACAGGACGCAGCTCCAGAGGATTATGCACACACACATGTTTTCAAAGTGAGTTTTCTTTTGAGATTTTCCTTTATTTAATCATGTTCTTATTTCGTACCAGTAGATCCTGAATTCCTTCTGGGTTTGTACTTTCATTAGAATCCTAAAATAAGCTCAAAGTGGTCTATAGCCTTGTACCTTGCTGTGGTTAACAAGTGCAAATGTAAAAATGTAATGACGCACTAATTGATATTTTAAATCAACTATGTATCAGGTGACTGTGTAATGTGAAAGGCTATAGATTGACTTTAATATAGTTTATATAGAACGCAACAGTCTCTGTTAGCTCCCTGTTTCATGGCTTTTATGCCATTGAGAGAAAAACAACGCTAAAAGTAGAGCACATGTAACGCCATTGTCAGTTGTATGAAAACGCTATTTACTGTTCATTAATTAATGTTATATACACATAACTTTGACAGAGAGGTCTTTCAATTAAAACTATAAAAAGTCCTATTTCGATGGGATCAGGGAGTTGTCTTCACCACCATTACTGATGATACTTTACCTGACGCGACTTCATGTTATGGATGAGGTGATCTGTGAAATTTCTTTAATGTTACGACATTAGTAATTGTATACAGTAGAAGGAAAGAACAGCCGGCTGGCTAACCATGTGTTTTCCTTCATCATATATTGTTTGCCACAACATTTTGAGCAGATATGTAACAAACAACTTGAATACAATTTGGGATTTCGGGAAATTTGGGAAACATTTTGGATAATGTAAGTACACAAGTCAAGAAAATATATGTAACATATATAGGTCAAGTCGTTTTTAGACATTTTAAAGAAGAATTGTTACATATTATATCTTTAAAGGAAACATTACATAAATGGTGAGGTGTATCAATGTTTTTGTTTTTTTTTATACAAAAGAAAAAGTCTTACTGACGATTGCAATGAAAAAGGTATTGCATATGATAGTAGCTGCCACAATGACGATCCACGATAAAAAAAAAACAATTAATACAAAACAGCTTTACCTGTTCCACATCTTAACACAAATCTTCAACACATCATAAGAAGAGATGAATTCTGCTCCCCACAGTTTGCCTCTTGAGAGCTCTTGACAGAGAAAAGCCTGATTTAGACAAATTAGATGTGGGGAAAATGGGTCACATATTTTCAGGGAAACCATCTACTCCGAGGAGGATGTGGAGAGCAAGGAAATGAAAAAGAATTGTTGAGAGTGGGAGAGCATGAAAGGAAGAGAGAAAGAAAAGAGGGTGAGGAAAGCATTTTCACTTTGCCATCAGGTATAATTTCTATACTCTTGGCAAAAGTGTCAAAAGCTTGAGAGGACATCAGGCAAGATGAATAGTTTGAACCTGTGTGTGAGAGGGAGGGTGGAGGAGGGGAGATGGAGGTGAAAGAAAAACGTGTGGATGAGAGAGAAAGATAGAGGGAGATCGAGATGAAGAGAGAGAGAGAAACCAAGAGAGAGAGAAAGAGGAATACTGGCAGTGTCCTGTTTGAAGAAAAAAAGAAAAAGCTGCAGGTTGAAGGAAACAAGCCAAATAGAAATGAGAAAAGAGACACACACAGATATTCCAAAATCACCACCATTCCCTACTTCACTATATAGTGAAGACTATATAGAGCAATACATGGTGAGCTCATCAGAAAAAGAAAAAGACACTTCTACAACCCACTAGTGATTAGTGAGTGATTTCATACGCAACCAGAGTCAGAATTTGAAAGAAAAAAAATGAAATGAAGGCAAACCCTGCAGGACAATGGCGACCACATTAGTTGGCCATCAACCACCTCCGCTGACCACACAAGTCTCGCCACGGGATCTGTCATTAAACCCTCCCCACAGCTGTCTGGGTGAGTGATTTTAACCAGAGTAAACAGAGCAAGATTAATGGTGTGAAATGTTAAACAAGGGCCACAGAGCCACTGGAACAACAGGGACCGTGTCAAAGCAAAAGGTTATTAATGTTTGGGAGGGTACAGACAATGTCTCCATCACTCTCACTGTGTTTTTTCTTGTGTCATGTTGTACATTGATTGTGTGATGAATTGATATAGTAGAAAACACTGTGTATTCAAGCAAACTGGAACAGAAGGAATATTGTTAATGATTTACAAAGCAGATGTCTCATTCAGACACATTACCCTGCATGTGACATTTGTCCAGTTTTATTAAACCCTGAGACTCAATGAACCAGAGGGGAATAAAATCTGTCGTTATAGCAAAGTTAATCGAAACGTTTCATCATTGTTCCTGCAGATTTGACAGAATGGTTCCAGCTCCGCCTGATGTGTCCAAATCAATGGGAAATTTAGGATGTCCATGCTCAGCCTGCACTTCATTACATGGGCCAGCGTTAATTACCTGTGTACTGCCTCCTTGGTCCTTCCCTCCCTCCCTCGCTCCTCTTCCTCCTCCTCATGTTCCAGGATTGTGTTTCCTACAAATACTCCACCACACAGTACAACCTGCTCCCACTCAGTGTCACCGCGAGGCAGTTCCTCCAGACTCGCACAAGCGCACAGTGCCTCATCTCTTTCCCCAAACCAAGATCTGAGCGTTCCCAGAAGAACGAGGAAGGGAATGTGGAGTATTGGTGTTGTTTTCATTTCATTTTTTTTTTTAAATGACCTAGTGCTTGTGATAAGAAATAAAATATAATGGACACAGAAAGGGAGACGTGGCCGTGAAATCGGCAACGTCGTAAGAAAAATGCTAGACTGCAGAGCAGATAAAAATAAAAAAAAGTCCCAGGAAAGCGATGAGAAGAACAGTCAGTGTGAAGTATAATTAGTCCTCAGAGACCTTGCTTTGCTTCAGCAGGAGCGTGAGTCGGATCCAGACGGACACGGAGTCTGACTGAACAAACATGATAGTACTTTATTCAGTAGAAACCTGGGGAAACATCAAAATCTACATTGCGGCATCTCACTTAAATATGTTTACCTGATGTGTAAATGGAAGAACACTCTGAAACTCCTCAATGCAAATAATTAATTGGTGGAATGCAAATGCACTTACTCTCATGATGTACTGAGTGATCACAATTCTGAGATATTTTGTACTTAATTGTAATTGAGTGTCCATTATTTGCTGCTTTATATTTCTTTTCCACTGAATTTAAAAAAAGAAATTGTAAATGTTAAAGCAATAAATCACTGCCTGCACATACATCAATCATAATAATAATAGTAAAATGATCTATAATAATCTCACCCTGAATGAACACAGAGTGCTGGTCCGTGTATGAGGTAAAATCTGCAGTTGTGTACGTCATATATGACAACATTTCCCTTTGTATGGTCTTTAATGATGATATAAATGACTGTTGACGGGTGTGCTCTTATTGGTTGATAGTCGATGCTGTTCAAACTCTTTGAAGGTGAGCCATCCCTGTCTGCATTTCTTTATTTCCTTCTTCAGTTTCCATTGTTCAGGTTGGATAATGGTAAAAAACAATCAGACTTTGTGTTACGCTGAATTGTCTCATCTTCATTCCATACACCGCACATAGACAGCCCAGGCAATCGTTAACAGTCACATGGGGGGATGTTCTTTCAGTGTTTAGACAGCATCAGATATTGAACAATAAGATCATGTCCATCAACATTTTTCATTGTGCAACATGAACAACTACAGATGAATTATACTTCATGTATGGACCCCTTCTACTCAGATGATGATTGCATTGCATTTAACTTGTATTGGCTTATTGTTGACTTTTTGTGAACCAGCTAAAAGCCGAGCGAAGTGAATGGAAAGCAGTTTTATGCCTTTTGTGATAGATAATCATATTTAGTACCTTTCTTCAAAATATTTGAACCCTCTAATCAAATTCCTCAAAATTGTCCTTGAGCGACGAATGAATTCCAGGGCTAGAGGACAGATCATTGTGAAGTATGACTGTTTTGTATGCTATGGAGTCGATGTCATGGCTCAAACATCTTTTGTTTTAGAGGAAAGACTGAGAAGGTGCTTATTTTAGCGAGATCTAATTTTAATATTCTGTCCAACCTACGTTACAAAGAGAAAATAATTGAGTCTCTGACGGTGCTGGCTTTAACTCAGCAGCTCTGTTACCTGAGCAGCTCGGCCTGCAGGGTACTGAACATCTGAAACATGTTGTTGTTGCAAGAGGAGGTTGTGCTTCTGCCTCCTCCGTGTTTACTCACAGCTGTTTGAGCAGGGAATGTCGGCCCACAGAGCGCGGTGGAGACACGGGACTCTGGATTATTCTGCCTCTGACAAATGAGGCAGAACGGGGCTAATTCTATTTGAGCTTCACCACTTGAGTCAACTTTACAGCCCAATTAGCTCCGTGAAACGAGACAAAGGTACAGTAGAGAGAGGAGGTCACATAGTAAAGCCACTTAATTCCTACAGTAGCCTTGGGACATCCTCCTATTAATGTAAAGCTTTTTCAGTAACTGCTTGAAACCCTTCTGGACATCAAATAAAAATACAGTTGTAAGTTCTGCATTAACAGTAAGAAAACGATATTTTAGCGGCGGAGGTTATAGCTTCAAGCTACAAGTTGAATTACCACCCTGCTGCTGTATGTCTCCACCTACCAGGTCAGTTTCAGTCCCTCCAGGTGTCAGTGATATATTGCATTCACAATAATATACGGTTACTGTGACCTTTGACTTCTTAACAGTGAAATAAAATTGCTTAAGCCTTAACACTTACAACTGGTCAAATTTTTAAGTCATTTTGGAAAAGCAGAGTAGAGATATGTTCAAGATGTCATGTTTTGTGAGGCCACTGTGACCTTTCACCGCCCAAATCGATCTATCAATTAATCTCTGAGTGCAAGAGAAGATAAGTGCTGAATTTGGAAGGATACTCTCGTGTCGTTCTTAAGAAAACAAGTTCACAAGGCAAGAAGGCAAAAGAGTTTTTTGTAAGACGACAGTGACCTTGACCTCTTAATTCTAATCAGTTCAACCTTGAGTCCAAATGAAGTTTCTACCAAATTTGTAGAAATTACCTCTCTGCGTTCTTGAGTTATTGGAAGTACGTACTAATGTACGTATGGACAGACACCATGTGGTTATTGTGTAACCAAATTCTGATTAAACACATTAAGAGTTTGTAGTATTTAATTCATATTTATTGTCAATGGCTATCTTTTATAAACCAATTTAAAGTATATAAATGGTAAATGGTAAATGGTTTTGTATTTATATTCACACACACATTCATACAGTGTATCTATTCGCAGCTCTTTGTTATTCTATGGGAGCCACAGCCGCCCTATATATACATATTATTATTATAATTATTAATAACAACTCTTGCATTACCTGGTTTTGACTTTTTGACCATTTGAGGGGTGCAACACATCTGAATCAGAATCTAATTAGAAAACAACTCATTAACATCTACAGCTGCATTCTTTTTTAAAGATTTATCCATATTTATGATCACGTGACCATTTTTTACAGTCCATTGTGGGAGTCTCTCTAATGCTGGCCATGACAACAAGGTAAGTGTCTCGCTTATGTTGGCTTACAACTGATTTATTAGGCTTGACTAAATCAATACTTGGAAAGTGGTACCGTTCTCATCACAAATGTAAAAACGCTGTATTTATTCTGTCTCTTTCTAGAAAACATAGAACTTTGAGCAGAGACTGTCAAAGCATCCGTGGTGCATTCAAGGACTGTTTGATTTCAATCCTTCGTCTGACAAACAGTATTGTACTGAAGAATGATAGTGCCATCGAATTAAATTTACAAAAGGCAGGCTGATAGAAATTGTCTATTTGGTCAAGGTGTGCTTTCGCTTTTCAGCTGCTCGTACCGCCCTCTCAGATGTCATGGTGTCCTTAAACAGGTCAACAGGACGAATTTACGAAATTCAGCATTTATGAAAATCAATCCATCCTTGCAGCTGCAGTATTACATGATGATAATGCAACTATGACACAAAAATGAAGGCCCTGGGGGGATGACCGTGGTGATGTGTCCGTACGTCCACTAAATAAAACACTGAAAATTGGTCTATTCCTGCAACAGCAGCTGGCTCTTCATGTAACAAAGAAAACTTTGACAAAAATAAAAGTTATAAATATATTAAAATGATCTCAGGAAAGTTTCTGAATCTTTGCAAAGTGATTTTTGTTATTGCTTACTGAGATCAAAAGGGATACATTTGCCTGGGAGGAAAATCAACGATCTTAAAGACCGCTCTGGAAAAAAATAATCAGCAATGATGTAACCTGTGCAATTTGTGAAACTAAACACACTGAACCAAATGAAACCACTGTGATGAAAGAGAAAAATTACCAAATTTGCTCAGAGCAAGTGTAAATATGAAAACAGAGAAATCAGAGGAAGCACTTGCATGAATATAAATTTACCGAATAAATATTTCACTGAATATAAATCACTTTTATTGAATTCGTTTTGAAAGGGGACAATTTATTTTCAATTAGGTTTATTTCACCAGGAATTGTTTTCATTATTAAATGAGTAAAGGGCTTCCTGTAATTGCTGCTATAAACACAATCAAGTAGGACAAGGTCATGGTTACCGTGGCCAAATAAGAATCAATAGACGTAACAAACACATATTAATGTAAAAACATTCTCCATTTCCTAGTTTAATATATACAAGAGAAAAATCATTGAGTATCGGAAGAAGAAAATTGCATTTACCATTGTACTCCCACAGTGACAGCCTTGTTGTTCGACCTCAGCATTTATGTTTGGGCGCTGAGCGGGTTGGGCCAGCGAGAGAAATAGTTGTTCTATAAAAGTAAGTGGTTTTACCACATGAATGGTAATCATGTTGCTGTTGGTTGCCTGGCTACCGACACTTGAAATCTGGGGTTTTGGAGGGACAGGAGAGGGATGTTTTTTTTGATCCTCTGGGTTTATTCCTATTTCAATGCTGTGGATGATGAGAGTCGCACTTACACACAGTTTTTTTCTTCTTTTCTTTTGTTCATGATATTTGTTTGTATATTCAAGTAAAAAACATGCTCCAATTTCCAGTTAGGAATAGCTGAGAAAGAACCCACACATCAATGACATATTTTGCGCTCCTTCGAAAAATCAAACATGCCCGAGTGAAGTTTCGACCATGCAGGAGAGGTTCAAATTGACTTCATGCAGTTTGATGTGGCAGCCTGAGGCCTCGGAAAGCTCCTAACGAATGCCATTATTTAACTATACAGCAATATCTACATTCCTCACCCTTTAAAGAGCCAATATGTTGGCTGTTCTGGACGACTGCAAGCAGACTTCAATAACAGCCACCAAGTTAGAGAAACAAACACACACTCAAGTCAACAACTGCTCCAGTTAGATTAAAGCAGCATTTTCATCTGAAATGAACTGAAGGGAAAAAGGTGATGATGAAAGTGCGATTGTTAAGCTTGAATAACGTCAAAGCCTTCTCAGTTGGACATTTGCCTTCTCTTAGAAATAGTCCAGTCCAATAGTTCTAAATCGTAAAGCAATATATATTTTGATGAATATATGTCAGGCAAGGACACATAACTCCAGAGTGAAGGGGTTGAGTATACTGGCTGTGACTGCTCCAAAAATGTTAAATGATCCATTAGCCTTTTGTTTGTTCTGACCTTGAAGACAAGAGAGATCCACTTGATTTAAGGATTAAGGAATTGAGGACAACACAACATTTCTGGTTTATTTACGACGTTTTACTCTGGACAGTTACCACAGCTGTAATCATTCAATGTAAAAAGTGTAAATACAGTGTTACCCAAGTAACCTGGAATATGTGGTTGAATGTGATTGATTAGACAACACAACAAATTGTTGGATTATGTTGAATTGTTGCAAAAACACTGCCAACCCAGTGCAAGAGAAATCCGTGTAAAGACAATATACAAAAAACTAATTTGACAATGTGGACATTAGATGTGGGCATCATGATTTGAACAAATTTGCTACAGAGTGCTAGGGCCATATTAAAGTAATTTTTGGGGAGATATGGAGAATAATGTTATAATGTTACGAGAACAAAGTTGAAATTTCTAGAGAAAAAAGTTGTAATATCTTGAGAATAGAGAAAAAGCAGCAAGGGGAACCTGTGCTCGTCAGAGTTCCAAAATCATAAACCAACTGTGTTTTTTCTTGAGAAATTACAAAACTCTTTTGACTAACATGCAGATGTAACCATCATCATCACAACCTTGACCAAACATTTCTCCCACTCAAACAGCTTCCTCCAAATCAGTGTTGGTCTCGATAATAGACAGAGTTTCTTCCACAATCTGTTCAAAGTCCTGATTCTTATGATAAAGTGATGCTGAGGAGACAAACGATGAAGCATTTCATTATTCGTGGAATCTAAACTGAAGATGCTTCACATTCCTCATTGTAATGCAGGCGACAGGCTGATCCTCTGATAATCCTCCTCTAACACATGACACACAGCCCAAATTTATGACCTTTTTTTTCTCGTATTTTACAACTTCATTCTTGTAAAAACTTTTGTGAGAGCTAGACAGATAAAATGAAGTCAGTTTTACGTCATTACCTAAATTAACAATGTCCTTTTTTCATCTTATTTATATTCAGGGGACCGTGGGTAGAATTGACCAGCTGAGGCCTTAATCATTTAAATAGTAGAAAAGTTCACCTGTGGTTGACAAGATAGAGAAGTACACTTTGAAAGAAAGGAATTAGCAACAGTAATTATGTGTGTTGTTTTTTCGTCTCAGTGGATCAACAATGACAAATGGCCACGGTCAGTCACGCTGATAAAATGCTTAAACGGGCAGCTGGACGATTAATTGCTGTATTTGTCGGTCCATAGTAAATAAATCTAATTTGAAGCTTATTTGGATGTGCTGAGCTTGTATTAGTCACTGTGACAGACACTAAAAGCTGCCAATCATATGTGAGCACACGTTTTAATTCTTCCTGTAATGATCTTTCCTACTAAAGTTGATTTATGGACTTAGGCTTAGTGCAGACGTTCACTGGATTGTGGTGGCATTTAAGGCTGAGGTTGGAGATATCTTTTTTAATCTGAAGAAATACCACGAAACGACTAAAGCCAATAATGCACTGATTTTAGTAACAAAGAAAACATGTGCAGCCAAAACCTGGTTTATCAAATATCTTTGCTGTATAAACTATCAAAAACAGTAAATCCCTTATACAGCATGCTAAATACCCACTCACCAGCTCTATTGCTATATGCAAGAACCTCAGTATTGGACAATACACAATAGTTACTTCCACCAAAGGAGATTATGTTTTGATCCCTGTCCGTTTGTATGTTTGTTTGTAAGCAGTCTTACACAAAAGCGTTTACTGGGATCTCAACAAAACCTGGTGGAAGAATGAAACATGGACAAAGAAAGAAGAAGAATATAACATTTTGAGATGATTTGGACAAAGGCAGATCCCGGATCTTTATTTTATCACTGTCATTAAAATTGCGGCATTTTTACAGCGTTGACCTTATTTTCTTAGAGAATAATTAATGGATCTTATTTAGATAATCTTCCATATACAAGGGAATGATATTTATAAGTGTGTGCAATTTGGTGCAAAGCCGAACAAAAATCCCCAATAAGTAAGTAATGGGGTTTTATGAGGGGGCTGTTTGGCCTAGGTGGAGAAATATTCTACTATCATTATATTAACATGTATTTCGGGTCAAGTTAAGTTTAGGTGACTCAAATACTTGATCAAGACACAAGATCGTGGTTCTGGTTAAAAATGCAAATTATATTAAAGGTCTGTTCTCTCTCACATGAAACTCAGATGCTTCAAATAGCGAACCTTCAACACAACCTTCAATCCCTTGATTTTAAATTTGCATTTGCACTGGATGCAAATCAAAAGAAGCAGAACATGGAAGTAGTTCCTGAGGCTACACCAGCACATAAAGTGTGCAATAATATCTGGATGAAAATAATCCTTTATGAATGCACCATTTTCCCACTAAAAACTACAGAGTCTGGCTGTTTTAGAAAATACAGAATGTTTTTTTAAATGACGATATAACAGAAACACAGCAATCGTACACTTGTAACCTTGGCAGAGAGCGGTGTGTCTGTGTTAGGTAATGTTTGCCTTCTACCTTGAAACCATTTTGGCAGCGATGAGATAAAACTGGCTGATGAATATAGAACCCATTTCTCGCTGCATCTGATTGGTGAAAAGTTTAATTTCTTTGTTGTTAAAACAAATTGCAAGGCAACAGTCCTACATATTCCTACATATAGTTTTCATTTTCATTCATATCACCTAAAACATCTTGACAGGCAACTGTTCACAAGGCGCCTGGGTCCCTGGGAAGAAAACACTCCAACTCCATCATAATCATCCGTCACCTCCGACCCCTCTCTTCCCTGACCCTAAAGCTAACCCTACTGTTGGCAAACACGCAGCTGCAGGAAGAATCAGTGGTCACATCCTCTCTGAGTTCTCTCAACAGAGACTCTGCACCATCTGTGGCTGGATGGTGGGTGCAGGTGGGTGATTTCCCTGTAAATGTTAGTCAGTTGGCTGCAGAACTTCAGAGCTCTGCCAGGTTTGGCTGCTTAAACCCTGCATATGGATGTTGCTCTGCTGCACGACCGGACGCCATCTGCAGAGTGTCAGCCGTCCTTCTGTCAGTGTGTGTGTGTGCGCAGTGATGAGATTTTAAGTATGATTATTTGTGACGGAGTTGGGATTTGCTTGAGCTTGAGGATTGTATTTAACTTCCTGATGGACTCTTATTCTTTGGAAGAGGTCTGCTTGTATTGTGTGTGTTTTTTTTTTTTGAAACTAAGTGGGCGACAAATTGTTTTCAGACTCCTGTGTACATTCTGTGACAGGATTCTCAGCCTTCCTCTCTTCTCATCATGATCGCACCGGGCGGGAGTGCACACATTGGTGTTGCCCTTTTCAATTTAATTTCAAGAAGCAGCTCGGGCACAATTACACCTGTTTTACTTTGTGTTCAGACGAAAATCTGAGTGAATTTCGCAGGGCACTGCGATTGTATACAATGTCAACAAAAGGATGAAATAACAGCTTAATTTGCACGCAATAAAAATGTGTCCGTGTGGGTGTCTTGATGCAAATAAGATCACAGAAGGTCTACTGTTAAATTTTTTCCCGTACCCACCACTCTTTCCAAACATCGTTAAATACATAAGCATGCAAACTTATTATTAAAACATTTATAAATATCCTTCAAAATAATGTATAATGCTATCACTATAATTTAATGCTCTTAAAGGTTCAGTGTGTAGAATATAGTGAATCCTAGTGGTGAAGTTGTGTGTTGCAGCTGAATACCCGTCACCTCACCCTCCCCTTCCAAACATGACAGAGAACCTGTGGTAGCCATTAGTTGTCATTAAAATTATAGGGTTTTTAGTTTGTCCAGTTCCGACGACTGTAAAAAACATCATCGTGATTCACTACGGCTGACCAATACAAACGGTGGAAGAAAAAACAGCAAATTGGCTAGCACTGTATTTTTCCTTCCTCGCGGGTAAAAAGGATATGAATATTCAAAGTTGTAAGCTTTCCATGGGAATTAACGGGAATATACGGGAATTAACGGGAAATGTTGCGGGTAATTTATACTAACTGTATTTACCTTGTCATAAACAGACATAAATATAAACATTTTGTTTTGTCATAGGCTGATTTGAGCCCTGAGGAAACTTTGGGCACTTGACTATATGCTTCTGCATCTATGTGTCATTCTTAACATAGGTCTTTGCACAGTATTTGCAAATGTACACAGCCTTTCCTTCTACATTAGATGGGGTGAAATGTTTCCACACATGAGATAGTGCACGTGGCATGAGACAAAAGTTTATAAAAAAACACTAATGCAATGCCAGAGATATAAAAAGTTAACAATCCTCAATCAGCATGCTTATATATTTTACCCAGTAATATCATCAAAACTTACCTGACTAGTCCTGCACACTACAGCAGGCCTCAATAGCCCTGCTGTAGAGTGAAGGATGCTGGGAACTATCCGTGCATGTGATGGAAGAATGCACAGTGGAGGGTTGAAATTCAACGTGGAGCGTGTGCCGCATGCCATACATCCTTAAAATAGAGTTTTGAATGATGTTTTTATTGCTCAGCATTTAACTTGCGTATTTTTTATTTTTTCAAAATTCCTAAAATTCCCGAGCTTAACTTCCCATGGAAATTTACAGGAAATGTTCTACCCCTTTGCAACCCTAGTTGCTACTGACTTTCACTGTCATGAAGGATCCACCTCGGCTGCAAACTTTGTAACAGTCGTGTCTTTAAATGTAAATAAACATGTTTTAATAAACATTTGTTTTAATTTAGTGCAGGATGTAGAAATACTCTCATTATGATGCGATCACTATCTGCATTTTGACCAGATAACAACTAAACTGCATACACATGACATGGCCCACGTAATGACTTTGCAGCCACTCCAACAGGAGATAATTGCGATGACTCATGTATGAATCATGCAAACTAATGCACATATGAAATGAACCAGCATACTGTGGATCTCACAAACCATCGCAAAGGACGGCTAGGAGACCGTGGCAACATATCAGAAGACGGTGAGCAAGGGTCGTCCGGAAAAGCAGCTGATGAGGGTCTCGTTCAACCCTCACCTCCTTTCCGCGCAGCACATAATGGATGTACGTAAAAAATGCGTCACATCAGTGGAGAGCATGAGCATAGCAGAAGCAACGCAGGTAATGGAGGCCAGCCATTCTTAACCTCGCCCCCCATTACAAATCCACTCAATGGGCTATTTCAGCAGCTGCATGCACAGGGAGAAACACATACACACGACAAACAGAACTTAAAACAGATATGTGAGGACTAACGAGTGGATAACAGCGGGTTGTTGATGGGCTGGGTCCATTATATCTTCCATCATGTGTTGTTGGCTGTTTGTACAATTCACGTGGATATGGTGGGTGTTTTTTGTTTGAAGGTCAAGGTACAATCTGGGCAGCTGAGATTAAAGCTATATATATAGAAACATATACGTTCTCCCACCCTGTTTCATTCTTATAGGCAAAAATCTGAATCTGACACTGTCGTAACAAATGAGGACATGTGAAATGTTGAAATAATATTTGATGATGCTAAAGAACCCGTAGTGTTAGACCTTTAAAGTTGGATTTTCCTTCGTTGTGTAACAACAAGAATTTGAGAATATTTCACCACCCATTAAAAAACAATTTTTCATTATCCATTGTTTCCATTGCTGTTGAATGACAGTGAAGAGTTTATAAGTCTGATTTTAAAATCCCAACAAGACAACAAAAGCAAGCATTATGTTTGCTGTGATAAACTACCTTTCTCACACAAGGTTCCCGGAAATGACATTTTTATCCATCTTCAAAAATCCACCTATCCGCCGAGTGGAGGTTAAATTCTTCATCCACATCACAATGTTAAAAGCAACCTTAAGTTTATAAAAAATAAGTATCTGCACACTTTGGTCCAATGCAGCTTGGTTTAAAATAATCATTTTCACTCTCACAAACAACCCCTCCTAAAAATACCAGGAACATGCATGTTCTGTGCATGTCTGAGAGAAGAATAAACACTCGATGGCTGTAAGTTGTCCTAGTTCACAGACGTGCAGGTTGGATTTATGTCAGATTTAAACAAGCTTCTCAGCCACAGTCAGGAGTGCTGCAGTCATTTTACATGCTCACATTGTCAAAACAAGAGATTTCACAGCAGACTTTTATTTTGACTGACTGGAGTGATGGCTTCGAAATGTAAACACTATAGGCTGTTTCACAAGTATGTTGCAGTTCCCTGATTCCATTCAAATAGAAACAGAAACCCAACACTACACACACAAAAACACACACACACACACATTCACAAACACACACCCGTGCAAACTGCAATCTATGGGCTGGGTTGTGATGTGTAATTGGAATTGACATTGTGAGTGATGGGACGTGGATGACGGATGTCGAGCCGGATCTCTCGCCACCGCTGTGAGACACCGCTGCCACGGAATGCAGGTGCGTAAATCAATAGAAACTGCACAGCGTGTGAACCACAAACCACACGGGTTAATGTTGAGCTTCAGAGCCACGTCAAGGATCACAAACATCTGAACAGCGTGTTCATTTATGACGGACGGTCAATAGTGAGCGTCACATTGAACACTGAGTCTTTCCTGTCCTTGGTGTCACAGGTAGTGCTGCTGAAGATTGTTTATTTGGAAGCAATAAAACAGCAGCAGTTGTATTTGGTAAATTTACACCTGCAATGAATAAGTG
Organism: Limanda limanda; assembly: GCF_963576545.1. Lineage (NCBI taxonomy): Eukaryota > Metazoa > Chordata > Actinopteri > Pleuronectiformes > Pleuronectidae > Limanda > Limanda limanda. The sequence continues at coordinate 21,418,077 of NC_083637.1, read as the reverse complement.
TCTAGTGTCCACATTGGCATTCAATCTGCATCCATCCAGCTCTGGTCACATCTTGCTCTCGTTAGTGTGGGTCCAAAACTTAAACAACACTTAGAAGAGGTATGTAGAGAGAGGAAGAGAAGAAGACTGCAACCAACCCTGAAGCTAATTTATTTGCTTGCTTCTCGATTGCACTCGTCCTTTATGAATATTGAAGAGTGTTGAATCCACTAGTTGAGGATGAGGACTGAGAAGAGGACTACTTCACATGTTCACCATCCAAAGGCTGCAAGCTGCCAGGCTGCTGGTTTGCAGCCTTCGCCAAGAAAGTAATGTTTTCATCTGCATATGTTGGGTTGTAAGCAGATTTCACACAAAACTACTGAGTGGATTACTGAGTAACTTGGTGGAAGGATGCAGTATAGGTCAGGAAAGAGAAGTTAAATGTTGGTGTCAAAGTTATTTTTTCAATCTCTTTAACATTGTGAAATAAAGCGTTTTCAAGTTTTTGTTTTTCTCAGAATAATTCCAGCTGTGGGATAACATCTGATATGTAAAGGGATTAATTTCCAGATAAAATAAAGTTCCAAATAAAAATGTGGAAATATAAATAAAATGTTAGATCTGGCTGAAGTACACTCACTACTTGTGATAGTGTATATGATGTTGTAGTTAAATCCACCAAAGAGGTCATGTTGTTTTTTGCGTTTGTTTGTTTGTTTGCTAGCAGGACTATGCAAAAACTACTGGGTGGATTACCACAAATCTTGGTGGAAGAAGGATGGATCAGGAAAGAAGTGTCTAGGAGTTTTTTTGTTTGACATTGCACTGTTGAGCCATTTTGCCACACCCATTTCAAATTACTCCAGAATACAAATATTTTTTTGGGTTTTGAATTTCCTGGATCTTTTATTGGAATTTGAGCTTGTCTAGGCCCTGAAAAAGCCCTAAAAGGGAAATAGGAATCCTTCGAAATACAATAGGGCCTCCCACCGTTCGGTGCTCGGGCCCTCATGACTCTGCGAACGATGTTGCAGCTGTGTGACCTTTTGGGAGCTAAAGGGGGAAAAAAAACGCTGATGTTTAAATACTAACATGATGTTTAAATACCAACATGGGCTTTTGACAAGTGAGACAAATTTGGTAAATTCCTTATGTTTAGGTTGTCGAGGTTGAAACCCTCTGACGCATTCCACTGTGGGCCTGCGTTTTACTGTCAGCAGTGCAGTTGGTTTTTGAATTTCCATGGCTATTATGCCCTTATACACTTGCACATACACACAGTGACACTACTTAGAGAATTAGAGTAGATTAGAGCAGACCTCTCCTGACATGCAGTGTGCCTCAGTAATTACACATTTGCCTCTCTTTTTGTAGCGATGGCTGCCGAGGACACAGTCTGCTGCAACTCCCCCACACAAGCCAATTAGACTATTCATTTTGGGGCCTGCTGATGGTGCTGGCATGTCTTTAGATGTGTTAACGAGAAGAGATGGGTCAGGGTCCATAAAGTCCTGAAAGAAAAAATCTGCCTGCAAATGAGAACAAGCCAGATTTAACATGACCTGACCCCTGGAAACGGTTTCCTAGTCTTTCTACATTGATGAGGCAATTTCCCAGGCAATAATTCATGGATTCCCCATATGTTAAGTGGTCGGATATTTAGGACTGTGTCATTTGGTGGATTTTATTGAATCTAAGGGGACTGTTGGGCCTTGGCGGAAGTATGTTCTCTACTGAGTGCCATTCTGGTTTAAATTGCATTTGTCCCCAAAAGAGATCTTTTTTTTTTTTTTTGAACTTCTTTTTATTTCCTTTTGTCGAATACAGTCATACAGTACATCGTTTTTAACATGAAATTAGCTATCACGGGTTCAAGTCTTAGGTTACCGGAGTTAACTGTCCATGTATGTCTCGGGTCCAGGCCATCATGATCCAAATATATCAAGGTCAAGTTACCGATTAACAATGTCCACAGACACAATACATTTCACATAACATTTCATCAAGACATTATTCTGAAATAGTATGACCTGCATATGTCCATTGCTTAAAAGTGGAAACAAAGGGAAAACAAAAGCAATATATATATATATTTTTTGCTCATATCAGATGGAAATGTAGAGCAATCGGGGACCAGTTGTTTTTAAAAACCTCTGTTTTCAGTTGTAATAGTGCAGTCAAGTATTCCATCCTGTACATATCTTGAATTCTACCCCGCCTTAAAGAGATCTTGATGATGGTGTAAAAACATTTAGTATATTCATGAAACTCTCGTAGGACCATTATAATAAATAGTATATGGTATTTACATTAACCTACGTACATCACATGCACAGGGTATACGTCGGCCCAGTTTTGTATTCTTTTGTTTCATTAGTTCTCTTCTTCGAACTCACAACAAATCAAACTAAGCATCATATTTGTTTAAAAACCTGTAACGTCACTCAACATTTTCAGACAACAGACAAGTGTGTTCTTTGGCTTCTAAGGTTTCAGGTTCGTTTTCCGTCAGCTTGCTAACAATTGCTATTGTGTCCTCCTGTCCTTGCAGAGGCTCAAAACGCATCTTGTATTCACAACACTGATAAAAATGTGAAACATGGCTCCTTCCTCTAGTGTGCCCATCAGCAATCTTTACATTTGGTTGCTTCAAGTACGTCCTTATGGCGCTGCTGCCGTCGCTGTAGACTCTTCGCCTTAATTTTGTTCTCGAAGACTTTGATGAGAAATACTCGTCAATGACCTTTTTACCCCACGATGATGACAAGAAACATCACAGGTAGACCTTGCTTTTACACACGTCACCAAAGCGTTTGAGAACCACAGTATGTTATTACCACTTAATACAGAAGTTTGTTGTGGTTCTTGTACACAAATATCAATTTTAACACATACACATGCTTTTATGACAAAGAGCTGACTTAAATTGAGTTTACAAATAAAAACAATATTTTGGATCATGAAAAAAGAGAGGAAACAAATTCCTACTCTCAGCTTCTGGTTCACACTGGAGGCGGAACTAAAAAACAGGCATGTAATTAGATTAACACCCTCTGACAACATGTTTTGCCTGAGGCTAAATTTTATCATACAGTTCTGGAAAAGCTGTTTTTAATCCCATTTAACATTTTGCTAAAAGTCACTCTGTGGGAAGTGAACAGGCTCAGATGGGGAACCCATGTGTGGGGATTTTGTTGGATAATTGTTGAGGCGAGCAATATGTTTTCTCTTGGGGGCTGTTTGGACGTTTTGTACCTTTGTCGGCCAGTAGGAACCCGGCTAATTAACTGCGACATATGTTGGAAATCAACAACATTTAATGGTGTCCTCGATATGTGCGGTCCAATCTTCCCTCATGCGTTTTTACAACTCATTTGTCACTTCCGGTCACTCCATCATGTCCCTGCTTCACCAGCTCCTTACGTAAGTGTTCATGTGATGCAAATCATGAATGATGATGTTCTTTATCTTTTTCACAGACAGCAGACACTGTGTATGTCAGGTTTGTGTGTATATGTCTGAGATTCTGCCCTTCTATGCACATAAACATATTCATGGCCATATGCTGAGCCAATATGTGTGAGACTGTTTAAACAAGCGCGTGTCGCCGAGCGAGCCACTGAGCAAAGTCATAAAGTGCGTGACTGCCCATTAACTTCTGCTTTTCTTTTCACCCCCTCACAAAACAATGTGCAAATTCGCAGCGTTAAGTGGGACGGCAAGTGGCAGCCATTGTTTACATTACCATAAGTGTGTTACAGACGGAGTAGCCTTTGCTGCTCATCCCTCCACCTCTTCATAATCATGAAACGTGTCCGCATAATGACGGGAGACACAGAAGGTCTGATGCCGTCCAAAGGCAAGAGAATCTAATCCAACATCTCCAAAGCTCAGCATTGATTGTAGCAACTATTCATAACTTCATAACTCCAGGGTGCTCTTATTCTCAGAAATACATAAAAAAAAGGACCGAATGTTTTATTCAGTGAGCATTAGGGGTGCTTTTGGGCAGATTTTGTAAACTTGAAGTGCTTGACCTTGTATCATTTCAATAGAATTAAAGTAAAAAAATGCTACTAACAAAATATATTCTTGCAGTGCATAAAAAGTAAAAACGTATCCACAAACAAAAAGGAATAAAAGGTTCCTCATGCTCTTTTTCATCAGACATATACTGTGAGAAACATATGGATGAAGATGAATGACAGAGAGCGAGAGAGAGAGAGAGAGAGAGAGAGAGAGAGTGAAAAGAGGATAATTGCCGGCCGACCCTCTGAAGTGTGGACACACAGTGACTAATACTGTTCTGGGTGCACAGAGAGCAGCTGCATCACGTGCGCACACAACCTGCGATACACAGCAGCTCAGCATCCAAACGCAAACATACACACACACACACACACACACACATTCACGCAAACTGTAGCCTTGTACATATGAGTCTTATTTGTAGTGCCCACCAACTGGAGTCATTACCCACTAATGCGTGTAATTAGTGCTCTTTGATCAGGCAGAACGAGCACTCAATAAGTACACCGTATAGTAATAAAGGAGGTCTGTGTGTGTGGTGGGTGAATGAGTGGGTTCGTGCATTCACTGATGTGCTTTGTCTTCCGCTGCTGCATGCCGCTCAGAACAGAAAAGTTAAGAGTATAATAACAAATCGAGGTTATTATGAAGGGACAGAGTTTTTTAATATTGAGGGATTATCCAAATATATTAAAATCTCACAGCACTGTTGGTTTGTGGCTGAAGTGTTTGACAAAGCCGTGTGGTGCAATGAGGAGTTTTGAGGGAACGTCAACATGAGACACGTTCAGGTTGGAAATTAAAGACTGTCTGAAGTGTCTGAGTGCAACACGCACTGCTGGAACTATGTGCAGTTTGGTTGTTGTCATCAAGCTGCAAAAGCTACTCCGTGCGCTCACTATTTCACGCCGGCGTTCGAGGATCATCCATCATGAGCCGCAGCCGAATGATGACATGTTTCTGTAATGTAAGGGCCAAATATACTTTCACCATCACCTCACCTACGTAATTCCGAAGCCAAACCCAGCTTCCTTTGCCAACTGCTGTTGATTTTGTTCCTTTTACAGAGACGGTCAGACCTAATGGAGGAAAATGCACAGGCTGTTCAATAAGTCACTAAAACAGCCTGATGACCATGTTTCACTCATTTGCATATGGACGTTTCTGCTTGGATTTACACTCACACTCCAGTAGCACAAGACTTCCTGATTTGCACCAAATGAATAGAGAGTCAACTAATTAATTCTCTGAGGTTTGAATCAAAACTGCAGCATCTGTTAAGAGCTGAATTAATTTGAATACTGTTTCAGAAAGACTCTGTATTATAATGTAGTATAGAATTAAGTATTATTGAGTCATTCAAACAGACAGATGAGGAAGTCGTTTATACAGCCAGGTCAGAACAATGATGTTGCATAAGGCTATAAGTACCCTGAGTTAACTGGATAATGGAAGTATTTTAAACATTTTTAGCCAAGCTAGCAACATTGTGTCACTCCCCAAATCCTAATATATTTGATGATCTTCCTCATTTGATGAGCATCCTCATCCTCTGGCCAAAACGTAGGGCTGTGCAATTAATTGAAATGTAATCACGATTTTGATTATTGGGTCGAACGATCTATAATCGAGTTGAAACGATTATTTGGCATTTTTTTCGAAAGAGACGCGCTTGCGCAATTCAGTCCTTCCCCCAAAGCATTCAACGCGGCCCAGCTGACTGGTACTCACTTTCAAGCAGCTACTGCGGCCAGCCGACACAGAAATTCTAGACTGACATTTATGGTAAACGCATCCAAAGCGTTTTTTCAAAGTAAACTGTTGACATATACAAAATGGCATATACAAAATGCATAATTGAAAAGGAAATGGATTGGATTATATTCAAAAGAAGTATATATTGTCTCAGGTGTGATTTTTATGAATAGCGTTTTGATTGTATCAATTTAGAGATTTTACAAAATAAAAGTCACACATTTTTGGCTGCAAGTAGCTAATTTCTGGATATTTCAAAGTACTGTGAAAACACTTTGATCAATAATTCGAGAGGGACTGACATGCCTGTGTTCAGGACCTCTCAAACTATCAATGTACTGAATATCAAACATATTTACTGTATAGATTAAGAGATTTTTCAAAGTAAAGTCCAACATGTGTACAATCAAATCACTTCATTTCTGGATATTTCAAAGTTCTATAAAAACACTTTGCTCAATAAGTTCAGAGTGCGACTGATATGGCTGTGTTCAGGACCTCTCTGACTACCTATATACTGAGAATTAAACATTTTAACTGTATGGATTAAGAGATTTTTCAAAGTAAAGTCATTTTCATGTTGGACTCATATCAGTTTCCCTCTGAACTTAGTGAGCAAAGTGTTTTTATAGAACTTTGAAATATCCAGGAATTAACTGATTTGATTGTACACATGTTGGACTTTACTTTGAATAATCTCTTAATCTATACAGTACAAATGTTTAGTATTCAGTATGTAGGTAGTCAGAGAGGTCCTGAACAAAGGCATATCAGTCTCTCTCTGAACTTATTGAGCAAAGTTTTTTTTATAGAACTCTGACATATCCAGAAATTATATATTCCACAGTGAAAATGTTGGACTTTACTTTGAAAAATCTCTTAATCTATACAGTAAAAATGTTTGATATTCAGATGGGGACATTTAATAATGACAGGAAATTTCAAAGTTCTCAGTTACAAAGTGTTTTTTTGAGAGTGTTAGGGTTGCCATCATTAAGGGTTTGAATGACCGCGCACCGATATCCTGGTTTCACGGAGGAATAACACACGCAGCCGTCATCGGTGTTTACCTGAACCAGAAGTGATTCACTTTTATTTCGCACGCTCAAGTCATTTAAAGAATAAAACCTAGACTTCAGAATAAGGGCACATATTAATAATCGTTTGAATAATCTTGATTTCGATATTGTCCAAAATAATCGTGATTATGATTTTTTCCATAATCGAGCAGCCCTACCAAAACGTATTTCATGCTAACCCACTCAGCTACGATATTGTTAATATGATGAGCTTGTTAGCGTGCCGATGTTTAGAATTAACCAGCAAAAAAACGAATAAATAAACAGCAGTGCTAACTGTTACAAGGCCGCAAATACATTCTAAGGAGAGTCTTTGTTTCAACTTTTTCTTAGGTGCATGAAGAATTTGTGTGATTCGTCATGATGCCTTTTCAATCCATTGTTCAAAAGTTTTAATTGATGAACAGAACAATTTGATTATTTAGATTTTCGTGTGGGGCACATGAGGACATGTTCCAGAGGGAAGGGGAGGATGATCACCAAACAAAATGGGATTAAACTTCCTGTCCAACATTTTTCTGGAACATTTGGCAGAATGTTTGGTTGAAATCTTTCTCGTTGTGGTTGTCAACAACACACAGCTCACTAAGTGCTGGAACTGACTGCTGACAATTTTTAAGGCAACAGGGTTTGAAATTGCCTCGACTTTCTGCTGACTTTGTCATTGACCGGCAGTGAGGCACAAAATTAACAAATCTACATACAGCATCTTCTACTTTCACATTTAGGCTCAGTTAGATCTGTTGAAATTGGAGGGTACAACTGACTTTAACAATGTAATTTCCTTATCACCACAGGGACTTAGCAGTTGGGCCCCGTCTCTCACTGCGCAGGTACGCCAATGTCCCAGCATGCTCAGAAAATCATTTAGACACATAATTGGAAGGACTAGCCAGGCTATTGCCAATAATGCCCCAATAAGGGTCTCTCATCTCTTTAATCACACACGACAGATGAATAATGTTTGACAGTTGGCTTAGGTAGCCACCTCCAAACACCTTGTCGGTCATTTTTTTAAAACAATGACTCATATCCCCAAAGGAGAAACAAGTGTGAAGAACCTTTGATGATAAAGTGGGATGTTCAGTAAATAAGTCAGCCGTGACACAGAAGAGCGATTTCAGTCACCGATCTCAAATAAATTCTAGATGGAACAAAAAAGAAAATATAACTTCTAAATGGTTATTTATATATGTATATGAGTGAAATGTTTAATTTGACAGCGGGGAAATGTCACTGCAGGCAAACAGGTTTCATCTGAGGACACAGGCTCAGCAGCATCTGCAATCATCCTGCTGTAATTTTATTTCCCCCAGCAAATCACCTATTTGCTTATGGGTAACCCAAATAAAACTAAGCAAATTGTTGAATGACTGAGAACACAGGGTAAGATAGCTGTAATCATATAATGATATGAAGACACACCTGAACAAATCCTGGGGGTGTCAGAAAACAAACAACAACTCATGACGGCATGAGCTTTCAGGTGCATCTAATGACTTTCAGTGAGGAAATATTCATAAATAATAGTTCACATATGATATAATAAATACCATAAGTAGTATATTTATTTCACCCAACTCCCTATAAATCAAATTGTCCTATTCTCTACCTCAGACTACATTATACTGAGTTATTGCATGTGATAAATCAATATTACTTTTTATATGTACTGCGAATACATGCGTATAAATGTGGTTAAGGGTTGATTTTACAACGCATTGCTGTGCCAATTACTCAAGTAAATTATATACTAAGTACATTGTTTCCGGAATAAATTAAAATGTAGGACAAGTTTTGTCTGATGCATAAATCAAAGTGGGAACTGATGAAGTAAGAGTTGTGCTGCCGCCATCTGCTGTAGAAAAATGAGTACTGCAGTTTGCCACAGGAGGATTTAAACAGACACAAACAGCCATTTAAATTACACAGCAGCACTGCTGATGAGGAACCCTAACAAGCATGGTACATATTTACACTAAATTATCAAAATCATAATGAGAAGTTATCTATCTATCTATCTATCTATCTATCTATCTATCTATCTATCTATCTATCTATCTATCTATCTATCTATCTATCTATCTATCTATCTATCTATCTATCTATCTATCTATCTATCTATCTATCTATCTATCTATCTATCTATCTATCTATCTATCTATCTATCTATCTATCTATCTATCTATCTATCTATCTATCTATCTATCTATCTATCTTTCTATCTATCTTTCTATCTTCCTATCTATTCATCTTTCTATCTATTCATCTTTCTATCTATTCATCTTTCTATCTATTCATCTATCCATCTTTCCCCACCAACCACCATGAAACTTGATGGGGGGATGTGGTACGGGTTTGAAAAGAACCAATTCAATTTTGGTTTGGATCAGAGGGTGGATCCAGGATTATTTATTTTTTACTAGCGATGAATAGGATGAAATAAATCAGGGACATATAAGAGAACTGATTGGTGCAGCTAGATTGAATTTAAGGACACTGTTGGGCCTTGGTGGAGGTGCATTCATCTTCTATTCTGGTTCTGTTTGTTCTAAATTGACTTTGTTTTTCCTATTATTACTGCTGACGTATTTGTTAATTCATTCAAACGCCACAGACGTACAGGACCATGCAATGCTTTTATAGATTTTTATTGAGGTTCTCTCTCTGTCAATACGAACATTTTAGTTTAACATGTCTAGAGTGTAATGGACATATAAGTTGTGTTCAACCTGTGGCTATAAAGCAGCTCAGCAGGCTAAAGAAACCTTTTAATCATTCCATTCCAATTTCCTTTATATTCTTTGATGATTACTGGATCATTTGGTTAAAGTTTAGCTCTAGGAGCAGTATTAGTGATTATTCATGGTGAGATGCTCCACATGTTTACTCCTCTTGCTTGGTCTTCATGGCCAGAGACTCCAAGGCAGTGAAGATGGTATGTGGTGTCTCCATCTCCTCCAGTTTAGCCCTGGCGCAGATGAAAGGTGGGACGTAATCCTGAGGATTAGTGTTGCCCAAGACCCAGTTGAACATGCTGAAAGATGAACAAGAGTTTCACGTTGTTAGACAGATGACTGAGTGATGTTTGATGTGGCCAATACCACAGAGTTCAAGTTTTATGTTAAAAGTCTCGGATCAACGACATGCAGGAAGGGACATTTCTGGATTACAGACAGCAGAGTGTGAAACTGTTTATATATTGTTCATTCTGTTTGTATTTTAAATGTTCACAATGAGATCGCCATTTATCATCATCGATTCTCTATTTCAAATTATTTTAATCTGATTACAATTCTTATTTCTCTGCAAATCACTTTAAATTTGCTTGGTAAATACATTGACTTTTTCATATCATGATGATAATATTGTATATTTAATGTTTTAGCAGCTTGGAATTCAATATTTAGTTTTTAAAGGAACGCTGCTAAATGGTGAGTGTCAGAGGTCATGACAGAAAAGTGTTAATATGAACATTAGCATTGTGTTGAACGGTGATGTTAAGTATTCGCTCCTGTGGTTTGTCAGTGGACGTTCTCACCTGATGGTCATCCATCCAGATCCTGGAGTGTAGGAGTTGTAGACCATTGGGATGCAGCCAATCTCAGTGAACACAGCGGTATACTTGCCTACGGGCAAGAAGTTATATGTGATATAATTTATTTTCATAGAAATATGAATTTGCTCTTTTCCTTGCTTCACAAGAATATTGAAAAAAAATTGTTGGTTCAAAACAAGCTTCATAATTGTTCCTTACCGTTTTTACCCTTTTCTTACGTCAACTAGTTCCGAAAGTTTTAGGTTGATTAAATATAAATATAAATTCAGAGTTTTGCGTCTCTTATATTAGAATGTTGTAAAATGTATTGAGCTGATGTCGGGCAACCAACATCGAAAAATAAGTTACAACTCATACTCGTTTACTTGGCATTATTTGCTCTGTAACTAAGCCCAGCACCTTCCGAGGTGTCATTACTTAACAAGTTGAAAAAGGACATGAAAAATTGTAATTTTATGAGCAGCAAAACCAATTTACTAATTGTCAGCAGGCTTTGTCTCTCGGCCCAGCCTCCAGGGATCATCTGGGCTGTGTTCCGAGTGGAAGGTATTTGTCATACTGGTTGAGGTTGGGAAACGCTGATCAAGCACGGGAGAGTTACACACATGTTGGACTTCTAGATTATGACCCTGTCTGAATTTATAGCTTTCAGTTGTGGCATCATCATGTGGGACAGGATGTTAAAGGCTGGATTTGTTTTCATCAGCTACAGTCAAAATCTGTTTATTTTAAAGATAATAATATATTTTAATTGTACGGCAGTTTCCTTAAAAAAGTAACTAAGAGCTTTAAAATAGTTTAAATCAAAAGCAAAACAACAGTACAATGAAATGAAAATCCTAAAATAATTCAAATTCATCCAGAGATTGAAGCTTTTGTCTTTTTTTAAATTTTTTACAATGTTTTAAGAAGGGATTTAAAAGCAGTAACAGATGTAACATTTATGATCTCAGGGACCATGAGCCCAACAGCACCAACCCAGATACATGTATGTCAAAAAACAGAGACAGATTTCTTTATCTAGGGTTCAATGGTGCCTCTTACTGTTGTTGGGCAGGCTTCCATACCAGTTGTTGACCAGCACACCCATTCCCCAGGAGGAAGAGGAGCCCAAGAATACCTGAGCCATGAGTTTAGCATCAGAGGGCACGTGCATGGGAATGAAAGCGTCATCCAGCATCATTTTCTTGCATGACATTTTGCTCCAGTCAATCTCATAATAGACTTTCTGAAAGGATAAAGACGGAAAATGAATGCTCTGATCGTCCAATCGTTGTTGCCTGCTGGATAAAAAAAATGTGTGAATGAACGGTATCCCTTTTACTTTCCATCTGTACGTTTTTTGTCTTTAGTATTGTGTTGTCTTCATTGTGCTTCATTTGCTGAGCACTAAACAAAGCTTTTGGCAGGAATCTGTTAGTGGTTGTAGTAGTTTTAATTTATTGCTTGCATTTATTTTAAAAATTAACAATGATTATTTGTTATTTTTAATCGACAATTACTGATTGAATGCAGAATTATTATAATCAGTATTATTGTCATACTTTGAGATAAACTGGGGACATGTAGAATGTACATGAGACACAAAGCTTGTTTGGTATGTGTTTTCTAATTCTATGCTATACTATGCTGTTTCTGAAATAACTGGTTGATTAATCAGGGGAGTATATTAACTGGAATCAATATTGATAATGAATTATTGAAATGCTTGTTTTTAATTTGAATTCACAGCTTTTGTCTCAAATCAATGCAAAGTTATTAATGTTGGGCTTTAGATTGTTGGTCACACAAACAAGTGATTTGAAAAATAAAATTACATGGGGCACATGTCACTCTTTGTTTATCTTTAGGCTAAACAAGTAAATAATCCAGTGGATACATTGATACTAATCCTACTATTAGTTAGTTGCAGCCATGCCTTGGTGTAATTTTCTTTTAATCTGATGTGCTGGGAAACAGTGTAGAAAATACTTTGCACAACACGGTTAAGCGTGTAGCACCACATTAGCATCAGTGTGTGCACTGCTAAGAAACTAAGATTAGAGTACAGACCATCATTTGTGGTTATGGGACTGTATTCCAGAAGCAGAGAATGAAAGAGGTGATAATGGGAAATGTGAGAGGCGTTTCTCAGCTAATGGGACATATACTGTATGTACCAGTTAAGTCTTGGTAACTGTTGAACATTTCAATTTTCTTTCAGTCTCACAGCAAAGGTGGAAAGCACAGTCCAGTGGGTAATTTCTTCAGGATTAAATACCTGGCTGAAAAGCATGAGCTGGTCCACACCATAGGTCTGATTCCCCTCCATCCCATAGTTTCTAAACCGCATCCTCTGACCATAAGCATCGAAGCTGATTGTTCCTGTTGACATGTAGCTTCCGTCGCCACTCATCTGAAAAATAGAGACAAAGAGCAGAAGAGTGAAGAGAAAGACGATACTTGGACATGGCTCCACCCAGACGTGAGACAGGTCAGTGACTCACCACAGAGATGCCTCCACTCATCAGCGGTGGAGCAACTGTGGATGAGGAAATCATTGAATTATTACAAAATCTGCACATTTGGTGATTTCATATAAGACAGAAGAAGAAAATGTATATCACCTTCTTGCCATACACCTTGAATTAGGTTACCTTAAATTCTAGCTTTAGGCTAATATAACAAAATCAACCTGACATGTGCTCTCACAATATGCTTCAGGTGCTGGTCCCCAGAGTTAGAACACAACTTGGCAAAAAAGAGTTTAAATATGTTGCTCCCTCTTTCTGGAATGAAGGATCTCAAATGGTCACGTCTTGTTACTATTAGGGATTTCAAGTCCATTTTAAAGGATGGAGAAAGTAGCTCTTACGGTGGATGTGTTTAAAATTTGTATTGAGATCTGTTTGAAAGAGTTTACCTGAGTTGTGTATGTAGTGTATAGCAGCTGTCGTTGTCTGTTTGTATTGTGTTTACGGCTGTAGCAAAGTTTTGCTGCCTTCTTGGCTAACTTCTAACTTTAATGACACTTTTACCTGGTTAATTGAAGGATACGTATATATTTATGTATACATTAAGCAATAGGAAAAGATGTAGATTTTACTTCTAATTCCAAATCAACACTTACCTGTAAAATCTACAATCCTTAAATCATCCACAAAGAAGAGAAAATGTACAATAAAAAACTGCCCCCCCCTCTCTTATAGCCACTTTATTTCTCTCTTATGGAAACATTTCTAAAGTTCCTCATCCCTGCAGCCACAGTCAAACTTTTCAATTCGCTTTTTTAAATTCAGTTTCACACAAGGCGAGGATATGATGTCAAACTACAGACTGAGTTTTTCTTATATACTCACCGCAGGGTTTAGGATCTTGGGCGACGGCAGCTGCCAGCAGCAGGCCGAGGCAGGACAGCACGCTGATGAAGTTCATGATGAGGAGGTGTAGGAGCCTGCAGGAGGAGAAGCTGTGAGCGCTTTGGTTCCACCAGGGAAGGACACAGGCCTGCATATATACCTGCTGGCTGAGGGGCGGCAAACCATGACAAATATTGAACCGCCCTCCTAAGTAGAAATTGGTTTGACATATGACCACTGATAAGATTATGCAATGCATCACATGTTAGTTTTTATGTTTAAGCTCGTGAGATTTTATGAAGATTGGTTATCAGCCTTTGTTTCTAAATGAATGCTTTCGGTCAAAAATGTATATCTTTAATTTTTAATACAACATATGTTCTGAAAATGTGTATGGGTGGTAGATGCACTATAGTCACTTTTGTTTAAAATGCCCTTACGACCTTTTACCTCCACCAAGAGTTGTTTCTTAGCAGCATTATGCAAAAACTTTTCAAACAATTTCCATGAAATTTAGTGGAGGGATGGAGCATGACCCCAAATGCTCCCTCTTCTTCCAATTTAATTATATGGAGATATTTTCTGAACAATGAATTAACTAATTGCATGTAGCATTATTCTACATGAACCTTTCCTCCAGTTAATGTCATTCACACCTACAAATCCAGTGCCTTGCTCAAAACCACAACTAGCCGGTTGTTAATTATTTCCATTCCCCACTATATTTAGGTCTATAACTGAAAAGTGTCATATATATTTTTATGCTAGTGTTTATTTCATTATTTGTTCTTTTTAAATAATGTATATGTTTTGTTTTCTGATGTCCTCACATCAAAAGAACATTCACATGTTTTACAGAAACATCCATCTGCTTTTTTCTCAGCCTTCACAGCGGCTGTGTGAGCATGTGAGGAGTTTACTTAACATGTTTTATGTAAACACTCGGTCCTGCCAGGTTTCCATTGTTGTTGAGTGTCGTCTAAAGTCCTTCTTATGTTAGAAGGCTGCTTAAATTAGCTGAGAGCTTTAATTATCGGAACAAACCAGGTATTGAGAGAGGGACCAAAGTAGATTCTTGAGTCTGTATTCACTGATAAAAGCTGTGTGCAGGGTTTGTGCAGATGTCATAAATATCATGGATCATGTGAAAGTTGTTAATGTAATGGAATACAAATTGAGTCATAGTCAGGTGCACTGGTCTTATCTGCAGGTTCAGAGAGTCACTGAGATACAGTTAAGTCATTAATAACAGTGATAGTAGACATTATATTTATGATATAATCAAGACGGATTATTGACACAAGCCGTGACTTCAAATGGCTTCATGAGTCCTTCGAAAGTTAAGGAATTTCTCGAAATGGCTTAATGTTCCTGCTGGAATCTTTCATGTTCCCTCATTATTCATGAAATTCAAAGAAAATCTGTCACAGTTTGATTTCTGGATGAATTCCAATTTTGAAACACAATTTTTTTTTTTACCAGCTAAAACTAAAAATGGCACAAACCTCAGCTGAGGCCCAACTCCAAACAAGCTTCTTCAAATTACACACACCCATAGATTTCAATTCCCTGAATGTTTCTAATCTTTTCATCAAGACCCATTAATTGTTCCCAGGGAAATCAGTGAAAATGTTTCACAATGGAAAATAATATAATTCAAATTAAATAATCCTTGATCCACCCCAACATTTAATAGGGTCTTCCGACCTGTACCACATCCATCCACCGCCTTTTTGTAAATATGTCTCGTGCCACAAAAACTTGACTTTAATTGGATTTACTAAAGTCATATTAGTAAAAACTGACACTAGAAATGACTTCTTCTTCTTGTTGTTGTTTTTAATTGTTCTTCTTCTTATTATTAATATTATAAGTGATGTTGAAATCTAAGACTGAAGTCCAAACCTGAGTTGTAGATTAATTCATGTAGTCTACTAATATGCTTTTAGTAAAAGCAAATTAAAGTTTTTTGACTGTTTAATGTATATACATATAATATTTTTAGTTCAAGTTTGCACTTCAACATCACCAATTTGTATCGTATGAACCTGAGGTTATAAAGCAAATAGTAAATCTCTAGGTCACCTTCAGTTCATACTGGCTGATGTCATAATTTATATTTCGTACCCTTTAATCCTGAGTCCTTTCAGACTTTCCATTTGTCAATAATTACACTACGGAGGTTAGATCTTTTCTATTGGAAACAAGCAGTGGAAACAGATAATGATCATAAAAGCTGTGAGCTCAGAGTCAGGTGCTGCTCTTTATCTGAGGATTTATAGCAGTTTATCAACACACAGGAAGTCCCACATCAGATGATCAACAGGTTGGAGGTGATGACTTTTGTTTTTTTTATTGGTGACACTACTGAACGTCAGAATATCGGTCTGATCCACTGAAGAAAAACATAAACCTACTTTATGACACCACTGTGACCTTGACCTCTGGCAAACAAAATGTTATCTGTTTACCCTTGAGTCCAAGTGAATGTTTCTCCAACCAGATGTGAAAGGATTCCTTGACGGCGTTAGAGAGATTTTACATCCACCTGGAAAGAGAGTGTTTTAATTGGCTGTTGCCGACATTCCCTTCAGTTTGTCTACTTTGAATTCCAACCTTTTTACCTTCTAATTTCTGGATCTCACAGAGCCACTAGCACATAATGGAAATCGTGTCCTGGATGTCCTAGATAAAGTGTTATCAGATGTTCACTGTCCAGTATAAACCTTGCCACAGAATTGTATTTTGTTGGATTAGTTTTGATGGTATTATTATAATTTTTTTTCACAGATCTCTGCTTTAGAATTTTTTTACCAAAACATGGTCGTCTCTGAACAAGAAGCAGGGACAACTGTCAACTACAACAAGAAACTATGCAGAAAGAGTTCATCAAGGAGATACCGTGAATTTGAACATGTGGTTTCACGGTAAAATGGATTTCATCCCAGCTTTAATTTTTCGGTTTGCACATGCTTTGAACATATTCATGCTGGAAAAGCAAACACCAGCTGAGCAAATATCGACTTTAATGCTGAGAACCAAGCACATGGGGCCAACTTTGACATCTACAAACAATAAGAGATAACGTTACAAAACATGATGCATATAATATTTATTTTCCAATATGCATGTTACATTAGCATTATCACTTTTCTTTTATATTCCCATATGAAGTTGGATGGCAATTGCTAAACCAAACATCTTCTGAGCAAGGAATACTTCAAATGTTTCAGTGCAAAACAGCTAAAGCCAGGTTAATTGAAATAGGAGAGCCCCCATCCCCAAATCTTAAAAAAAAAAAAAAAAAATCATCTTTTAAAAGCCAGTAGTTGAGATTTATAAATGAAAAGCACAAAGCTGATCTGGTGACCATCCATAAAAACAGGATGGATTTTCTGAGAGGAAACCTTTTTCTTTTTATTAGGTTCCCTTGTTTTGCAGCAAAGCCTCGATTTACAAATGTCCACTTCATATACATATATTAATATTAACACTGTGAATAATATTATATAATCTTGTTACAATTTCTACATTAGGTCCCTATTAATGAAGTGTTTTTATAATTACATGAGGTGAAGTTTAGTCCATTTGGAGTTCAGGATCACTAGAGAATTCTGCGTATCCACGTCAGGGTGACAATAATCTCTTGCAGTGGTTTTGGAGATTGTCTTTTCTTCTTCGTAGATATCGTGTTGCACACAGGAGCTCTGAGTCCTGTACGTGTGACCTTGTGCGAGCGGAGGCCGGCGAGTTCGTCGAATGATCGCCCTCTTCTCCGCAGTCACAGTTCATCGAACACTGGTCGAAAATGCATCGTCTTTATCTGGCATCATCTCAAACAGCAGAAACATACGATTTCAAGCACCCAGACGCTGTGTCTCACATTCTCTCCACATTTTACAGTAGAATTCACTGGTCCGTCTCTTTTATAGTCTGCACACCACTATCTCATTATTTCCATAAACCCACTTTTCAAAACTTTCTACAAATTAAATTAAAACATCTTTCTCTTTAAATATGAATCAACCCCTTGTCCTGCTTCCAAACACTGGTCCAGCCTCTGTACATTCATATTAGAGTCTACTCTGGTGTCTACATAGAGAACTGTTCCTCCTATAACTTCCCATACTAAACCCCCCGCTTCACATCTATGCTAAACTTACCTAACTTACTAACTACAGTTCAACTGCACAAGTTTCTTGCTTTTCTTTTCAGTGCCCTGCTACCATTTCATCAAATCCCAGCTTTGTTTGTTTACCAGTCATTCTAACGCACAAGCAGTACACACACACCACACACTAGAAATGAATGGACCGTGAATTACATCAAGTGCAGCACAGCTGTACGTACAGAGATGCACATGATGATTCAGAGATGCAGGTGGAACATGCAGGCGATCTGAAGTGGGGAAGTGGATTGGTTGAGTTTGTCTCTGTGGGAGTTCAGGTTTTGGCAGGCAGGGATTCTGGCAACAGGTCAGGTTGATGTAGAAATGAGAAAAACACAGAGTGGCAAATTCTTCTACAACCGTTCTCATTTGGATGATCTCTCTGACCCAGTGGTCAGAATGCGACAGATGATGCCAATCCCAGACATGATGAAATTAAGGTTCAACAGTTTAGAGAAACCACTGGGATCCTCTACAGAATAACAAAAACAGTAGTTCAGAGTTTCAGAAGTCGCAGGAGCAACGTCCTGTAGCCTTGACGATTCATGAGCCTGTGATTTGTCCCTTGTTCTTGGTTTGAACTCCTTCTACTTCTCAGCGGCCCTCTGTCAGCAGTCTGACACTTCAGAGGTGTCACTGGTGAGCTTCCTGCGTTGCCTCACAGATTTCTCCTCATCCTGCAGAGCAAAACAGACGGTCAAAAGTGTAAGGCTTTCACTCTTAAGAGCTAAGTCATTTCCAGCTGGTAAGTGGACTTTTGTCAACAACTCAAAGCACTTTACAGCACAAGAAACATTCATACATTAACACATTCCTACTTTTTTCTATCACACACCAGAGACACACACAACTGGCACAGCTGACGGAGGCAATTCAGGATTCACTTCTTGCCCCAGGACACTTCAGCATGCAGATTTGAGGGACTCTGAGATTGAAACACCAGCCTTCTCTTTAGTGGACCACCTGCCTCCCTGCTGTGGGAAATATGAACTGCAACAGTGATGGAAGTGTAGGTTGGACTGAGTCAAAACAAACTCCTTGGCTTCAGGCTACAGCTACACTGACGATAAGAAAACTATGGGATCACCAGACATATCCTTAGTTCTCTTTTTTTGAGCACTTACACTCTGGAAGACTCCATTCTGCCCCCACTCTCCAGGGGAGTGGTCGTCAAGGTCCTCTGCCTCTTCCTCCTCTTCCTCACCCTCCTCCTCTCTCACCGTGTCCATCCCGTCTTCCTCGTACTCTGTCAGACAGTCAGACTCCTCTGCTGAATGGAAAGATTATGGGGAGCTGTTACACATAGGATTGACTGTGTTTCTGAGTGACTAAAATATATTGGCGACATCACCTACAACATTTCAATAAAACAAACCAGGTGAAAGACATGACCCCTTATTTATAACACGTATTAAATCCAACATGATTTTGAAGGAGAAGTTCACGTCTAGAGAGGGAGACAGCTGCAACAGGGACTTACTTACACGATGTGTACTTATGACCAATAATTTGTGTTAAGCGTAATCCAGTCAAGTGTTGACTCATATAAGTAGAAGAAACATTTCAACCACAATGTAAGGAACTGATTCCTCACCATCTGCAGCTACATAGGTTTGGACCGGCTCTATCCTGGACACAATTTCTGCAAGGTCAGTGAAGTCAGCTCCTGGACACGAGCAGGACTGCGGGGCAAGAAATGTTAATATTATTATGTATAAACATTTATGTACTTTATGGTATAAGTGTGTGTGTTTGGGTGTATGTGTGTGTGTCTCTGTGTGTGCTCGTCTCACGTCAGTTCTCTTGCTGTTGTTGTAGTCCGCTGAGTGGTGGTCCTTCAGCATGTTCTCGATGATGTCCCCTCGGGCCCAGCCAGTGAACACCAGCTTGCCATGCTGGAAGCCCACATCCTGGGGTGAAAGATGATTCCAAGTGTTTTGAGTCAACATATACTTGCTATACACAGTGCACTACATTTAGTCTCCACTCTTTTAAATTGAGTGTCCGAATTGCATCAGTTTGTAATCTTATGCACTATGTGGAGCCCTCAGCAGATAATGATTGTGTCAGAAATTGATACCGACTGCCAACTAACTCAAAGAAATTAGTGAATTAATGAACTAAATGAAATTTAAGGCCACATTTATAATGTAACTCACATAGATCTCATCAAACTTTCCAAAGTCCATGGTCTTGAAGCGGTCGATGGGTGGTCTGATGTACTCGCAGTAGGCACTCTTCTTCACCACCTCTAACTGGCGCACACAGGAAACATACGCCAGCCGAGACTGGATCTCTGCCATGTCTGGCACCTGAAGAAATGGAAGTGGAAAACAAAATGAACTATGGACACCACAGGTAACGGTCAGAGCGGTTAAAGACTCAAACGGAGCACTCTGTAGTTAACATCTTGCTGAGTCATCAAAATGTCCAGTGCCTTGTGCACCCCACCAGTACTGTACCTTTACTTTCTCTGCCCAGGGATTGATCCGTTTCCACAGCAACCACCAGCCGGACAGGCTGTCGCCATAGTTACAGAGGTCAGTCTCATCTTGGCTCCCCACGTCAATGGCAATGACTGTTCTGGCACCCATGTTCCTCGCAATGTCCGCTGTTTGAATCGAGCGTATACACCAAAATTCACACACACACGTCCACAGACACACAAACACAGCACGAAAAAAAATCCAGCAGCAGAGATGGTCAGACAACGACTTCTTGTTTCAGGGTCATCTCTCTTTCTTAAAGAGCAACAGTGTTCAAACAGACTGGCAACACAAAAACATCACTTTTTTAACTTGTCAGACACTTCAGGGCATTAATAGTAAATTTGTGTCAGAGAGTTCAGGAATTTAAAATATTTATATATATATAAATGTAAAGTTTTTCTGGCCAACAAGCACAAGGCTTGACCTCATAACATCTCTCACTGACTTGTTAGCGTTAAAAAGAGCCTTGGGGCAGTGATCATTTTTGTGGTGCTGAGACTATTCAAAGGCAGAAATGGGAAGACATCCCAAAGGCCCAAGGACTGATCCGGCGTGCCAAGAACAACTATAGATTCAGCTGATGGAGCACAAACAGCACCGCAACAAACTTCAGAAATGAAGAATGCTGATTTTACTAGGCCCCCTGGATCAATCTTTGGGCCCAGAAAGAACCATATTTCACAAACCTCTGAGACGTGTACAGCTCAGGAGATAATGACACAATCCTCAGACAGAACAAAGAATTAAAATATCCCAGCACAGAGTTTGGTGAAATATGGCTTTGTTTCATCGGGACAGAGAACAATGTTTTATCAGGAATACAAAGACATTCAGGGGAGTTTTGTCTGCACATCATAATGAAAACCAAAATATAATTCATCTCACGTAACTGTTTTTTTGTGTAAACATTACAAAGATGTTCAAATTCATTTTGCAGCAAATCCTTCAAAATACTTGCAGGTAATGTAGATGTATATAATGGTTCACAGACAAAAACACTTCCCCTCTCCTCTTTCAAAACAGCCTGCAATCATCTGTCCTCTCTGGTTATAGAGGCAAACACTGATTTCAGACCTGAGCTTCAGCATAACAAAGATTTAGAGCTGGGCGATAAGGATGAAATCATTCATCACAATGTTAATCAAGATATTATGGGATATTGATTGATTGTCAGAATCAGAATTGGGACATGTTTGCATGTTACACCAGACCACACTCCTTGTATGTCAACTTTTATGATATTTAAATTAAAGCTTGCTTTTACAATTCGTTTGGAGAACAGAAATTATATGATGAGAAAATCAAAACTTAATTCTGCTAAAAGTCAATAAATGGTAACATCCAGTTATCACTCAGCCCGATACAAAGTGCGCTCATTTCAGTATGAGGGAAACTTTAACCTCAAAGCAGACTGGTGTCATGTGTGTCAAAAATTCCAAAAGTTTTCTAAAAATCTAGAGTTCATTGTGAAAAAAAAAACATCACAACAAGGATCAAATGTGATTCGTGAGGAAACCCCCTAACCCCAATTTAAATTTCACACGTATCTGACACCATGCTGTTTGAAAGAAAAATAAAACATCCCCCGTATGCAGTGTGTTATTTTATTCTTTCAGTGTTTAATATTTTTTTTAAACCACAACCATGAATTATTGTCAGGATGCTGACTTTTCCCCTTCTGGTTAAACACTGAGATCACTCATTTTATAATGTTATTTCAATTTGATTAATAGGTCTCAGCAGATAAGTTTATTAATTCATGAAATGAACCAGCTTTATCTTCAGTCGGGGAAAACTCAGACCCTCCTCCACCAGTATTATGAATATATACTTACCCGACCTATCATTACTTCCATCTTATCTAAACCCCTCCTATAAATTGTCCTTATTCCCTGCTCCACCACCCCTCTCCTCTGGGGGACAGGAGTCGGGTGGCATTTAAGGATCGTATAGTATATTGATGGAGGGGGTGAGGGGGGTGCCACCTCTACTTGCCTGGCAGATTGTTGATGTAGCCACCGTCCATTAGCAAGTTGCCATCTTTGGGGTCGCAGAGAGGCGGCAGGTACCCTGAGAGGGTCATGCTCGCCCGCACATAGCGCCACAGAGAGCCTGGTACACCAGGGAGGGGAGGGAGGAAGGGAGGGAGGAGGAAGGGGAGGGGGGGATAACAGCTCAATATTGTTTGCTACATGTTATTAAGTTAGTGTTGACAGACCACAATCCCAGTGCCAGCTGGGCCAGGCTGGCTAAAAGAAGGTAGCAGGTCCCGGCAAAGGCTTGTAGGACTGTGGCTCTGCTCACCTTTAGACTCTGGTGTGCACCACTGCAAACCTCATTACCTCGCACAGAGAGCCTGTGACCTGTGCAGAAGGTAAGTAAGTAAACGGCAACCATCACAGAGCAGAGCAAGGCTGTTTGAATCTCCAAACTATGTCCCAACAACAGCGCTTTGAGGTAGGTAACCAAATTAATTATCTTGTGTTTCTGTAGAGTCCACAGATACAGAGACCAATCAGATTCAGTGGCTTAAAGATTAGGCCATTGTGTCAAGAGAAGGAGCAGCAGCCGGTGTTGTGACAATGTTTGGAGCAGTTGTCACCATGAACATGGCAGGGAAGCGCCAAGCCTGCTCAGTCCTGCAGTGCATTCGGTGCCAGCAGGGGGCATGAGCAGGCTGGGCGCTGCATGGGTTGGAAGGATAGGGAGCACCCCAGAGAAAAGGAAGGAGTGCAACTGTGTGTGGAGTAAATACTGAGGTAGATTATCCTACTGGAATAAGGTTGTAAAGGAAATACTACTGCCTTTTTCCATTTCTTTGCCCTACATTTAACTTAAAGGCTTCGTTCGAGTTTTACAGGGGGCTACGATGGACAACAGCAGGATCCAGAACACATATCCCCAAATAAAAAATAATAAATATAAATATGAATAAAGGGTAATATGGCCATCAATATATGTTATATTGATAATAAATATATAGATAGGCTCACTGTATGCACATAAAAGCAAGCAAAGCCAGGGGAAGGACAGGGGCTGTGTAGGAGAGACTGAACATGATCCTGTTGGTAGGGATGACTGAAATGAAACCACTTCACAAAGACATTGTCAAACAAGCTGCACTTCAGTCCAGAGCAAAAAAAGGTTTACGCTCACTTTAACGCACCATGTTCACAACAGCAGCATCAACAACAGGCAGATGTGATGGTGACATGGGGGCAGCCCTTCACTATCTCCAGGAAGTATCATCCAAAACACACTGTGCTGCCTCTAGAGCGTAACGAAAACAGCTTGGAGCTTGGAACCAGGCCGACCAGCTACAAGAGGAATCATGACCATTAAAGATTTGATCTACAGTCCCCAACAAGTTTTTAAGAGAGAAGGAACTAAACATCCATTGTAAATGATCCCTCGACATCCAGTGCTTGAATCTAAGTAGTAGAATGTAGTAATGCAATATATTTGTGTCTTGTATGTATGTAAATAGGATTTCATATAGTGTATAGTCTCCTAACCTACTGTATTAGTGTAACAATAATGTCGTAATAGACAGGCTACAGTCCTTCGTTCCTAATTGCAGCCAAGGGAAATCATGGTTGCTCTGCAGTAAACATAACATAATGCTAAACGATCCGATAGCAACATATTATGACGTTGAAGTAGTGACCTCCAGCAATCAGAAATTGCTATTACTGATGATTGTGGGTAGTATAGTGCTTCCTGAAATGGCGATGAAAACATTTTTTTTCTTAAAAATGCAGTTGATATCATACCAACTTGGCAACTACAGGAGCCCTGAAAGTCTCTATTCAGATAATGAAAGGGATTTTTACTTCCTGAACTGATGAACTTCCTGAGCTGTTGAGCTCTGTGCACCTGCTGATCTCACATTGAAATTCCAACCAAATCCAAACAAGTCAAGTCTGATTTGCATCAGCTAAACAGAGCTTACAGTAAGCGAATGCCTGTCTGTTTGTAAACAAAAGATCTAAAGAAGGGACATTTTGGCTAGAAACAGGTCCTTAAAAAACCAGAGCACCATGGATCTCTCTATGACCCAGATATTTTTGGAAACACCTCACAGAAATGAACGTCAGCAGTTATATTCAGAGTTAGGGCTAAATCATCTGAAGAAAGTGTGTTGTGCATGTGAATAACAAAGCCAATGGGAGAGACAATATGTCCTATTGGTCAATATGTAGTCAAATATGATGCACAGATAAGATCTGATCCTCATATATATTGGAATTTGTCTTTCCTTCCAAACCATGGGCTCCTGATGTCCATCTGGTCAGCATAGTTAGTGAGAGGAGAAGACAGAGGAGGAGGGGAGCCAAAAGGTTGACTGTCGACTTAGGAATGGGGAGGTTCCGGTGAGTGGGTGTTTAAAAATCTGACCTGGGACATTGTTAACATAGCAACCATCCACAAGCAAGTGGCCATCCTTGGGGTCACACAGGGGAGGTAAATAGGGGGTGTAGGAGGCGCTGGCTCTAACATAGCGCCAGACGCAACCTGTCAGGAAATGGAGATGGAGAAGGAGGAACACATCAAATATGGGCCAACTCCATGTCACAGATGGAAAAAGAGAGCGACAACAACAGAGAGAGAAGCGTGAGAAAGAGAGGAGAGAAAGAGGAAGAAATAATCGCAACAAGGAGAGGAAGAGTGCAAGAAGCTGCCAAGAGCAAGGCAGAGAGAAAGAGGAAAACAATGTTGACAGAATAACTTATGTCTATGGTTTCTAGCCAAAATTCTAGTATAAGGCCGTTTTCATATAAAGGAACCCAATATAATCCTGTGACTGTGTCAAATAAAAAAATGTAAACATAAAATCAATGCTACAAATAACAAGTGAATTATAACAGATGTGTCCAATTTAAGTTCATATCCTGAAAACAGTGATGCAAAGTTCATTTGATGTGTTGATTAAGAGTATTAAAAGTATATTAGCGCTGTTAGATGACTGGTTTAACAAGCAAGTGGAAAGTGGAAGAAAGAAGTAGAGAGAAAGAAGGAGAGAGAGATAGAGAAATACTGTTTGATCTCAAACTGAATTCGCCAAACAAAAAAAATGTGAAATGGTTTTACATGTTTCAATGTCTCTGTTTTGGTATAGTCTCTCTCTGTGGATGAAGCCAAAATATATAATGCAAACCCATGACACTGTGTACCTGTTCTCTCATCAAATGGCACACATTTACGTTGAAGCCAGAGCGACAGAGTCGTACCACACTAGTGATGTTTGACAAACACAGACCAGAGAAACTACGGGACGCACAGAATGGAGGTGAAGGAAGCCACGTGGGATGTAATTAGAGAGCAAGGAGGGAGGAGGCGGGGTGCAGTGTTCTGGATCCTACACGTTGACAGGGACAGGGGAGGGGAGTCAGCTGTTTGGGGTCAGCGACTACTTTACGGTTATTTTGTCTACGTAGTAAACTACAGATAAAGAGCTCTGTGGTCAGATATGTCTACCATATAACCTAACAAGTTTAAGAAACAAATACTACAGACAAAAAAGCTACAGCTTTATCAATTTAGCTTGTGAAGATGAAGAAGTCAGAAGGAAGGAGGAATTTAATAGAATTAATACATAGATGGAGTCAGAAAGATATTTTACTAAAGAACGAAAGAAAAAGAAAGAGGAAACTGAGGAAGATGATTTGAATCATGAGAGAGAAAGGTTTTGCTCCAGCAGTTAGTTCGTACACATGCTTAGATGCAAACTAAACCTGTCAGACCCGTAAACCCTCAAATCCACTCAGAAGCCTCAATGAGAGTAAAATAAAATTTAACAATAATGCCAGTTATGTCTTCATTTAATGCACAACACTGTAAATGAAATGATAGCGTTACACTGAGTATCGAATAAAGTTAAACTGCATTGAAAATGGCTCATTGGATTCGTTGGGTTTGTGGAGGGTCATTTCCGACTACTCGTTTCAGCTAATGTTATTGATGGTGTACTTTTTTCAAGTCAAACAAAACACACTTACCCCTGTATCAGTAAATAAAGACACAAGTACTTGCAGTGCAGCAGATTCCAGACTATATTGAAATGCAATTTTGAAACTGCAATGTTTGTGAACGCAAATAGGGGGTTTGCAAGTAAAGTGGAGCAATTGAATTGGCTTTGATGTATGCAGGCAAGTCATTCAAACTTATTTTGGTCTCATTAACTGTTCACTTACATACTCTTGTTTGCCAGCCATCTGTAATGTGATGTGATGGGCTTCAGTTTCCTGCCTTATGTTTAAGACTTATATCCATTCAAATTCATATTTGTTGTTTTTGTAAAGCTTCAACTTCTTCACTTGCAGCAGGACCGACAGGGTTCTCCTAAAAACAAACACAACTAGAGTCATAGTAACTAAAGTACCATTTGCTCTAAGTGCTATATTCAACTGCAGTGTCAGAACACATCACGTTCAATTCAGCCTTGAAGCATTAATGTGAATCCATTAAATCTACTAACACTAGAAGATGCATAAGACACTTCAGTGTTTGTGTGGCCCATAATAAAATATTCATAGACTTGTCGTATAAAGAATAGAAGATATAGCAGCGCCTCAAGTTACTTATGACAGTTATCTGAGTGCAAAAAAAATCATAATATATATAAACATAGTTGATAGTTTTACTAAATGTGTTATTTTACTTCTGACTGCTGCTGCAAGCATTACTCAATGTTTAATTACTTTTGAAACCTGTTTTGATGATTATGCCACATTAGTTCTCCGTCATTCAGAGCAGTATTATTGGATTGAGTTTTGTTAAATGCTAAGAAAGACGTAAGCAATAACTCGTGCCGTTAATTGTGCATCTGTATGTATGCATGCTACAGATAGAAAATAATCCTGGTCGTTCTGTAGTATAAAGTACTGCAGAAAAGCAACATGCAAAACTACTGTCTTGAGCTTGTCTAAAATGGTTTGTATCAAAATGGTGTTGTAATAGAGCAGGATGGCAGCATCTGCAGTTCGCTCAGCTGTCACTCACCATCCTGATGAACACGCATGGCGGAGGCAGTGATGTCAGTGGTGACATTGAAGTATGGCAGCCACAGGTCCTGGAGAGACAGAAATATTTTCTTTGTTTTTGATTTGTTTCCCAATGACAAGACCTCCTGCAGTGGTAGATCAATTCCATGTAAAACGTGTGTGTTTGACCCCCACCTCAGCTTGTTTGTCCTGGAACACTTTATAGATGCTGGTGTTGAATGCAGCGCCAGAGAACATGGAGGTGATGGGGTAGGTCAGGTCCAGGACTGTTTTAAAAACAGAGTTCATTGCCTAATAAAGGAAGGGAAATGGGTCTTGTTTATTATTGGTAATTCTTTTCATGTCATGAGGTTGTTCTCTCTGTTTTCATCTAGGAGCAAAGTTCACCAGCCAACTTAAAATGACTGAATAATGGCAAGAGCTGCTTTTTGTACCTTGGACCACTCCCTGGCTCTCTGTTTGGTTCTGACGGCACTCCTCTCCTCAGCGTACAGTGCACCAATGAAGGAGCCGATAGAGGTCCCACCCACTATGTCAATAGGAATCCCCGCTTCCTCCATAGCTTTGATAACACCAACGTGAGAGCAGCCTCTGCATGGGGAAAAACATGTTAGATACCAGGATAGTGACACAAACTGTGCATGAATCATACGCAGAGGTTACAAAAATTACTTGGTGTTCCTGCTCATCTTTAAATTTTGTACATGTGAGTGATTAGACGGGTGTTTTAACTGTATTCAAATCTGTATTAATGTACATAAAAGAAATCTGAAGGGGTTCTTAGGGCTGCTGAGACATTAATATTCACATTAGGTGTTTAATCAGCATTATTATCAGAATATTTTAAAATACTGAACTCAAAACACAAAGTGCACTCTACATGTCTCTATGGCCACTTGTGGTAAACTGTTCTCACCTGGCTCCACCTCCTCCCAGCACCAGGGCGATGCTGTTTCCAGTCAGGACTCGGGCCAGCCGAGAGAAATCACTGTGCCTGTCTGCCGTTTTCTCAAACACCTTCTCGTAAACTTCCCTCTGCAGAAATATCATGCACATGGAACTCGTTAACTTTCCATCAACATTAATAAACACAGGTTGAGCATAGCAAGCAGAGCGTAACATATTACACTATATATTTAGTATATTCCTGCACTTGAGAGATATTTGTTAAAAACACAGCTACACGTGACAGTGCAGTTTGGTTTAATACCAGTTTGCTGGGACTGCGTCTGGAGAAGACTCGACGGGGACACTTGAGGTGAAGATGCCCAGAGCACCAGCTTCGCATGTTGAGCCACTCCACCGTCCTCGAGGGGCCCGGTCCGTCCTCTTTGTGCAGCAGGATCAGCTGCTTCAGGGCACGGACTGCTGTGTTCTCCAGCATCTGCTCCAACTGACGGACAAGAGAAGAATAGGAAGAGAGATGAACACAGTGAAAGTATTGTACTGGTATTGTATTTCCCCATTGCTGTGACAAACACACACCTGTCCCAGGGCAGGTTCCTGGTCCCCCAGCCCAACAATGAGGATACAGTCAGCCTGGCGGATGCAGCGCTGCGTCCACGGGGTCATGGTGTTGTCAGTCTGGTACAGGACGATCCGATTGATGTCCTCCTGCTGGGCCAGCCAGCCGGACAGACGGTACTCGTGGACACTAATGGACAGAGAGGTCATTAGAGACAAGGACACAGAAAAGGCCTTTTAATTCACCACAACATACACTTAGACTGACTGAGAAGATAATGAGATACAGACAGAATGAGTGAAAATGATAATTATCAATAAAAATAAACTTTGGGGAAACTTTTATGATGGTGGTTGATGAGTCTGAGAATTGAGAGGATAAGAGTGATTGTCACACTGACCTGTCGCAAGCAGAACCCCCCAAACGTTCTCTGATAATTTCACTGGTTAACAGCAGAGTGGGCCCTGGAAATGTGAGACAGAAGCAGTGCAAAATGTGTAAATACAAGAAACAGTTAATAATATAAAAGACACACTAATGCATATTCTTCTAGCAGTTGTACATGCACTTCTGTTATAACCAGGCTGGGACGAGATAAATACCCACCAATGGCACTGAGGGCATGGCTGAGCTCCAGGTTGAACGCGTTGATGGGCACCTCGTCACACACAGGCAGCACAGCCACAGTGGAGAGGTTGCTGGCAGGGTTGGTTACATCTGCACTAGTCAGAGCTGAGCCTAGGAAGCACAAGCACAGTGTGTGAGAAATGCATTAGGTCGGACAGACAAAGACATGGAGTTGTTACTGTGCAAAAAATGTATTATAGATAACTTTCGCATGTCAAGAATGTAAAGAAGATTTCATTTGTTTGGCATTGGAAAATGTTCCACTGTGCAATCATAGGTCAAAACTAGCCAACAAAATAAACTTTGTTCACACAATAATTAAAGCATTGATAAAATATATGATGTGGAAAAACATATACACTTAATCATATACAGTTTATTATAGCAGGAAGTCCCATTACATCATACTTCACTTTTAAAACATGATTTGGTTATGTTTGCATAATCCGACAGTGGCAGAACATACAAAAGAATTCTGGGAGATCATAAAATTCTAAAATTAAAGTATGCGACAGGCATATTCTGTATTGTCCATAAGTGACAGAGACCTGTTACTTTACCGAAAAGAACAATGCAAATAAAGATCCTCTGTTCTTTCATCAAACCCTTAAACGTATGTAAAGATCGCAGTGCTTTTAATTGAATATACAATCCTCAAGTTGCTGCCACTGTTGTTTTAGAGCCTATTTAATCCACTGCCAATGCAATTCTTCTGGTGTTGTGTCATTAGTCAATGTTCTAATAATTGTCAAATCATGTACTAAAGATAAAATACTTTATTGGGTAGTCAGCTGTTTGGCCAGGAACCAGCGCTAATAGAAAACTCAGGAGTCATCCCTCATACATTTTAACGTTAAAGCGCTACTGAGGCTGCTGAGAAAAAGAGCACAGTGTGTAGCTACACATCTGTAACCTAAAGGAATATTTGCATTTGGCTCATTAACTTCTTTCCTTCTACCTTTCAAATAGCCTACGGTCTACATCTAACAGTTAATAGTCAAATAGCCACTTTGCTTACTGTGTCACACCTCATTCCCCTCGCTTTAGGTTCCTTTCAGACCTACACTGATGTCATACTGCACCTCACAGAGATATAAGCGACAGAAAACTGTCGTCGCAAACTCAAATCTGTGCTCACCTGAGAACGGCCCGCGGCCCTGCTGCAGGTTCCCAAGGATCTTCTGGCCTAGTAAGTGGATCAACCTTGTCACAACCTACAATACAGACAACAAGCATCAGATTAATTTTATTAGTGCACAAAACCTCAACCAGGCGACAAGTTTACACTGATGAAGTCGCAAACCTGTGGATATCGTCTTTTGATGTTGTTCAGTGTTCCCTCCGGCAGCTTGACCAGCTCCGTGTCTCTCACAGCATGGACAGTGGTGGCTCTTGGCTGCTTGGTCAACGCCTCCACCTGAAGCATGAAGAAGAACCAAACAAGACACTGTTTATAAAAAAAAAAAATGATAGCAGAAAGATGATCGTGATCAATTTCACAATATCAAAGTTAATGAAATATAAAATAAATTATCAATTCAACCAATTTGGTATTAAAATGACACCTTAACAAATCTGTCCAAACCTCATATTGCATTATGATCATTGAGATACAAAAACTGCAGTAAAAGCCAATGATAATCAGAGGCAGAGGCCTGTGGTATGTGACACACACTGTTAAAATAAGACGTATGCTGCTTGCAGACATGCACTGAACTGTGGACATATTTTTTGTAATTTGGTAAATGATAATCAGCAGGAAAATGACAAGAGAGTTCCCTGCCAGTGGATCATATTTCTAGACGGATGCAAACTGAAAAAACAAAAAAGATTACAAACATCTAAGGATGAAAGAGTGGTGCCTCATAAAAGTCACAAACGATGATGTCAACTTAGAAAGACAACATGATTCAAGAGGATTTGATGATAAGAACCAACTCTGGTGTCTATGTGCTTCACACATCAATACATGATTTCCACAGCAGAATTGATTGTTGTTGTTAACACGTCTGACTCAGACCCACTTGCCGAGACATTATCTGGAGTTCATGTGAACTTGAGAGGTAAACAGGTTTGTTTCTCACCACTCCAATGAGGTCTCCTCTGCCGTATTCCCCAACGAGTTCTTTCTTGCCATTTGCTTTACGGATGACTGAACGCAGACGTCCGTTGAGAACGATGTAGGTGCAGTCTGATCGGTCGTCCTGTCTGTGAACACAGGCATCTCAGTAAATATTACATAATCATGGTCAATGATAAAAAAAAAATGTAAATAACAAATACTGTTATGTTGAGGTAAATATAGTTTGCGCAAACTAGCAAAATTAGTCCTCTTTTTTTTGTTTTTATAAATACAAAATGATCTTAAGTAGAGTACCTGTAGAGGGCTCTGCCGGCCTCCACAGCCATCCAGTCAATAGCAAAGTCCATCTGCCTCACAAAAGGAGACATGCGAATGGCGACTGTGTGGGCTGCACTCAGCACAACGCTGGGCTGTTCCCTCATGATCCTGCAGGGGGCAACACACAGAGCAGACACTTTGAACACTGGAGATGTAATACTTGCATTGTTAACCAGCAGATGTTTTAAGTTAGCAGAAAGACTTTGGATGAATGTGTATTTGCATTGTTGGAAATTAAATGGGACACCATTGCCTTAATGACAGCTTATATATATATGGTATTAAACTTGCTTATATGACTAATTATATATAAATATTTGTCATTCTTGTTTCTTGTATATTAAAGATGATCGTCTTACTCGTAGAAATCACATTTTGAAATTTTGAGGTAAGTGCAGTCTCTGATAGCCTTGATGGTGAAGATGAGGGGTTCTCCGGTGAGCACGGCCAGTTGGCCCACCATCTCCCCCGGGTGGGTCACAAACAAGCACACGGCCTCCTGCTTGTTGATCATCCGCTGGTAGACGTGCAGACAGCCTGACAGGACAAAGTGCAGACTCACGTCCTTGAGCAGCACAAAGGGGAAGAAGGAGAGAAAGCAAACACACAGGAGGATAAGAATATATAAAACACACGAAATATTGTAGGAATTAAGAAAATATTGACGGAGACCACGTAAATAGAAATAGTTTATGAATACTAGCTTTTTTTTTGGGAATGATACGTTATTTTCCTGTTGGAGTATGTAATGATCAAATGCCAGAGAGCAGTAACTGATTGTACTATTTAGATTGTCTGGCAGGGATTTTCAGGGGTGATTTAATGAGCCTATAATTAAATCAAAAAGCTTTGATCTGTTTCACAGTTTTATAGTCTGACAATGTTTAACCCTTTTTCATGAACTTCACTGAGTCTGAAGTTACTGCATCTGCCTTTGTAAAGCAGTATACAGCCAATAGAGGGCAGTATTCAAGGGGTCGTATGGGTCCTGTGTGTTACCTGGTCTCCCTGTCTGGCTAAGACAGCTCCAGCTTTTGCATGGTGCAGAGTCACTCTCCCATTCAACAAAGAAGGGTCCTGAGAAGACAGAGTTAAGAGTTAAGCGATCACAGGCTAAGTAGAGAAACAAAGTGAGGGAAAGGTTTTCGTGCTCCTTTGTTTGCACTATGCATGAAGACAGTTCTGCAACATATATTTCAACAAGCATGGTTTGATCTAGTTACGACATCAAGATGTTTTCTAACATGAAGCAATGTCTTCTAAGAGCACAAACCAAGGGTTTACGGCATGTTGCGTCAAATGCATGTATTACGTTGGATCCCACTTCACTTCATGTGTACCACAGAAGCATTTAATGAGTTTCATTTGTCACCACAATGGTATCAGGTAGAAATGAACTCAGGTTTGCCGTCATGCGTCTGGATTTTGAAGTATTATTGTGAGATTAATTAGCATGCATGTTCTATTATTGTCTTTCTCCTATATTACCGAACACATAGGTGTAACTCCTGTCTCATCCTGTGAGACACTGTGACGCGACTAGGGTTGGGTACTGAGAACCGCTTCCAATATGGCACCGGTTCCAATACAACCGGTACCTACCCGGACCGAAATGCAACGCAGATTTCGGTGCTTCATTTCAGTGCCTGAGCCAATTGAGGACTAAGGTCTTCGTTCCCCCCGCCTCCTCACACTTCCACTCCTTCCTTCACGGGAAGCGGCGCCTCCCGTTGGGCCCCCGCATGAGTCGGGCGTGGCTGTCGGTGGACAAACTCTTGTCTCCGCACTGCCAGCCCCAGCCGCGGAGATACGGGGTCTCCGAGTGATGGAAAAGCGACCCTCAGACTTCAATTGGCTCAGGCACCGAAGTCAGAGTCACGAGTCAGAGTGTGTGTGTTTTGTATTTGTTTTTATTTTTTTAAGTATAGTGTAAACTTGTGTTAACAGTTCATATATTATTCATAGTTTTAAGTTAAAAAGTGTTTTGTATTTATTTATATTTATAATCTACTTTAAACAGTTCATATATTTGGCAATAAAAAAAGCCTATCTTAAATGTCGTCAAGAGTCGTTTTGTGCACCTTTTTTTTATTTTTTTAAGTATCGGTTCAGGCACCATTTAGGCACCGGTATTGTTTTAAAAGTATCAGTTAAGCAACGGTATCGGAAAAAAAAAAAACGATACCCATCCCTAGACTCCCAGCATGCCTCTGTGAACTGGCAGTTTACAGTTGATAAAGGTTTACTGTTGATGAACTGTATTACAGATATATTCATATGTAGGTGTATTTTATTGTTGGTCTTTGTGTTAGTGTTTTGAACTGCGGGTTATTGTAGCATCACACATGTGAACTAACTCATAGCGGGTGTTGTGTTTTTAGTTCTAGATTCTATTTTCACTGCAGCCCTCTCCCCCTCATCATTTACACACTGAGTCCAGCTCCTGTAGAGAAGACCCGCTGTCTGACCTCCTTTCCACATCATAATCGCTTAACAGATGCTCCAGGGAGATTTGTGACAATGTGTTCATTCATGCAAAGAAAGAATAACGTGATGAGCCTGTTATTATTTCTTAATCCACGAGAATTTGGTCAGTACTGTTTTTACTGCAGTGTAACCGCACTAACACTGCACTAACTGCACGTTTTGACCCTGATTGAAAACATGATAATATGAAAAAAGGTATGATAAAAACATTTGTCACACTAGAATTCAATACAGTCAACACGAGTGATGGTTCAAAGCAACACTATCTAAACAGTCAGATATGGTATCTAACTGTTGGGCTCCATGTCCAATTGATTAAGTGGTTTTGTAAAAACAAAACTTAACGATCTCTCAACTCTGACTGTGGAGTCCCGTAAATGACTTTTATCGATATATCTTTGTCTGATGTAAACACTACTTTTGTTCTTTAAAACGCATGTTTTTTTTTTCTTTCATTTAAGACTTTGTGTCATATTATACACACTGTGTCAGTTGACACCACTACAAAAGAATAGAAAACGCAGTTTGAGAGAAAAAAAATAATTTAACAAACCTCAATCTTCATGAGCTTGAGGATCTCTTTCTGAGCTTCCTCAAACAGAGCACCACTGGATCGACTGGTTGATGGTGTGAAAATACTGTCCACTCCGGGATCTTCTTCTGGATACAAGTAGATCCCTGAGGGAACTTCATCTACTGTCACCCTCCTCTCCCGCTGTTCCTGGGACACAGACTGCAACAACATACATTTGTATATATAAGAAAACAGTGTAAAGTGTAAAGTGACAAATTGGCATGATGAGACAATCAACTAAGAATTGTTGCCGTCAGTCTCACAAAGGGTGGAACAATGCAAATATTTTTTACATCACACAGAGGAGAGCAAAAATTATTTAACAGATAATCACTGATAGTCCACAAGACAAGAAAAGAGGACACATATTTTTACATATTTAAGGTACTTTATATACTGGATTACTTTGTTGTTGCTCAGGCTCTGTGGAAAACATTTAATCTATGTTGCAATTGCTGTGACTGCTGCAATTATCACATTGATGTAAAGCTGCTTTCAGATATGCACTGGACTCTGCAGTCCCTCCGTATTTTCTTCACAGGAGGTGCATGTGAAAGCAACTGTCCGACTGAGGCACTCTAGTATGTCTGTAGAAATTCAGGAGAACTTAAGGAGAGAACACAGCAGGGAATCTCCCTGTGGATTCACTGCAAGCGAGTGTGTGTGTGTGTGTCTGCTGGGGGGGGGGGGGGTTGTTAAACACAAATACAAAAAAAACATATAAGAAAACAAATATCTCCGGGTGAAAACACGGTGACACACACATAAAGACGCAGACGAAGATGTCAAGAGAGTTTGTCTGTGCGGTCAAGAAGATCATGTGATCTTGGCAGCGGAATTAAAACGTCACTTCCTACCTCTGTCTGCTCCACCCGGCTGCTCCATGTCTCGCCTAAATTATGCAAAGGATTTGTTGCTGTTTTGGACGCGTCTTTGCAGAGAACCTCCTGCTGTGTTGTGCATTTGGGAAAGGTAGACTCTGGGTAAACTCCCTAGTCAATTCTCTGCATTTTACCGAAGGTGATGTCTGAAAATGGCTTAAGGGAATCAATAAAGTCGACCTCATCTCCAGATTACTGACCCGAGTAAAGGTGGGAGGAGTGTTGCCATCCTCTGCAGAGACTGAGATCCGTCCCCTTTCGTACGCCATGTCAAAGTCTGACCTCAGACCTTTCTGCATACCTGCACAGACAACATTCAGCTAGCATTCTTTAATCATAATTGGTAAAGCTAAATAGCATCTAGGGAACTTAACAGGAGAGAAAACCCTCACCAGCGATGTCCACAGGCATGGAGATGGTCCTGCTAAGAGTTGGCACAGTTGCTCCATCCTTCCCCGGTTCTCCTCCTGTAAATGATTGAAATATGAGGAATTTAGCAAGCAACAAACTTAGAACTAACTCTTAGGAAAATAATAATAATTATTAGAATTACTTTATTTTATAGCACTTATCTAAACAAGGTTACAAAGTGCTTCAGAAAAATCCAAGGCAATAAATGAATGAACTAAAATAAAAAGTTTTCAAGTCATTTTCATTTTAGGTGCCAAATCATAACATAATAGGTCAAGACCATAACATTTATAGACTCACACAACAGTGAAGTCAGAATTAATTAGGTGGCATTTCATTTGTCCTGACCTGCAGCGTCTCCTCTAATGGCAGCTTCTCTCTGCTCCTCAGTCACTGTCAGGCTGCCAAAGCGCCTGCCATGGCGGATGGGACTGGTGCGAGTTGGGTGGGGTGACGGAGGTGGCAGACGTGAGGGATGCATTTCCTATAAAATGAGTGCAAGCGGTGAGTAGTGTGATACGTGTGAGGAACATAGTTTGTTAACGAAAAACACATTACACACAGCTTACATGGCTGAAGAGCTCATTGGTGAGTCCCAGATAGTTGTGCAGTGCTAGGACTGTTACTCTTTGGAGACGAACCATGATAATCTGAACAGACGCAACAGAAGAAAAGTTATATTTCATTTAAAATTAAGCTTAATGTCTTTCATCAGTTCAGATAGATAGAAACAGAAACAGATAAAACACACACAACTCACCTGTACTACGCGCACGAGGCTCTCAGGGTACTTCTCAAATATAGCGAGGAAGGCCTCTACAGGTAAACGGAGAACAGTGGAAACCTCTGCGACCCGTGCTGACACCGTTTTGTAAGGCTTCTGGTGGCCCTGCACACAAACATACCACACATTTGATATTTCCTAAAGATTTAAAATATATTTTCTAGGTCCATTTAGACTTTAAGAACCCAGAATGTGTTTGTTTTTTATGGACAAAATCTGAATTTTTCCTTATTCATTCAACATTACACACTCCTCATTTTACACTGAATCACTTCAATCTAACTAAATCATATTAATTTATGACTCATGTTGTGTATGCCAGTAGAGGAGGTTTGGTGAGTCAGCTGGTGAATGACATGAGTAACAATGAATTTGTGACTGGAGGTAATGGGGCCCAGCATCCACACCTCATTTCTCAAGGTGTTTGAATATTATACAGTGTATATGGGCTGTCTGTGCACACAGGGTAGAAGCAGCATCCTCGTCTGTGTAGAGAAAAGTGCGTGTAACGTACTGTGATGACATCCAGGATGCTGAGGAGGCTGTGGACGCTGTCTCCTGGGAAAACCTCCTTCACCACACTCTCTTTGCCATCCTACAGGACAGAGATAAGCAGCATTGCACATATCAAGCAAAATAAACTGTCTTGTGGTCAGATGTTTTTCTTAGAACTTTAGCAGCTACAATCATCTTTACAGATAAAGTTTGAACTGAAATTTCTGTGAGAACAAACATCCTCTGTGAGACTTGTTTGAGTCTCAGTAAAACGTCAAAGTCTCAATGAAACTGGCTGTACCAAACGTCATTATGAGAGCACCCATGTCCCCTGCTTCCCTAATGAGATTATCTGAGTCAGATGTTAATAGATGCTAATGAGTAGGTAAAGCCTGAATTCCCACAGTAAAACCTGTTTGTAGATTTGTGAGATTAGTTAGTTTAGTATGTGTGTAATAACACATACTAGACCACATAATCCTAAAATATAAGAACAAGTGTTAAATGCATACCGTTCCAGTAAGGCACAATTCTAGTTTTCCGTCCTGCACCACGTAGATGCTGCTGTCAGGCTGGCCTGGCCTGAAGACGTACTCCCCTTGTTGGAACTGCAGGAACACCATGTGTTTACACAGCTCCAGGAAGAGGGGCTTCTCAAAGTGACCCAGCACACTGCAGTAAAGGTCAACAGAGGAGAGGTTATGGTGGTTAGGTGAACACACAATAGCTCTGTACACACTTGGTTGGTCAGCACTGCACAGCTAACCTCTATGGGTTTCAATCATCAATAATCAAAAGATGAGTGTATAGGTACAGCTTCTCAGAGGGAGCTCTTTCACATCAATAATCAATGTACGGACATATTTGGGCCTTTTGAGTACTGCTCTTTACACTATAAATACAATGTGAATGAATTGTATATATATTTCCAGTCTTATCGACCACTAAGTGCTTTAAAGTACAATTCGTATTCACACGCTCATTCATACAGCCTTTTATTATCACACTGCTCATACAATGTCGGCACAGCTGTTGGGGGAAATTTATGGGATCAGTATATTGCACAAGGACACTTCAGAATACAGATTGGAAGAGTCAGCGATCGAACCACCAACCATCTGGACCCTCTCCACCTCTTTTGTTTCACTTGCCCCAAAGGATGTAGGCTATTGTAAATGATACCACAAATACACAAACATCAGACAGAGAATGAACCTACCGGACATTTTTGAGCATGTAGAGCACCTCGGAAGGGAGGTGGGAGTTGGCCACATCAAATTCTGTGAGGTCCGCCTCCAGCACTGAGGGAGGGGGCTCCTTAGCCTGAAGGATGGGCACCTCCTTCTTAAAGCGCAGGATCCTGCACAAGTGAGAGTCACAGAGACAGAATGATATGAGGACAAGGGACAGAGTGCTCACAACTCATTATGGTTAGAGAAGGAGAATTTCGATTTACTTTTTGGCAATATTGAGCATCTTCTGCTTCTTCTTGAGGCGTGGCCGAGAGGAGGAGGATGTACCCACCAGGGAAGAGGTAGACTGGGAGACCTGTTGTGAAACATACTGGTTTGAATAATTACTCCAATGGTGTAATTGTAGCATTACATACTATCTTGGAAAAGTAGATACATACATACATGACACATGACTAGGGATGGGTAACGTTTTTTTTTTTTTCTGATACCGGTTCCTAACCTATACTTTTAAAACGATACCGGTGCCTAAATGGTGCCTGACGACATTTATGATAGGCTGTTTTTATTGCCAAATATATGAACTGTTTAAGGTAGATTATAACCGACTCATGCTGGTGCCCGACGGGAGGCGCCCCTTCCCGTGAAGGAAGGAGTGGAAGTGTAAGGAGGCGGGAGGAACGAAGACCTCAGTCTTCAATTGGCTCAGGCACCGAAATTAAGCACCGAAATCTGCGTCATTTGGGTCCAGGTAGGTACCGGTTGTATTGGAACCGGTTCTCGGTACCCATCCCTACACATGATTCACTGTGAGTCAGACCCAGCCCATTATTACTCTCAGCATACTGGCTATTGGGTTCCTGTCTATAAACAAACACTCACTTTACGCAACATCTTTCGTCCATAGAACATGACTTTGTCCCTCTTGCGGAAGCGGTATTTTGGAGCCTCCTGAGCTTCTCGATCTGTGAATGAATATAAATATGACAATGATTTATGAATATCATTTTATTTTCCAAGCACATGTTGAAAAATGCATCTTAGCAGTAACTGACTCCGAAGCTGGATCCTCCGCAGGATGAAGAAGATGAGGATGGCGATGAGAACGATGGCGATGCCTGCACCAATCACCATCCCCATCATCTGATGAGAAAAGAAGAAAGAAGGAGGGGAGCCGATGAGTGTACAGGGTCAAAGGCTGAATAAAAAACTAAATGTAATGGCCTGTACTGGCTGTAGAACTATACGTATTGAATGCTTAAATTCAGTATTATGCCTGCCTGCTTTTACTCTGTGAACAAGATGTATATTTTAACTTAGATTGTGAAACATTTGGTGGTGACAACATTTCCTGCTAGAATGACTTAACAGCAGCAGAATGAAACTGAAAAGACGTTTTCTCAACGAAGGCTCATTGCACACTCACCATGCTCGTCTGTAGTTCCTCCTCCACCAATGGCTCGATGTCGTTAAACCCGACCTAATGCAACAGAGAAATAAAGAGAGCTTTTTAATCTGAGCAACTATTTCACAACTCCTGCAGCTAGCATAGTAAGTGCTTCAAAGCTTACTCCATGGCTGCGACCTCATACAGTATATCCAAACTGAAATGCTGTGTAAGGCTGGGCCTGAAGGCTTCAATTTCACTGGAGTGTAATGGAATGTGGGAATAAGGGCTTTGCCCTGGAGGCATGACTGTAACGCTATCAGTGCCCGCGAGGCAAGAAGAGAAAGAAATAAAGATATAGTACATTTTCTGACCTTCCCCACATTCATGCCCTTACATTTGTCATCCAACTATGTGTCTCAGGCTTTGATTTGCAATTTCTTCCAGATTAGAAAGAGTATAACACATAGAGTCAGCATTCCAGATGCTGCTTTTCAGCAGCTGAAAAGCTGAAAAGGCAAAAAATGTCTCACTCGAATGAGTGTTTGCTGCGGGGGGCAAGTTCATTTTTCTGCAACAGATCCTAAGAATGAAGATGATACTGAAAAGAATTCATTCTTAATGTTTGCACAAGGCAAACTCTGCCTGAAAAAAAAAGAGACGATGCTCTGGCAAAAAAAACATCATGCTAGTCTGGTCTGGAGTTCAGCAGAAAGGCCACACAAGCCAAACAGCTCCCTTGACTTCTAACTTAAGCTGTTGAGACAGTTGGACTTTGTGTAGAGTATGCAGCTATGCACCGAAGAAAGAAAGAAAGAAAGAAAGAAAGAAAGAAAGAAAGAAAGAAAGAAAGAAAGAAAGAAAGAAAGAAAGAGGACACACATGTTCAAGATCAGGGAGTACATAGTTACACAGCAGATTAGGGGAAACCAACACTGTCCTTGCAGGGATTGTAAAGATCCTGTGGTCTGATAAGCTTGTTTGTTTTACTGTGTGTGTGTGTGTGTGTGTGTGTGTGTGTGTGTGTGTGTGTGTGTGTGTGTGTGTGTGTGATCTTCACAACCCATAGAGCCATCAGACGCAGTATTGTCAGAGCAGGAGTAATAGGTTTTCAGTGTTCTGGCTGAGCAGCCAATGGGATTGCATGTCTGTTATCAGAGGTTATTGATTTGCGTGTGAGTAGCTGAGGGTTATTTGGCAGTAAAACGCCTAAGATGGACACTGGGGGTATTGACAATGGAACTGACAGATGGTGAGTGCAGGCAGCATGTGTGCGCACAGAAATAAGTGTGCAAAAGTCTGCAAAATTAAAAAGACAAAACAATCAGAACTACACTCTGCATGCCAAAAAAATATTTCACATGCTGCTAATCATATGAGGACATTGTCATGTAGGCGATTATAGGTTGTATCACATCAGAAAAACATTTTTTAGACGATCATATCTATTTAAAGTGTCTCCTTCACAGTTATGAGTCATGAACACACATGCAAATAACCATTTACTGTACTTGTTGTATACTTAGGTGTTCCTCGTGTGTTTTACCATGATGCAAATAGAAACAGAGAACAAACCAACCTCGGGGGTGTGGCCTTGGACCTCTTGTTCTGAGGTACTCTGTCCCATTGTGAACCCGTTTCTTCATAGGGATGGTCCATCAACGGCCACTGGAAACACACACAGAAATGCACACTCATCAGGGAAAGCACAGATATAAATAAATAATATAATCAATGTTGGCTCTCAGGATCCCTGTATAGCACATGTTTATTTAAATACATTACAGGCAGTTTAAATGTATTACAACATCTGTGCTTCACCTACTATAACAACTAAAGACGTCAGCTGTTCAAAGAGCGTCTTACAGGTGAAAACCCTCTGAAGTTCACTCATGCACAAACACAAAAGGTATAGAAATCTTTTTTCTTGACTTTTCATCTACATCTGCTGAAAGAGGTCCCCTTCCTTGGGAACCCAACATTATTTAACACTGTCTCACAATGTCAGTTTGTTTGAGGCTGCTGCCCAACATCTGCAGGGCCTCACCTTAAGGAAGACGGTTTGAAAGTCCCTGACTAATGTTTTTGCATTGTTTACTGTCTTCTTGCAGCAGCCCTTAATCTCTCCTTCAACTCTAACTGATGAGTGATGAAAAGAATCAGATGAATCAGATCACTTTTACGCATGCTGCTGCAGCACACTGCCAGAAAGGAATTAAACGGTTTTCACAGTAAATAATAGAAAAATGGTATCCACCCTTTCAACAGTTGTTATAAACATGTTTGAACACCACACTGAAAAACTCATGGTAAATACTGTCCATCTGCCAAACCTAGCTCGAATAGCCAAGACACACCATGAAGTGTGGCTTACTTTTTATATCAATAAAAACCAAAGACAGACCTACACTGCAGACATGTTTCAGTCTCCTAGAGGGATTACGTCTGTGTTGATG
The DNA here is from genome assembly GCF_963576545.1 of Limanda limanda. Classification (NCBI taxonomy): domain Eukaryota; kingdom Metazoa; phylum Chordata; class Actinopteri; order Pleuronectiformes; family Pleuronectidae; genus Limanda; species Limanda limanda. Next base: position 21,375,513 of record NC_083637.1, on the reverse strand, counting down.
TATTTCGTTTTTTTAAGATTGCACAAGAAAACTTAAGTCAAAGTTAATTTTGACTTCAATGAATGATGTAGATACTCTCATATACAAGACTCCTATATTTTATATCCAATTATATCATCGCTAGTAGTCTCAGCGTCTTCTTACTCATTTCTATTTATTTAATGTATGCATGGAGACACTGCATACCCTAATACAACACAGGAGAGAATAATAAGAATTAGAAAGATAAGAAATTATTTCAGTGTCTGTATGAGCACATTTCACCAATTCCATGATAATACTTTTTTCATCTCTTCTGCCAAGGCAACTGGTCCAGGCTTTTGCATCCATCCCAAAAACAACAGATAAACCCCATCCAGATGGTCACCCCTTCCCCTCTTTTATCCATCCCTCTCTGTTAACCTCCCTGTGGGATGATCTTGTTCCCACAGATTGGTGACGCTTCAACTGGGGATTAAGACAATTTAAGGAAACCCAATGTGATGAAAAGCTTTCAGACAGAAGATTTTAAGTCGCTGACCGTGTCAGTTCATATTTGTTTGTTATTATGTGTAATAACAACTAAACAAATACGTCCCTGCAACTAAACAAATACTACTAAATAGTGTAACTTTTAACCTATTTAACAATCATATGATCATGTCAATTTTACTGGGAGCAGCCCAGTAAAACCAGAATCTTCTGATGCTGCACGGCCACCAAACTACTGCACTAAAACAGTTACTCCTAAAGTTCATCCAGGCCGGCTGCATACCACCTCCCTGCCCACATCTGCCTGTGCACACTGATTCAGCTGACACAGGCGTGTGAGCTGCAGCCAGGACACCAAGCACCATTCACTGTCTATAGTCAGATAAACAGCTATGCTAGGTTAGCTCGCTTTGACAACTCTAGCAGAGGGAGGCTGGAGGGAAAACAAGCTGCTTGACAACATGGACTGTGTTTGCTGGGGGGAATACAAAGTACTTCCTCTTCACAAGCAAAGAGCTGTATGAACAACTAAATATCTCATGGCTGATATAATTTCACAAATATTAGTGAAAAGTCTTTGGATGGACTATAAACTGTTCTGTTTCCTGGAAACATGAATGTACAAATATCAACATTGACAAATACAAAGATTGATGGCCTCATTTAAGAATTAATACACTCTTATTAATATTCTTTAATAGAAATCTACATATTACACAAATATGTTTATTATTATAATTATTAGTATTATTACTACACTATAATTGTCATGATCGGACTGGACTGTAACTAGAGCTGAAATTATTTGGTTGTTAATTAATTTAAACAAAATTGACTCAAAGCTTATTTAATTTGACAGATATCTTGTTCAATTCTCTATCATTTATTCAATAAATGATCAAAATAAATTAAAAACTGTGTCAATTACAACTTTAAAGAGCCCTTAGTGAAGTCATTAAATATCAAATGTCTTGTTTTACCTGAATTTAACCTGAAGAGATCCAGTTTACAGATATGAAACAGAGATGCAGCAAATTAGCTTGTACAAGAAGCTGGAACCTGAGAGTGTTTGATGATAACAATATTTATGCACGATGAATAACTAAAATTCATGATTAATGATCGAAATACTCCTAAATTATTTATCTGTTGTTTAATCAATCTACTGATTGTTTTGGCAGAAATAACAAACATCCACTACATTTGGGCCGACCATGTTGACCTCTACAATGATTCAGTAATATTGTCCTGACCGTATTTTAAAGTAACAACACAAACCGACATCAGCTGCATCTTTGGTCTTATGTATTTCCTGCTTAATGTCAGTGAGAGGGAGGGAGTGGCTGAGCTGCTGCATGGATGAAATTCAATCAGTGAGAGCCAGAGGATGGAGTGTCATGTTACATGACGTAACACTAATGGACCCATTGTCTTGGGACCATAATGTAGCAAAAGAAAATCTTTGGCATTGTTTTAGCCTATGTTATCTTTATTTACAAGATTTTAATTCACTTAATGATGTGCCTAGTAAAACTATATAATGTGAATATTATTTGACAAATGAGCCAGCCGTCATTTGTGAGTCATTTTTCTCTTCCTGTTCAGATATTGATCCTCTCTTGTGGATTTGCGGATGTAACCGTTATTATTGCCCCTGGTGCTGTACCACATCTCTGTAGTCTGTCTCCTGTGCAGCAGCCTCTGTGACAAAACTTGCATTATTCCAGACAAGAAAGTTGACCAATTAGTCAATCAATCAATCAATCAAATGTTATTTGTATATAGCCCATATTCCCAAATCACAATTTGTCTCAAAGGGCTGAACAAGGTGTGAGATCCTTTGTCCTTAACACTCAACGAGTGAGGAAAAACAACCAAAAGAAAACCTATCAACCGGGGTAAAACGTAGAAACCTCAGAGAGAGCCACATGGGAGGGATCCCTCTCCTGCAGGACGGGCCGAGGTGCAAGAGAGGCCGCATGTAACTGAACACATCAACAGAAGAGGGGATTTATCTAATTGATTAGAAGAAACCGTTTGTAACATAATGGAACAGTGTGTCAGCGATTAAAGCATTTATACATAACAAAATTTCTGATAGAGTAGAAGGGAGCAGCAATGACAAATTAATTGAAGAGTTATTGTCAGTAATGGTAGAGTATACGAGTGGGTGTACTGTATGTAGAGCAGTCTTGTTGTAATCTTAGTCCACGATCGCCTGCCACCACCATAAAACATCATCAGGATCCACCACGACAATCAGGAGCCACCATCATGTGTCAAAACGTGTCGCCACAAGTTGCCTCAGATCATCTCTCTCGGCCTCGTGTGTGGTAATAGCACTTTTAAGAACAGCCCTGGCCTGCCCGTCCCTCTGGAGATGAGTCAGTAGCCAACGTCCAGCCTTGGAGCAGTGCCTCCCTCGGTGCAGGCCTGCTCCCATTGTTCTCTACTTACAATCAAGCCAGTGTTGACTCCACTGTCCAGGGGCAGACCTGGCCTGACTCCTAACACAGACATGTCTGTTTTCACCTGACACAATGCACACTCCAGTCCGTTGGGGTTACTGGGCAAAACAAATTTGCGTGAATCACAGGCTGTAAATAACGATACAGTTCTATATAAAGGGTTTGAATATATATCGAGATTGGTTGTGGGATGTTTGACCGTCATATTTATACTGCTTTAAAATATGACTACAGAGAAACAGCCACAAGACAGTGACCTTTGACCGCTGAATTCAAGCCATACAATTGGGTTTCACTTCTCACAGGCTTTTTACAGAATCAGCTCTTGAGGTTTGAGTAAATCGACTTTCAAATGAAGAAATCAAAATGTAACATTATAAGCCCTGAAGGAATCAGCAGCAGGGCACAGGAATCAGCTCAGGTTTCGCTCCAGCCAAAATAGTTTCCCATGTTTTGCAGCCAGAGGTGTTGCCTTACTGACTTCTCCTGGATCCCCTGACAGGTTGTTTATGTTGTCTATAGAGCGACAAAAAACATACACAACTTGGAACGAAACCCTGTGAATGAATTCCACCGGAAGGAGTTTGGAAGCAGAGGTGAACTGTTAGCTAACAGCAACATCAAACATTGACAATATGGGTGGTTGACCAACATAAACACAGTTGTTTAGACTCAGGGCGATGTGAAACCCTACACTCACAGGAATATGAAAGGTTTCTGGTGATATGAATATGAGTTATTGGGTTAGACCGTGAAACATCTTTCCACCATTCAGGAAAGAGGCTCACTATCTCATCCATACCCGGCTAACGCTGCCGCTGGTGTTAGCTAGCTGCCGAGGCGGTGAATGGCGGTTTCCCGTGTTGACCCTCGTGCATACGGGAGCGAAAACAACAACACAACATCGGAAATGTCCCGACAAACGACGGCTTCTGCTGAGGTCTTGTTTTCTGAGTTTGACCTCCGCAGAAGCACTGAGCTCCTCTAGGGTTATTGACACACACATACGGAGCGGACCGCTGCTGCTTCCAACGCCGCTGTAACCCCGAGCCCCGCGGGGGAAGCCTACGTGCAGCTCCGGGCCCGGGAGCCACGACACACAACACCGGGATCATGAGGGTGGATTTATAGAAAGACGTTTACCTGAGCTGATGGACTCGTCAATCGTCAGCGACTGTCAAATAACATACAACGGAATTCATCTGTCAGGGAGATCCTCCTGCCTTTTCTTTCCACCGGAATTTAAACCAATCAGCGCCCGAGACGCTGCTGGCCTGGGCCAATCAGAACAGCAGGTCCGGCGACGGGACTCGATATCCCGCCCACTTCATGTAAATAGTCGATGGGGAAGTGGGGGGGCAGTAGAGACGTGATTGGGTAAGAGAATTGATTGACATGATGTGGAAGCCTGTACACGCCGGAGGATAAACATTTCGCATGTGAACCATAAACAGTCTATGATGTGAACGTGTGATTGATATTTTATCATGAATTACACAAGATCATTACTTCAACTCCATTATTCTGCATCTCTGTGCTCGTCTGTATCTTTAAACTGCTGCTAATTTAATCAGGAAGGACCTAGTGAATGACCACAGTAACACATCTGTATCAGGTTCCAATGTTTACAGATCATAAGCAGGACGACTAGATAATAATTAAAGGGAGTAAAACTGGAGAAATATGAAGTTATTTTAAAAGTTCAGGATTACCCTCCAAAGTTTACCCTTCAAATAAAACTACTGCAACACTGCCCGCTTGTGGGCACTACGTACAATATCAGACACTCTATTACTTGGATGCACACAATCTGTTCCCTTTATTTATTTATAAAATAATGAAGTCATCACACATTCCGCTTTAAAATACATAAACTTTATTGTCAGGTGAGGGCCCAGTCATGGGATTACAGGTCGGTAATGGGCTTGTGGGGCCAGTAGGGATATTTGACCTTGTCCAACTTGGTCTCGGGGAAGGTGTCATTGAGGTCTGCAATGGTCATCTGATCGAAGGGGATCATGTTCTTAAACTTGTTCAACTGAAAACAAAGGTAAAAGAACAAGATGAGATTCAAAGACCAGCGTATTCTTCAATGAAAATTTCGTTAAAGTCTCAATGAACTAATTTAGCAACTAATGCTTTTACAATCTCACCTCTTGCTCATACTGAGTGATACGGGCCTTCGATCCCTCCACGTAGGCGGAGGCACTTTTGCCCTGTTAGAGAAAAGTGATATAGTTAGGAAGGAAAAACAACGACAGCAGCAGTTCATATCACTACAGTATGTTTTTTTGAGTAGTATAATTTATCTATAGTCTCTATTTAGTGTATTATGAATGTATTTTAGTGTTGGGTACATTTTTTTTTTTTGAAGTAGAGCTCAATAGATATGCAACAACCTAAATAAATAAATATTCAAAATCTACAAATGCATATATTGTTTGTACTGTAAAAACTTTCTATATCTGCAAACAAACTGAAATCAGCCGGGCTCTTCAGAGAATTTATGAACATTTACAGTGCTGCAGTTTTGGATTTCTATTTATTGTCTTGGTCTGCATAAATACACTTTTTTGGAAAGAACAATTGTATAGCTAAACCCGATAGTATATCTAAAGTATTTCGTATTCTGATACAAAACATACATATAATTCGACTGCCACGTTGTTTGACAATTCATTTTATTCTCATTGGTTAAATTTAAATTCAGGATATTAATAGATCTGTTTGAGGTCATCACTTACAGACTCAGCCTCCTGTGCGTTGATGGTGCTCGTCTGTGTGTCAACAGGCTCTGGGATCAGAAGGGCACTGAACTGCGAGTAAGGAAAAAAAACACGAGTTACCACTGACAGCCAAACCCGTGAAATATCTACAGAATAAGATATATATCTGTGTCTTGTAGATTGATACCAGACGACGTTACTAGCAATAACAACCTCAATGTGGTTAAAAAGTTATATCCTGAGTTCTGATATGACAAGGATTTTCGGTTAGGATCTGTCACATTCAGATGTCTACAATGAACTCCATGAGGTTCCATTATATTTACTGTGGACTTGTCTTGGACTGAGGAATGTTATTCCATTATTGAGAAAAGTCTGAGAGCAACCGCTTGCCAGCTCAAGAATATGCCAACACTCATCTAAGTAAAAGTTGCTATGTCATGTCGGAAGTGGGCTTCTGAACCAATGCCTGTCTGGCTATTTTCACAATGTTCTGATAATGTTGAGCTCACCTTCTTCTCAAACTCATCAACCATCCCGGCTTGGGCCACAGCGCCCTTGTAGAAACTCCAGTCAATGACTGTAGCAGTCTCAGGTAGGGAAGTTAGTCTGATATAGGGAGAGAAAATGGAGTTAATAAATCTGAGTAAATGTGTTCATAAGTTGATATGATGGCCAAAAAAAAGAAAAAAAGGGGGACAGACTGAAGGGAGGCTTTATAGCAAGAGATAAGTCTGTGTAGGAAATAATATTCAAGGGCAGGCCCTAATTACCCTATTCAGTTTGCTGATAGTATTGGTCTTATACAAGACATAAAAGAGGCGGGGAAAATACTGACAGGCAGCCTACATTATCCGTGTCTGCAGATTTTAGTGTCTGCAGGTTGGGCACCTCAATTTGGTCAAAGTACTTCCTAGAAATGTTCAAGCAAACCTAACAAAATTAAAAGCCGAAAAAAGCTATGATGTGGAAATACAAAAGAATAACATCTGAACTCAAGTTCTCATGTGCAGATGGTGTTGTGATTCCCTAACATTATCTTGCAAAGCCTCTCAGGCAGGTGAGCAACAGTAACTAGCTCGGAAGCCCTCTTCTCCGCCATACTTTCATCAGGCTTTATATAAAACGTTTTAGAAGAATGTCATCTTACTTACCAGAAAGACCATATTAATAAATTACTGGTATAAAACTGCACAACTGAAAGTAAATCAACATATTGCTAAAAGATGGATTTCTTCATTAAATAAAGATGGTGTGTATAACTAACTTGGCAGCGATGGCATCACTGCGTGTCTTCAGTGCATTGAACATGCCCCTCTGGTTGGGTGGCACCCGCTCGGCAAAAGCCACCCAGTCAAGGGCCTTGAGGGCAACACGACGACCTGCCATCCTAACTGTCTGCAAGGAAAGGCAGAAGAAAATTGTGTTTAGTCCATAAATTAAACCCCCAAATAAATAAAAACATTGAGGTTACATTCGGCTGAAAAGTAGACGATACATATATTGCCAGGTTACACACATGCATGCACAGGGTTTAGAATTTAGAAAAGACCTCTAGGCTCAAGGTCCACTTGACTCAATTATTTGAACCCTAATCTCCAGAAAGGGGATTTATTGACTGCTTCATTAAACTGCATTCATGTTAACTGGGAGGATGAAATCATGAACCTAAATCACAATGCATGTTGCCACTTCTGCATTTCATTGACCATATGTGTATGTGAAACAGGTTTAATAATGGTGATTGTTTTGTATGTGCATGTTGTTAATACTGTGGTGTAATGTGCAGAGAAACAATATTTAAATGCACACAACCAAGAGAATGCTCTTAATTTATAGTAAGTACACGATTGTATTTTGTAAAACACTGAGGCCTAAAGTTCACCTTGTTAGTTGGTACAGTTCGAGAAAGACAAACACGTCCACGTCCAGTTTAATCCACTCCGAGTTGTTATTGTTTAATGTAGTAACTCACTCAACTTGTAATGAATGACTTTAGGACTTGGGTCGTGATATGACAGTTTATATAGTGCCTTAAAGCTAACATTGAAACAGCGCAGGCGCTTCGTCACACTAAGAGCTAAAACGACGGTCCGACAGCAGTGGTTAAATCCTGGTTAACAACAATGAGAGGATAAAACATCGTAATGAAGCTTATTTGTCTCAAAGTAACCAATGACGCAGGGTCCTTGACATTTTGTTCCACTCAGGACCTCGGCAAAGCCTGCTAACGGCGGCTAGCTCCGTTAGCTTGCTAGCCAAGGTCAGAGAAATCTCTCTGCAAGTCGTGACGCCGAGTGAACAGATAGGTCACCTTTCTACCTGGTTCACATGTCTAAATGAGCAGGGCTAACAGATCCTGATCTCAGCTGCTCCCAGCGAACATCCTTTCATTCAACAAACCGCTGTGTTAGCGCACTCACCTCGCTGCACCAAGTGATGTCTGACAGAACGGAACACCGGAAGTGCCTTTTCTTCGTCCGCACCGGGAGCAGCAGTGAGTCCCGCCACTGCCCTCTGCAGGACAGAAAGAGAACCTACAACGAGCTGCGCTGACATTACACACTAAACCACGTGGTTCGTCTAATCTTCTACTTTATATCTGCTCGGCGTGTCTCACTATAGGTCTGTATCTGACTGCTTTGTTAGGAAATAATTATGTAAATGTCTACAGAAAATTAACAATTAATCCTGTTTGGGTGGTTACGTTTAAAAAGGGATTTCCCTTACGGTTTGCTTTAATTGGGTAAATGAAATGAAAGTGATAAGGATGCAGTCGCTTTAAAATTGTCCAAATTTAATCCAATAATAGATTATATATGTGTTAAAACTTATATTCAACCTAACACACAAATAGAAGGGGTCAACACAATCATGTATAGACTGTTATTTAAAAACAATCGAATACATCTTTAAAGATCGCCCGTGCCATCAACAATTATTTCGCCCAGATTTATTGAGCTGTTGATTTGTGGTCGTCAAAAGTTATTTGTGAGACGGTATTCAGCCCCTTGCGTTTTGGCATTATCTACTTTAAATATAGCCTGGGTACGCAGCCATAAGTGGCCTGTCATAGTTGAAATAAGACGATTGATTTTGAATTGTATTAACTGGACAGTAAGTAGCCGTGCACGTGTGTGTGCTCTAGTTTTTTGTTTTACAACCTTTGTGTTTTTTTCACTTTAAAAACACATGTTTGCGTTTGTTTCAAGACACTGTGTATTACATTACATTAACTGGATTACATTTTCAGTTACGGTGTTGAAATGTAGGAAAATGTGTGCTGTGTGCAGGAGGACATGCAGAATCTGCCTGTTTCCTGAAATGTCCTTAAAATGTCTGACTGAAATCTACTTTTCAACTAAAATCATCCAAGTACTTAAGAAATTGTATATTAATCCCGTGTATAAACGACCACTTATTATTGGAAAAACTTACACAATCAGTGGGCCATTTCGTAATCAGTTAATTACAACAGCCAAGTAAAAGCAGGTCAGACCCAGAGGTTTTTGGCAACATAGGTTGAGTTTTGTGGCATGCTTATCAAGGAAATATAATTTTATTTGGCAAACTAAATACATAAAAACAAACAAGAGAACAATGGTCTGCATATTACAATTATCTAGCTTTAGGTATACATGCCAGTTTTTTTATTGTTTATATTCTCCACTTTTTTAGTGGTAAAAGTAATCTATGTTTCTTGGAGAAGTAGTTTGTCTAAACATCCATGCAATTGTCTGCAGGTTACAATTATCTAGCCTAAAGTAGTTTATTTATGCCAGTTTTTATTGTTTATATTCTCAACTTTTCAAAAGTAATCTAGGTCATATTTCGTGGAGAAGTACGTTCTACAAACTTCCAGACTCCTTTCCATAGGCTTAAAAAAAGATTAGTTTATTATTCATATATGAAAAACAGAGAAACTTTCAGACCTTGTATAATGTTTATTTTCTAAGATCAGTCTTTACAAGTAACTGAACATTTATATAGAATGATGTATGTACACAGTACAGATACAAAGATATTCAATAAATACCACTTTTCCTGCCGCTCTTGAAGCGAGGCTGCAGGGATTTATGAACACTACACATGTTTATTTACATTTACAGCAACATTCCCCAAAGAACATCTATGATCTCTCCCGTAAAGGCCTCGTTGAGGGTAAAAAAAATATCTAATACATGTCTTTTTTTCTAAAATATAATTTTGCTCCAAGTTTATAAAATAGCCCTGTGTAGAAACTGTGACAGGAACCACTGGTAATACAGACATTTAAACAGCAACTGTGCGTGGACAGAAACCAGTCAGTGCTGAATGAGCAGGGACAACTTCAAGTGGTACACTGGTCTTAAGGCACTGACACCATTTAAGTACTTTTGAGCAGAATACTGCCTCCATGTTTGATCACACTTTCAATATCCACCTTCACAAACTGCTGGACTGAAGGGACTGGGATGAGACGTTTAAGGCATGGCGTTTAAAAACCTGACATTTACAATTGGAATATTGCCTGAACGGCCTGTGGATCCTCAAGCCACAGCACTTGACACAAAATGCGCAGAGCAAGTGAACGCACTCAGTTCGATTACGCACACACTTGTTGTATATGTCAAAACGTGCGCACGATTGTAATCGTCTTCAAGGCTGCATGTTAGAAATGTTTTCTTTAAACTCCAAATATAAAATATAAATTCCCAACGTGTTAAGGACACACCATCCTCATGCGCGTATTGCAACCAGAAACTTGTTTTTCCTATTAAAACCAAACACACACACACACTCACGCACGCACACACAAAGGATAACTAAGACAAATAGTACATCCCATAAGTGACGGGTCCACTGAAGAGTCCTGGGACCGGCAGACTGGGCCTGTGGAAGGCGTTGGACGGGCCCCACGCTGGAGAGCCCATGTGCGCACCGATGGGGAACGGCAGCGCGAAGGCGGGCAGCACGGGCTTGGAGGCCAGTTTGTACTTTTCCAGCTCGGCCTCCTGCAGTCTCTTGGCCTTGGCCCGCCTGTTCTGGAACCAGATTTTCACCTGAGTCTCCGTCAGGTTGAGCGAGTTGGAGAACTCGGCTCGCTCGGCGATGGAGAGGTACTGTTTCTGGCGAAACTTGCGCTCCAGCGCCAGCAGCTGAGAGGTAGTGAAAGGTGTCCGAGGTTTCCTGTTGTTTTTGTGTTTCCTTAAAGTACACGGAGGTGGACTCGTGCTGCCTGTAACAGGGGAAATACAGAGAAAATAAGAGGTCAGACTCAATTTAAACTTGGTAATGAGCCTTAAAGATAAGACGTGAACACAAACACGACTCAGTAACAATAAATAGGCGTAACTGTTTTTAATCTCCTACTATATATTTGCTTTGCCAGTGCGTAAAACGCTATCATCCTCACATTCTTTTAATATTTTCTTTCATTAATTATTAGTAGAATAAAAATATAAACTAGGTAAAAAAATGCCTGACAAAAAAACAACAGTGCTGCATCCAAATATTCTCTTAACGCACAGAGTGGCACAACTCTCTATAAAATATACATGTATATTTTTTGAGATATTAACACTAACGTTACCGTGACAACGGGGAAATTATAGTTGTGTGTTCACACAGCATCAAAACATGTTGCTACTCTCGCAGCCTCTGACAGTAAACATGACGGATGGACGCTGTGCGCCCTGGCTCGGGAGCTCAGTGCACTCCGGCCCCAGCGGAGGGACGGACTTACGAGGAGGTGTAGAGAAGGAGGACGGCTGGTACCAAGTGCTCTGCTCCTTCTCACAGAACTGCGGGCTGTCCTCGCTGGAGCTGCTCGAAACTCCCTGCGAGCTCTCCGCGGACACTTTGCTCTCCGCGTAAAAAGTCCTTGGAGAGAACTGTCCCGCCGCGGGCTTGGGGAGCCCCAGCGCGGAGGAGTCTGAGGGGGGATAAGAGGTCCGACAGGTGGGCTTCTTGGAAATCAGAGACTCGACGCTGAACGGGAGGCTGCTCCGCGGCTGCTTGTATCCTTTCTCCGTGGTCATGTCTTTGGGCTGCGGCTCCTCTCCCTCGGTGTCCGTCTCCTCTTTGGGATGGAGCTGCTTGGCGTCCTGGGACGGCGGCGACCCCTGCGCAGGATTCATCGCTGAGCGAGGGGAAGCGGCCATGCACGTCCTTGTGGCCCGGTCAGGAGGGAGGTGGGGTCCTGAGGTGTCACAGGGTCCGGTGGGTGTGCGTCTCTGCGCGCTGTCAGCCGGGCCCGGTGGCTTTAACGCGCCGGACCGGGTCGGCTATAACCCGCCGGGGGCCGTCCTCCATCCCCGCTCCCACCAATCAGCGCGTCGGGTTGGCCCCGTGACGTCGGCCAGCGCGGTTTTGATTGGCCTGCTGCCTTCGAAGGGAACATCAAGAGGCCTTTGAAAGGAAGGAGAAGTTAATCATACAGACCCCATGCGGCGCGGGGCTATTGATGCCCCTCACAAAGTAGCTTAGACCAATTTTAGCGCAATTAACCAGTGGGGAGGATTCTCTTGACCATTTACATCCATTAGCTGGCCCCTCCGTCCTTAAGCTACTATTGGCTGAATTATTCACCTACTGTAAAAACCTGCAGGAATTAAAGAGTCCCGACAAAAATCAAAGTGAAACCTTTATCAAAGGCGACAGGGAAGAACGCTTATATATGATGAAGTAAAAAAATAAAGTGGGAATCACATTGCCAAAATTTAAAAAAAAAACAGTCCGCATGAGTCGAATAATTGATCTGAAGAACGAATGAAACAAGAAAACGTGCGCAGGCAGGATAGAAATTGATTAGGTATGACTGTTGGTCACACAGCATTACTGCAATTTAAGGCCTGTCAGAGGCTCTTCTCCCTCACAATGGCCTCGGTTGAGAAGCAACAGGCGTTTTCTCTTTCTCCAGGTCATACTATTTAATAAGCCAGACAAGTTGTGTTTTGCGAGGCGCCAGGCTCGGCGGGATCAAAAAGGAAGATACCTCGGGGAGAAAAAGGCAACGGTTAACTCCACTTAACCAATTGTCCTCCGAATATTTCATAGTCCACTGCATGGAGCTGCATGTGAGGGAGCTGCTGACAGTTAACTGTTTCATGTCTGCAGGCTGAAACACAGCAGTCACTCTGACTCCTCCTGACATGTTTTTATTAAAAGGACAACATCCACAGAGATGATTAAAAAAAAAGCTAAAACAGCATCATGGAGTCAAAGGAGGGAAACAGGTTTATGTCTGGAAATAATTCAGGTGAGGAGAATTTATCTCATAGAAATAGAATCATGTTGTTTTTATCGTTATTGTTCTCAGGAATTTAACTTAATGACTACAAGTTACTTTTCAAGACAATAACCGTTGACTGATTGTCATAATTAACAACTTGTAAAATTTGTCTGTTACAGTTTAAAAGTCTCAGATTATAAATTTCATTTGAGTAAAACAAATGCAAAAGTGCATTTCTAATCAAATTATAGTCAGAGTTTAAAAATAAAACTAAATCTTCTGAAAGGCTCCATTCACATTATCATATTTGTTAGACTACATTCTGGATAATCTGAACATAAATTAATAACCTAAGCATAAACCATTGCAGACGCTTAAGCTGAATTTATATACCATTGGATATATTTTAATAATAAATAATCATATTTTATCAGATGATCATATGTGTTTTGTAAAAACAAAGTCTACCACAAACATCATCTAATGTTCATCAGTCCGAGAACCAAACATCTCCACTTTGATGCCACTAAATTACTTTATTAGCCCCCCCCCCTCATGCTTAATTGCGTCATTGGGTGAAACAATGAATAATTAACCTGTTAGACAAGGAACCACAAGTAATTGCTCAGGTTTAACAGCCCTTTCCAGCAGCATCTTACAACCAAGCACCCAAATTACTTCATTCAGCAGCTGTTTCATAACAAAAACATCAAATTGTTCGACTGACTTGAAACTTTTGTTTATTGTGATCAGTGACGGTTGGCTTCTTGACAGCTCTCAGGTGCAGAGAACAGTTTACATCTCATCCAGTACCAGGCAAAACGTTTGGCTGATGATTCAGCTTGACTGAATCCTGATGTGGAGCCCGCTCCTTCATTTCCTATCCGACAAAGCCGGCCCTCACGCAGCGGGGGCCTCTCGTCACCCAGCTGGTTTGGGTTTAAATCCCAGTGATCGTGTACCCCTTCCCTCTATCTCATCTCCATAGTGTTGTGCAAAAGAAAGGGGTGGGGGGGTGAGAGTCAGCCCTGTGGAGTGCACTGACTCATGGACATTCATCCGATACAGGTACACGCACAGATAAATCTACACAAGTACAGTTACCTCTCCTCCCCTGGTGTTTGGGCCAGTGTATTTAGCTTCGGGCCCCCTCACCCCTACCCCAAAAGACATTTCTGTAACAGCATGCAGGCGAGTGAACTGTGTCAGAAGGTGTTAGTGAGTTTGAAAGCAGATCTGGCCTTCAAGGTCAGTGCGAGCGAGCTGGGAAGTACATTCCCCTCCGCTGGCACCAGAAAGGAAAACTTTCTCCCATGCATGTGCAGGGGGCCAATACTCTCATGCGTCGATGAAACCACTTAGACAGTTCGTAAAGTGCAAGAGCCAAGTGGCACCACAAGCTACCAGAGATGACCATTCCATGCTTTCTCATTAAGATGGTTCTTCTGTCCCGTTTGTTCCCCACAGGTCCGAGGAGGATCCGGTCCATCTCTGAGCGAGTCGAGTCTCTGTGCTCTTCAGGTGCGACGGCTGATGGATTCGGACTTTGTGGGAGTCCAGGGGTGAGCCGGTGTCCGCCTTCCATCAACAGCGTGGGAATTGCCCGCTGTAGCGAGGCCCTCTGACAAACAAACACATCATTGGGGGGGAAGCGAGCGCGCTGTGGAACCCAATCCCTGTGAGATGTGTCGACAGCGGCACAAAGACCTGTGGCAATAGGCCTCAGTGAGATGGACACTTTGCTGACATGACATGAGCCCGGAGAAGGTTGGGACAAGTGTAGTATTCTCAGTAACATCCCCACATGTCGCTCCCACTTTGCTCTCCCTGAAATCAGCAGAGAGAGGCTCCAAAGTTCTGGTTAAGTTGCTGAAGATTTTTTAGAAGCAGTCAAATTTCCATCTTAATGCTTTTTATTTAAATGTTCTGCTTCTGTCCACACCTCTAGTCGTTCACCTTTCCTCCCATAAGGTGGCTGGCACCCTCCGTCTAACAGCAGTTTAAATAGAAGCTCTTTGGGTCGCTGCAGTGCTGTGGAAAAATATCTTTGACCTTTCATTTGACTTAACAAGTTGATCCAATCCACATCAGACTGGCTTCAATCCTGCACTTAAATGCTGGTTTGACATTTTCTGCCAAAGCCACTTCCTCTTGTGGCATCAGAGTGCTCAGTGTTGGAACGCCGGGTAATGAGGGAAATATTCCTGCCACGCTGAAGCGAATTGCCTTCATCATGGCTTTGGATCGTGTAAAAAAGCAATCAGAGGACGGAGTGTCCTGCGGCCTCACAGCTGCTGTTTTTTTTAAAAACTCAAACCTAAACACAACAAGAGTTTATTTAATTTGTCAGCGGCGGTTGAATTTGCATTTCAGACTGAAATCAATGATTGCTTATGGCCACGTAAATAAAAGAGAGTATCTTCAACAGTGTTACCCTCTTAAAGCGTCTTCAAAAACAGATGTTCCTCCTGAACTCTGCTCGCCAAGAGAAAACGTTCAGAGGAAAAAACCACGAGAGGTGACAATGCAATTGGCAATCCCGTCTGGCTCGCGATCGGCCATAGAAATCCACATTCTTGAGGAAAGTCTAGAGACAATGCGAGTGGGCGAGTTAGGGTTGAGGGCTGGGGATGAGGAACTTTGTGTGGCTACTCCGTGGTCTCATTCACAGACCGAAGAATGTCACCGCAATCTCATACGCTCTTTGCAGCCAAAGCTCTGATACAGTGTACTTGAGAATAAAAAGAAAAAAAGAAAACCCAACGCAGCAGCATCAATTTTCATTTTTTTTTTTTACTGCTGGCTTCAAATCCGGGCAATATAACTCACAGCAATTTGCTAGGCATTATATGAAATCTGTGCTTTTTTCACGTCATAAAAATACATTAAGTGTTATTTAAACTATTTGAGGAAAATGTTTAAATTGGTTGCAGCCAATTTTCTTATTTTGTCTTATTTAATCATCACCTTTAACAAGACTATAACTGAGATGATCCTCGACTCTTCAAAGTACT
This sequence comes from Limanda limanda, assembly GCF_963576545.1. Taxonomy (NCBI): domain Eukaryota; kingdom Metazoa; phylum Chordata; class Actinopteri; order Pleuronectiformes; family Pleuronectidae; genus Limanda; species Limanda limanda. The sequence continues at coordinate 21,359,621 of NC_083637.1, read as the reverse complement.
CACATTATCATATTCCACTGAGTGACTCATACAATCGTGATTTTAAGATTTGAAAATTTGCCACAGAAAATACACGATAACAATAATCATCAGGATCAAAATGACAAAAAAATAGTTCCACATGATATACTTGTATTACAAGGCTAAATCCTGCTCTCACACAAATATACGAGAGTCAGAATTGAGGTTTTTTCCTTCGAGAATTGGTTCCAGCTACAAAGCACGTCTGAAAAATCCAATCAAACTATGTTATTGGTTACAGGACTCCCATATCTGGAGCACATGGAGTTTAAATTTGCTCAGACCACAACTTCCTCCTTATTATTTTTATGTCAACAACTATAAGTCATTAGTTTCAGGCCTCATTTCTAAGTCTAACTCGTCACGTACATCGCACAAGGGGATGAAAGCACTGTACTGGCAGTGCTTGTCCCACAGCAATAATGTTATTGCATGCACCAGAGGTCAGAACAAATGTGTGTGTTTGAATGTCCTGAGATTACAATTTCAAAGTTCTCCCCATGAGAGGTCGAACAATGGAGAGGGTGGGAAGTTAAAAAGCGGGGTCTCTTTCAAATAAACAAGCATGGGTCGATCCTGAATGGGGCTGCGACCGAGCAGCCGGATTGGTTCTCAGAAGAGTGAGTGCAGGGACTGTGCCTGCTCTTCTCCTCCACCTCCTCCTCCTCCACCTCCTCCTCCTCCACCGGCTCCCAAACAAACTGATGTAGTAAACACAGCCAACCTGATAGAGCCTCACCACTGTAATTTAGCACTTTGCTCCGTTTCACTGTCCCACCTTTTATCTCCTCTTGTGCTTCGCCTTTCTCTCCTGCTGAACAGAGCGTGGACGGGAAAGTAGATGGGGGGTCAGAGCTCCCCTTTTTGTGCCATTGCTTAATGAGCCTGAAAATACAATTGCAGTGTTCTGACTGTGAAGGTAGCCTGCAGGCTGTAGTGTAAATTAGCAGCGCGAGGAAGCCCAGAGGGTTGATTCTTGCTGAGCGGCCCGAATGGAGGGATGCCGTGGGAGGGGGGAAAATCCTGTTAGGGCCGAGCATGTGGAGGAATCGCGGTGGGTTTGTGAGCCGGCCGGAGCCGACAGGCCCACTTGTTGCCGCGGTGGACCTGCAGATCCGTGGCGAACTCACTGCTGATGTGTCTGTACCACAGCCACGAGCATTGGCACCCATTATGTGACATGTCAGTTGTTTGTCACATCTCGAACCCATAATTCCAGTTAGCTCCACACAATGGCCCTTTTGTGCCGCTACTACAATCATCATTCAATTTAATTTTCTATTCTTCTGTAGGTGGCGAGGCGAGGCTGCGGCAGCGTGAGTCTCCCACATTGCATATGTCCTCTCACGAGCTGGAGGTGCTCTTTTGACCGCTCCGCTAGGCATCTGTTGCCCGTAGCCTACCCATATCTGCATTCTAATGCACATATCCTGCTGGGATGTTAACTTTAGGCCCTCAGTAATTGATGGCTTCCACACTTCAGCCGAGTCCCCCCCTTTCTCCCTTCTCCTTGCCGATTGTTGGTATATCTCTGTGGTTTGGGGGTCTTTCAGTCACCTATTGTTCTTTTATGGAGGAATTATAATAGACTAAAGGAGAAGAAGAAAAGAGAAAGAGAGGAGGGGGCACCAGAGGGGAGGGGGGGGGGAGAGTCGCTGCTGATATTTAGTGAACTCCGAAGGGGGAGTTTTCATTCTCATTCTGCAAGTTTGGCACATGCCTTCTGTTACTAAGTGGCAGTGCACTGAAAGAGCGCCTTGCATTTTCCATTCTGCGGCTCCGCTAGGTGCCTAGACTTACAACCCTGGCAGCTGTTGGGCCTTCTATGCAGCTATAGACTCCTCTCCACAGGTGAGCTCCCCTACCAAACTCCCAGTCTCCACTTCACTCAATAGGGCCTTTTTCAAGTCTTTTATCAGTGGGGAGAGGCTGACTTAATGTGTGTGCCACTCACAGAAGTGCAATTCATGCTCCTCAAGATTGCAAATAACGTTCTTCATTGTGTTACACACGCAGTTCAATTTGGCGTCAGCGTGATTTATATCTTGTTTGGGCAACGTTGTCTAAAGCTCATTTGGAAAACAAGATGTTCACATATTTTTTTTTTTTTAATTTGTGTATACAGTTATAACAATATCCACAAACAAACACGAGCCTCACAGAAACAAACTCATTTCGTGGCAGGGGAGACGGTACATTTTCTGAGGCGTATCCGCAATAAACAGAAAGTAAATTTGTGGAAAAACAGGAGCACAATTAAATACACACTTTTTGTAATTTTTTTTCAAATTTGTCATGCTATATTGCTGTATACAGTTTGTGTTTATGTGATAGCCAGTGGTTGAGGGTGTATTTCTATAAGGCCACAATTACTCCGAAAACTATGGGTTGGATCGGTAAACCGCTCTGAATGATGTTGTTGTTTTGGTTTGGGCATGTTTCAGCACCTTTCTTCCTCTGAAATCAGTGGCAGAATACGCTCTTGTTTATTTTCTTCTTCTCTCCTTTTTTACTCTCTGTGATGTGAGCTGTTACATATTACTCCTGAGGTGTGGTGCCTCTTCCCTCAAAGGCCTCCACTGTTTCCCCCAAACTGCTGCCAAGCTGGGCTATCTATTCATTTGGTTACTTAAGTGTAATTGCTCCCCTTTGAAGCCTCAGAGAGGCAAATCATTTGCTTTGGCCCCGGGGCAGTAATGGTCACCGAGCCAGCGACCCCCTCCCGGTCCGAGAGCGTCGGAGGGACCGCGAGAGGCCAGCTCCCATACGGAGAAGAAATAATATGGCCAGGGCCGCTCAATTTCACCTCCCTTTTCATCCCATTCTTTGAAAACTTTTTATTAACAACAGCTTTCTCTCTCATACCGGGGCGCCAGGAGAGGGGAGGAGAGGAGGCAGGGAGGTGGGGGAGGGAGGGGGGGGGGTGATGGTGATGGTGGCATGAGAGGATATCGGCAGCAGGGGAGGGGAGGAGGGCGGAGGGGGTGCCTGTCCCCCTGTAGATGTCTGCTGGATTCTCACACACTCGCATGCACACGCACGCACGCTTACGCGCACGTACACACACATGCACACATACACACATCATCAATAGTGACAGGTCAAGGAGGCATTGAGAAAACAGCCTCCCCCTTCCCTCTCCCCCATGGTTCACACTGCTAAACAGGGACTCATGTTTCATATGCCACAGGCCTCAGTGCGCTCTCTCTCTCTCTCTCTCTCTCTCTCCACACACACACACACACACACGCACACACACACACACATACACACGCAGGGATGATCCCTTCTCCATAGCAGCATGTCATATTAAAAAAACTCCACCTTGACTTGTACATATATATATTGCTGTTTATATACACATGTATCTATATACCTGCTTATCTCGTAATACATATGAGAATGTATCTGCCTCGTATGCCAGGACGCCCTCTTTCAACCTATGACAGGCCACGGAAATAAACAGCAACATGGTACACAAAGAGCCCATTTAATGCCGAAAATTACTCCACCACTTACTGTAATTGTCACAATTCTGAGCACATTGACATAGTAATCTCATAATAAGGTAATGGAGGCTGAAACTGTGTACAGGAGTGCGATTAGAAGAGTGAAGGAAAGTGAAAAAAGGGGGTTAAAATGTCAGGGGATAACATTTCCCTGTCAGACAGACGGATGCTGCATATTGTATGTTTGGGTTCTGGGAAGGTTGAGCTGATGAAACCAACCAGATGTATTTAACACCAATACCAGAACATTGCTTTCTACTTTATGTCTGTGACTGAAAGGCTGGAAGTCACTATTTAGAACAAGAATAGCACATTTCACAAAGAATGTATATGAGATTGTATTTGGACGCCACAGTGTGTAGAAAGAAAAAAGATTGCTTCTAAACGTTGTCTTCAAGACGTCGTGGAGCCAAATCTATGTGGACAGGCGTCCATAAAAAGCCAACCTGCTTATGAATGCCGCGTTTTCCTTGTATCATTTTGACTTTGAGGTTTTTAAGAGAGTAGCATTCCCTGCAGTCAAGCCAGATGGTAACAATTCTTAGACATATTACGAGCTGCTCTCTGCCAAATAGCATACCTTTGGGCTATGTTTTCAGTGGGCTATAAAAGCCAATAATGTAATTTTGATCTATTTTATCAGATATCACCCCGGCCTCGCTACGTTTATATAAGACAAAGTTTAAAACAGGACAAGAATTCTCTCTGTTTTGCTTTTCACTCTGTAAGTGCACCGTTTTCAATATCCGACCCGCTGCGTGGCTTTGCTTGTTTGACTTCTGCGTCGGACTGAAATGTGCAGCGGGCCAAAACTGTGAGGTTAGCCTCCGTGTAGTCAGGCCTATGGCACTGCGGCACGTGTAAAAATACACTTTACTATAGGTGCGTGGTTGTCCACAAAATGACTCGTGCAACCCAGCACGGAGAGAATAGGGGATTCTTTGTGCAGGCGGTTAAAAAGCTGCAGCCTTGACATCTCTTAATGTAACGATGACACGGTAGCAAACTATCTGCACCACACTCCCCAGCAGTCTCTCATCAGCTGCATGACTCAACGTTGACCTTGAAGTTAACTTTCCAGGACTCCTCCAGACCCATTTAGGAAATCTTAAGGGACTGTCACATGTTTCAGTGTCTCCATATGAGCTCCCATAACGCTAAACACACCTGAAATTCCGCATGAGCCTGCATAAACACACACACACACACACACACACACACACACACACACACATGCACACGCAAACACACACGCAAAAACACTGACACACACACACACACACACATACACACTCACACACTCCACAGAGCAACAGGGCCAAGGGATTATAACCCATCTGCGGGCATTTCTCTCCCATAATGTCTCAAGAATGTAATTGCCCCAGAAAACAACCACAACAAGGTGGACAATCAAGGACATTAGCTCAGGTTTTCCATGGTGAAGCCTGTTGTTTTCCTCTCGTCCGATCACATGCACAACTGGAGGCCTGCTGTGGGGAATTACTCGCGCTAATGGCGCTACACACTTTTGTTGCAGGAAATCGGACAGCCGCACTGTAACTGCTAAAACGGTGATTAAAAAACCCAAATTGCATCATGATGTTGGGCAATTTAGCAGAGAGTGAGTAAAAAAGAAAGAAAAAAAAGCGTTCCAAATGAAGCGAAGGGGATTATTGACCAGTTATGGGGATGTGTAAACTTGTCTCATGCAGGTACAGCCCGGCCTATTGGATTTCTGTTGGAAAAATATATAAGACTTTAAAATAACTTTTCCAACTCCGACGGCAGCCAGTAAAGTCTAATTAAAGATCGCAGTATTAACTCTGTAATTTGCTCGTCTGTGGGGTGATTAAGTGTCTCCCTGGCTCACTTTAATTGGATACAAACTGCAGTTAATGAGACAATAGTTAGCTGTAGTTACGCCTGGCTGGCTGTTGGCTGTCGACACATGCGAAGACAACGCCGAGTCAATTTGAGATTTCTTTGTACTCTGAAGCTGAGAACCAACAGCGGAATCATGTGTGCTGTGAGTGTTTTACTTTGCTGTAAATTTCATGTAATTGAAGTTGGATTATGAATACCAAAGAGATGAGGTAAAAGAGATGATACACTAGATAAAAAAAGAGAGAATAGCTGATGTTGCATCAGTTAGGTGCCAGGGGTACAAACAGAGGAAAACTGTTTGTGAGCTGCAGCAGCTTTTAATCACATCTGACCTCTTTGTGAAAACATGGCCTTAATTTAGAATCAGAGAGGGAAAAGTACAGCAGTTTTATCTCCTTACAGTCATATCCCCTTGTTGCTTGCGGTGCTTGTTAAAAGCCATTTTCGATAACAAATATAATTTTCCTGTGATAAACCGAGTACGACGTGGGGGGGGGGGGGGCCTTATTGAGTAGACTGCACAGAACTGTCTTTGTCTCTCATCTTAAGCGGCCAGTTACAAAGCCAAGCTTTCCCCCCGACGGCTGAAGCCGGAGTTAACTAAACATTTTTTTCCTCTTTTATCCCCCTTTTCTCTCTCTGTGAATTTGTGGTTGTGTGCAATCCTTTAACGAGCTCCATCTTTGACCTGGGTTGTATGTTTCCAGAGATGTCATGTCTTGTAAGTCAGGGAAAGACTTTAATGTCCACATGATTTAACATTAAAGCGAGGGATTCCAAAAGCAGGGCACGGTGCCAGGGAGGTAATAATATCCCCATAAATGAGAAATTGCAAATGCTAAATACATCCTACAGATCATGGGAACCGACTGGGAGCAGGGATATGAATCCACCTCCAGGAGGCTTCTGTGTTCTTTACATATAAAAGCAGAATAACAGCATTGGGTCCACATTGCTGAGTCTTTCTTTTCTCACTTTCCTTCTGTCACGTGATTACTAAATGTGAACTTTCAAATGTGGATCTAAACAAGAAAAACATGATGTAATTGCCCAACAGGGATTTCAGTAACTTTATCCAAAATTAAAGCCACTATATTCAGCTTTTTTGTTTATATCAGGATTTTTCCTCCATGCAGCCCAGCTTTTTTTTTTTACTGTAAATTTGTTCTGCGTGTTTCCTGTTAAAACACATGACTTAAGTCTTTATTCATAACTTCAGATCATAAGGATGAAAAGAAATAGAAGGAAGGAAAGAAAAGAAAAGGAAAAAAAAAAGGGACTTTTAGAGACGGACTTTGGCTTGGGACCATAAGTGACATGCTTGCCACGGCATTGTTTGAGGTTTTTGTAGACCTGTAATCAAATTTGGGAAGGTTTGGAAACCTATCGTCATGGTGTGCTCTCCAAGACAAAATGATGTCCAGTAAAAAAAAAAACAAGGGGGGAGAAGAAATAGTTTTGTATACATGTGCTTGTCCTGGAGAAAAGCTCCTTTTAAAAGAAATACGCTTCACAGAAAAGCAATTTCCATGCACCATGAAAAACGTTCCTATTACAAATACAGTTGTTATGTCCTTAAATCTGTTTGTTTTGTCATAATGCTCCGGGGCTGTTTCTCTTTCAGGAACCCTGCTTCAATTAAGAGTGATGGAACACATGTGTCCCTTATCGGGGGCCAACATCTTCTACGGTTGGCCTTTGAAACGACACCGGCTCCGCGGGATAATTGGGTTTTAAAGGGGTGGATTCTCCCGGGATGCCGCTTCTCGTGCCTGTTGGCGAGGATCAGCTGACACCCGTAGTGTCTATAGATTTGTTATAAGTGATCATAAGTGGTTGTGCATGTAGCGGTATAGCTGCGGGGGTGATAGCGTTCCCGCAGACCACGCAGCCCTCTTTTATTTGAGGCCCCTGGCACACAGACAGACACAGGCGCGGCCCCTGGTAGGTGTGCGAGTCTGATCAAATTATACGGTTGTGACTAAGTGCAGGTTCATCGCTGAAGGTTTACACTTTGAGCCGCCGAATGGATGCGTGTGGTGGTTGTGACTGAGTTTTTGATCAAAATGTCGACCTCACGTTTAAAAATGCACCGTTACAGAAGTATTACATATTTCTAAACATTGATTTTGATTTGATTTTGATGATTAAAGTGAAAAAGTACACAACAAGAGCTCAATGCCTGCTTGTATGATATACTGTGACACAAACACACACACACACATACATACACACACACACACAGACACACACAGACACACACACACACACACACACACACACACGCACACGAATGACTCAGCTGCTGCCCTTCGTAAAGACATGATCTCCAAACCTCTGTGGACTTCCCACAATGGGCCAGTGTTTACTGTTCTGCTCCGTTTGAGTCACGTCAGAAAAACAACAATTTGCAGCCGTACTTGAACAAAAGACTTCACAATAAAAGCTCGTGACAGCGGGCAAACTTTTTTTTTTTGTCTTGGCTTGCCGACTCAGAAGTGCAGGGAAAAAGATAAAAGTTGATCCTCCTCGTCGCAGAAGAGCCTATTGTGACAAGGCAGGCAGAGCAGAGTGGAAAACCGATTCCCTGCAATCATCTCCTGTCGTCTTTTGTCTACGCTTGGCACCACCTTGGCCCACACCCCATCATCGCTGCGTGGATCGCTCCTTTGAACAGACAAACTCATTTTAACCCTTTTTGACTTTGTTTATTTTCCTTTCATATGCTGTGTTTATCTTCTTGCATATGCTTTACGGCGGCTTAAAAGCTCCAAATTAGAAACTCAATCGCCGCGCTGCACGGAATAACCCGTGTGCGAGCCACTCACAAATACGCACGCTTTGACTTTTTTTCAAAGTCATTTCAGCTAACTATGGAAACATCCTAAAGCGCTCTCATAATAGCTCAAGACTTAGAATAAGGTTTTACACCAGCAGAGCAAGGAGCTGCCCGGGGCTCAGAATAACTGCGTGAGCCATCAACAGGAACTGGCTGCTTCATGACTACAGGCCCACAGCTTTAATTGGCCGTCTGCAGGAATTTCTGCTGTGGCAAAGTAATTGACCCACAGCTCCCTGGTGCTTTATCAACGCGGGGGAATGCCACTGGGCCGATAACCAGCCAGCCTTGTAAACCAATCTATAACCAATGGCCAATTTGAAACACGTGTTATTGGCTATTTTACGACAGGTCCCGTCATCTACCTGACTGAGACGTTCGGGTGTAACGTACAAACCTTCTCAGGTTCACACGGCAACGTGCTCTCATTGACAAACACAGACATGGTGGTAAGATGTAGGCCAGTTTGAGATAATCATAATAATGTGTGTGTATGTTTGTGTGGAGAGAGTTTGTCTTTGCCACTAGTGTTTGGTCTGGTGTTTTCTCATCCCAATAAAATATAGATGCTGTGATAAAATAATTCTCTTAAAGTTCTAAGAGTGCCAAATTTTCATTTCTTTCCAGAAACTGTCTACTCATTTCTCTGGATAATCCACAGACCTCAATGTCAACTATTTATATGGGGACTATTTCTTCTATAGAGTAGTAGTTGTTGTTACGGTTACTAGTAATTAAAACACAACTATAAAATGTGTCTTTCTTCTTTTTTGAAATGTGTTCGGACCAAGACAAATTTTCAAAGAAAGTGATTATAGTGTCTGTTATTAATGTGTTTTTGCTACAGTCAACAAATACTATGAAAAAGTTCAATGTCAACAATTTGTCCTTCTCTTGATTATCTGTCAACTGCCAAGAAGTCTTGAGTCTGTTTTATATTTGCAATTGGTGAGTGGTATTTTGATCACCAGGTACATGGACCTATAAATGGATTGAGTATTTGAGGTATTCAATATCGGAATGTTGTGTTGTTGTGTGGAGGTTAAAAATATTGAGCAGCACCAACATAATGTCAATGACTTCAGATTAAACTATGGTGATTGTTGTTGTTTTTTACATTGAATAAACAAAATACATCATATATGTTTATAATAGCCTGACAGCTGCATACATAACAAAAATAACCTGAAGATGATAAACGCAACTACTCCACAAACATCTGTCTGTCTGTTTGTCTGTCTTTATGTATGTATGAATATGTATGTATGTATGTCATTTTTTACACTATCAGGCAAAAAAAGTTATGTAACTTGTGAGAGTTATCCAGTGAAACCAAAAGATCCCAAGTGGTGTCTTACACAGTCATGGTGGTTTAGTCAAATGTATATTTATGGAAGCAGGATGACTAAAGATGGGATTGACTGGACGTCTTTAGATAAATATAATACAGTGCATAATGCTTGAATGTTGTTGCTTTTTTTGTTGAATTACTGACAATAAATTACGTCTCACCAGTCTTGTCACATGATATTCAATTGGTGGATTTCTTTTTAAGTGAATAATTAAAGATAATACCAAAGTTAATTGGAAAAATATGGACATGGTTTGCTAAACCAACACATTAAGTTAACAGAAGCTGTAAATGGCCTGCACCTGACTCACTGATCCGTGTCACCTTCGCGTCAACAGCGACACGTTGGGCCGACACGTGCTCCGAACACGATGTGATGAGAAGTCACGAGCGAGAGGTCCGGTCCGCTCTCACAGACCAGCTATTCACTGAGCTTTCCCAGCTCGACTGCGAAAAATGATGCCATAAAATCTCTGAGTGAGTGTGACAGGTCCTGATCGAAACCAGCTGCCAATTAACTTAATGACGGGATCTATCACATTCAATTAGAGGGAGTCTATGAGTTGTCAATCCAGCTCGTTAAACAAAAACACAGGCGGAGAATGATCACTTTAGGAGGCACGACTCTGTCTCTGTGATCCTTATCTGACGGGCCCTGCGTCCTATTTGAGGCAGTCGGCCCTGACAGGTCCCACGGATAAACTGCCGTATGAAAGGGGGTCACCTCAACTTCTGGAATCCATCGTCAACTTTCTGTCTCGCACAACTGACAAATGGTCTCCAGCAGCTTTAGAAAGGTATTCCCTGACGTGTGTCTGCAGATAGAACAAGGGAGAGAAACAAAGAGATGAAGCGAGAGAGAGAGAAAGAGAAAAAATTAGATAGAAGAGAGAGATGTTTAAGTGAGATAAGTGAACCAAAACAAAAAAAAAAGAATGGGAACCACTTTCCCTCAATTGGCTCCTTACTTTGGCAAAGGGCCTACTGTAATCCCCCAGAGGAGCTGCTATCTGGCAGGAGTTTGCACCATGGTCAGTGTCTTTAACCCCAGATGATAACACTTAGCCCAGCCATAAAGAATAGACCCTTTAACTGATCCATTAGCGTCCGATCCCCGAGAGTGAACCCACTGGTGTCTACTGAAACTTACCAGGAAGCCTTGAAGGAAAACAGCATGGCAGACATGCAGTGAGATCAAAGGCGAGCCTCCCCCTTTCTCCTCCCGCGCCTCCCTCTTCTCCTCCCCCCTGGATCCAGCGCTCTCTCCCTCCCTCTGCCCATATCCTCCAGGAGTTTATCCACTTTATACTTAAAAATGCATCTTTTCATCTCCCCCTCCACTAACCTGATGTTGTTCTAACTTAGGAATTAAGCATTTAATGCAATTGTCTCGCCAATGTGCATGAATCAGGAAACACAAGCATTGCATTTTAGTGTGTGGACATGGGAAACAAGAGCCGGCTGCACCAGACGCACAATAGTTAGAACATAAGTTCTTGCTAAGTGGAGATTCATGCATCACAGGCTCCACTGTAAAAACTAGTTAATATGTAGAAATTAGCTGTTACAAAATAATGAAACGCAGTAATAGGACCAGCAGTAAAAGGTATGTAGACAATACAGCTGACAGAAGTATTCTCAGCTTGCCAATACACAACCCAGTACCTTCTATGTAAGAGCAAGACCCCACCCCACCAACTGTAGTTTTGTCTCTTTGTAGTTATTTTATGTTTCCTTTCAGTTGTTATGTCGTCATTTAATTCACTTTACAGCAATAAATAATGACAGTATCCCCACAGGGTCATGGTGATATGACCTCGTAACCGTGAAGGTAAGAAAGCTGTCACAACATAGCTGATAAGACGATTCAGGTGTTGTCATTAACCTGTAATCATTTGTCAACTACTTTCACAATCACAAAATATTGGTTTGATCAGAGTCTCTGCACATTTTCAAATAAAATACAGTTTGACAAGGTTTTCCCTTGGCCGGGTTTGACCAGTGTTTTTTGGGCCTAAAGTGAACCAAATGTAAGCACAGTGATCACAAAACAATATCATAGGTAATTACTGCAGATGCCAAAACAGTTTTGGAAGGAACTGACATGGTTCAGTTTGGACAACTTGTCCTGAGCCATGATCAACAAGCGTCATATTTTACTTTTCACTTTCTTGCTTTTTATCATGTTCAGTTGTCCAAGAACAGAAAAAAAAACTCCAAACTGACTCAATGAGGTCGAAAAAAAGAAGAGATGACGTTTTCAGTGTATTGGGGATACTTTGTTCACAGAAATAAAAAAAAACACTAAAATGTAGTTTTCACACATAAACTACACTACAGTCCGACTCTCTTTCCCTCTCTATCACCTTCATACTGCCCCACCTCCCTCTCCTCCCTCTCTTTCACTCTATCTCTGTGTTTCTCCTTGAAATTCCTCCTTAGCCTTTCCTCCCTTTTCTCCCATCGGCATCCTCTTTACTCCTTCTTCTCCTCTCCTGCCTCTATCATCAAAACTTCTTCCTCTCCCTCCCTAGGCCTCCCCCTGCACACACAGCCCCCCCTTGCTCCGTCTGTCTCCTCAAAGGCCTCTTTCCTCCCTCTCTTTACTACCAACATCCCCCTGTCTTCCTCCCCCGATGTTTTCAATTTAGCGCCACTATGAACCAGTTCAGATTGTAACGCTATCAATTAGTCAGCGACCCCAGCACATTTATTTAATGGGGCCGGGAGTGAGCTTTGGTGATTTACAGGCTGCCAGGGAGATGTAAGGGAGAGATGTGCAGACAGGGGCTGATATGGTTTTTTTGGGGGTCTGTGGGAACGGAGCCTGTGTACTGTACACCTTGAGGATTTGGTCCTGCGGTGGAAGGTCCCAGTAGTAATGTGGTGTAACCTCCATAAGATGAAAAGGTTCAGAGAGGAGGAAAAGAAATGCAAATGAAAACGAGAAAATGTTCTGGAAGGCCAAATGCCTCTTTTCATATGTATTGGATTTCAACCACAGGCTTCTCTGTGCAAACTCTGCATTCTTCTGCTACACTATGGAATTGCTTTAGATAAAAATCAGACAAACATAAGATATAAATACAACAAGATGATTTTAAAAGAGAATATACAACTCAAATCAAATTTGTTACATTTCTGACTAATTGTGGATGATGTGATGATTCTTTTGTAAACTCACTTTTTAAATTTAAAACCAGAAATTCCTCATGGAAGATATTAATCTGATCATATAATGATGCTACCAGACAATCTGTACATGCCAACTATTATTCTTAATATGAGCAAATCTATTTTTTATATAATATTTATTCATTTGTGCACAAATATAGTTGAGGATGAGTCAGTTGATAGCATCCTCCCTTAAGATCAGACCTTTACGTATTCAGTGGGTTCATATTGCAACGTATTTACATGCACACACACACACACACACACACACACACACACACACACACACACACACACACACACTCACGTCACCATTACCTGGTTTGTTAAAAAGATGGGTGTGTGTTTATCAGAAGGGTGCAGGTAACACAAGGTCTCTTATCTTTTAATATGTCCATCATCCAGCTTCATACAAAAGCCTCTATTGTGGCCACGGTCCGGCATACAGACAGAGACAGTGTGGACAAAGTTAGGGAGTCGACAGTGATGTTTATAATAAATTACTGTAGTTTACTGTTGAGTACTTACACACAATGATGTGTTGATTTTTGTCAAGATATTGCCATAGAGAAATTTACAAGAAAAGTGTTGACAACAGTCACACACAATTACTAGTTTATTATGTCCAAATAGCTACTCTGAAATGGGGAAGACAAAGAAACAGTCCTCAGTACGATGCATGACAGTTTGCAACATGGCCGCAAAATGGTCAATGAATGAACATTTTTTCAAAACTGTTTCAGTAAGACAGAATTTTGCAGATGTTAAAATGAATTGAAGGGCTGTTCAATTAGTCCGTGTTTGTTATACAGACCTAAAAAAGTGACAACTGAGTATGTTTCAATTATTTCCAGATGCAAAAAAATGTTTTCTTTGGTTATCTATTGCATTATGCATTCATATTTTGATGATTCAACATAAAAATGGAAATATTGAAGAGTAAATACCTCCATCAAGGGGGTTATGTTTTCACCCCTGGCCATTTGTTTGTTGTTGTTTTCTTGCTGGTGTGGATCCGGATCAGCAGGTGAATTTTTTCACCTTCTTTAACATTGTAAGATGGGCATTTTGTTCTTGTCCCGTTAAAATGTCTAATTATCATCAGTTTATTTTGTAATATTAATATTGAGCTGAGCAAGTTTACTGCTTAGAGCTCCCATTGGCAGCTAAAAGAAACAGACCTCAGATGAGCAAACGAACAAGTCGGACAATCAGATGTTTGAGATTTGTTAAATCTATTAAGATAATATAATACTGATTTGTAGAATTATTGCAATAACTGTGAACATCCATCACAGACCTCCATCCTTATTCAGTTTTGACATTCAGTGTTTGCAGAATTCACACAACAGTTTTCTCTTTGCATTCAGGACTAATAATTGCTTTTCATGTACATTCTGTAAATAAGTATTGTCACCGTGATGTAGTTTGTACAATTTTATCAGAACTATTAGAGCATAAGCTGTGAACATAGCTGCTATAACTATTTGTGTGTGTGGAAGTGAGTGTGTGTGTGTGTGTGTGTGTGTGTGTGCGTGTGCCTGCGTGCATGTGCATGTGTGTGTGTGTGTGTGTGTGTGTGTGTTTTTGAATGCAGCAGTGCGGGGGACCAGCCTGGAATGGGAGAACCAGAGAGGGGTTTGTTGGCTTGTCAGTGCACACAGCCAATGACCTGTCGCCTGTCACCAAGTCCCCACCGTGTCTCTCAGTGTCTTCCTCTTAATTACCCATCATTCCTCTCGTGGCAAGGCCCCTCACAAATTACAGTGCATTGTCCCCCGGCGATCGGCCTGTCATCACGCGGCTCCACGTTTCAGATTCAGGTTCATTGTGGACGGAGAGCAAACCTGGGGGGCAAGGGAGGGACAACTGCACCCACACACACACATGCACACACACACACACAACATATGCACAGGACCACTAATGTGTATCTACCTGCACACTCACCGATTAATTTGAATAGATGTGCATGCAACAAAACCATTAGTGTGTTCACAGATGCACACACACACGCACACACACACACACACACACACACAGACACACAGACACACACACAGAGGCCAGGCCCATTAACTCTGGTGCCAGCTGACTCTGTGACCCAGACGGTTTTCCATGTCAGCACAACCAAATGACAGTGCGAGGGTCCTAATATGTCCTGTCTCTCTCTCTCTCTCTCTCTCTCTCTCTCTCTCTCTCTCTCTCTCTCTCTCTCTCTCTCTCTCTCTCTCTCTCTCTCACACACACACACGTCTTCTCTGTCGATCACCTACATGAGAACAGTGTCCATGTTCAGTGCAATGAAAGAACACGTCAGCCAGTGGGACAGTATCTCCCTGATGTGTTTTCATGGTTTTCGGTTGGTCACACAGACAGAGACAGACTTGTTAGCAGATTTATTCATCCTTGATACGAAAGTTTAATTCCTCATTTAATTGAGTTATTGGGTTTTCCCGTTCAAAAGATGCAGGAAGCTGCCTCGCATAGAACTGCCTGATTATAAAAACACATCATCAACACAAAAGACTCATAAACAAGGAGATTTTTCCACAACTAAACTGACATTTCTTACACAATCTTACCCTCCTCTTGCTCACCTTGACGGAGTGAGGAGGATATCCGTCCTGACACCGTCCTCACTTGGGCCTCGCTGCAGCTCGGTTTATCTTGCACGAGAAACCTCTGCGTCTGCCAAGCTGTTGCATCAGTCCGACGTTAAAAAAGCCTTTTGAAAAACAAACACATAGTAAACTTTAATTGTAGGCATTTGCCTTGAGTACGACGGCTCGCAGTTTTACTGGTTCTCTATTATAACCTAAAATGCAGGCAAAAACACTAATTAATAATCACAAGCATATGCTGGCTGAAGTGTGGAATTCTTTTACTGTGGCATTAGGTGCAAATGAGATTAAAAGTGCAGTAATGGCAGCACAGACCCGGCATCCAGCACCATCCCTACTCACTGCACCGTGGCCTGTTTCTCTCGGAACACAGACCATAATCCTTCCTTCTTATCTCTGAGAGAACCAAGAGTGTACGTTTTTCACTCAGGAGATTTTTTTTTTGCCCTACAGCGCTTCTAACATGACAAAGAAAAAGTGCCATGTGCATGAGGAGTTTAGCACCCCACAGCTCCCAAACAAATACCTCTTAATTAAAAGCAATTGGCCCTCCTTCCCCTCCGACCGCTGACTGGGACACATGAAAGCGTCGGTAATTGTAAGAGCTGCTGCGTTTATGGGGGGGGGGATGAGTGAATATGAGGTGGCCGTAAAAAATAAAAATGGAATGCTCTCATTGAATCCAATGACTTCCTTCCTCTCATTCTCTCTCTCTGCCTATGACGCCCGTGCTGGGAAGGAGAGGAGAGGAGAGAAAAAAAAAAATCTCTCCATTTGGCACTGATTAGGGAAGACGCAAATTTGAAGGAGGGAGTTTGGAGACCACAGGGGTTACACACATGTATCTGAAGCCACGACACTCCAGGCCCCCCTCTAATTTAGATGTCTAAGAATTTGCCGTATGTGCTGCCTCATGCCAGTAAGTCTCAGCCTCACTGTAAATAAATGGCACAGGGCAGTGTGCAGTCACCCCCATTTGTAAGTCATTAAAATATTTCCTTTGTGACATATTAATTTGGCTGTTGCATCTGTGTCTCCTGGCCTGCGTGTGCGTGGAGGGAACTGAAGCTCTGCATGCTCGTAACAAGCGTTTGTGAGTTTTTGTGTTGAATAGTTCATGTTAGATTTTGTGCTAAACGGGCATAAGATAGCGCTACACTTATTTTAACCATCTCCAACTGGCTCATTGGTGGCTACTGATATTTATCTATATCTGTGATAAACTTCATGACTAAAAACTACTATAAACGCTGGGGCCCGCAAAACATCATCAGAAAATGTTGATCTGAAAAAAAAACGAGAAAGCAACAATTAAGAACTTTAAATGTCAAACTAAATCAGGTCTCTTTCTGTGAATTCTGTTTGGTGCAGAACAGCTCATGTAGCAGCTCTTGATTAAAATAGCTACTTGCTGCTCTCAACTGAAGCTGCTTTCAGACGTGAACGCCAGAAAGAAATTGGGTCTAGACATTTCCCATTCGGATATACAAAACACAAAAAAACTATATCCAGCACAATCAAGCAAGGGGTGGCGTCTGGTTAGAGCACGCGGGAGGCAGCACATAAAGCACAAGTTTACTTGCTGTCTTCCGAAGATGACATCATCGTTTGTGTCGTTTACCTGTTTGCTTCCTTTTTTGATCCTGAATATTTGTATGTTTCTAGTTTAGCTTCATTTGCTTTTGAAACGTCATCAACACGCCCATTCGTTCACTGCACATTTTCCAGATATTTTCCCGCTGTATTCTCACATGGGCTTAGATTTTCTGGACATTTTACTAGTGGGCTGGCAAGAGATGTTCTGAAAAAGCTCTGCAGCAACTGCCTTGGACATTTAAGTTGTCACATACATCAATCATGTTGCACATAATCTTTATTTGCATCATTATAAACATATTGAATAGTGCAGCTTCACACTAAATATACTGGATGCAGCTCATACATTTAATTTATCATTTGTAGGTCTTCATTGATTGATCAATTAATTGATTGATTGATTTTTTAATATCGTGTCATGCACATTATGTGCTCTGCCTCAAACAGGCTTACAAGACACCTTAAGAAAAAGGAAAAAGGGAAAAGAATGTTTAAACAATAAAATTTGCATTATAGTAGGAAAACATTTTATGATAAGAATTTTGAACATTTTAGAAAGTTTAGTTTTTACTCTAGATGGTTGAACACCGGATGTCGCAAAGTGACATATACTATTTATATTCTGTTATCGAGGTTCCTCTGGGGAAATATACTGCAAATATATATGTATTATTTTCCTAATCCACCTTGTTGCAGAGAAGAAAATCGTGGGAGATTAAAGTGTGCCACAGTTGGCAAACTATCTAACTAAGCAAAAGCAAATCGATTTCGGCTTTAGCTCTTTTAACTGGAACTAATTGAAATAGAATTCCTAGATCTCACAATCTCTTTCTGTCTGAGATACAAACACGATGCTGATTTCCCTCCAGCGTATCCTCTGTCTCTCTCTCTCTCTTCATGACCATTATCTCTGTATCTCTTGGCCCCGCTGGGAGAATTATGGCCTTAATAACTTTCATTCGAAGCCCCTGTAGCATCAGTAAAATGTTTACTACGAGAACACAGCGAGGTCCTCTGGTGAAGCCATGCGTTCGTTACAGGGCCTTTGACTCAATTCAGTGTGTATAAATATATCCATTTCATTATGGAGGCCAAATATTTGTTTCAGCGGTTTTCCCCCCATATAATGTAAATTGCTGCAAGCTGTTGCATTTGGAAAATGTTTTCTCATAATGCTTTTCTGCCTTCACATAAATTACAGCTAAATGTTGCATTCAAATGACTACAGACAGGCAATTTATTCTTGGCTTCCCCTCGTCCCCCCTGAGAGAGGCTTGTGGCGAGCGGGTCGCTCCGGTTTTTAATAGCGACTGTCATTATTTGTTGACAGTTGCTCATCATCGTCTCCAAATTTATGAAAGTATTCCATTGTTTTATTCTGCCACTGTCAAATGAAGTGAGGGGTGAAAACATGTCAGGAATTAGGCCACTGTGAGGCAACCAGCACATGACGTGACATCTTTTTTTCCCGTGAGGTGAAGCGGGATTCTTATACTAACCGACCTCGGGAGAATCTTCCTCAAGAGACATTCCTATAAATACCAATAACCTTTGAACGGAATTTATTTCCCTTTTTTCCTCACCGCTCCACCATTTAACCAGAGCCAGAGACGTGGAACACCGCCTTTAATCAACAGTGGCATTTTCATTAGCCTTTATAAAGCAGAGTAACGTAAATGGTGAATCATGTAAGAAGATCCAGTGGAGTAGCTGTTGCCATCTAATAACAGAAAAACCACGACTGTCCCGCGCAGTGTGAGTTATCGGTGCAGCTCTGTGTCAGGTTTAACTGAATCTCAGTGGGGTTCGCTGAGTATCGGCTCGGGGAGCGAGTGGCCCAGAGTCCCCCCCCCCCCTCTGAGGGAATCTGGGGAATCTGTCAGCTGAGTTAATCCTGCAAGAAAGTCCTGCCTGTTAGGAGAAGTTCTACATGATAATGACAATGTGGAGCAGAGGTGCAACCGATGATGTGTTTTCCAAAGTGCAACCACTTCTGTACGTGGTGTGGAGAAGTGGACCCACCTGCTGATGTGGGAAAAGCTTTTAATACAAGCTGCAGGTGGGGGAAAGACCTTTAAGTCAGGCTCCTTGTAGCAATTACATGCAGGATCTGTGGGATTTAAACGCACCTCCAATAAAGGTTGAGGACAGAGCGCACTGCCTTTGAGCTCTTTACGGGAAGTAACTGTGGAAAAGTGAAAACACTTTAGGACAACAAGTTCTCAGCGATGGCGAATCAGGAAATTAAAACGTTGTAAAAATGAATTTGCATACTTACACCGGAACTAGATTAAAAATTCTTACAATTTAGAAATGTTTTGGCTCTAATCCGAAACGTAGTGCAAACTCATTTAAAGACAATCAGCTAAAAAAACTAACAATTGTTTGTTTTCACTGTAATGTGGATAATATCTATTAAATGAAATGTATTTAACTTGTTGAGATTAACAGCTGGTTCTGCTGCTAGTTCTCCAGTTGGCTGCTTTAAAGCATTGCAGATGAAAGTGATGTCATTATGAGAGCATTACTCAAGACTTAAGAAAACTGTTTAGAAAAATTTGTGTTGAAATGTGTTGTTGTTGTCTGATGAATTAATCATGGGACAAACTTAAGATACCATTGTGAGAGTCGTCTCATCGATCCTCACACAACAGATGTTTTTCTCCAGCTGCTGCTTTCTACTCAGTTGACCTTTTTGTCGCGCCCTTAATGTCGGGCTCACGATTTTTTTGTTTGTTGAGCCTTTCTTTCAATTTCACCCGCATTTTACTTTTTGCATTAGTAAAGTAGACGGATAAACATACACAATTCAAAATAGGAAAATTAGATTCAATATAGTGGGTAACCTGATTAGCATGAAAATTAGCACAGAAAAACTTAATAACACTGAATGTATTAGCGGAGTCAATGAAGGGAAGAATTTGTTTGGTCACACATGTCATGAAACTGGGAGTTTAACAATGTCGGGTACACAACAGCTGGCATAGAAGCTTGAAACTGCATTTTTCTTTTAGATGTCTTTTTAAACAGCATTTAAAGTGACATTAAACAAACGTAAAACAATTAAATGATCAGTGATGGTTTCAGTGATTCCTTTTTTATGGGTTATGATGATATATGTCTCTTTTTTGGGGGTGGGGGGGGGAAGCCCAGATCCTGGACTGGGTCCCTGGAACATGTCAAGGATTAGAAACTCATTGGGGGTTGTGAGATGTTGTCAGAGGTCCCAGAATCTGCAGCTGCACCCCCGCCCTGCTCACTGGACCTGGTAAACTTGTCATATCCCTCAAAACTGCTCTTGAATCAAAAGGCAGGAAGAAAAAGCAGGAGAAACTTGATTCATTTTAAAGATTAAATTTCATTTTCAACACAAATGTTTAGCCGAGGAGTTTAGGGTCAGGTTGTAAAGGACATTAGAAGCAGACAAGTGGTCAATATTTGGAGGGAGAGAAAGAGTCATATTATTATTTTGTTAGTACGACAGTCAAACAACTGTTGTGTATTTTCAGTCAGAGAGGAGAGAAAAGGGGAACATGAGAGAACAGGACATGTGATAATGATAATGAAGCCAACTAAATGTTCTCTAAACTGTGTGATAGAAACTAAACAATAGAAACTCACAATACATAAACAATATTCTTAACAGTATAGTCACTCGTCAAATATATATATATATATATAAAGTATGTTATTTATTCAAATCCTCTATTTCAGACAATAATTTTTCATCAGTAAACTTCATGTTGGTATTTGAACAGTGGTGGCATCACAAATAGATCAAATTAAATAACTGATTATCTTTTAGTGGAAGTATTAAAATAATGTATTAGTTGAATTTCAGAATACAAGAATCATATGATCAGAAAAGAGGATCTATAGATTGATAATAAATGAGAAATATTTCCAGAGTTCCAGCGGCTCAATGAGAGGATTTGCCGCTCCTCTTCATCTTATTAAAAACAGAATATATTTGTTTAAGTCTGTTTATCCCAAAAAAACATTATAAGACATCAGCTTGGACACGGGAATCAACAGTCCTCACTTCTATCTAATCATTTATAGATCAAAGTATTAAGTTATGAAAAACAAGTCACATCTGCTCTATAGTGTTTAAAATGCTTCCTGAAGAGTTAACTAATTTCCGTGTGTAAAATCACATTAAGTCATATTAAGCCAAATTTGGAAAAGACAACAATGTGAGCCATCTACCAACTCAATAAAAAGAAATTCCTCAAAGTTATAGAAATGTTTTTGCACTCCCGTCACCATGATGTCAACATAGTGCAATAAACAGTGGTGATGTTGATTAGCAGTGTGCTCACAGACAGTATATTCATCTTCATAAAAACACTTATACCACAACTCTGGTGTTACATGACACACAAACCAGACCTCATGTCTGGATACATATACAAACCATGTTGTTTCACAAATAAATGTCAAAACTAAATTTAACTTTGGTTTGAGTAAAAGTTTGACATTATTTAATTTTTATTTTCTCAGAGTTCCCATCACTCAAACTACATTTCTGCTGCATCACCTTCTGCATTTTGCTTCACATGTGAATCAGCTGATAAGTCATCCCCTGCTACGTCTTCGCCGGCCGATTCATAGATTCATCCGATCGCCATTAATCACCCTGTGACCTCCCTCTCAACCGGGCCCATCTAAAGCTCATTCATCCCCATTTGCCATGCAGCTCTGCGGGTCGATAATTGCCAAAGCAAAACACAGATTAAACCCAATTTGGAGGGTTTCGACTTGAAGCATAGCAGAGACAACCGAGCTCTGGCTAGACTTGAGTTCCCTGCGCTCTGGTCCTCTCTGCCTGTCTGAGGCTGCTCCGGGAGGGGACCGCAAAAACTAAATCAAACCAGTCTGTTCTCTGTTTGTGTTTGCACGAGTGTGTGTATATGCATTTGTGTGTGTGTGTGTGTGTGTGTGTGTGTGTGTGTGTGTAAAACCTTGCAACAGTGCACATCTCCTTGCAATGCCATCACTAATAGAAACCAACTTCCAGCGATCAAACTCCATTTGTCTCATTAACCTATTAGCTTAGAGTTTAATTGCAGGATGTCGTAAAATTATTTGGTCTCTGAGTAATGACAATATTTCGGCTCCGTAATGGCCAGAACAAAGCAAACAAAAGCTAAGCTAAGCACAGCCGCCTTTTTTTCCCTTCCCCACGGCACGTCTGGGCCGCAGCTCTGGGCCTGTACCTCGCCTGGTCTGTCAGATAATTGTTTACTGGCGTGGTTTTCGTTGCATGAGGGCGTCATCACTGCAGGATAACAAACTAATAACCAATTTCATGGCTTTTGAGTCATTTAAAAAAGACCACTGCGAGGATCGACGTTGAAGAGCAACTGTGGACTGTGTGAACCCCGAAAGTGTCATTCCCTCTTGAAGTGAACAAAAGGATATTAAGACAACTCCACTCTGAAGGAGTCGAAGAAAACGTGAGCCACTTAAACTCTGCTTATCAAACTGATGGTTTCAAAAAAGAAGCAAGAGGGGGATGACATTCCTCTCTGCAACCATGGGAGATTACCCCTAGGTGGCAGCGTAACTCATGAAACCTCCAGCACTCTAACAACAACACAACATCACTCCAATTACAAACCCCATCAATTATTCTTGCTTTTATTTGCTGTGCACGGCAACTCGTCTGGATGTCAGTGCGTCCAGGCGCTCGATAAGTTATGACCAGCGGCCCGGGCTCTCGCTCTCCGCCCTTTAAACAGCAGCTCGATAGGATCTGTGAGGCGCGCTGGGCATGTATAGTGTTACTCCCATCAAAGGGGCCTGAATGGAGGATGATGTGTGTACTGCCTCTGCTTAGTGGAGGCATTTCCAGCTGGCGCCAGGGCAGAGGAAACCCACTGAGACACACAACAACACACACAGACACTGGGGTCAGCCTGGATTCACCCTCCTCCTCCTCCTCCTCCTCCTCCTCCTCCTCCTCCTCCTCCTCCTCCTCCTCCATGCCTCTCGGCCTCCTCCTCTTCCTCTACTGAAGCCCTCACCCCCCACTCCCCCCACCTTCACCTCACAGGCCTAACCACCTCTCATCTGCTCTTTCTCCCCTGTTCATACCATCTCCTTCTTACTTTCTCTCTTATCAAATGTCTAATAAATACCTCAAAAGTTATTTACTGAGAATAAAGAATAAGACACATTTATTGTGTGGTTTTGATCATCGATCATCTCGAGACCGATTTTTCCTTTATTTGCCACATAACGACATTTACATAATACGATTTTTAACACATCAGAATTTTACTTGCATGGGTTCTGGTATATTGCCACCGGCTATTAACATGTAGACTTTACAGCAACCTAATAACATATTTGTTATTCATATATGATTGTAGAAAAAGGGAGAAATAACTGGAAATTGTCTTGACTGAAGAAATAGTTCCTGGTCTTGTTAGAAAATGTTTGATTTCATTTTGCATCATAAATGCAGATATTAAATATATTTAATACGTTTTATTCTTTTACATCTTGCACACCTGATAAATACAAATCAATGGTTTCACGTCTCTTTAAATGATCAAATCAAATATAATAATAAATAATAATCATAAACTATATTCACAGTTTTATAGTTGCCTGCATATTCGGCTACTGCCTTCATTATGGGGGGGAGTACAAAGTTTATATATATATAAATATTTAAAAACCACTTTTATTTTTAAAACACAAGTTTGACATTTTGGTGAAAGCTCTTATATCACCAAATGATTAATGCCACTCTCATCTGCGATCTAGCAGTTAGCTTAGCTTAGCAAAAGGCATGGAAACAAGGGGTAAAAACTAGCCTGGTTCTGACATCAACATCATCCAATGCTACTCCTTATCTCACCGATTAACACATAGAAACTGTTTTGTCTGAGGTTATGCTGAAATCTTTCTACAACTCCAAGTCGTGACCGCTAGCTAGCTGTTCCTCTGTGGCCACAGCTTTTATGCTAAGCTAACTAGCTGCCGTATAGACATCAATGAGTGGTGTCAGTTCTGACTTTTAACCCACCCCTCCTTTAGTTAAACAGGTAAAAGGTACTTACATCACCAGGACTCTTCCCTCCTTCTCTTCAACTCCTAAGTGACATTAGGCTTCAAAAGAACCAGATTCCGGTGGCACGTTAGCGGCTAAATGATTCTTGGCTCGGCTTATACCTTCACCATTTTCGGGGGGAGTTCAGGGGAAGGGGGACAACCTGCTATTTTACTGTTCAGATCCATTGATGCCATAAAGAAGCAAAATAGGGCTTTGCGGCTTTTACGTGACTACTCAAGTGATTTTACGTGATTTTCCCCCGGCCTTGAATCCAAGCCTTTTTGGCACAACATGCGATGCCTTGACCAAGCATGGGTTCTTTAAATGCTCTAATAAATATTTCTTAGCACTTTATTTAGTTCCATGCCCTGGGCCAACTGCGTCTAAAGCATGTCACCCAGTAACAGAGGAGAGAAGAAAAAACCCCAATGGCTACACAGGGTGTAATGTAGATTTAATTAACAAGCCAAGCATGGGCACGCAAACACACACACACACACACAAAAGGCATACAAACACACTCTAACAGACCCAGAAGCTCTAAGATGTGTGTGTTGAAACAAAGAAACCCGCACACTAACTTTCATGGCTCCAGGTTAATGATTTCATAGCCACACTCACACACCCATGCACACACACACTTCTAACAAGGCAACACTCAGTGGCACAAACCCCTCCAGCCACACATCCCTGGGTTTAGAGCGATGGTGTGAAAATATGTGAGTGTAAATGAGATGCAGACAGGCTCACAGCAGTGAACCCAGCAAACAGTGAGAGGATGTGGCTTGGCTTTGAATTGCTAAACTAAAGTCGGAGAAGAAGGAAGGAATCATATTTTGAATTCTACGCATACTTATGATCTCCGAGCGACTTAGTGTAAAAGGAGCTGTACGTTTTTCTTTGGCCGGTGATCCAAGATAAAATCTATACTAAATAGAAAATGTCCCACAAGAACGCGTGCATTGCCATCTTCGTCTTGTGTAGATCTGAGCGCAGGAATCCACATCCTTAAACCAGTACGGCACATACCTCCCCAAACACGGCAGCTCAAATTCAATAAAGCCACATCAAACTGCACATGCTCATAGATATCAGTCGGCTAATAATGCTTCTTTCACTTTGATAAATTCACCAAAGTGTTGAGGGTAACAAAAGTAGCAGTTCAGGGTTATAAAAATACTCCACTATATGTTAAAGTCATGTTTTGAAAAATTTGACAGAGCAAAAGTTTATTATTTTACGTTTTGTAATGAAAACATTTAGAAATGTTCACTATGCAGAACAGCCCCTGTCACTGTTATACAGATAAAACTATATTAATCACACTACCTCAAGAACGAGTGAGGTGAAAAACAAGTCAGGAACTAACTGATAATGACTCCTGCTGTCAATTTTAATTTATTTTTTGTAAATATTCATAATTCTTTAAAAAATATTAATAAAATAACCAATAAATAATTAATAATAAGTAATGATGGACTTATTGTAACTCCTCAGAATAATGTATCACTTTATCTGTAAGGGCAGAAAAAAATTAATTAGTGATTAATTTGTAATTACTCCGTCAGTTCACCAACCTCATGGACATATTTCACTGAGATAGAACCTCCTGCTGTTTTCATACAACTTACATTATCAACAAATGTCTTCATTCATTTCTGATATACAGTTACATGTACTTACAGAGTAGCATAAGATGGAAAGTACATGTACCTCAAAAGTGAACATAAGCAGTAAATATTTTTACAACCTGCCTTTATGCTATTAAATTAATTCACGTATAACATATGATGAGCTTATGTACTTAGCTTCATTCAGCTACTGATGCTATGCTGAGGTTAGTTGTCTGGTTTTTATGAATCATTCTCATGAATCATCAGCCATCATTGAATCAATAAGTAATTAAAGAGGCAGTGAATCTAAATCAATAGGGCTGATAGTGAACAACAGAAGTCAACACTTCAGGCTTTTATTTGTGTTCAGTCGGTGACATCAGAGCAGATGGGTCTGATGTAAGCGTTTGGCACTTGGACCCAGGGGACAGGCTGTGCTGCACATTCATCTCTTCTCACATGAAGAGTTTGGTTTGTTAAAACATGGTAAGTCAAAGAGAAAAGGTCAAAAGGCTTGAATCGAGACTTGTCAGGTAACATCGTGTTATATCTGATAATTAAAAAACAACGTGTTTGAAAGTTGTTTCAAAGAAGAACTTCACATTATAGTTTTTCCGCACATGATAGGCTGGAACAGAATACTTTACAACATTTGCAAACACAGGTTGTACATTTTAAAAGAGACTAAAAACAAAACACATGGATAGAAATAAATAGAACATTGTACAGACTGTAGGTCGTACATTATAAGCAATGATTATAGTAGATCCTGCATTATTAAAGAAGCTACTTCATACATTCATATAAGGACCACAGTAACCCGTGGTCATTTAATTTACACATACTTAATAAAACTAGTAACTCAATGTGGACGGAGCTTCATTTGCTAGTTTTACACATGAGTTTACACATTTATATTATTTAGATATTTTTGTGACAATACATTCATGTCTCAAGTTTTATCCATAATTACAGTAGGCAGCACACACATTATGTAAAAGAAGCTTCAAATGGAGACTTGTACAGTGGCTTTTGGAAAGTATATGCAGGCCTCTTTAATTACTGCACACTTTATCATTTAGTAGACTTAATTAAAAATTGATTAGATTTACTAGTGGATACTTTCCAGAGTCACTATGTGAGTCTGCTCTAAAGCACACAAACCGCTTGTGGTTGTGTAACTCGAGTCGCTTGGTATGTAAGAGCAATACTTTCACTTGACTTTCATTTCACAGGACTGTAATTTGCAGTCGTGGGCTGATAAGATGTAGGATCAAATCATTTCAGCAAATATTCAAATCGACGGTTATGGCTCCTTGTTTTAATGGCTGAGGTGTGAGCACATTCCCTGCTGATCTCATACACACGCCCCTCCAAGACTAAATGAACAGACAGTGAGATAACAAGATGGAGCGATGAGGAGAAACTCCGAGCGATCTCATTAAAAACTTGTTATCTTCACTTCTCGCTCGGAGCTCTCGCCTCGCTTCTCTTCTCGCACTTCCAACTTTCTCCAACAAGTACACAAATCATTTAGTGTATGCACACACACTCGCACACTGCATATGAATGTAAATGTGCATTAACAGTGTGGGTATGTGCACACATACACGGAATGCAGATGGAGGCGTTTACACATGACTCAGTAACACTGCAAAAGTCAGCCACATTCTCCAACACTTTAATAACATGCCTGCCTCTAACCACAGCAACTCACAGCATTCACGCACACACACGCACACACGCACACACGCAAGCACGCACACATGCACACACACACACATCAGGTATTAGCTTTTAAATATATCATCTACTAGCTTTTAAACAGATATTAGCTATTAAATATCAACATAACATATCTGGAATGAAGCTAAGTAAATGTGTGCTTTACGTTGTTGATTCAAAATTCTGACAGATATTCAAACACTTTTAAGGTGTAGGAGCACCACACACACACACACACACACACACACACACACACACACACACACACACACACACACACACACACACACACACGCACACACACGGCACTGCCCATCCTCATCACGTCCTCCTCTAACACCTACATCTCCATCAGACCCTTCACTCCTCTCCCTCCAGCCCTCTTTTCAGCAGCTCGCTGCTTTGCTTCGCCACCTCGGCCTCCTTTAGAGAGCTGATGACTGGTAACCATGGTGATGGCAGCTCAGGTCCAGGCCTCCGGACCTGTTTGAGGTGGCTGAGAGCGGCGAACAGGGTACAGCGGTCGGTGCCGCTGTGGACGCCGGGCTCGTCCTGCTGCTGCTGCTGCTGCTCTGGGAAGTGCATCTCCAGAGCTGTGGGGGAGCAGTGCTTCTGCTGTTAGGACAGAAAGACAAGAATAACTTCATTTGTTTTCGTCAAGGGAACACACTGTTCTGAGATTAACAACACATGTTTACCACAGAATCAACAAAGAGCGCAGAACTGCTCCTGTTTTCAATTTATGAGCGGTAATGATTATCAAACGTGGAGATTACATTAGAAGATCCGACATAGATTATGAAGCTCTAGAGAAGACAGGGAGATAATAGTCAGTTTGTTGAAGATGCATATCAACACTTACAGACACTCAGTCTGCATAGATTATATTGTATTCTTGTGTATATGTCAGGGTCAGAACTTTAAAAAGTCCCAGGGTAAATATGTCAGCGCATTTAAAAATAGTTCCTTAAGCGAGAGCTTTTGTCTGTGCTGTTTACCTTGTTCACATTTTATATAATAGCGCGCTCTAAAGAGAGCAGACTGGTTTTCTTTAACAAGGCCGTAGTAGAAATATAACGCAACATGTAAAGACTCTCACAGAGTTTGTTCATCTTGGGTCACTTTACAGAAAAAGTTCCAGAAAATAATTTTCAGCCGTACTCAGGAGGTGATATAGAAGAGAGAGGAAAAACAAATCAAAAGATCAGACAACTTGAGCTCACGTCAAGGTTTACTGATGTTTTTCAAGAGCTTTGAATTGTGTCTCCTCAGCAGATTAGGTTTGCTCAGTTGCCCTGGGCTCAGCTCATTTCCAACGTCAAAACTTAATTGTTGACTTCAGTTTACTCTGTCAAACAATCTCCTAGGGCAAGAACGACCTTTCACGCTCAAATTAAAAGTTGATCCAGAAGATAACACACCCGTCTGAAATCCACGTGGACGCATCGCAGTGCAAGGAAACGTCAACTGACTTGTAGTTCCAGGTTTTTAAAGGTTTCACTTTGAAGTTCCTTTAATGGAACACTGACTTTGGTCATAGTGAAGTGAAAGATGCTCTGACAAAACACATTTTTAAAACGTACGGCTCATTAGAACACAACCAGTGGGAAACAAATGAGAACAAAGGTTAAGATGAACAAGTTCTTCTTTAATAATCTGCACGGCAAATGTTTCCACACATCAGATCGGAGGACGTGAAAATCGCCTTTGACAAAGTTGGTTTATCTTCCTCTTTGAGCACAGATGACGCCAAAGCACAAACTCCGACAAACAAACACAATGTCCAGTCTGTTGATGTTGTGTTTTGGAAAGAACCCACTGACTCTGAGAGTTTCCCCCTTCAGAGGATCCTCTACCTGACCTTCCCTCAGCAGCGAGCGGCCGGACCTCTCAAAGGCACAGCAGTGACTGAACGCCACCCTGCGTCCTCCATCCTCACTTCTCTCTCTCTCTCTCTTTTTATGTCTCCAACAACACATTAACAGGGAAGGAAAAAATGCTGAAAGCCACTGTAACCGGCTAAAAACTTCAAAAGCCTCTGCCGGAAGGCCCCCTCCGCTCCCTCCCCCTTCCCTTCCTCGCTTCCCCCCTCACTGCTAGGCCTTTAATCACAGTTTAGTCACGCTCAGTCCTAATTAAAGACCCCTCCGATTCACAGGCAGGCGTCCCAATCTCTGCCTGACCAGAAAGCGGGCTGTGTCGCTCCCTCTCTCTTCTCCCTCTGCCCTCCCTCCCTATGTCTCTCCCTGTCTCTCATGTTCCTCTGTGAGAACGACTCTTCGGCTGAGATGCGTGGCAGCGTCGACTCCGTACGCCATGTCGACAAGGTGTCATTTGGAGATAATGAGTGTGGCTCTTCCTGAATCCTCCTGTATGTGACTGATGTGAGGGCGTGCTGAGAACCAAGCACCAGAAGAGCTGCATTGTGGGCTGTTAAAGTACTTTTATAGTAGGTGCTGCAGTGGGTGCTGATCTGGTTGATGTAATAAGAAGAAGTCTGACCACATGAGAGCAAAGTAGCTGAAAGATATTTAGAATAACTGTCTTTGCATTAAAACCCACGTATATTATGTTTTGGTGTGTGTGTGTATGTGTGTATACCTTCAGGACAAAACCCTCTGGGCAGGTCAGTTGGTCGTACCACATGGCTTTGTACATGAGCAGGAGGAGCAGGCTGGTCAAGAAGGCCAGAGTGATGAGGATCAGACCTGTGATCTGGACGACAACAACAGATAAATGAACCCACACACATACATAAAATATAGATACATAAACAACACTTCCGTAAAAAGCACCATCAATGCTTTAAGGATAGGGCTGCCAATATATGTATGTATATATATATTTGTCATTGTCAATAAATGCCAAAAGACACTTTCTGATTTCCCTTCCTTGTCTAAGTCCTGTCTCCAGTGGTCCCCTACATTGATGTAAGTCTCAAAAAATATATAATTTTTGTTTTAAAACAACTGGACATGGTTCTATTTTGCAAAATGTTAGTCAAGCAGAAGAAAACTATATATTTGCTGGGGACTATTTTCAGATACAGATGAATTTGGTGCCTCAGTGAGTATATAAGGTGACGGAATGGTGTCTGTCGTATTGACTCCATGATAAAGGAGGAACCTGTCAACTGTGCCTTGCAGCAATGGCTCATTGAAGTTTGTTAACATGATGTGCATAGAAAATGGAGCTCTATGGCACAGAGGAGATACTGCGTCAGAGTTTGGATACACAGTTAATACTTGAAAATAGGATCAGTTAATTTTTCATGGCACACACAATAACAATTTGAGGATCATCCTTAAATAAGAATTTGTGCAGATGTCCTGTTGTTCGTTACCTTAATTTTCTCTGAAACCTCACTGTAGAAGTTAATGTTCAGTTTCTTGATGTTCGGCAGGTACAGCTTGTTTTTCTTCTTCTGCTGCAGTTGGTACTGTGTCGTCGTCTTCACAATGATCTGGACAAGAAAAAATGTAATGTCAATTACTGATGGTAAAAAAAACAACTCTGAACTCCTGATCAGGAGTTATTCATTCATCATTACAGTCACAAAGCGTTCACCACAGATCGAAGTGAGGTCGGACCCACTGAAATCACTGTTCTGCATGTGGAGAAGTTCATGTGCATCATTTGTAAAAGGACAGAGATTAAGTCAACCCTTTAAAAGCATAAATACAAAGTGTTTATTATTTGCTTTCTTCATACAATATGCATTCACAGAGGAGCTCACACTGTGTGGGCTGATGCCCCCGTTTTTACATTACATAAGGAAAAGGTGAGTACACCCACAGCTATTTTATTATGTTAGTCATTTCTGTAATGTAATGTATGGTATTTCAGAGGAAAACATGATGGGCAGGCACATTTAACAACACCAACCGACAGGCTGTATTTACCTTGTCCGCGAACGGCTTCTGTAGCTGTTTGACCTCCAGGGGCGTGATGAGGGGAATGTTATCAAAGCCGTCGTCCGCAGACGGCTGCTTCTCCAGCTTCTCAGACAGATTGCTGCCCAGCTTCACCATGGCTGCCTGGAAACAGAGAGCAGGGATGGAACAGACTGATTGGGTCAGACTGACTCAGACTCTGTTTAATGAAATGTGACAGCAGTGTGTGTAGAGCTGAAGATACTGCAAGGACATGGAGGAAAGAGGAGAATCGAAAAGGCGGAAAGATTTCTGAAAACACAATTTTGTTCTGAGCCATCCTAGGAGAAATGTTACATGGAATAGCAGGAAGTTGTGTGCAGGCATTTTTCATATGATTTCATATGGATTAAACAAATAATATATATCATTGTTAATAAGTGAGCTTTGGAAGTGAGAGTTTTTTTTGGTACAGGCTAGCAGACCCAGGCTATTTCCCCTAATTTTCAGTTTTCATGCTAAACTAAGCTAACCGCTATATTGATCATTAAGACCTCAAACTATAATTTAGCAAACAAGCAAATTTTTAGCTATTGCTTTAATAACTGTCTTGTATATAATTCAATGCGTTTCTGATGAGCAGAATTCCAATTATGCAACTTAAAATAATAAAAACTTTTAATTTGGAGCCATAGTGAAGCCTGTTGTCTCCATGTTTATGTATTATATGTGTATAATCAATAGTGATACTAAGCCCCAAACTCTTTCACCAATGTCTTTAATGTTTTGACGCACTCCACCATGTCTGCTCCGAACGCTTCTCTGCTCTGACTCTATTCTATTTTCTCTCCTCCATCGAATGATCATCTAAAAGTGGAGGGAAGAGGTGAGGAGCCACTTATCTCATTCACACAGTGGAACACAACACCTTCCCCCAGCCAAGGACCCCACGGGCCCACTGACGCCAATGACTCACAATGATGACACACACACCAGCAGGCAAAGAGTTACAGTCTTTATGCAGCAGGAGAAATCCCCGGTGCACAGGAGATGTGCTTCTGATAAAGGAGATACGGGATCATTATCACAGGCCACCGGACAGATACAGTACATAACTACTGTATATGTCTGAGTGTGATAGGCTCTGTTTACGTTTGAATGGCCTTTTTATTGATCTAATCATTCAGGAAGAATCACCTCTATGTTGTAAAACATTATTAATCTATTATACAAGATTAGTTTGCTACAACCTGTATCTTTATTTATTTGTCACAAGTTCGAGAGCAGCTCGTGTCAGTTGAATCCAAAGTATATTACTCAAGGCAACACTGTCCTTGGCCAGTGGGCGTTTGAAGTGGTCATCTGTGCTGACCACCATTCTCCCCCCCCCCCCACACACACACACATTTGTGGTGTGGGTACGATGAATCATCCTGAATCTGGGATGAACAAGCGAGGCGAGCGCTGCTGCTGTCAAACACTCAGACAGGAAACAGGTCCGGCAGCGGAAAGAGCTGCACCATGATGACATCCTTCCAAGTGCTCAGCCACTGATTTTGCATCACATTACATCCACTGTAAAATACTGATGATACAATGACGCATGATTTGATGAGTTTGATCCACCTTGATACCTTCACATGTATTCCTACCCAGGCACAGCTTACTGAAGAGAAATACATGAACGGCTGTAAGAGCTGTTTGCATTCTGCACTTCTCAAGTTCCTCATGCTTCACTGCTCATGCATATCTGAACTTGCTGCATTGAGGACTGCTGCGACAACACACACACAGGCTGTGTGAGCAGACACACAAACACACACACACACACACACACACACACACACACACACACACACAAACACACACACACACAGCTGCAGCAGTCTTTCATGAAAAAGGGTAAAACCACATCATTGTGCTTCTGAATAAAGTAAAAAAAAACATTTTAGACCATGCAGTCCACACAGGGGGGTTTGTTTTTTTGATACTTGTGGAATCAATCACAGCAACTTACAGCTCGACATTAAAAATGTGAAATCGGTGAATAACCTCTCAGTTAATGTACAGCCACGGATGTAAATGTGAGATGCATGTATTCTCTAAAGTAGATGACAGAATAACGAGTGGCTGCATGAGCTCTCTTCATGACATCCTGCACAGAAACATCTCACACGGCCCAACGCTGCGCAGCTGTCCGCGCTCGTCACGTCTGCAGCACAAATCACCAAGAAAACATTCGAGGGTAAAACCAGAGGAGAGGAACTTACTGTGGCTTTGCTCTGTGCTTCCTCTGTGCTTCCTCTGTGCTTCCTCTCTGCTTCTTCTCTGCTTCCTCTCGCCTGTGGATGACGGGATCGCAGCGCACGGATGCTGCTGCCGCGGGGACGCGCTGTGCCTGTGAACGCCGGTTGCCGTGGTGATGCGAGATTCGCTGCAGGACCGCGCATGTGATCGCGCCCGGAGCGGCTCCGTCCTGCGGCTTCGGCCCCAGGCCCGCGTGGGCCCGCGTGGCCCCGCGTGGCCCCGCAGGAAAGTGCGTTTGGTCAGTGGGACCCGATCACGCGGGCGTTTGTCTGAGAGTTTGTCATCAGCAGTGAGGCTGGACGGCGCGGTGTGTGTCTTTAAATGGAAACACACACTCACCAGTAAAATAACTAGGATAAGTTATATAACAATTTGTTTATCCGCTGCAAAGTATTCAAGTGTTGTGAATTTATTCTGGAGTATAGAAACACATGGGGCATATATTCAAAGAAATGCAAGACAAGGGTTAGGCCATGCTAAAACTGTATGGAAGAGTAATGGTGGTTGGAAATATTTTATACTGCAAATTTGAAAATGTCAACACAAATCTTGTGTTTTGAATTATTTGTGGATATAAGAGCCCACCTTTCCTTATTTTATGTTTAAGTAACGTCCAAACTGAGTTCCAGCTTTTATTCAAAGCAAATATCTGGACGGTTCAAATTTGACAAAGTTAGATTTTTTTTTAAATCCACTGCATCACGTTTGTTTTTGAGTCTGCTCACCTGCAAAGTGCTGGAAAGCAACTTAACTCAGCTTTGAAGTACTTTAACTTGAGTTTACTTTACTCTTTACGCCAATGCTTTCTGTTTTATTTCAGTGTACTTGCTACCCTATTATTACTAAGTTTCCCATACCACTAGATACATTTAAAAATTGCTATCGTGTAGCTGTGTGCAGAAAGGAAGGTTCTTCTTCCAACTACATTGAATTTTATGTTTGTTAAATGTAAGATTTAAAGTGAAGTTTTGCCCTCATATTTATTAATGTCTAATATTGTTTATAATATGAAATCAATCTCATTAATTATTAAAATTTACATAAAATATATGATCTACTTATACATTAAACCGCCAGTGAGTCAGTATAGTAAATATTTAAAATAACATTTACATTCAGCTAAAATATTAATGTTTAGAGTACATAATAACAATCCACTAATATAATTCTGCACAGGGCCATTTAGCATAGTGAGAGTGACTGTATTTTTTAAATACTTTTAACATTTTCCCGCTAATACCTCTTTTTTTCCCGAAAGTAGTATTATACTTTTACTTTCAGTTATTGTTTCTTTTGCTCAAGTAAAAGACGCCCGATGCTTTGGTTAACTAAAATATTTGCACCTAAACTCATGTGATTTTTTGAGAAAGTGATACCTTCAGGCACAAACAAAATTATCTAGACATTTACCTTTAAGTCACAATTTCCCAGAGAGGTTAAAATAAAGTTCTGAGGTTTCAAAACAAGAGTTTGTAATTATGGAAAGAGGTCAAAGGTCAGCAATAACAGCTATCACATGACCTCGATGACCTGAGGATTTTTCTAAGATGCGTTAAAGCATCGGCGTATTTCTGGGTTATTCAGCCCTGAATGAGGAATGGATGAGCTGTACGGAAGAGTGAGGTGGAGCAGCTCATCGAGGGGGTTTTAAATGCACGATGAAGTAAGAGACGTTTCTGAGCACGTATTCATGTGTATGTGAGTGTGAGACAAGCCTGTGTTCCAGAGAGAAAGGATGTGTCGGAGAATGAGTGGGAAGACGGAGCCAGGCTCGTCTGCAGATTCAGATCAACCTTTTCATGGAAAGAGGAGTCACGCTGTTTCCCTCTTTGGCCGTGACTGACTATATGAATTCATTATGCCTTTAGGGGAGCACTCGTCCAAAAATCAGCACAGAAACCCCCGCGCCCCCCTGCCAACCCATCAATTGGGCCTACATTTATTATTTTGACCTTTCCTTTGGGGGGTGGGGGTGTGGGGGGGACATCAAAGTAGATCCTCGCCTCGTTCCTCTGTGTGGAGACGGACGAGTCATCCTCACAGTGTGAGTGGCAGACTGCTGGCCTGCACTCGTTTTGTTGTCAGTGAAGACTAGAGACTAGAGAGTCTGGGTCAACATAATTAAAATGAGAATCAATTAGGCCGTAGTGTGTGGAACAAAAAAAACACTAGATGAAACCAGGCATGTTACTATTTGTGGGCATGCAAGTGTTTACTTGTGTGTGACCCTGTGTTTATAAAACTTTTCCTGATCATTCTGTCTGAAAATATTTCACATTTTCACTTAGAAAAACATCAGTCCGGGGACTATCTATACAAATCAAGTTAGAATCTGAAACTGATTGAAAACATCTTTCATTACGGGTAATTTAATTTATCTGAGGAAGGACTGATGAAAAAGTTTCTGTTTGTCCAGTTCCCCATCGGCTCCACATGTATTTAGCTTTAAAGTCTGGCAAAGTAATTTTTCACATTTGAAGGTGAGTTCATAATAAAAGAAAAATAAAGAAAAGGTTATATCTTTAAAACACACAACTCTAATAACTCCTAATTCAATCTGATCATATTAAATGAATGTATTATTTTGATATAATTTAAAATTGTATAGTGTCAGAAAGCTTATAGTTTTGCTTAATTTAAAGAGTGAATTTAATGAAGTGAATTAAATTGCTTGTATCGCACTCTCGTGCACAACGGGAAGACCTCGAGCAAACTGTGTATTAAAAGCGTTTGTGTAGTTTTATTTGAGGCAGAGAAGTGACGATGTGGTGAAATGATAAAGAAGATCAGATGTTGTTGTTCACCATAAAATAATAAAGACACAGTGCTTCCTTGTGTCTCCAGTGTTTGGTCAATACATTGTGAAAGACTTTTTTTCATACACAGGATACAAATATGAAAAGACCTCCTCTTGAACTCAAATTTATTTCTTTTAAAAAATATTTTACTTCAGGATGGTGTTAGTTATTTTGGTTATGGTGAAGTTTTGTTCATGTTTATTTTTGCTCAACAGTTACCCTGGGGCCTCCACCTCCATACAGGACCTATTAGATGATATTAATTTTCATACAAATAATCTTCCGTGAGAGGAGATGCATTGATTGGTTGACTGCAGCATTTATGTTATCAAATGTCCAGTGCTCATGAGGAACATCTACACTGCTCAGCAGAAAAAAAGTTGAGAAAACCAAACAGTATAGATAAAACTTAGACCCTCAATATTAGACCACGTCTGTACATGTCAGTGAATTAGACTTTCAGTGAAGTAAGGTACAAATATTTAAATTTCAGGAGTCTCTAACCTGTAATTCTGGAAATATAAGACACTGGAGCAGGATCTGCCCTTTGCATCAAGAGTAAGATATAGAGTCCCTTCCCCTGTGGCTCCTTCCCTGTTTACATTTCTCCTCCGTCATCCACCCTTCAATCTTCTTCTCTCAGCCACAGCACTCATCATCTATGCCTTCCCTACTGGACGGAAATCTTCTAAACAACATCGCCCTCTTCCCACAAAAAAATGTCTCCTCTCTTTAAATATCCCATCTGTCTCTCTTCCTCCGTGTCCCTCTCAGCATTCACTCCTCTTCGTCTTCCTCACTCCTGTACAAGGACACCAAGGCTCATTGCTTTCCCAATTTAAAGCTTAGATAAGTGAAACTGTAGCAGTGGCCGAACACAGTATATGAATGAGCTGAATGCCTGAAATGGAGTCATGGAGACACTAATGCTTGACGGACCTTCACATGCTTTTATGTGAGGTGACACATCATACTGGTAATGTTTCTAAACTGTCATCTAAATATGATCAGTTATTTTAACCACACACTTTGAATTTTATAGTATGAATCTTTGGCAGAAATATAATTGAAAAATAAAATAACACAAAAATATCCAAACTTTAAACTAATCAAAGTGGTTGACATGTTGGAGCAGAAGTGCCTTAAAAACTTGGTGTCTTTTTAAATAGAGGAGCAAATTTCCAGAAGTCGTCAAAGCTAATTAGATCAGTGTCAACTGCTTTACCAACAGGGCCATCTAGTGTCTGATTATTCAAATGACAGCTTTCAGTTCATCCTGGTGAGATGTTTTACTGAATCAGTTGGTTTTCCCTAATAACAGTGATCCAGCGTTTTACCGTAGTGTATAATGGGCCAATGTGAAACTAATAGTAAGTTATCTTTGCAACACTTAAAATAAGGATATTAATATGATTCGCCAATTTATTATGAATTATAATAACGACAAACTAATTCATTTCAAACTAAAACGGCTATCTTCTGTATCTTCACCAAGGCCCATCAGTCCCCTTATGAGACATTTAAATCTGTAACGTATGGATTTTTGTTGGATCCGCACCAAATTGTATCAAATGTGTTAAACTAGTTTAAGTTAAAGTAATCGGCCAAACTAGTAGCCACATTAATATCTGGGTAGACGTTGTTTTGAACAGGCAACCTCACAGAGTCGTCCCACTCATCGGTACCTCAGAGGATAAATTAGTTTCAACAAAGAAAAACAAACATTGAGGCTGATGGCTGTGTTCTTTACCACAGGGGCATGTTCACACCTTGTGATAATGGACGATTGCACATTAAACCACAAGTGAATTCCAATCAAAGCTGTGAAAAAACACAATTTAACATCAACACATGATGCAACTATCTCCTTTGCAGATGTGAGCCATGAGCACAGCCAGCTCCGAAAATAACAATGTACTTTTTTATCTATTACTTATGTTTCTTTTATCCATTTCTTTTGCCATCAATTTCAAATGATGTTGTTTTTTTGTCCTCCTGTATTAGATTTTGTATTATATCATCTATATGATTTTAATGCTACTGATAATTCTGCTTGTTGCCTTGTTTTGTTTTCTTGTTTCTATTTGTACTTTTTGTGAGGCACTTTGTAACAACTGTTTTGAAAGGTGCTATACAAATAAAGTTATCATTAGGGCCCGAGCACTGACAGGCACTGACAGACAAAGAGAACCTATTGAAATTGTAAGGATTATTATTATTATTTTTCAGGCAAATGAATTGGCTTTTTTGAGGGCTTTAACATGCTCAAATTCTTACCAAAATTTGCAGAAAATTAGAAAGTGCTGAGAATTTATTTTTCATTTATTTTCATTTATTTATTTATTTTTAAATTAATTTAATTTTTATCTACCTCCTGCGCAGTCCGCTTCTGCGCACATATTTAAATATCCCAACTCAATTAAATCACCTCATCTCTGCTGAAAAGACACAAACACAAAGTTGATGCCAAAATACTCATTTACAGGCTGATGTGACCCACATAAGCAGAAACATATACAGGTCGCCTGTTCATTAGGTGAATTCTCTACATGTCTCAGACTCAATAACAGCCGCCAAAGCTGAAGCTCACATCTGAAACCAAACTGTTTCGAGATAGATAAACATCCTGGTTACTAATTAGATGGTAACTGGACTGAATTTATACCACACTTATCTGGTGGTGTAGACCACTCAAAGCACTATGCAGTTCAAGCCACATTCAACAATTCACATGAATTCATACAGTGTTACTTTATGCTGAACTTTTTCTATCACAGACACCATTCACACACCGCTCAGCAGCTGAAAGGGGCAATTTGTGGATCAATATAGTGCAGAAGAAAACTTGTACACTGGAGAAGTCCTGAGACTTCTCCTGAGCTATGAAATCTCCTCCTGCCTGTTTTGTTGAGTCACCTGGGCCTTTCTTGTTGAAACATCTCGTGTTGGAACAGGGGAAACAATCAAAAGTAGACAACTTTTCCAGACTAGCCCTGAATGCTGACTGGTTAAATCAGTGCGTTTGTTCATTTTTTTGCGTGTCTCTCTGTCTTTTAATTAGCAGGTTTACGCAAAACCTACTTAATGGATTACCCTGGAAATTAAACCGATAAAATGTTGTTGTGGATCTAAATCACTGCGATATCGTTTCATTGTGAGATAGGGCCTTTTTCAACATTGTTGTAGTATTTGAATTTAGCTGCAGGGGACAAGCACTTACTTGTGAAGTCTGGAATGAAACTGCTACTGCTACCTAAATTAAATAATTAAATGTTTGATTTAAAAAATGGCTGAAAATTATGAAAAATAACCATTTCTAAGAGCAAAAGTTGAGATAATCAAATTGGTAGTTTTGTGTGACCAGCAGAATCCAAATGTTTGAGGTACATTCATTTAAAATACAAAAAAAGCAGCTAATTGTATTTTAAAGTCTGGAACCAGAAAATATCTAGTGATTCATCCTAAAATCTGTGCATTTATTCAAACAAATAATATCAGACGCAAATCCACAGATTTCTCGAGCTGGGAAAGAGCGTCAACGATTCATCAAATTGTTTACAAAGAACAGTGGATCTGATTTTAAAATCCTACTGTTGAAAACTGTTTAAAATGAAAACTCTTATCTTAAAACAAAGAAAGTTTTTCCATCAGTTATAAGAAAAACACTCCAGGTTGCATCAAGAGACAGGGTGGTCAGAGGGGAGCAGGTAAAGGAAGGAGGGAGGGTGGAAAAAAACAAGAGGTGAGGAAGAAGAGGAGAGATGAGGAGGAACGTAAGAAACAAATAAGCTGACAGTGGAGGGAGGAGAAATAAGGAGGAGGTTTGAGGGAAAGTTGAGACTTGAGTGAGCTCAGGCCGAAAAGAAGAGTGTAGCGAAGAGTGATGAAGAGGAGGAGCACAGAGTGTTGTCACAGATAAATGAGCTGCACAATGGTGCGATGAGAGAAGCTGCTCGAGCCCAGCAGCTTCAGGTCACCACCTCTCCTCAGCGCTGGATGATGGATGGTCAGGAGGCTGCAGAGCTCTGCTACCCTCAGCTCCTCAACTCCTCCTGCAGGGGATATCCTCGTCCTCGCACGGAGGCCCTCCTCCTCTACTCGCTGCTCT
Organism: Limanda limanda; assembly: GCF_963576545.1. NCBI lineage: Eukaryota > Metazoa > Chordata > Actinopteri > Pleuronectiformes > Pleuronectidae > Limanda > Limanda limanda. The sequence continues at coordinate 21,319,134 of NC_083637.1, read as the reverse complement.
CCTCCATCACCGTGCTCACGATAACCCTCAACCTGCTGGTGGTCATCTCCATCTCTCACTTCCGCCAGCTCCACACCCCCACCAACCTGCTCCTGCTCTCCCTGGCCATCTCAGACCTCCTGGTGGGCCTGCTGGTGATGCCGGTGGAGATGGTGAGATTCATAGAAAGCTGCTGGCTGCTGGGCGAGGTCATGTGCGCCCTGTCCTACATCATCGGCTTCACTCTCACCTCGGCCTCGGTGGGGAACATGGTGCTCATCTCCATCGACCGTTACGTGGCCATTTGTCACCCGCTGCACTACAACAACAAAATCACCCGCAGCAGGATGGAGGCGTGTGTGTGTCTGTGCTGGGCCTGCTCGCTCCTCTACAGCGGGCTGATCCTGAAGGACCACCTCAGGCAGCCGGACAGACACAGCTCCTGCTACGGGGAGTGTGTGGTGGTGATCAACTATGTCTCCGGTGCGGTCGACCTGGTGTTCACTTTCATCGGCCCGTGCTCGAGCATCGTCCTACTGTACATGAGAGTGTTTGTTGTGGCGGTGTCTCAGGCGCGTGCCTTGCGGTCTCATATTACAGCTGTTGCAGGCGGTTCAGTGACGGTCACGGCCAAGAGGTCAGAGAGGAAAGCAGCCAGGACTCTGGGTGTGGTCATACTGGTGTTTTTGATGACCTTCTGTCCGTACTATTACCCGTCTCTTGCGGGAGACGACACCTCAAACAGTGCGTTAGCTTGGCCCATCGTGTCCTGGCTCCTGTATTTTAATTCCTGTTTGAATCCACTCATTTATGCCTTTTTCTATCCCTGGTTTAGAAAATCAATCAAGATTATTGTGACCCTGAAGATATTGAAACAGCAATCCTCTCAGGAAAGTGTACTCTAAAGTCAGAGCATAAACACAGGTCGTGATTTATGTTGTTTGCTTCCACTGACATTTTGCATGAATATAAATTGTTTTCATTGATGGTACTTTCTTAAGAGAATCTCAGTGTCGGAATAAGAACTAGATTGTTACTTTAATCCAAGAAATTAATCAACAATCACAAGTTTAGGTCATTTAAGAAATAACCTTTGGTGATTCATTACAACAAAACTTGAGATTTGAATGAGAAAAGAGTCATTGATTGTATTATTCAATAATAGAATGTGTTTATTACAGCAAAAAAATCTGTGGATTGATCATTATCGCGATAAATTTCACATTATTTTTTTAAAGATTAAAGACAGATTTTTGCTCCTGAGTGAAGTTGATGATTTTAATGCGACCAGAGAATAACAAAATCTTGATTAACAGCAAAACAAACAGAGGTTTAATTAGGTGTTGTACCTCCTGACTGCGCTTACATAATAATGAGCTTTATATAGTTTTTGTTGGAATTTTGTTATATTACTCTTGATGAAATTTGTGTTACGTTAATTGTGCATATTGTTTATTGCCCAGCCCAAGTGTGTATATATATGTTTGTGAGAATATTTAATACAGCCACTATTGACTTTAAAGATAATGTATAATATATATGTGTGAACACGCTCAAAATACGTATAATCTGCAGTGGTTTGAATGTGGTTCATGCTCTTGTCATGTTGTTTCATTTAATTTTGTAACAAATATTAAGTTTAGAAACATGAAAACAGCAAAAAGTTATTTTTTCTTAGTAGTTGAGTTCTGTAAAAATTAAATCTCATCAAATCAAATGTTGTGGAGAAAATTTTGGCTTCCCCTTTAAGGGTAATGTATTTCATAATCATGTCAGCAATTCTACACCGGATTGTCAAATGAATCACCATAATTCAGCAGCAATGCCAAACTAATGTCTAACTAATGTTTTTAGCTGCATTTATAAATCTAGTTTAACATCAGATTATCTGTTGCATCTCCTCTGGTTTTGTAAAATATCTAAACTCTTTATAATACGACCAGATTTTTGGTCTGATCGAGAGTCTAGTAAGAAGGTGAGAGAACTGCAGAGATGATATTAAAAAAAATTCAGGAAACTAACAGTTGTGTGAGAATATATATAATATTTAAACTTCCAAGAAACACATTGTCACTTTTTTTTTTTTATCACTCTGGTTTATTAGAAAATTATAAAAATAAAACACATTTAAAAAACAAAAATACAATCGGATGTTTGAGCCCTTATTTCCTGGATTGAGACCTGGGTCGTCTGATTTCTGTGAGGAACAGATACATTTGTGATTTTAAGTATTAGGTCTTTCTCAAAATTCAAATAAATAATAGTGTGAAATCTCCAGGGGGTGGATCAGGGTCACGCAGGTGTGTAACAATTAAACATGGAACATGCAACAAGATTCACAAGTAAATGTAAATGAAAATACCAGGGATTTCATGAGGCCAGAAGTCATCACAAGCTGGACACCGCGGCTCGGATCTTCCTTTAAAGTATCTGGCTACACACGGTGTGTGTATCTTTATGCCACAGACAGGATTTTCACAGATTTGGCTCTGACGAAAATCAGATTATAATAATTCAGTGAGAAAACCCATGGCAAATAAGTTAAGGTTTTAAAAATTGAAGTAAAAAGAAACTGATATATTTTAAAATTCTTGGACATTTCTGTTTATGTAGTTACTGCTACTCTATCTACTAAGGTTAACCTCTTAAGTAATTCCCTTCTTTACCCTGTAATTATAATTATGTTTACCCTTCAGATGCCTATGTCCAGACAACTTCAAATCATACAATAACTAAATTCAATGTTAATTTAATACAAATATGAAAGTAAAGTAAAATCGGCTTTATATGAATGAGTTTTTCTGTTTCTTAAAATGTGCACCGAGTTAGATTCCTCCAATTATCATCACAACACTAAAAAAAGGTTATCAATGTCACTCCCTAAAATTCCAAAAATAAAAATTGTGAATATAATCATGTAACTATATTTGAAGAAAAATTTATTCTCAGCAGTAAGGTTTAGCTAGATAACAAGCACACTTCTCAACTTGATTCAGGTATTAACACAGGGTGATAAAGTTGAACAGACAAACAGAGGAGACCTTTACCTGGAGAGCGATGTTGTGGCAGATTTGACAAACTTTGACCTGCTCTTGGTGCATTGTGCGGATGTATGGCTCCATCTCTATGATACATCTGGTGGACAAGGTGTACTCACCCCGTTTCTAAATGAAAATACAGTAAATGATCACACAATAAATAGACCAGTATCAAGTTGGAGCAAAAATGGTTAGGTCCAACAGACTGGTTATATTTGATCAGTTTAACAGAGGATTTATTGGTAGATCAAATTAATTTAGAACACAAACGTATTATTGTTGTTTGTGTTGACCCATTTCGGAAAGGAACTCAGTTTCATCCTCCAATAACTAGAGTACCCTTGAACTTAACTACTGTTTGTGTTGCATGACTGAAATTCCACCTTTAATGCTAAACAGACTAAATTAGTACAGTTCTTCTCTACTATTATCAACTGCTAAGGGCGCTTTACTTCACAAGCCACATTCAGCCATTAACACACACCATTCACACAGAGGAAAATTCAGCGTCTTGCCCAAAGTCTGGAGGAGACAGGGATCCAACCACCAACCTTTACAACGGTACTATGGTTAACATAGCGACCTAGATACCAATGTTTATGATAATCTTAGAGACTGGCTAGCTAAAAGATAGCCCGACTAAGGTAAACTTGCTTAACAATAACAAATGCGGCTAATTTGAAATACTATGAAAGTGCTGAAAACCCTTGTGAAACCATAATGCCCTGTCCTTGGACAGGGCATTATGGTTGTCCTTGGACAGGGCATTATGGTTTCACATAAGAGTTTGCAGAAAATGTAACAGAGAAAATATGACTATATAGATTTTCACAAATTGGGTGGAAATGGTGTTCAGTGCTGCACCTCATTGAGCCATTGGTCGTGCACCAGTCGGTTCAGCAGGTGCTCCGTCTCGCTCTTCTTCAGCTTCTTGGTGGTCAGGGTGTCTGCACTGTTCAGGATGTCGGTGGAGGAGGCCTTGCCATTCTCAGAGCCCACGATCAGGTCCATCTGAGTCGGAACAGCTCAGGTTATACACACACTCTCGTGGAGTAAACTGGGACATGTTTCATCGCCATGTGTTTTAGAACTACAAACGTAACTGAAAATAGCTACACATTTGCTCACAATAGATTAATTTCTGGTACCTTTGTACATGTGACCAGTTTTCTCAAACATCAGCTGCCACTAAGCTCTGCCTCATTCATCCTTTTCCTCGATGCAGTGAGGACGGGTAACTTGTTTAATATGTCAGGCGATTTCAATACAAAGGATATAAATCGTTATGGAACTGTTGCCCTGGATTGCATTACAGTGTGCAATGGTTTTAATTCTTTGAGGTGTGACAGTCTGCTTTGGGGATCTTCTTCGGTGAACTCACCGTTTTCCTGAACAGCTCCAGCTCGTTGTCGGCATAATCTGATGACATCCTGGTGATGTCAGTGTCAGCCATGTTCACCTGGACCGGATTAAAGTAAGACTGAGGTTAATAACACCTCAAGTAGCTCAGCTTAGTTTGAATGCAGACAATTGTCTTTTCACATGAAGGCTTTGTATAATTAGTTTATGGATTTTTGCAATTGTTGTTGTTCATTTGCTGTCCCTCTGAAATAAATAAAAACCCAGTACAGGAACTAAATGAGACGAACCAGGGCGTAGTATTGTTGACCATTATCTTCAGACATCCCTTTTCTAATCTGCATGAACATGGGCTGCAGCTTTGAGTTGATGGTATCGATGAAACTGTCCAGTTTGTCAACACTGTGCTGAGCTGCAAAAAAAGCAAAAAGGTCAACAACCACAACAAACCTGGCTGGCTAATCATGACTTCAACTTCAGTGTCAGAAGTAAATACAGTTATGCAAAAAAAAGTTACGTCAGTTTAGAGAAAATGCAAATTACAGTAGGAAATAAAATACACAGGAAACTTCCTGGATCCACTGCCCTAGACTTTTACTTATTTTACTTTTCACACCATGGTTTAAGATCATTTAGTAAGGGTATATACATTTCTGGTAGATTCAAGATAGATTTAGATAATAAACTGAAGGCAAATTATTGGCCAGCAATGTGTTCATGAAAATCCAGTTAACATATTTTACATCAGAGGCAAAGGAAACAGTCTATCTATCTATTCTTGTCATTCAGAAATCTGTTAGCTATGAAACCTGACTCCTGACACACAGGAGCACGTTGAGCTATTCTAGAGTAAAGATAGATTTATAAATAACTCACTGTTGTGTGTTTCACAGCAATGCTTGTAAAGGGTCTGTGCTCTTTGCTCATCCACAATGCCATTGACCATCATGCATTGTAGAAGCCTTCGATGGCTGTCTCCCATCTGCTGGGACGTATCTCTGGACTGAAGTGGAGAGAAAGTAATGGTGGTTACACAGCCTCAAATTCACAATATATAGGAACATTTTTCTAAAAGTCAAACAACCTCAGTGAACTCAACAATCACATGGTTTCACAATGCAAACAGAGAATCCTACAGAGGCAGCACACAGACAAATTTCAAGGCAAAATAGGAAAAGCACGTTAGTTGAAACCTCAGCATTCACTGTTTCCTGCTTCTCCATAATCTAAATTTTGTACTTTTCTCTGTGTAAAGTCAAATTAAACAGAGTATCCTTGAGGTTTAATCAGCTGGTCAAAACAACTTAAGAGCAGGAACTAAAAATATCATTAGTGATTAAATCTGCCTGATTTCTACATGTATTGAGTAGTCTGTATAATGTTGATTAATCTATTGCTTGTTGCCAATTGTCCAAAGAGAAGTTTTCTTCTTTAGATGTCATGTTTTGTCCAACAACCAGCAGTCAGCACCATAGGATATTTAACTATTGGACAGTATATGATGGAACATAAACCTGATGCTTTCCAGCTTGGCTTATGAAAGTACTAAAACGATTATTTAACTGTTTCAGATTCATTTTCCTTCAATCATTTTGTGATAAACTATTGTAGCTATCAGCAAGAACTATGACCGTGAGGAACTCTTAATAAGACCATTTATATTTCTATGATATGTTGTGGAATTATAATTAAAATGACAATCATAGCAATAATCTAGTCAACAGAAAAGATGGACTGACCCAGAGAGAACAGTTGAAGTGTTGAATTGTATAGATTTATTCGGACAGGAGTTAGTTTGCTCACATTATTTACACATAACTGTCTGTCCCCCAGAAAGACCACGAGTTACACCAGCACTTCTCTGGAACCGTTTTAAACGGAACTGAACAACCCTCACATTTGTTTGTAATACTCTGCATTAGTTTAACTCGGGTTAGCGAGGCTACCTCACTGACAACAGACAGAGCTGCGATGAGAACTGTTTTCAAACCCATGAGTCTCCCAGTTAGCTAACAGTTAGCTAGCCTGCGCCACAGCATGGACCGCACAACTTAACAACTGTTCAACTCTTCACGGTTTTTATTCTGATTGCTGAACGCTGATTTACACTGTCAATGTTTGACAGAACGAAGCAAATGAAGATTAGTCGTGAAAGTTTACCATCTTCAGCTCTGCTCCCACAGTGAGCGTCTTCCGGTCAGTGTCCCGCCTCCTGCTTCTTCTTCTCCTCCTCTCAGCAGAGCTCAGCTGGATTGAGACGAGCGGGGAATTACCGCCACCTGCTGTTGTGGAGTTATAGGAACATCTGGAGGTGTCACTTTGAGGGTATTTAATCGTGTGAATGGTATAGCACACAGATGGGTATACAATTGTGTAAAGAGTATATAATCATTGGGAAGGTATATAATCACATGGAGGGTATATAATCACATTGAGGTTATGTAATCATGTGTGGATAAATAAGCATTCAAAGACTATATCATATAAATTAAATGGAATTGTTTTAAGGGTATATAATCATGTGGATGGTATATTACATTACATTACAAGTAATTTAGCTGACGCTTTTGTCCAAAGCGACTTACATTTTTAGTACACTCAACATTTTAGGGGTTCAGTATCTTGCCAAGGACACTTTAGCATGCAGATGGGGAAGAGTGGGGATTGAACCAGCAACCTTCTTGTTGGAGAACGCCCAATCTACCCCCTAGGCCACACCGCCCCTATATAAATATATATATAAATGTGTAAAGCAAATACAATCATGTGAAAGCTATAACATGTGGCTGGTATATAATCATGTGGCGGTTATATCAGAGAAAGGATATACAATTAGTTTATGATCCTATGGAGGCAGCTATTGGTTACTTATCATGCATATAAGTACTCTCAGTTGTCTACTCACCTGGTTGCATCACACGTTTAAGCCTATACAGTCTATGGTTTAAGCAGGAAAAATGATTAAAAAAACCTTTAACTGTAATGCACCTGAGGTTTTACTTGTTTACGAAAGTGTGAACCTGCTCCTTTGTCAGAAGAAGGCACAACTGTATAACAACTGGAATGATTGGTTTTGAATGTAAAATCAAAATCATGAATATTATGTAAGGTTTTTAAAACCTTTAGCCAAGAACAACGCACCTTTATAGGTTACCAGAAGACACACTGCAGTTATAAGCAGATACCTAGTACTTACAAATCAGCCCATAATGTAGGAGCTTTTTATGAATCAATAAATGTGCAATCAATACAAATGCTTATACAACCAAAATTTCCCAAAAAATTACACTGCAAAGATATTACAATGTTAGAGGTATTTATGGTATAGGGTCAAAGTATTAATAATTCTCTGAGATGTGTTAATAAGAAGTAAAACAACCCAGATTTATTTCAAATTCTTTATTACTTTAACAAATTAAATAGGAACATATAATAAAAGGTGTCTGAGTCTTTGATTACAATATACCCTATTATTAACACTATTTAAATACAGTATCCAATGTCATCATCTTTTACTGCAGCATTTCACCTAATATTCCGCAACATTGTCCCAAATCTTCTGAGGCTCTTCAAACACTTCAAGCTCAAAGGGCGTGATATTAAAAAAGGTTGGGTTATAATGATGCTAATCAGTGAAAAACCATCAGTGTGTTATACAATACAAAAATTATTTGATTATTGTAAAACGTGTGGAATTTAGATAGTGTTAATAAACCGTTTATATGTTTTACAGTACTCTGACTCCCCCCTTAAGCTGATTTTAAATCAACTTTATATAGTAAAACTGATCAATGTGTTGTTTCAACACATACTATATATATATAAACCACAAGCTTTGACAGTAACTGAATAATACATATGATTGTTCTGTTATTTTGTTTACGTTGACCTTGAAACAAATTTCTTAAAACGTTCAATAGATTAATTAACACGGGTCAAATCAAATTATTCTTGTTCGTGCAAACACACTGATGTTGAAGATGTTTTCAAGAAATTGCTTGAGGGGAAACTGCACCGTTTACATTTTCACAGCCCAAGTTTAAAACACTGCCCCGTCCTTGCTTGTTTTTTTCATTGCTGAATCCCAAATTTGTTTTGTAGAGTTTGACAATGACACCAGTGATGCGATTTATGAAAATGGCTGGAACAACCTACCCAGTGTAAACAGGAGATTAAAATGCAAATGAAGAAACAAAAAAAACAAGGACCTGACAAGATCTCAGGGACTGAAAAACCCGACATCGGTGTTATCCCAGTTCTTCTATAATGGACATGTACTGAGTCATTGCATGAAAAGATGTAAGACTGGGAATACTGTCCTAAGAAATGTATACTTCCTGTCAAAAGTGCTCATATCATCAACCACTCTGATCTGGTGCACCAAACGTGACACGGATCCTGGACAGAAACAAAACTCAGACAGAACGTGTCATAACAAATTATCCACAATGTGATCAATCCTTAGTAATGTGGTGGAACAGCTAATCATGTGTCCACCACTCTTCCAGTCTCGGCGTCCCTGTGGTGACTTCACAGCTCTTCCACCCTTGCTCTCACACGGTCAAACATTACCGTAAACAACAGGTGGCTTCTTTTTTTTAGCCCACCATTGTCATCAGCATCTTTCTATATCTTCAAAGTGCCCGTTGTTGACTCAGTGAGCTTCCTCCTCCCTAGTGTCTTTATCCTTTTAGTTGGCAGCAGTAGGCTGAGAAAACACCAAACCTGAGGAAGGTAAGAAGTGGAATGAACAGATGACAATGACAAGTGGTGGTAAGTTGAGTTGTAAGTTAATACCACGAGTTCTGCTTGTTGTGCAACAGTCAGCTGAGAGACACCGGTTTCCCTATGTTCTGTCTATCAGTTGATTTTGTAGATTGTGCGCATGAGTGTTCGTTGTACCTTGTGCTCTAGTGGCTGGTAGGAAACTGTCCATGTGTGTTGATGGACTGTTGCAACTTCTCCTCTTTGGCCCTTCTGCTGTGACAAAGCTGTTGAAAAACAAGAGCCATCAAAACACATTACTTCCACTCGTGTTGTGAACTTCCCTTGTGCTAACATTCAGACTGACAATTTAACACAACTATCTTCACACAAAAACTGCAGATCAGGTCTCCCACCGTTCTCTTCTCCATGAAGCTGGCCAGGAATTCGTCTATTTCTGAACGTCCCTCCAGGAAGTTTTCAGCCGTCTCCTCTGACTCCTCCTCAGCCTGGTGGGCTGCAACTTTTAACCGAGCCTGTAAAGTACTAAGACTGCAACTCTAGCAGGGGAATACAGACACTTAGATAAGAAACAAAGCAATAGGATTCAGATTCAGTTTAAAGAGATGTTTAAGCATATTTGGAATGGTCTCTTCAAAATCTTAAATACCTTCTCCTCTGATTTCCTCAATTTGACAAAGTAACAACAATGCTGTCTTAGATTTATCGTACCAGATAATTACATTCATTTGGGCTTCTAAAATTCAAGTAACAAGCCATATTTGCTTAGTTCCGACTTCCCAAAATTAGAAGTCAAAGCCAGATGGCTCACAAAAGCATCTGGCCCAAGGACTACAGTTGGAAATTAGTCAGCTTGCCAACACTGACAGCTTAACAGGAATGTTGATACATGGCAGTTGTTCTCATAAATAAAATATGTAATGAATCATCAAATTGAAAGCAGGTCAATCAACAGGCTATAAGAAGCTTCCCTGCAATAATGTCATGTCTTAAAACCTGTTGTCAATCATAGTGTGATGAGTGAAGCCTCTTACATCACTGAGTTCATGCTGTCTCTGCGTCTTCGTCTCAAAGTCCGACTTCATCTGAGTTAGCTGTTCATACTGTGAACACAACAGACAAACCACCACTACGTTAACTCCCAGATAATAGCCTGAGTGGGTTTGTTGTGTATTTGTGTGCATTTAAAAAGGAGCTGATATAAGAACAAAACCTTGTAAAGCATTTCTTGCCGTTTCCCGTCCAATTGTGGCTCCATCTGAAGGTTTTTCTCTGTAAATGACAAAAGAAACGTTAAGTTGAGTGGAGCTCAACTTTACTTTCATGACAGAACTATAGGGCAGGGGGATGAACTTACTAGCCATGCCCACTATGCTGTTGACCAGCCCTTCTTTGTCGCCTGTGATCTGCTTGAGCTGTGGCAAACTCACAAAGAACTCCAGGAGCAAGTCTTCATTTTCAGACAAGTCTGACAGTGAAGTCAGACTGAGATGAACAAGAGAACAATAGACATCAATAATCAATACAAGAGAATCCACATTCTAAACTGTGTCACAATATTAAAACATCACAGACATTTAAAAAATATTCTTGAAAACTTTACTTCATGTCACTGAGTTCAGAGAAAGACTCTGGAATTTCCGGCATCCTGTACATATGTTCGTTCAGTCCAGCCTGAGAAAGAAAAGAGGGCTTGTGAGCACATCATATACTTGAACCTGCTTCTGTGAAATAACTTGATTTGTCTGAACTTGATTGATAAATGCAGGAATTTATTTTTCTACTCTGATTTATATGGCCTCTATTGAATTTACAACTTAAAGCTCACATGATGGTCCCTGTGGGTCTGTGTGTAGGATGGATGTTACAATCAAACTTGTGACCATCATCAGTGTACCTGTAGGTCTCCTGTAGGAACGGGCAGAGGCAGATCAGAGATCAGTCCGTATGGAGCTGGAGCACGAGGCTGCATGTGAGCGCTGTCGACCCCTGGGTGAGGCATGGGAGCTGCGCCAGGAGATGGCGTCTGACTGGGACCCACGTGTCTATGACCATAGTGGAAAGCCTGACTGGGGTACGGTTGAATTGATGGCTTGTACAAATTGCTGTGATTCATAGGGGAGAAAAAGAGAGAGATAAAAAAGATTAATGCACGAAAGCAGAAGCCAGGTGATCAAACATTTTTTGAGAACATCAGAGCGATGAATATTCATTTTTATAAGCTGGGACTTTATTTGTTATAACCTGATGTGAATTATTAGTTAAATAAAAAGTGTGTATATGTGTTTTCTGTTATTTAGTTAGAATATTGTGATTAAACTCACTATGGAAAGCCAGCAGCACCAGTGGACATCAAGGCAGGAGGACTTTTCCAGAACTCGTCCAACAGACTCTGAATGACCTTACCCAGATCTGAGTGCATCCCAAACTGCAGCATGCACAACCAAACAAATTCACAAGATGAGGGTGAGAATAACATTACAGCAAAGCAAAGAAACAATCAAGACATTCACATGATTAACTGTAAAAACCCAAGTTTACAGTTGTCCAGTAATCAGATTTCTTTACAAAACACAATATCTCTATTGTGATCATGTATTTGAAATATGATGTTTATTGATTTGTGTGGAAAATCAACATTTTAGTGAAGAAACTTAGATAAGAAAATTGGCTTTGGTTCACAAATGAGAGACAAAGGTAGGGCTGTTGGAACCATTAACACAGGAGATAAAAACCAAACTATACTGTACATTTCTTATAAGCATTATATCATCAACACTTTTTTCTTGGTTTAAGAGTCAGAACATTTGTGTGCTGAAAACAAAAGCGAGTTTTCGTTTTTACTTCACAATGGACTGAAACTTGCAAAGGTCTTCTGTTTGTCTCACTTTGACACTGTCATTTCAGTTTCAGTCAGATGTAATTAAATAATTTATTATGATGGAACTATCTTTCCTTTTACCGCCTGATTATACTGCAACAGAGATAATGTCCCTGCAAAGAGTTTAATTAACAGTTTATCTTAATCTTTAACGTTTGTGAATTGAAGTAACTACGTTATAAAGGCAGAGCATGAATAGTTGTGAAGCTGAAGTACAACATTCAAAAATATGTCAGTAAACCTTCCCCGCTATTTAAAAATCATAAAACTACTACTACTGACAAAATCTGTATTAGTGTATACATTACCATACACCATGATCATCTACCCAGCCAACAAAAGGGCCAACAGAGACCTATAGGGTTTAGATAGAGCAACTAAGCATTTATGCTGCACCTAAACCAAATGAAGTTGCAAGTTAAAATCAATTCACAATAAGTCTTGTTTTAGTTCCAGACGTCATCATCAGTGACCATATTGGTTTCACTCTTCTTCTTGCTTATGTCTGACAGTAGTGTGAAAAACAACACCCTGGGTTGTGTTTTTATACATATTGTCATGCATATCTCCCCCATCAAGAAAACCAGGATGAAAGACCTGACTAAATATACACCCAATGATCTCCTTCCCTTCAACATTCCACCAAACGCCTGAAGAAACCACTGGTGAAAACCACCAGCTTCACCAAATCAATCAAAAACCAAAGTTTGGAAATTTACTCACATTAGTGATGAGTGGACTAGTGATCATGGTGCCATTATTGCTGTCAACTAAATGATGTCCGACAGGGGGATAGACACTGACCACTGGCTTCTCCTGGGGGAACTGAGGAGGTAGCAGACTGAAAGAAAGAAAAGAAAATTGCATAATTGTGCCACATAATCTTGAAGAATTGACTAAAAATGTACTAAAATAATATAACTTTTTCAAGCTGTAACCCATCTCTTAAGAATAGCATCTGTTATTTGCAGCAGTCGTGTACTATAATGGATTTACTAAGTGTGAAGAAGAGGCAACTTTAGAATAAAGAGCCTGTGTAGGTTAATAAGTGTCAAACTACTAGGGAATAAGTTATGAGCGAACACTCACTTTAGACTAGGGAACATGTTATGGATAAGAAATAATTAATTTAGAGTTATTTGGACACTATTAACACTTGCAGCCTTGTGTTTTGTTACATGTGAACAGAACATATTTATTAAGTGTTATGAAGGGAGAATGACTCTTCTTGTGGTACTACCACCTTACAAAAGCCCATACTGAGCAAAGCATATTAAGATTGTAAGTCATGTACAACACCTTCCTTACTTACTATCAATAAGCAGTAATTAAGAGGTTATTGATGCCAAAATTCTTAAAAACAACACAGTACTCATTATTTAATGTAGTGTAGGTACCAGACAATACAGGGTCACTGGTCAGAGGTTCTTGGGACCTGTGCAGTGCTTAGGGTTTGCTTTGTGTTAGTTTGGTTCCTTCAGGAGTTTATGAGACATATATTTAGACAGAGTGAAAGAGACGAGCAGATACACACACACGCACGCTGTATGCTCAAATATTTTTGAAAATGAGATTCATTGTTTTGTTTTTTGCCATGGTATGGAATTGGGTATCGAGAATCGTTGAAATGTCATTGCATAGGTATCGAATACAGTGTAATACCGAGGTTACCGATTGACACTGAAGCAGACCCACCCTCTGCTTTTGATGCTCTCACTGTGACTGTGTAAAAATTGACTCACATGTTGACATTAATGGTGGAGTTGTTGACGGTGAATGGTATTCTGTACTCCACATCCTTTTGGATCTCTGCAACGCTGTGGAGAAAGAGAAACACAACAATGTCAGGATGTGTAATCTTGAATGTGTGGTCCTGACTGGCAAAGAAAACCATAACCTGTTTTGTGTTTTCCATACGTGTTTGGGAATTCTGCTAGTTTGAAGACAGAGTCATCAGAGGAAATCCTTAATGCGTATGTATACCATAACCTGGGACAATTTAACAGTGTGACGGCACATGTATTGTTATTCTGACAATTCCATTAATATATGTATTGAAACTTTCAATACATGTGAAGATAAAGAAAACAAGTCACTGTGAGGACAGAAGCTACTTGGTAAACAAAGGCTAATACTTTAATCCCCACATGTAGTGAGCTAGCTCCTTGTAAAAGTGCATGCGTAACAAGTTGTCTTGTCGAACAATGGAATGATCACAAGGTGAAGCCACAACGCGTCAACGAATCTAAAAATAGGCAACGTCACGGTCCCTGTATGACTTGATTAGCTAGTTAGCTAACCCAGCCCCCGACTAACCATGTCAGGATAGTTAGCTCGAGGAGAGGTTAGCTCTCACAGGTCAGTCAACTCAAACACACACACGGAGAGGGTGAAGGTTTACCCAACAACACAAACAAGTGACTAGTGTGGCAGTAAACACACGTAGATTATTAAATGTCTGTCAGCTGTGTATTAGCCTAGCCTAGCGTATTTATTCTGATTTAGCTGAGAGCCAGGTGACTAGCTAAGCTAGGTAAACAGAGGATGTGAATGTAAACCGATTCAACTGACTGACACCATTTGAGTGATCGAGAAACCCCAAGGTGTCCATATTCCACGTTGACAGAGAATACCGCACAAGCTAACTAGCAGCACCGGGGTCTGGTGCATGTAGCCGCCGGTGGCTGGGCTCGTTACCTGGGGTGAGCGGCTTTCAGCGACTCGACCTGCCGCTGTCTTTGTTGCTGGAGGCTGTTGAGAGGAGGGAGAGGTCCGGAGCCTTTGGACGAGGGGAAGAGCCAGTTCATCCTCTCCTGGCGAGCAACCGAGCACTGGACCCGGCGAGGGAAGAAGCTACAGGCCGGCGACAGCACCCGGGGAGGAGATGGAAGAGAGAGTGAGCATGGAGAGCGCACGATGTGGAGTTCAGCTATGCTAACGCGCAGCTAGCTCTCTGGATAAACACCCTGGTGTGTTGTCCACACAAGCTTTTCTCTGTCGTTACGGTACAAAGTCAGATGGCACAGCCCCGTCAAATCATTTCTATCTCCGCGGGCTGGACCGTGGGTGCTGTGCTGTCATCAGGCGACGGGTGATTACAGCTACAGGAAGACAACAAGCTCGCTAGTAAAAGCTTGATCAACTTATTTACGTCCTACGTATCGCAGCGAGTTGACGTCACACAACTGTCTTCCTGTTTTCAACATTAGAGTCGGGCTCATGGATCCTGCTTTAACAATCCCGATCCCAACACTCAATAACGGCCTCACTGTGTATAGAAGACTGGGATCATTCATTTTGTGTAAGGAAACGTCAGGTTTTATTTGGACATAATAATCATAATAATTTACTTTTACCACAGGGCTGCTGGTTTTTCTAATCAAGCATTTCATTCAATACAAGTCAGATTATGTGCCAAACTAAATGTCAGTCGCGACAGATAGACATTGTGTTTCACAGCAGGATAGAGAAACAGAGAAAAGGATATTTCACCTGAGTGTGATTGTTTACCTGAAGAATTTATGTCACAAACATATGGTCGCAATGCTTAGTGTATGCGTTTCAAAATCAATAAAAACTGGAGTTGTATGTCTTGGAATCCAGCTCTCGTGAATGGAGATGGTTCCTTTGATGATATAGATCTGTCATCGAAGGAGCCTCATCCTAAATAAAGAAGGAAGAATAAGATATAAAGGATTCTTCTTCTTCTTTGAGGTTTATGGCAGCTGGCATCCAAAGCGTTGCATTACTGCCCCGATCACAGCTTCTATCTGTACTTCTACTTATAACTGCTTTCAGACATGCACTGAAGTCCAGACATTTTCCTGACATAATAATAATAAAATGCCACTGGGGGGCACCAAAGTAAATCATTTTCATACATCGCGTTCTATGGCCTTTACTGAATGATAAACTACTTTGTACCTCTCTTGTGAATCCCTTTTCAGTTGGTGAATGGCCATCGGTGATCTTCCTCAGGAATCGATCATTGGTATCCAACACTGAGGTAAGGCACAAATACATATGAAAATTATATATATATGTATACACAAACACACACACACATAATGCAGTATGTCGTTGAATCCAATGGAAAGCAGACCTACTAAAGCACAAGATATAATAGTGATACGGTCTTAGAGACATGTGAGTTGTTCATAACTCTCTGCCAGGTGACAGAGCTAGGCTCAATGTCCAGACGGGCAAAGCAGGTGATCTCTTCCTCAGTCAGACTGGAGGGATCCGTCTTTTCTATGCCCAGTTTCTACACAAATAAAAACAAAGCACATGTAGGTCTTAAATACACGTATTAAGTATAGTATGTTCCTTTTTATCACCTCCTTCAAGGAGGTTGTCTGCATGTTGTAAAAGGGATTACACAAACAAAACTGGACAAAAACATGTAAACTCTCAATTAGAATGAATACATTATGCCCTGTCTTTGCATGCTGCTCCACCACTCACTTGTATCTTCCACAGGATTTGTTGCTGTTGTGAACATGTCTGAGCAGAAAACCTTCCGGCCCAGACCATACTCCAGCAATCTACTGGACATCCTGTCTGCTATCAGCTATCAGGAGGAAGAACAGCATGAGATTAACAGGACAATCATTCTCACTCAGGGTTCAGAGATAGATAAGTCAATCAGTATTTTCCTTTGACTGTACATCTGTAACATATAGAGAAACCTTAAATTTGATGAATCAAAAAGTGTCATATTGCAGCCGTGAAAGAATAGTGTGACCCCCACTGTTCTAACACCTTTCACACCCTGTGTCATGTGAGAGGAGCCAGAGGGGGCTGAGCAAATCAATGCACTGCATTTAGCTTCACGATGGGATAAGAATAGTAAAGAAAATAGAAAATCAATATATTGTGGTTAATATTGATATTGCGTTGGCCACAAATGTAAAACACTGAGACGTATACAAAATGTCAGTGGCACATTTAAATGAATGAAGTCTCATGTGGTCTGAGGGATTGGATCTCAAATGTGACTGTGATGCATCTTGGGGACATTCTCCACTCAATTCACAGCTGTCCACATGTGATTAAACTGCCCAAGATGCATGTCAATCCCAAATCTCCCAAGTATGCATAAGGTTAAAATACATGCCACATTTGCATGAGCATATCTACAACTATAGAATTTCCATGAACACTGATGAATATATTACATATATTAAAGACAATACACTACCACTCTGATCATATTCTCATCCTGTGTCCCACAAGAACAATGAATAAACTTCATTAGGATATGTTGCTTTTAGTTATAACTTACTTATAATTGTACCAGAACACCCTTGTGTTGTCAAAACTTGTGCAACATTTCAGTTCTACTACATGATTTATTTTATACATTTATTTAGAGAACCACTCTGATCATATTCTCACCCTCTATGTCCCACAAGGAGACAAAACACGGTCATCAAAGACACAGGACATATGAACTGAATCATTATCCAATGTCCGCTTCACGCTCAGGAGAGAATATAACAGCTCATCATCGTAGTTAGCGAGACCAAACGGTTTAGAAACACATTTCTCAAGTCAAAAACTTTAGAAATGATCCCTGAAAGTATAGTCTTAACTTAAGTGAGGGTGAGAACAGGACCCGAC
Organism: Limanda limanda; assembly: GCF_963576545.1. NCBI lineage: Eukaryota > Metazoa > Chordata > Actinopteri > Pleuronectiformes > Pleuronectidae > Limanda > Limanda limanda. Next base: position 21,301,530 of record NC_083637.1, on the reverse strand, counting down.
TCACAGGACCGCCTCTCTCAGTCATGGTTCAGAGGTTGGCTCCACGTGCTCCCCAGCCATGTGGCTTTATGTAAATAACAGGACACAGAGCAGCAAGAACAACCAATCACAGCCTGAGTCTGACAGCATGGCTCTCACCAGACAGCCCACAGGAGAGAAGAGCCGCACTGAAATAAAGAGAAAGCTTGTCTGTTGAAAGTTATTACATGAAGAAGAAAAGTTAAACTGACAAGTTCTCATGTGAGAACAACATTTAGTCAGAGTTGAAAATAGAGGCAAGACTAAAAGGCTGATTACTCTCACTGACTGTAAGAAGTAACACAGGCTATGTTTTACTTCCAGTGAACATTAATGTAAGCTCAGGCCTTTTCCTCATTCTTTACATCTGATTTATTGTGTAATTTTCATTAGACTTCACGTTATTCTTTAGATCACTGCATTAACGATTTAGTCTTAAGCATGTTTTTATAATTCAGTGTCAATCCTGCCTGTTTCCATAAGTTACTGTTGCAACAATTAATGTTTAACAGTTGAGATGACATTAAGATTTGTTTGTACGAAGGCTGGAACCACACAGTTCAAGTTACATTGCGGAACTTGACCCTTATTGATTTATATAAAAGACAAGTATCAATTTATCATTGACATAGGTGTAGAGAACCACTCTGATCATATTCTCACCCTCTATGTCTCACTAGGAGACAAAGAACGTTCATCAATGACAGAGGACATATGAACTGAATCATTATCCAATATCCGCTTCACGCTCAGGAGAGAATATAACAACTCATCATCGTGGTTAGCGAGACCAATCACTTTAGAAACACATTTCTCAAGTCAAGTACTATAGAAATGATCCCTGAAAGTATAGTCTTAGATTAAGTGAGGGATAGAACAGGACCCTATCTACAGCTCAACCACTTTGACTCACGGTTTCCTCTTAACATATACGGCTGAAACAAATACTTCAGGTCCCTAAATAAAGCACATCCTTCACAGAACCACGTTATAACAGTTTAAACCTGAAGTGTGGTTAAAACCAATGATTTAATGTTAGCTTACAGTGGCTGAATACCCACAATGCATTGCGGATTGAGTCATAATGTATTTTGTGATTGTGTTGATTGTTAACAGGGCTGTAATAGTAATACACATAACATTGTTTTTCCCATCAAGATTATTAATTATTTTCTGTGAAATCAATAAAAATATCTCACGTTATAGAAAATGAAAGAAAAAAATCCTGGATATGCCACCTGATAAAATATTTGCAGAGCTCGATCTATTTTTGCACAATTCTGGTTTACACTGCAGTTCATATCCTATCTACCTCATTCTTTGTTTGAATTGTGCAAAATGTTGTGTACTGATATGTCACTTGAGCAGGGAATATGTTGATTGTGGTACTTATATGTTGAGTACTTACATGTTTACACCGGGGATCAGTCCTTTACACATGGCAGTCGACATTTAAGTGGACTGTCCCAAGGAATTTGATGTTTCCTGTTATGTAAGTAAATCAGAATTTGACCCTACACAACAATATGACTCTCCATAAAAAATTCACTCCTATGTTAACCATAACCAGGTAATGACACACAACCCTCACATAAACAGAGGAAATAACATTAAACTCAAAGTGTGACTTATAGTACAAATATGCAATTATGACTGACAGTTACAATAAACTTTATTTGGATGCATTCCTTCTATTCATAACTTTCATTAAACTGTAGCAGATATCACTTTTTTTGTCTGGGCATAGAAACATTACTTCTAACATATGATTTTTTTTTTTAACAATTAATTAGAGAACCACTCTGATCATATTCTCACCCTCTATGTCCCACAAGGAGACAAAGAACGGTCATCAAAGACACAGGACATATGAACTGAATCATTATCCAATGTCCGCTTCACGCTCAGGAGAGAATATAACAGTTCATCATCGTAGTTAGCGAGACCGAACAGTTTAGAAACACATTTCTCAAGTCAAAAACTATAGAAATGATCCCTGAAAGTATAGTCTTAGTGTGAATGAGGGTGAGAACAGGAACCGACTCACAGGACAGCCTCTCTCAGTCATGGTTCAGAGGTTGGCTCCACATGCTCCCCAGCCATGCGGCTTTATGTAAATAACAGGACACAGAGCAGCAAGAACAACCAATCACAGCCTGAGTCTGACAGCATGGCTCTCACCAGACAGCCCACAGGAGAGAAGAGCCGCACTGAAATAAAGAGAAAGCTTGTCTGTTGAAAGTTATCACATGAAGAAGAAAAGTTAAACTGACAAGTTGTCATGTGAGAACAACATTTAGTCAGAGTTGAAAATAGAGGCAAGACTAAAAGGCTAATTATTCTCACTGACTGTAAGAAGTAACACAAGCTATGTTTTACTTCCAGTGAGAATAAACATACGTTAAGCCTTTTCCTCATTCTTTTCATCTGATTTATTGTGTAATTTTCATTAGACTTCACATTATTCTTTAGATCACTACATAAACGAATTAGTCTTACGCATGTTTTTATAATTCAGTGTCAATCCTGCCTGTTGCCATAAATAATTGTTGCAATAATTAATGTTTAACATCTGAGATAACTTAAAGATTTGTTTTTGTGAAGACTGTAACCACACAGTTCAAGTTACATTGCGGAATTTGACCCTTATTGAATTATATAAAAGGCAAGTATCAATTTATCATAGACATGGATTTAGAGAACCGCTCTGATCATATTCTCACCCTCTATGTCCCACTAGGAGACAAAGAACGTTCATCAATGACAGAGGACATATGAACTGAATCATTATCCAATATCCGCTTCACGCTCAGGAGAGAATATAACAACTCATCATCGTGGTTAGCGAGACCAATCACTTTAGAAACACATTTCTCAAGTCAAGTACTATAGAAATGATCCCTGAAAGTATAGTCTTAATTTGAATGAGGGTGAGAACAGGACCCGATCTACAGCTCAACCACTTTGACTCACGGTTTCTCTTAACATATACGGCTGAAACAAATACTAGAGCTCCCTAAATAAAGCACATCCTTCACATAACCACGTTATAACAGTTTAAACCTGAAGTGTGGTTAAAACCAATGATTTAATGTCAGCTTACAGTGGCTGAATACCCACAATGCATTGCGGATTGAGTCATGATTTATTTTGTGATTTTGTTGATTGTTAACAGGGCTGTAATAGTACTACACATAACAGTTTTTTCTCCATCAAGATCATTAATTATTCTCTGTGAAATCAATACAAATATCTCACAACGTTATAGAAAGTTTAAAAAAAATCTCTGATACACCACCTGATAAAGTATTTACACAGCTCCATCTATTTTTGCACTATTCTGGTTTACACTGCAGTTCATATCCTATCTACTTCAATCTTTGTTTTAATTGTGCAAAATGTTGTGTATTGATATGTCACTTGAGCAGGGAATATGTTGAGTGTGTTACTTATGTTTTATATGTTTACACTGGGGATCAGAGGGAAACAGCATTTCAGTCATGTCTTTGTCCTGTACACATGGCAAATTTGACATTTAAGTGGACTGTCCCAAGGAATTTGATGGTTCCTGTTATGTAAGTTAATTAGAATTTGACCCTACACAACAATATGACTCTCCATAATAAATTCACTCCTATGTTAACCATAGCCAGGAAATGACACACAACCTTCAAATAACGGATGAAATAACATCAAACTCAAAGTGTGACTTATAGTAGAAATAGGTAATTTTTACTGATAGTTACAATAAACTTATCAAGATGTATTTCTTTGAATTACAACATTCATATAATCTCGGCAGAATGCTGCTAGCATCACATGAGATAACATCATGAATTCTAATATTTGATTTATTTTAAACATTTATTTAGAGAACCACTCTGATCATATTCTCACCCTCTATGTCCCACAAGGAGACAAAGAACGTTCATCAATGACACAGGACATATGAACTGAATCATTATCCAATGTCCGCTTCACGCTCAGGAGAGAATATAACATCTCATCATCGTGGTTAGCGAGACCAATCACTTTAGAAACACATTTCTCAAGTCAAGTACTATAGAAATGATCCCTGAAAGTATAGTCTTGGTGTTGAAACGGGTGAGAGCAGGAAGCCATCTACAGCACCACCACTTTGACTCAGAGGTTCCTCTTATCGTATAAAACCCAAAAAACAACATATAGGTCCCAAGACAATTCACAACCTTCACATAACCACGTATTAACAGTTTAAGCCTGAACTGCGGTTACAACAAATGATTTAATGTTAGCGTACAGTGGCTGAATACCCACAATGCATTGCGGATTGAGTCATATTGTAATTTGTGATTTTGTTGATTGTTTACAGGGCTGTAATAGACAGCAACTCGGGCAGTGATCGGATTTCTGGAGTCATCGAAACAAGAGTAAAAGAGCCGCGCTTTAAGTGTCAATATTAACACTTGTCTGGTTTTAAAGCGTTAAACATAGAGCAATCCGTCGCTTGAAAGGTTCCGTGTAGAAAGCACACGAAGAAGGAATGTTCCGCTCACAACTTAAGCGATAGCTCCGCTCAGTTCGATAACTCTCAGATACACTGACTATGAACATGTCTGTACAAGTGATATCAACACGTTTAGTTTCCAACATAGACACAGAGGAAATGGTTTAATATAAATCGAACTGAATTGAATACCTTTTATTTCTGTTCATTCATTTCGCTAGGGACTTTTGTGAAGCATTGTGTAACCTTGTTTAGATATGTGCCACACAAATAAAGTTATTATTATTGTTATATTATTAATATCCCTCCCTACATGGCATCGAAAGCAGCCAAACGTGTATTTTAACACAAGGTTTTCACAGTGGTTAGTCTGGGTGTGGTTAATCCACTTCGACACAAGATGGCAGCATTTCTCCAGCTAACAGTTGCACAGGTCAGGGGAATTCATGCTTATGTGTTCCATAAAGATCACGCGAACATACACAGTAAGCAACAAAGCAAACACAATTATAACGACTCAACCGTCAAGAGCCGGGTTGCTAATTACTTAGCAGAGGTTAGCATTTAGTGCTAATGATGCTCCTCTGTCTCCTGTGATAACTAACTTCCTCTGAAACGACACAACTTCCAACACAACCAACTCACCCACAAAGTAGATGTGAAACTGCTGCACAAGTTTGGCCGTTCCTGTAGTTTAATTCCTCCGCATTCGCTCAGGTGCAGCATCTCCATCACACACCTCTGCTAGTAAGTGGTAATGTAACAGGTCATTGCGCATGCGCAGTGAGCAGCACGGCTCTCGAGTGATCCCAAAATAATGTCTTCATGCACAATGTGACTAATACACAAAGAAAAAGAGAACCATTTACATTATGTCCAATAACTTGACACCAACTTTATTTAAACATTGCAACTCAGAATATAATATTTTTCTTTTTTATCTTTGGTCAAGACATTGGAAATTGATGATCAGGAAGTTATTAATATATAACAACGTTAAGGGTCTTACGATTTGAATCACACATAGTATTTATAACAGAGTTATTGCACTTGTTTTGCTGTTTTTCTTTTAAATACACAGTAATGACATAATTGCTGGGAGAGTCTGGTTTGTTATGTGACAGTTTGCAGATGAAATTAAAAGGAAAACCCTAAGTAAGATATTTAGTAAGGTGTGTGTTGCCATAACAACTTTGTTACACCTTGGCATTGACGGTACTAGATGGACACAGTTCTTTTAACAGATATTTCCTCATTTGGTGTCATGATGATAGTCGCGGTCCTAAATCTCTCATAGGTGTTTACTTGGTTTGACATGTGGTGACTGTCAAGGTCAAAGCATATGATTAGCATCATTTCTATTAATGACACCTCGTGCCCTATGGATGGATGCATTGCCATCCTGTTTCTCCACTATTTCTTCTGGTTTTCCTTTATTTCATCACATCTGTATATCATATATGCACCAAGGAATCTGAAACACAAATCATGTCAAGACAATAAGGTAAGAGGCTGGTGAAGATATTGAAATTACTAAAAAAATATCTCTTTCCTCGTCTTCCATCTTTTGTAGCCTGCTGTCACATTCAGGTCAAAGACATCCCAAGTTCTGTGGTATTATACGTATATCATAAACTTCCTATGTGTAGCAGCAGTGTTTAGTTACTGTCGTTGAAAATCAAAGAAAGCTATACTGGCTGCATTGTATTACACTAAATAAAAGTTAAAAAGACTGAGATGATTAAAATGAGATTTAGACAAAACATAAAAAACATGATGTATACAGCAAATTTAGTGTTAAGCAATTTGTATAAATATTAATTTATATTAATTTCATATGGATAACATCAGTATGACACTGATTTTATAATCAAATCATTGTTGTGCTCTCTTGGTTTTTAGATTGTAGTGCAGCAGTTTAACAAATTAAAAGAAAAGAATATAGCTTTGACTATAACTGGTCACATACATACACAATCATAACGTAAGGATTCAATTTCAGTTGGTAGAAGTATAAAAATCTACAACCTGCTTAGTCATACATATATAATTAATGACTTAACATTTTATGCTGGTAAGATTCATAAATTAAAATAAAAATAATCATCAGTTGCAGTTTCACTAACTGTTGTGGTGGTGCCATGCTTGTACAATGAAGCTGAATTCATTTTCTACTTTGTCAGTTAGCTCTGTAAATCATACTTGGAATAAGGAGAAGAGGGAAAACAGGAAACATGTCATGTTGCTTATCATCAGCATACAGAGCACCATTCACTGTGCGCAGTCATGCTTGTAGAGTTATTTTTGATTTGGAGATGTGTCCTTGTTTGCCAACTCAGGCTGCTGACTTTAAAAGTCAGACGTCAGTCATCTTGCTTTAAAAAAAATCTTCTTCCTTCAGGTTTTCTTCCGCAGTCTGTCTGCGTCCACTTCTACGACTTCTCCTTGTACCTCCTCCAGAGCTGGTGAACTTGTCTCCTGGCCTCAGAGCGAACGCAGCTGGAGAAGGAGGTGTAGTGTCGACCCTTCACCTGGTGCACACAGAACAAAGGGAGACAAGGTCATGTTTGAAGGAAGAAGTCTTTTAAACTGTGATTCCAATGACGAGTAAATGTAATTTCAGCAATGGTGTTTCTTTATCTCATCCGCGAGGAAGTGAGGAAAAAAGATTTCAAGAGCTCAACAACACTCTGAGTACTCTATAGTTTTGAACTTGCTGGATTCTCCATAAATAAAATATTCTGAAACTCTGTATGCCTACAGGTGCACTATGTTGTGATGTAAAAAATGTGTTTTTAGTGAGTGAAAAATCACTGGAAGTCTTTCTTAAGCATGTGTATACTATGTAAGAGAAAAAGTGGAAAACTCACTGTAATGTAAAAATATGGCTTCCACATGACTAAATTTACATTTCCACATTATGTCAATGCACTGCAGTACGACCAGGCAGTGACTCTAGACCAATATCATAGAATTTAAAAAAAGGTGAGTGAGAGATGTTTGAAGATTGATATCATATTGCCCTTTGCTTTCAGATATCTACAGAAGCCAATGCAGTGTGGTAAGTAAGTTGTACATTGGTGGACTTGTTGTACTTTCCTAATATAATAGGATAAAAACAACTTTTACATTTAATAAACTCATTCAATCCTGTCATGATGCTGCTGATAAATATCGAATGGTATATTAGAGGAAAGATGAAGTATTAATGTGACTGCTGCTGTAACTTCACTTTCTCATAATAAAACTGTAGCTATAATGGAAATCTCACTGTTTCTGTAGTTGTTTTTTGTTGGTAATACTTATCTTCCGGCTAGCTCCTTCTTCAGACAGGATTTAAAAGAGACGAATCGTGCAACAGCTTTGTAGCCCTGAGAGGTCACGAGAAAGACAAGTGACAGAGGAAAATACAGAGACAGAGGAGGAACGCAGGGAAGATGCAGGAGAGAGAAAACAGACAGAGGAGGAGGGCAAATGGGGATGGAGAAGAAGGTGTGCATGTTAGGATGATGGTGGAAAAACAGAGAGGAGCGAGAAGATACAAGTGCAGCAAAGACAAAGAGAGAAGAAGGACAACTTTGTTATGAAGCCAAGACTGTGAGGCCAAGACAGAATCAGAAATACAACTTACACCTTTACTTTTCTGCAGTGTAAGTGATGCTTGCTGAATATCAGGGAAAGTGTTTGCAAGTCAGGTATTTGTTTCACCTGTGCTGAAGTGAAAGCTTTGAATTGTAGCACCCAAAAAAAATACCCCACTCGAGGGCAGTATTCCTTATTGGGGACAGTTCCACTCCATGACAGTTCAGACAATGAAAGCTCCAAACCTTTTCAATACTGTGCAGGTTAGGGTTTTATATATCACAACCACTACACGTAAATGCATTTAGTTCTTGTAGTTTGAACTCATATTATTCTAATTAGTCCAGTTTGGTTCCATTCAGGCCACATAATCCATGTCCTGTCGTTACTTTGATTCGTTTGTAGTGGCACAGGGGCAGCTATAGCATTTAAAAAAAAATTATTTTAACTGCAGAGGAACACTGGAACACTAACTGTTCCTAACTGGAACACTTGAGTTTGAACCAACGTAGCCCTTTTTATGATAAAGCAACTTGTAAGGTTGTTGTTTTATTGCTGGTGGTTTGTCCTGCTCAGAATATTTGCTTCTTCTAAAATAAAGTTTTCTGAAAATGTGTCGACTCTTGACACAGAAATCCAGCACAGGTAAACAACGCTCTCTTTGGAGTGAAATTCTGTTATTTGTAGATTTTCCTGCTCATTCACTCTCCTTATATTTTATCTAAATTAAACAGTTCAAAGGTTAAAAGCACTTTTCTAAAACTGGTAATAAAGGTTCAGTGAGAAGGACTTAGGGGGTTCTATCGGCAGAAATGGGATTTTAATTAGTGTAAAATCACCCAAACAGTATTTTTTGTTAGAGTAGAATGAGGCCTTTATAGTTGGCCATGATCCAACATCATGTTTCTACAGTATCTAAGGACAGACAAACTAAACAATGGCTGTAGAGGGGGGATCTCTCATAGTAACATTACCACTATTGGTACCCAACACCTTGGAAGGGGAGTGAGCTGAGTGCAGTTGGTTGCAATATGCAACAACACAGCTAGATGTCACTAAATCCTACCACCTAATCTCAATCTCCATATTTCTCCTGTGCACGGCCCCTCACCCTGCCTCCTCTGTGCAGCCGGTCCTTCATGATGCCGATGAACTCCTTGTAGGAGAGCTGATCGTCGTGATCTACGTCAAAAATCTTGAAGATGGTGTTCACAAGGTGACGTGTCAGCTTCAGCCCAGTGGCTACATACACTGCTCTTGCAAATTCATCTGGTGGAAGACAAAAAAATATATACTTTGAGTATTTAAATCAGAATGAATCAGTGAGTGTGACCCTCAGTGCCTGCAACACTAGTTCCCACCGCTCTCTTCCTACCTTGTCCAATTGAGCGAGAGGCAAAGTTATACATCTGCATAGCGATGGCGAAGTCCTCAAGGTTGTTGAGGAACTGGAAGAAGGATCTGAACTCATCGAAGGTGATTCCCTGAAACGCCGGAGGCAAAATAAAAGTAAGACTCTCAGCAGCCCAGAAAGTGAAGAAAGGCAGAAGACGGACAAAATATTATTCTTGAAATTGATGATAATGACTGTTTCTAAGCAGACGGCCATCCCGACAGACATGCACACATCATTCCTTCAGCTCTCATCTGAATTGTTAAGTCACCAAAATAATAAGGAAAAAACTACTCAGCATCAAGAGATCCCATGAAATAGTGAAATGAATGACACAGTAAGCCATTAATGATGGGTTGTATGTGCATGATATGAAAAAATAAACAGCAGCCTTCTGGCAGTGTGTCATAACCCGGAAGTAGCTGCATACAGTGATAAGATGAAGCCACACTGGGCTGGCAGGTCAGATGACGTGTGTAGATGTGACTGTAAAGCCAGATGATTTCCTTTATGTAAAAGATATTGTGCTTTCAATAACATGTAAGTGTCATGATGACCACCACATGCTGTGTGCTATGAATCAAGATCCAACCTATTACATTGAAAAGCTAGATTAGTAACAGATGTTACACATTCAATAATAATAAAGACATTCAGTTATTGTAGGTTTACAGGAAAAGATGCAGATCAAAAATAGCGTAACGAGCAGTCAAGCCATCCCTTATATGGTCACACAAACAAGATGGCGGCCTAAAGTAGCAGGAGAGACCGAACGTATCCGCAGGCTGCGTGTCGTACGATGCAGAGACCAACCTCCTGCTTCTCCCACAGCATGAAGAGGAAAGACGGGAGGGACAGAAATATAGAGTTGGGTTGCATAAAGACTACAGACAGACAGACAGACAGACAGACAGACAGACAGACAGACAGACAGACAGACAGACAGACAGACAGACAGACAGACAGACAGACAGACAGACAGACAGACAGACAGACAGACAGACAGACAGACAGACAGACAGACAGACAGACAGACAGACAGACAGACAGACAGACAGACAGACAGACAGACAGACAGACAGACAGACAGACAGACAGACAGACAGACAGACAGACAGACAGACAGACAGACAGACAGACAGACAGACAGACAGACAGACAGACAGACAGACAGACAGACAGACAGACAGACAGACAGACAGACAGACAGACAGACAGACAGACAGACAGATAGATAGATAGATAGATAGATAGATAGATAGATAGATAGATAGATAGATAGATAGATAGATAGATAGATAGATAGATAGATATTTCTGAAAGAGCTGTAAGTGTTTGTGGTAGTGTGTTTTGTCAAGTGAAGCAGTGGAGCATTAAAGTGTGGAGAGTCACAACAGCCTCAGGCAGAGACAGCGGTGGGAAATTACGGACGCACAAGATGGCTGGAAGGCAGGGACACACAGAGAGGAGGAAGAAGAGATTGGACAGATGGATAAAAGACAAGGAAATGTATCTGGTGTTATCTTAAGTAAAGCGTATGACTCTCAAGTATCACGTGTCAGAGTAAAATAAGTGTGTGAGTGTATGTACTCTACCTTCTCATCAGGTATACACTGGCGGACATTCTCCAGGTAGGCGCTGATGTTCTCCACATTGGTGAAGCGCAGAAGGATTTTTGCAAAGTCTTCCTCGCTGATGGTGGTCATTCCTTTAGAGTAGGTCAGAAACTCAATTTCCAACACTTCTGTCTGCAGGTTGTCCATAAACCTGAAGAGGAGAAGATGGAAAATTCCATTTTGGAAATAAAGAAGCATGTTTTTCACATGTGTGATTAGGTTGAGTTTTTGTATCACTCATATTATGATGTCCAGTGAATATTGCTACATCCACCAAGGAGAGCATGTTTTCACCATCTGGTTTGTAAGCAAGATTACACAAGCAAGGCTGAATGGATTCTGTGAATGTTGATATTGCGAGATGCTTTTTCCAACATTCTTTCACTATTTTCCCAGGGAATAATTAATGGGTCTTGATTTAACACATTTGACACATTTTGGGCCTTGGCGGAGGAATGCATTCTACTGAGTCCCATCACTTCGTACCTGTAGAAGTCATCAAACGTCAGCTCTGCCTTCCCTTTCTTCCCAAAGAAATGGACCAGCAGGGTGGTGTCGATTGTTACAGTCTCATCTGCTCGCTAAGAATCATCACAGAGGGAGGAATAACAGAGAGGATCAATGAGTGGCTACTGATCAACTAATCAATGTGATTGGAGGAGAAGCAGAGGGCAGGATAAGTCCATCATCAATCAAATATAGCGACTGTGGTGCCAGCCGAGCAGGAAGCGGGTTTCTGCTGCACGTGTGCAGAACGTGCACCAGATGAGCAATGACAAAATGTCCTTAACATGAATAAGCTGAGACAAACGATAAGCCAACATCGTGACATCAACATACCAGTCTAGGCAGCAATACGTTTCAAGACCTCTTCAATAGTATCGTTTCAGTAAAATTGAGCATGAGCAAAACATTTAAAGGTTTAATCTGGTTTAAATGTTTCTGTTGAGAGTCAAGATCACATGCATCAGTGATTTGATCAAAGTGAAAGGTACGGAGCTGAATTCTCTCCCTGCAGCCTAGACTGGTGAGGAGTGTTGCTGTAGCAGCATGAAACAGGAACAACGACAGGAGGAGAATTCATGTGCAGCAAAGCATAGACAAAAAGACAGGGACAGACAGAGGTCAGCAAAGCTGTAGACGAGAGGGAAAGAAGACATGTGGAAGAGCGAGACAGACACACACAAAACACCAAGCTGGCACAGTGACATAGAGTACACAGGCACATTGAAGCCAACACATCTCATGCATTTGTCTGCAAATGCCATATCGCCACGACCGAACAGAACCTCAAATCACAAACAGCAGTCGTTCAAAAAATATATAAAAACCCACATAAGCACAACTGCAGAGAATGTGAGCGGATTCCACCTTTTTCCATCAAATGATGACAATCATAAGTGCGTTTACATGTCTGTCGGTCTTACGTCCTGGTCATTTAATGCCCTTTTAATAGGCTTTGTCCTGTTTATGTTATTTGTTTATGCTGTGGTTTAACACTGAGTATGAGTACGAAGAGGTCATTTTTTAACCTCACAGTCAAAGTGTGTAGTTCTCAAGGTCTATCTCAGAAAAAGGTGACTGTGCTTTTGGGCGATTCCAGAAAGAAAAAAAAAAGGTCAGCCAGCATCAGGGCAAAAAGATGCGACTTCAACAGCTCGTCTTTTTTACTCTCTCCCTGCCATGCCCCACCCAGCCAACCTCCCCCACCCTCTGTCCAATCCAGGGCCATGCTGAGGAATATGCAGAGCTCAAATTGGGGGAAATCTCATGTCCCTCTATAAGGAAAAATAGCTTTTTGTGCCATTTCCATCAGCATCATCAAAATAATCATCATCGCCACAATGCCATTCAAGGTTCTACCTCAAGGGTAAAATCCTTAAATCCGATGTGGGATGGGAAGAAATTGTCAAACAAGATAACAGAGGTTTACAAAAACAAAAAAGAAGATGTGTTTTACAGTCAAGATTTTTGTTGTGCTTGATTGGTGTAATATTTATATCAGAAATGTGCAAAGGTGAAGGATAATAACAGAGAGAAAACTGTGCATAGTGACCTGGGTGACTGTGTAAAGTTCAAGTTAAGGTAAAAAGATATTGAAGATTATATTGGTGATATATTACATATGGCTGTGATAGGTGACTAAAATGTAAAGTCGATCGATCACTAGTTCCACCTTTTTGTTATTAAACTTAAAAGAAAGCACAGTACAATTTTATGATTCATCAATGGTTTCATATTTCTACACAATTAATGCTACAGTGATTTTTGTCTTCACAGATTGTTTTAGATTCCTGAAACCTCCAGTTTTACAAGATATAAACATTTTAAATTATTTTATGGGACAGGGGAAATCTTTTTGTGTTTCTATCCTAACTTGTTGATCACATCTCCTTAGGTTGGGAGAGATGAAGAGGATTAAGAGGAGTCAGCTAAATTAGGTTATGGATCTCAGTCTTAGCTATTTGCATGCACACTGGTAATATTCTCTAGACTGTGAGGTGTATAGTAGATAATGGCACTGAGACAAAAAAGTTGAAAGTTAACTCTGTTTTCGGACCAAGAATGTCAGAGTGACACCCAGTGTCTGTTTCTGATTCACGCTGCAGTCTGGTCTTTCAGTCTTTGATTAGCGACAAAGGAGGATTTCCTTCATATAAACACAGACATATCATTTCAGTGTCTTGTTTTGTGTGTCTCACATACTCAAGGGTCTTATAATTAACCCTCTGATTACGGACAACGGGACAAAACACTTTTTGCTCTTTTATCTTAAAACTGACTCATAACTCTTGCCTTCATGACACATGAGCTGTTCATAACATCTAGACAGCATCCAGGTGGTGTGTGTTTGCCCCTCTTAAAGGCTTTCCCTATTCCCAAGTTTATATCCTAATGTAAAACTATTTACAATGAATCCGGTCGCTGCTTAATCACTGTTGCAGTGTGTTTTATGCTTTGTCCCAATTATAATTCCAATAGGATTGGTCTACAAGTAGAACAAAATTGGTATTGATTAAACTAAAACGACGTCAATACTGATAAAGCAGCAGTAACAGCTGAAGGTCACAGATGCTGTTAAACTCAAACTAATTTATTGTGACTTTACTAAGTCGTTACAGTAAACAAGTTACATTTTAAGTTTGATTTCTGGCCTACTGGTAAATAAAGCTCCAATATCCACAATATTCTAGCTCAGTTTTGGTCTCCACCAACTCCTGAGCTTTCTATCTGTCTCTTTAGCTGTTTAATGCTTTATGATATATCAAACTGAACAGCAGCAGCCTGCAGCAGCTGGAAAGAAGGTTGATGACACCAAAATAATCAACTTTGGTCCATAAAACCAAAACAATGAGCTCAAAGGTGCTAAAATACTATTTTGAGTGGGCTAATGATTACAAGGAAAACCTTTCATATGATACAAAATAATTTGAGCCATTGTTAATATAATACATATTGATTAGTACAGCTTTAAGAAGTAATAATTTCATAACTGATGCAACTAATAAGCATACATTAGGTATATGCTTCATTATCTATTAGAAAGGTTTTTATTCATGTATCAATTATTTATTTTAAATTAAGATGACTAACGAGAGAAAAGTTCTGAATTTGACCTTTGTCAATACATTATCAGTTCTTTTTTCCCTGCCTTTAGTTCCCCTAAACTAAATGATAGTCAAGCTATTAAGCTACTGGTATTAATATTGTCCCTTCATGAACCCATGTCAGTCCAACTTGACGTAATTCCGACCTGATCATAACAAGTTTATCATTCCTGGAAGTGTGAGCAGCGGTGTGAGCTCATCATCCCAGTGAGGACGTAATGGTTACCACGCCCACAAGGCACGAGCCAACACCTGGTGCATGCATGTGCCTATTTGTCTATCTACGTATGTGTGAGTGAGTGTGTGTGTGTGTGTGTGTGTGTGTGTGTGTGTGTGTGTGTGTGTGTGTGTGTGTGTGTGTGTGAGCGCTTTGATCACAGAGTCAAAGTTAAAAACAGTCATTACTGATGTAAACACTAAACAGTCTTCCTCACCTGTGAGTAACACCTGAGAGGAAGAGCTGGTCGTCGGCCTTAAGTCAAGTCAGTCAGACTGTCGGTCAGTCCCACCTTCCAGGGTTGAAACACCTCCCCCTCCTTTCCCTCCCCATGACCTGTTCCTCTCTCCCCTCCTGCGCCCCCCCCCCTCTACTCTTTACCTCCCACCCTCTCTCTATCTCTCTTTTATCTCTTCTTTCCCCTCTTACCTGGCCCCCGATCTGATTACCCCGATCTCCCTTCTCCTCGTAACCGTCAGTGCCTCCTTCACCTGACAAACATGGAGGTGATTTGCTCTTTCCCTCCCCCCCTCTCTGCCTGTCAGTCACTCCCTTCTTCTCCAGACAAAAGCAAAGAGGTATAATGGTGACTAATCTGTTGAGTAAACACATCTTTCTCTAAATACAACCTGTTTCTTTCTTTTCCCCTAAATGTGCTTCCCTGACCCCCCGTCCCCCCCCGCCCCACACTCCCACTTTGTTCCTGAACATTTGTTCTCTCTGCTGACCTGTGTCATCTCCTTTGGGCCTCTCTCACCTGTTTGTTGTCTCTGTGATTTTATCTCTTCCTTTTTCTACACCCTGAGGTTTTCCTACTTATTGGATCTGACAGATCTTTATTTTTCTTTTGGCTTCTACTGTCACCACTGTCTCACTTTTTTTGGTTTTGTTTAATAATCGTAGCACGTATTTCGTAATCCCGCACACTTTCAATGTCTCTGTTATTCTTCCCTTATTTTTCTCACCCCTGCCTCCCCCTCTTTGTCTGATTCGTCCCCTCTGTCCGTCTGACATCCCGGCAGATGAAAGGCTGCTCGGTGTAAATACAAGGTCAGCCCCATTACACTCCACTGTCATTACCGCCACCTCAGCTTCCGCTGCCACCACAGTGAACAGTCTGTCATTAGTCAGCTAGCCTGCTAGCGCTGTGCTAACTGCTATTAATCGTTACCTGCACCATCACCTTATGTTACACATATCAGTGGTGCACATGAATATACCACAAAAAAGTACAAATTAATAGGAGTTTTTTAAGTATTGGCACAACATTAGATTATCATGTTTGTGGTTAATTTGCTTGTAACAGATCTTTACACATTCTAGTGGAGTGGCTCTATGCCAGTTCATCGTTTGGTAAGTCCAACAGACAGAAAAATCTTAATATATGAAAGGTTATTTTACAGAGATATTTGTGGCCCATACATAACTCATCTCTACTTTCTCCCACTATCCAGAAATGAAGCCAAAACATCCCAGATAAGAATGCTGTCATCCTGTGCTGGTTACGTCATTTGGAGACAGAGTATGCAGTGGCGACTGTGGAATGGAGCCGTGATATTGAGGTCCCACTGATACACATGCTCGACCATTCATCTATTCACCCTGGTTTTAAATCATCAAATATCGAAAACAGAATTTACTGGAAAAATTAAAACTTGAATGAACCCTTATCGTTGTGAAAAGAAATGACAAATAACATCATTGGGGAAAAAACATTTAAATATCTATTTTGGGGAATGTTCTATCCACTAACAAAGAGGAGGCAGGGTTTATGAGCTTTACTTGCAGCCAGCCACCAGGGGGTGATCAAGATGCTTTGGCTTCACTTTTGGGGAGCTGTCATGTCATCCATCTTCATATAGAGTCTAACCCTAAGACTTTATCACAAGGGTGATATGTTTAGTTTTCTTATGGTGACAAATCAATTTGGCTATTGGATTGCTAACCACGGAACTTCATGTCCTCTTCTGACTGAACTGTTATAACATTTGGTGAACCCTTTCCTTAGCACGTATTGCCACGATCGGGTTAAAGATTCAATTTATGCAAAACTTGTTTCGTGACTACAGTCTAGCTGACACACCCATCAGGCTCAACTGTTCTCTGTGTTTGGTGTTGATTAGCAAGTGTTAGGTAAGATGGAGAACATGGTAAACATTAGCCCTGGTAAACATAAACATGTTAGTATTGTTGTTGTGAGCAGGTTAGTATGCTAACGTCAGCGTTTGGCAGCACAAGACCTACACACAGCCTCACAGAGCTTGTTACATAACTCTTTGTCTTGTTTTCCTATTAATTCTGTACTAGATTTTTTAAATGTGATAAAACTAAATAATAAATAAGACTTTAGCTGTATTATCTTTGAAGTGGAAGCTTTCAAGGGTTAATTGAATGTATCAATCGCCTTCTAGCCACATGTCACAGGTCACCACTTAGAGTGAATTGCTCAAGCAAATGATAAATTATGTATAAATATTTCTAAATGCATTTCAAAGAATAAAAGCAAGAGATTAGTGTACTTATATATATATAATATATATATTCTACGTGATGCAGTGTGAGTGAGTGGTGCTAATGATCAAGGTTTTTGTATGTGCTCTGCAGTCAGCCTTCTTATTATTATTATATACCAGCGTCATTAAACATGTTGTGGAGTAAAGTGAATATGATCTGACCACAAAGCTACAACACTGGCCACAACACGGCACAGATAACAAGGCACAGATACACATACAAAAGCAGAATAACAAAAGGCAGGTTAGAAACAGAACAGGCTATTACTGTATGGACATTACAACGTCTTTCTTCTAACTAATGTTTGTGGATCAGTGCTGTCGCAACAGGACACTACAGCAAAAACAATTAGTTAATTTCTTCAAACAATAATTATCAGTTAGAACAAATATAAAGAAAAGGCATCCTGTTATACTTGTTCATCAGAAAAGAAATGGGTTAGGGAGGAGGAAGCTGAGATTATTGCAGATCTCATGCAAATGTAATAGGTCAGTTCTACAGAGAGAAAAAAATGGTTTTGCCATAAATTTATCTAAATATTAGAAAAAGATCAATGTGATGGACATGAGCAAAATAAGTATTTTAGCTCACCCAGAACAAATTAATGTCAGGGAACCTGTGTGAGTAACCTTAATTGATAAGGGATGTGTATAAAACAGAATGTGGTAGGACAAAATAGAGGGATGCAGGAAAAGAAAAGCAGGAATCCTATATCTTAAATAACATTTTGAAAAGAAAGACAATGAGTCTAAAAACGTCATCAGTATCAAGCCAAACCAGAATGAAAGAGGCCAACATTGACAAAAAATGTTCTTTCTCTTTTAGCCATGAAATATGAACACTAAGGCATGTTAAGGAACAATTGTTTGCCTTATTTATGCCTTCCATGCTTACATGTCAAGTAAAGCTTTTATTTTATTTCATAACTTTTCCTTTTCTATTCTGGCCAAGCTTGATGCAGCTACATTACTCTGAGCCTACAGGAGGATCTACACAATCTAGAGGGATCTGAAAGATGAAGAGTGAAGGGTGAAGGATGAAGTGATAAAGGGACAGAGGACAGTTGGGTCTATGTACCTCGGCCAGGTCAGAAAACAGGACTTGACTGGCACTTCGCCTCAGAACGTCCCAGTAACTCCGCACCATTAACTCCTGACTGTCTTTTTTTAGCACCTGTGGGAGCGGTCAAGCAGGGCCATCTTATTTTGAAATTAAAACAGATACATATACAGCATATGCATGAACAGTGTCAAACACAGTAGCAATCAGCGGTAAAAAATACTTAATCCGCATCTACCCAATATGAGAAACCTTTATACTAAACAAGGCAGAACATACAGTATAGTGAATAGTAATAAGACTAGGGAAAGAGAAAGAAGGCTAAAATGATTGATATTGATCTGTCCTAAAAAAAAAAAAAGATGCAGCAAAAATATTTTTTTGCAATATTTGATTCTATTGTAAAATTAGACCATTCACTTTAATTCAGAAAAATATGTTCAGATACGCAAAGATTATTTACCATTTAACATAACCTATGGATTATTGATGGGGACTCTGCTGTCATGTTTCAATAATTAAATCACTTAATCTACCATGTCGTTACGTAGCTTTTGTGCTGAGTCAGCAGTGAATACAGAATAAAATGAAACTGTGTATCTAATGAATCTCTGTGGCAAATGTGCAATTTTTACACCCTAAAAAGGTTTCCCTCCACTGAGCCCATTAAACCATAGCTCCCCACGTTGAAAAAAGCAGACAAACCAACCAACCACAGTGTCGAGCTCCCTGACCACCCAGCTCGTACTTCTCTCCAGGGAGGAGGCAGCAGCAGCCATTTTAACATGACCCTGCACCGCTCTTAACTTCACAGTGACAATGCAGCCATCCATCACAACACTGACAGGACCAGGAGCATGTGTGTGTGTGTGTGTGTGTAAAAGACAGATAGAGTCATAGAGAGAGCAAGAGAGAGAGAGAGAGAGAGAGCAAGAGAGAGAGAGAGAGAGAGAGAGAGAGAGAGAGAGATCATAGTCCAAATACAGACTAATGGTTGATAGTGTGCAGGTCGTGGACAGTAGCCTATATGTCCCCATAATGGATTTTCCACACTGTCCTCTATCTCCATCAGGAAATCTTCATCACTACTCAGGGTGGGCAGACTTCAACAGTGGATGTTGTGTCTCAAGGGAACATTTGTTTGGAATAAAATCTCGAACATAAAGTGTCCTATTTCTTGCTAGGTTCATTTTGACAGTTATTTCCAGCCTAATTTGGTATGTGATAATCATTGTATAGAATACGTATGTGTATTGGATTTTCTTCAATAGAAAAAAGTATTTACTTTATTATAAATCATTAGAAAAACCTTTCACAAATAGACAAATATAAGTTGTTGGCTTTCTTGGAAAAGTGAATGTCCAGAAGACAGTTTCTGTCTGTAGGCAAAAGCTCCCTCAAAATGTTTTTTCACAAAATCACCACAACACACACACGGACACACACGCACACACAAACAACACGTGTCTAAAATTGACCCCATCTGATTGTGTTTAGAGTTCCGAGCGTCTCAAATCATTCTAAATTACATCACTCTCTTATTCGGAAGAGTCCATTTCTCCTGATCCCTTAAATCTATTACCCTTTTTTATGCCATCTCTCGCCATTCATCCCACCCTCGATCAATCACTGACCAGCGGACCTGACAGATGGACACCCTGTCTTGAATTGAATCCATCCTTTCAAAGAGCATATGAGTACATTTTACTTTGAAAAGAGAGACATGAAGAGGGGCAGGGTTGAGGCTTTGAGATATGTGCATTACACAGTCCTATTGATATCCCCATGTAATTGTCTTTTACATCTGCAAAGGCTACCAGATTTCATTATAGCCAGGTGCCTTTGAGGTTGTGAAGCTGTTGATAAAGTCATGAAGAATCACTTGTTATATGAATCTGTTATAGGTCTAATAACAACAGTCACCATATCTCTCTTCATTATATACCTCTATGGCTCTACTATACTGCCATAATGTGTCACAATGATTTACATTTAGTGTAAACAGACCGGTCTGATAACCAGTAGGCTCAAGTTTTGGCACTTCAATTAGTGAGCTTTAACGGTGCCTATAAACTGACTGAGCCCGGTAAGATGTTTTCAGCTGTTTCCCGTATTTATGCTAAGCTAAGCTAACTAGCTTATATCACCTAACTTGAAAGTAATAGGAGTAACATTTAATTTGTGTATTTATTATACTTAAGTAGAGAATTATCTTTATCATAAAAAAGGGTAAAAAAAAATACTAGAAAATATTACAGTGGTTTTTAACCAGTCAAACACAGTGTGGAGAAGAGTTTGCTGAAATTTTATATTTAAAATGCTAAATATATGTATTTATTATATATGCCTCACCATGCCAACACATTTGTGTCTCCTCTTTCTTTCACATGAAAACACAAAGCTTGTTCCTTTAACATGTTAAGAAAAGCAGAGAGGACACTAAGCGGATATGGTTTTGGATACATACGCTGTTCATGGGGGCAACCTGATATCCATAGAGCTGCATACTCTAACACACAGAGAGAGATATGAGGAAGAGAAGGTCAGAGCATGCAGCCAGAGAGGAGGAGGAGTAGAGAGGAGGAGGAGGAGAGAAGGTAAAAGACATGTTAGTACATGCAAGGAAAAAGGCTGTGGATACACTTTGCAGAGAGATGTGTCCTTTTCAACACATCTGTGATTGCATTTCAGAACAACACGCACACAAACACACACTGAGTTACAACACTACACCGCACTTCCCAGAGGTCATTGATGTCAAACTGTGAGTGTGATGGACACCTAACGTTGTTCGTGTTAATTTCTGTGCATTTCTTTCCGGTCTCTTCAGCAGTGGTGGATTTCACTGGTCTGTTATCAGGATTACACAAAAACCACTGGACAGATTACTACAAAACCTATGGGGAGGATGTGGTATTGATCAGGAAAAAACCCAATCATAATTGGGTGCAGATCTGGGGACAGATCTAGGATTTTTGTTCCACTTTCTTTACTATTGTGACATAGGGAATTTTTCAAATTTTTTTAACATGTTGATATTTCAGAGAATAACTCCAGAATCTTGATTACACATATCAGGCATGTCTGAATCTAGTAAATTTAAATGTGGTTTCATAAGGAGACTGTTGGGCCTTGATGGAGGTATGCACTCTACTGATTGTAGATTAATTGTAAATTTTTCTAATTCTTGGAAAAAGACAAACTTAGAACATCCAATGTACGTTTCTAATTATGAGGGTATCTCAAGATCAGCTTATTGATCAAAGGTCAACAAAAATATGGTCATAAAAAAAAATATTTATCAAAATATCTCTGCAAATAATAATTACATAGACTTCTATCGCTAGGAAATGTTCCCCAATCATATGATAAGTGTTGTCAAGAAGAGGTCACAAAGAAGTCATATATATATATATATATACAGCACGAGTGTGTTGGGTATGCATTTCCCCTTGAATGCTTTTCATTGATAATCGTAATAATAAAACCAGTGAAGGAAAGATGCAGTGAAATAAATCAAGGTGACCAGGGCTGTTCCTTAATCTCGACCACAGTTGTGCTGAGAAAGACACATTGATTTGAGAGTGTATCGGTTAAATAAGTAGGGATAACCGTCAGTACACATTAAAATCACAGAACATAACACAGTGTCAGAAACAGCTTCTATAAGGCAGCATGCAATCCAACGTGGTCACATGACGGGTTTAACTATAACTATTACACCTGCTTCAATACAGACGACAACTAACTTGGGTGATGACGTGTCATTTTCAATACATCCACATCCACAGTTTGACGCAGCAGTCACCTTACAGAGGTGACATGAGAGGTGCTGTGCCACAATATATACATGGATGTATTCAAATGCCATTTGAAGAGGCAAGTAACAGAAACAGTAAGGTTAACTTTTCACTGTTAATTAAAAAATAAAACCTCAATAAAACTCAGAGCATGTTGTTATTCAGCAATATTAAATACTGACAATAGCCACATCACTGACGATTTTATACATCTATAATCAACTTGTATCCATCACACACAAACACACAGACACGCACACGCACACACACACACACACACACACACACACACACACACACACACACACACACACACACACACACACACACACACGCACACTCTGGTCCCATGTTACCGTCGTTCTTACCAACTGTGCTGACTTTTCAGCATCTCCCTTCCTTCCCTTCTTCTCGTTTTTCTTCCGGAAGATCTCCTGAAGCTGTAACGAGAGTCAGAATCAGGATCTGTCTTTGACAATTCAAAGTCAGATCTAAAGCTCCGTTTGAAGCTTAAATGCTCAAGTGTGAAACATCCACTGGGTTCATAGGGTCAGTGACTCGTTCAGACTGGTCTGTGATGTGATTCCAGCACCGCTCTTTTGACTTAATGACTATGAGAGTGTTGGTTTTCTAGTTTGGTTTCGGATGTGACTTATTTTCCCAGATATAGGAGTAGCCTATTGATCAATACTAAATCATGCGGCAGGAAACAACTTTAGCTGTACAGAAATCACTATCAGGCGAGTGGTCGTTGATTTTATTTTACTTTCGGCACACGTTGAGCTCTTATATTTTTTTCATTATAAACTTCTAATTTAAATGAACACACTATTTTTGATTATAAATGTATATGTCTGTGTGATCCATAGACTGTATATAAATTTTGACAAAATGACAACTCCCCAAAAGTGAAGTCCACGCGTCTTAAACGCCACCTGATGGCTGGCTGCTGCATAGGTCATAAATCCAGCCTCCTCCATGTTAGTGCTGTTCTTATCACCCTGTTGTAAATCGAAGTGCTAAAAATGGTTCTGTAAGTCTGGTTTGAATTACTTATTTGGTTCTATAAAGACAGGGTGAAATGTCCTGACAGCTAAGACTGACTCGTGATTGGTCAGTGTTAGCTGGCAGCTCTATCTTCCCAGTCACTGATTTGCAGAATCTGGCTCTTAATGCACAAAATGGCAGCCTTCATTTCTGGATATAGTGGGAGGAAGTCAAATACTCTCCTTTGACCACATGTGTCACTAGCCGGCAAAAATCAAAGCCTACTGCCGAAGCCGCAATGTGGGAATTTTTTTTGGTTTTCCACACCTGTCTGCTCCACAGAGACACAAAATCAGATATTTTAAATGATTTAAAGTTGAAAACAATAGCTACACCTTAAGGTGGATGGAATAAAAGGAAGGTAAAAACATGTTTTATTTTTGTTCATCCTTTCTAAAAGACCATATACAAATTAGATGATAGTAATATACTCCATTTCTCAGCCAAAGTCGCACCAACAACCCTTAGAGGATAAGTGTGAGGCTAATTATTAACACTGATTATTATATTAAAACCTTCACAACACTTCTCTGTTGCGATGGGAGCAGAAAGAGATGTGAATATTACAACATGGAAATTCAGCCAAGGGAGGATTTTCTCTCAGTATCACGACTCACCACCAAGAACTCCCTCTTGTCCACCATCTGGTTGCCGTCTGCATCAAACATATTGAAAGCAATCTTGAAACCAGCATGGGGCTCTAGAAACAGAGAGGAGATCACATAGGGTGAGTGTGAGCATGTGTTAAAGGTAATTTTGAAACCAGAAATAGAAGAAGTGGCATATAGGACAAGACAGGGGGGGGGGGGGGGGGGTTTACAGGACTGTGAGCTAAATGTATAAACCTCATGCAACTGGTCATACATGTATTTTAGATTAGTTTTCTTTCTCTCTCTCCCCCCCTCTGAATTTAAATGAACATATATTAAATTGATCAGACAGAAATATTAAAATCCCTCAGCAGTTTCCTGATTAATGTGGTCATGATTAATGGCTGTTCTCTCATTTTATGTGGACACATACTGAGCTACAGCAGATGCCAAAACAGTGCCGGTAATTTTTCCTTTCAAATTTGCTGAGAGAAAAGACTTAAATTTCTGGTTCCGACGGCAGGAGAAGAAGACGTTAAAAAAGTATTTTTACTTTTCTCCTTTTTCTTTCTTTTTCTGTGTCTCTTAATTTCTCTCGTACCCTAAGGGCGAGGGGAAATCCACCCGTGCTGCGTCATAATTGTGTCTTGTTAAGTCCTGGGTGGGCCCGAGCACAGTTCAGACCGTGCACCGTAGCTCCACTGACTTTGTTCTCATTAAAGGAGGGATAGTTTATACTGCTAAGGGAAAGAGAGAGGATGATAGAAGAGGGATGTGTAGAGAGAAACTTTCAGACATACACTGAAAGGAGTCACTTAGCAGGTTTACTGGTACACTGCGTATACCTGCACATTTTGGTGTAAAATAGGTATAAAGCTGCTTTCAGACATATGATTTTCCTGAAATTATCCAGAGGAGCTGTATGTGTGAACGTAAATGTCTAATTTGCTTTATCCAGACATATGTTGCGTCCTGCCCTAAGGTCCTGCCTCCAACAAGCTGTATCCAGACGTTGTGAACGCGTCTAATCCGGACAATCTCCTGCTGTGTTGTTCACATGTGAAAGGCAAAGTCCTCATAGCGTCTGGTTAGTTGGGTCTGCATATTATCTGGACTTTGTTCATGTCTTAAAAAGCGTGTTGAGCAGACTCACTTGTCAGGATGCAGAGCAGGAACAGGTACTCTGTGTAAGAGATGATGCCTAGAAATGAGGCCAGGAGTAGAGACAGTTAAAGAAAAGGTCAAACCCACACAATGTTTACAGATGTTCAAAGACCGTGGGCCTCCTGACATTGACACACATACACACACACACACACACAAAATACAGACATAATCCTTCCTTTCATGAAGATAGCATCTTTAAATGTGTCTTCTTCAAGCTGAGCTGCCAAAAGCTATTAGGCCACACACCGTTTCTTTTCCTACACCCCAAGTGTCCAGAGTAAAGACACTGGTTGGCAGGGGTGTGATGAGTGTGTGTGTGTGTGTGTGTGTGTGTGTGTGTGTGTGTGTGTGTGTGTGTGTGTGTGTGTGTGTGAGTGTGTGAGTCTGTGTTTGGATAAGCAAGTGAAAAATGTTTTAGGAGGGGATCCTTCCTTGCCTCAGGGCCATTTAGAAATCTGTATAGCTCCATCTCATCTCTCTCCCTCTTTGTCGCTCTGTGTCTGATCGTTCAGATAGTTCAGGGTGACTCGCTTGAGTGTTACGGGAGACTGCTTTCCCATGTGTGTGTTTATGTGTGTGCATGTGTGTGTGTGTAGGTGAACAGGACACTATTCGAAGCCATGTGAGCCTTGTGTTTTCCTGATGCATGACTGCTTTGAGTAGAAGAGAGAGCTGGTTCGGGATTGAATTCTCTTTTCTCTGTGTAGACTGAACTGTGCAAAGACTCTGAAACTGCTCAGGTTTCGACAACACATTCTGCATGTTTTAACTCTCACACTATCGCTCATATATCACTGAATAACAGTATACGGTTGATTATCTTTGATGTCAGGAAGGAGAAACAATTATTATTACAAACAGAAAATAAAACAAATATCCATTTTATTATCTTTATATAGGAATCTAAACATTTAATCCTTCTGTATGTAGTTATTATTTATATTATTGAGTTCTTACATTGTAACATTTAAGGGAAACCTAAAAAGAATGCCTATTTTTTATTACATTATTCTGCAGTATCTAAATAGGAGTTTAACATTAGGGTTAAACTTCTCTGGAATATGTTCTATTTGTGCATAGCTGTTCTGTCTCTCTAAATATAAAAATATTAATATATTGTTGTATAACCTCCCTGAGCTTTTTCGTAGTTTAGAGGGTTAAAAAGTGTTCAAAGTTCCCCTTCATATTACTGAAATATTCATATAATTCCCTGTAATAATCAAGTGCTCCTCATTTAGATCTCACTTAGAATCAACACGAATCTAATCAGCTCAGTCAGTTCACTCAAGTTACCAGTCAGCTACCCACATGAAATGTAACAGGTTAACTTGAATGGCACATTTTATAATCATTATCACCATGATATATCACAGTGTTGAACACATCCAATGTTTCTATAGCAATGTAAAAACATTACTGTTACTATGTAAAACATTAACAACCAATACTGACATGCTGTGCAGCCCACACACGTACACACACACACACCTAGAGAGAGACACTAATGTTCTGGCAAAGCTACATTCCTCAGTTTGACAGACAGCTCTGTTATTCTCAGCAATCCAAGGCAATTCCAAGGACCTCAACTGTCCTCGCTCATCATGGCATGAATAGGAGAGCATGTTCAGACATAAGTGTGCGCACACACACACACACACTCACACTCACACATTAAAACTGACACTGACACTGAAAAAATATGAGAATAAGCACTGAACAAAACAACACACTGTCCATTTCCAACGATTCCAGGCCACGTTCTGTTCATGGAGCAGTAAGAGTGTGTGTTTGTGGACTTGACAATATGCCCCAGGCAAATATTTACTTTAATAGACATGGACTGTCTATAAATTCAAACTAACTTTCTCTTTTCCTTTATATAATAAGAATGTATCTACACCCCTCCACTTCTCCTTTCATCCATTCCACTCCCTCACTCCCCACTCCCTCACTCCTCTGGTCTCTGTCTTTTCCTTTTCCCAAATCATGATAGAGGGAGAGAGGGGATGCATCACACAGGGTGTGATATATTTAGCATATCCTAGTGTGTGTCTGTGTGTGCGTGTGTGATTATCACCATGGGGACTCACTCTCAAACTGTTTGAAACCTGTGTTACACTCTCCAGAAACAAACGGTTTACAAGGAGAGGAGAGGAGAGGAGAAGAGAGGAGAGGAGAGGAGAGGAGAGGAGAGGAGAGGAGAGGAGAGGAGAGGAGAGGAGAGGAGAGGAGAGGAGAGGAGAGGAGAGGAGAGGAGAGGAGAGGAGAGGAGAGGAGAGGAGAGGAGAGGAGAGGAGAGGAGAGGAGGTTTATTTTCAGTGTTTTTCAGCAGGTTGTTTGGCCAACCCTCGGATTAGAGCCACCTACAGCGACACACACACACACACACAAGTTCACAGGTACTGTTTAGTCACACCTCAGCAGGTAAGCACTGGTGCACATGAACACATGAAACCGTAATGATAAGCTGCAAAATGTACCAACTACATTAAATCTAAATCTTTAATTCGTCACAGACTCCGAATTGAAACAAGAAATTATAAATACAATAAATGTAAACTGTAATGGCAAAAACCTAAACCACTGACATTCACTGACCTTGTCACTACCTGACTGCTGCTTATTTACTCAAATAAAGCAGGGTTAAAGAGTTGAAGTGTGAGTGCATGAATGTGCATTATTATATTAGTGAAGGTGTTTAAGGTGTGTGTGTGTGTGTGTGCGTGTGCGTGTGTATGCTCTCCGACCTCGTTCTCTCAGGTTGCGGAACAGTTTAGAGGATCCTCTCCATACTGGGGGAGTGTCTGACAGGATCTTCTCCAGCTCCTGACAAAAACAAACACACACATGAGAAACACTCAGATACACTGTCAAAACCCAATCCTCACCCTCAGACTTCAAATTTCAACTTTTACATGGACAAAAAC